>NW_027327435.1:0-668958 GCF_047675955.1 Chlorocebus sabaeus | reverse complement strand
AGTTAGGGAGGATTCCCTCTTTTTCTATTGTTTGGAATAGTTTCAGAAGGAATGGTACCCAGCTCCTCCTTGTACCTCTGGTAGAAATCAGCTGTGAATCCATCTGGTCCTGGACCTTTTTTGGTTGGTAGGCTATTAATTATTGCCTCAATTTCAGAGCCTACTATTGGTCTATTCAGGGATTCGACTTCTTCCTGGTTTAGTCTTGGAAGAGTGTAAGTGCCCAGGAAATTATCTGTTTCTTCTATATTTTCCAGTTTATTTGCATAGAGGTGTTTATAGTATTCTCTGATGGTAGTTTGTATTTCTGTGGGGTCAGTGGTGATATCCCCTTTATCATTTTTAATTGCGTCGATTTGATTCTTCTCTCTTTTCTTCTTTATTAGTCTTGCTAGTGGTCTGTCAATTTTGTTGATCTTTTCAAAAAACCAACTCCTGGATTCATTGATTTTTTGGAGGCTTTTTTGTGTCTCTATCTCCTTCAGTTCTGCTCTGATCTTAGTTATTTCTTGCCTTCTGCTAGCTTTCGAATGTGTTTGCTCTTGCTTCTCTAGTTCTTTTAATTGCGATGTTAGAGTGTCAATTTTAGATCTTTCCTGCTTTCTCTTGTGGGCATTTAGTGCTATAAATTTCCCTCTACACACTGCTTTAAATGTGTCCGAGAGATTCTGGTATGTTGTATCTTTGTTCTCATTGGTTTCAAAGAACATCTTTATTTCTGCCTTCATTTCGTTATGTACCCAGTAGTCATTCAGGAGCAGGTTGTTCAGTTTCCATGTAGTTGAGCGGTTTTGATTGAGTTTCTTAGTCCTGAGTTCTAATTTGATTGCACTGTGGTCTGAGAGACAGTTTGTTATAATTTCTGTTCTTGTACATTTGCTGAGGAGTGCTTTACTTCCAATTACGTGGTCAATTTTGGAGTAAGTACGATGTGGTGCTGAGAAGAATGTATATTCTGTTGATTTGGGGTGGAGAGTTCTATAGATGTCTATTAGGTCTTCTTGCTGCAGAGATGAGTTCAATTCCTGGATATCCTTGTTAACTTTCTGTCTCGTTGATCTGTCTAATGTTGACAGTGGAGTGTTGAAGTCTCCCATTATTATTGCATGGGAGTCGAAGTCTCTTTGTAAGTCTCTAAGGACTTGCTTTATGAATCTGGGTGCTCCTGTATTGGGTGCATATATATTTAGGATAGTTAGCTCTTCCTGTTGAATTGATCCCTTTACCATTATGTAATGGCCTTCTTTGTCTCTTTTGATCTTTGATGGTTTAAAGTCTGTTTTATCAGAGACTAGTATTGCAACCCCCCGCTTTTTTTTGTTCTCCATTTGCTTGGTAAATCTTCCTCCATCCCTTTATTTTGAGCCTATGTATGTCTCTGCGTGTGAGATGGGTCTCCTGAATACAGCAGACTGATGGATCTTGACTCTTTATCCAGTTTGCCAGTCTGTGTCTTTTAATTGGAGCATTTAGTCCATTTTAAATTTAAGGTTAAGATTGTTATGTGTGAACTTGATCCTGCCATTATGATATTAACTGGTTATTTTGCTCATTAGTTGATGCAGTTTCTTCCTAGCCTTGATTGTCTTTACATTTTGGCATGTTTTTGCAATGGCTGGTACCGGTTGTTCCTTTCCATGTTTAGTGCTTCCTTCAGGGTCTCTTGTAAGGCAGGCCTAGTGGTGACAAAATCTCTAAGCATTTGCTTATCTGTAAAGGATTTTATTTCTCCTTCACTTATGAAACTTAGTTTGGCTGGATATAAAATTCTGGGTTTAAAATTCTTTTCTTTAAGAATGTTGAATATTGGCCCCCACTCTCTTCTGGCTTGAAGAGTTTTCTGCCGAGAGATCTGCTGTTAGTCTGATGGGCTTCCCTTTGTGGGTAACCCGACCTTTCTCTCTGGCTGCCCTTAAGATTTTTTCCTTCATTTCAACTTTGGTGAATCTGGCAATTATGTGTCTTGGAGTTGCTCTTCTCGAGGAGTATCTTTGTGGCGTTCTCTGTATTTCCTGGATTTGAATGTTGGCCTGCCCTACTAGGTTGGGGAAGTTCTCCTGGATGATATCCTGAAGAGTGTTTTCCAACTTGGTTCCATTTTCCCCCCTCACTTTCAGGCACCCCAATCAGACGTAGATTTGGTCTTTTTACATAATCCCATACTTCTTGCAGGCTTTGTTCATTTCTTTTTCTTCTTTTTTCTTTTGGTTTCTCTTCTCGCTTCATTTCATTCATTTGATCCTCCATCGCTGACATTCTTTCTTCCAGTTGATCGAGTCGGTTACTGAAGCTTGTGCATTTGTCACGTATTTCCTCGTGCCATGGTTTTCGTGTCTTTCATTTCGTTTGTGAGCTTCTCTGCATTAATGACTCTAGCCATCAATTCTTCCACTTTTTTTTCAAGATTTTTAGTTTCTTTGCGCTGGGTACGTAATTCCTCCTTTAGCTCTGAGAAATTTGATGGACTGAAGCCTTCTTCTCTCATGTCGTCAAAGTCATTCTCCGTCCAGCTTTGATCTGTTGCTGGCGATGAGCTGCGCTCCTTTGCCGGGGGAGATGCGCTCTTATTTTTTGAACTTCCAGCTTTTCTGCCCTGCTTTTTCCCCATCTTTGTGGTTTTATCTGCCTCTGGTCTTTGATGATGGTGATGTACTGATGGGGTTTTGGTGTAGGTGTCCTTCCTTTTTGATAGCTTTCGTTCTAACAGTCAGGATCCTCAGCTGTAGGTTGTAGCTGTAGGAGATTGCTTGAGGTCCACTCCAGACCCTGTTTGCCTGGGTATCAGCAGCAGAGGCTGCAGAAGATAGAATATTTCTGAACAGCGAGTGTACCTGCCTGATTCTTGCTTTGAAAGCTTCCTCTCAGGGGTGTACTCCACCCTGTGAGGTGTGGGGTGTCAGACTGCCCCTAGTGGGGGATGTCTCCCAGTTAGGCTACTCAGGGGTCAGGGACCCACTTGAGCAGGGAGTCTGTCCCTTCTCAGATCTCAACCTCCGTGTTGGGAGATCCACTGCTCTCTTCAAAGCTGTCAGACAGAGTCGTTTGCGTCTGCAGAGCTGCTGCGTTTGTTATTGTTTATTGTGCCCTGTCCCCAGAGGTGGAGTCTACAGAGACAGGCAGGTTTCCTTGAGCTGCTGTGAGCTCCACCCAGTTCGAGCTTCCCAGCAGCTTTGTTTACCTACTTAAGCCTCAGCAATGGCGGGCGCCCCTCCCCCAGCCTCGCTGCTGCCTTGCCGGTAGATCACAGACTGCTGTGCTAGCAATGAGGGAGGCTCCGTGGGTGTGGGACCCTCCCGGCCAGGTGTGGGATACGATCTCCTGGTGTGCCTGTTTGCTTAAAGCACAGTATTGGGGTGGGAGTTACCCGATTTTCCAGGTGTTGTGTGTCTCAGTTCCCCTGGCTAGGAAAAGGGATTCCCTTCCCCCTTGCGCTTTCCAGGTGAGGCAATGCCTCGCCCTGCTTCAGCTCTCGCTGGTCAGGCTGCAGCAGCTGACCAGCACCGATCGTCTGGCACTCCCCAGTGAGATGAACCCAGTACCTCAGTTGAAAATGCAGAAATCACCGGTCTTCTGTGTCGCTCGCGCTGGGAGTTGGAGACTGGAGCTGTTCCTATTTGGCCATCTTGCTCCGCCCCTCCTCAGTTGAAAATGCAGAAATCACCGGTCTTCTGTGTCGCTCGCGCTGGGAGTTGGAGACTGGAGCTGTTCCTATTCGGCCATTCGCGAAAGGCTTCTTCAGGGGAAAGCTGTAACTCTGTGAGATGAATTAACAGAACACAAAGCCGTTTCTCGGAAAGCTTCTTTCCAGTTTTTTACCGGAGATATTTCCTTTTTCACCATAGCCCTCTACGGGCTTCCCAATATCCCTTTGTAAATTCCACAAGAACAGACTTAGCGAAAGTCTTCTTGAAGGGAAAGCTGTAACTCTGTGAGGTCATTAACAGAACACATAGCAGTTTCTCAGATACCTTCTTTTCAGTTTTTATCTTAGCATATTTCCTTTTTCAACATAGCCCTCAATGGGCTTCCAAATATCACATTGCAAATTCCACAACAACAGCCTCAGTGAACGGTTCCTTGCGGGAAAGCTGTAACTCTGTGAGATGAATTAACAGAACACAAAGCAGTTTCTCAGAAAGATTCTTTCCAGTTTTTAACGGAAGATATTTCCTTTTTCACCATAGCCCTCTATGGGCTTCCAAATATCACTTTGCAAATTCCACAAGAACAGTCTTAGCGAAAGGCTTCTTGAGAAAGGCTACTTGAGGGGAAACGGTAACTCTGGTAGTTGAATTAACAGAACACAAAGCAGTTTCTCAGAAAGCTTATTTTCAGTTTTTATCCTAGGATATTTCCTTTCTCACCATAGCCCTCTATGGGCTTCCAAATATCACTTTGCAAATTCCACAAGAACCGTCTTAGCGAAAGGCTTCTTGAGGGGAAAGCTGTAACTCTGTGAGATGAATTAACAGAACACAAAGCAGTTTCTCAGAAAGTTTCTTTTCAGTTTCTATTTTAGGATATTTACTTTTTCACCATAGCCCTCTATGGGCTTCCAAATATCGCTTTGCAAATTCTACAAGAACAGCTTTAACTATAGGATTCCTGAGGGAAAGCTGTAACACTGTGAGATGAATTAACAGAACACAAAGCAGTTTCTCAGAAGTCTCTCAGAAAGCTTCTTTCCAGTTTTTAACTGAAGATATTTCCTTTTTCACCATGGCCCTTTATGGGCTTCCAAATGTCACGTTGCAAATTCCACAAGAACAGTCTTAGTGAAAGGCTTCTTGAGGGGAAAGCTGTAACACTGTGAGATTAATTAATGGAACACAAAGCTGTCTCTCAGAAAGCTTCTTTCCAGTTTCTTAAGGAAGATATTTTCTCTTTCACCATAGCCATCTATGGGCTTCCAAATATCACTTTGCAAATTCCACAAGAACAGTCTTAGGGAAAGGCTTCTTAAGTGGAAAGCTGTAACTCTGTGACATGAATTAACAGAACACAAGTCAGTTTCTCAGAAAGATTCTTTACAGTTTTTCATGGAAGATATTTTCTTTTTCACCATTGCCCTCTATGGGCTTCCTAATATTACTTTCCAAATTTCACAAGAACAGTCTTAGTGAACGGCTTCCTGAGGGGAAAGCTGTAACACTGTGAGATGAACTAACAGAACACTAAGCAGTTTTTCAGAAAGTTTCTTTTCGGTTTTTATCTTAGTGTATTTCCTTTTTCACCATAGCCCCTTTGAGCTTCCAAACATCACTTTGCAGTTTCCACAAGAACAGTCTCAGAGAAAGACTTCTTGAGGGGAAAGCTGTAACTCTGTGAGATGAATTAACAGAACACAAAGCAGTTTGTCAGAAAGCTTCTTTCCAGTTTGTAACTGAAGATATTTCCTTTTTCACCATAGTCCTCTATGGGCTTCCAAATATCACTCTGCAAATTCCACAAGAGCAGTCTTAGCGAAAGGATTCTTGAGGGGAAAGCGGTAATTGTGTGAGATGAATTAAGAGAATACAAAGCAGTCTCTCAGAAAGCTTCTTTCCAGTTTTTCACTGAAGATATTTCCTTTTTCACCATGGCCCTTTATGGGCTTCCAAATATCACTTTGCAAATTCCACAAGATGAGTCTTCGCGAAAGGCTTCTTTATTTATTTATTTATTTATTTATTTATTTATTTATTTAAATTTATTTATCATTATTAAACTTCAAGTTGTAGGGTACATGTGCACAACGTGCAGGTTTGCTACATATGTATTCTTGTGCCATGTTGGTGTGCTGCACCCATCAACTCGTCATTTACATCAGGTATAACTCCCAATGCAATCCCTTCCCGCTCCCCCCTCCCCATGATAGGCCCCGGTGTGTGATGTTCCCCTTCCCGAGTCCAAGTGATCTCATTGTTCAGTTCCCGCCTATGAGTGAGAACATGCGGTGTTTGGTTTTCTGTTCTTGTGATAGTTTGCTGAGAATGATGGTTTCCAGCTGCATCCATGTCCCTACAAAGGACACAAACTCATCCTTTTTTATGGCTGCATAGTATTCCATGGTGTATATGTGCCACATTTTCTTAATCCAATCTGTCACTGATGGACATTTGGGTTGATTCCAAGTCTTTGCTATTGTGAATAGTGCTGCAATAAACATACGTGTGCATGTGTCTTTATAGCAGCATAATTTATAATCCTTTGGGTATATACCTAGTAATGGGATGGCTGGGTCATATGGTACATCTAGTTCTAGATCCTTGAGGAATCGCCATACTATTTTCCATAATGGTTGAACTAGTTTACAATCCCACCAACAGTGTAAAAGTGTTCCTATTTCTCCACGTGCTCTCCAGCACCTGTTGTTTCCTGACATTTTAATGATCGCCATTCTAACTGGTGTGAGATGGTATCTCATTGTGCTTTTGATTTGCATTTCTCTGATGGCCAGTGATGATGAGCATTTTTTCATGTGTCTGTTGGCTGTATGAATGTCTTCTTTTGAGAAATGTCTGTTCATATCCTTTGCCCACTTTTTGATGGGGTTGTTTGTTTTTTTCTTGTAAATTTGTTTGAGTTCTTTGTAGGTTCTGGATATTAGCCCTTTGTCAGATGAGTAGATTGCAAAAATTTTCTCCCATTCTGTAGGTTGCCTGTTCACTCTGATGGTAGTTTCTTTTGCTGTGCAGAAGCTCTTTAGTTTAATGAGATCCCATTTGTCAATTTTGGCTTTTGCTGCCGTTGCTTTTGGTGTTTTAGACATGAAGTCTTTGCCCATGCCTATGTCCTGAATGGTACTACCTAGGTTTTCCTCTAGGATTTTTATGGTATTAGGTCTAACATTTAAGTCTCTCATCCATCTTGAATTAATTTTCGTATAAGGAGTAAGGAAAGGATCCAGTTTCAGCTTTCTACTTATGGCTAGCCAATTTTCCCAGCACCATTTATTAAATAGGGAATCCTTTCCCCATTTCTTGTTTCTCTCAGGCTTGTCAAAGATCAGATGGCTGTAGATGTGTGGTATTATTTCTGAGGACTCTGTTCTGTTCCATTGGTCTATATCTCTGTTTTGGTACCAGTACCATGCTGTTTTGGTTACTGTAGCCTTGTAGTATAGTTTGAAGTCAGGTAGCGTGATGCCTCCAGCTTTGTTCTTTTGACTTAGGATTGTCTTGGAGATGCGGGCTCTTTTTTGGTTCCATATGAACTTTAAAGCAGTTTTTTCCAATTCTGTGAAGAAGCTCATTGGTAGCTTGATGGGGATGACATTGAATCTATAAATTACCTTGGGCAGTATGGCCATTTTCACGATATTGATTCTTCCTATCCATGAGCATGGTATGTTCTTCCATTTGTTTGTGTCCTCTTTTATTTCATTGAGCAGTGGTTTGTAGTTCTCCTTGAAGAGGTCCTTTACATCCCTTGTAAGTTGGATTCCTAGGTATTTTATTCTCTTTGAAGCAATTGTGAATGGAGGTTCATTCCTGATTTGGCTCTCTGTTTGACTGTCACTGGTGTATAAGAATGCTTGTGATTTTTGCACATTAATTTTGTATCCTGAGACTTTGCTGAAGTTGCTTATCAGCTTAAGGAGATTTTGGGCTGAGACAATGGGGTTTTCTAAATATACAATCATGTCGTCTGCAAACAGGGACAATTTGACTTCTTCTTTTCCTAACTGAATCCCCTTGATTTCTTTCTCTTGCCTGATTGCCCTAGCCAGAACTTCCAACACTATGTTGAATAGGAGTGGTGAGAGAGGGCATCCCTGTCTTGTGCCAGTTTTCAAAGGGAATTTTTCCAGTTTTTGCCCATTCAGTATGATATTGGCTGTGGGTTTGTCATAAATAGCTCTTATGATTTTGAGGTACGTTCCATCAATACCGAATTTATTGAGCGTTTTTAGCATGAAGGGCTGTTGAATTTTGTCAAAAGCCTTTTCTGCATCGATTGAGATAATCATGTGGTTCTTGTCTTTGGTTCAGTTTATATGCTGGATTACGTTTATTGATTTGCGAATGTTGAACCAGCCTTGCATCCCAGGGATGAAGCCCCACTTGATCATGGTGGATAAGCTTTTTGATGTGCTGCTGAATCCGGTTTGCCAGTATTTTATTGAGGATTTTTGCATCGATGTTCATCAGGGATATTGGTCTAAAATTCTCTTTTTTTGTTGTGTCTCTGCCAGGCTTTGGTATCAGGATGATGTTGGCCTCAGAAAATGAGTTAGGGAGGATTCCCTCTTTTTCTATTGTTTGGAATAGTTTCAGAAGGAATGGTACCAGCTCCTCCTTGTACCTCTGGTAGAAATCAGCTGTGAATCCATCTGGTCCTGGACCTTTTTTGGTTGGTAGGCTATTAATTATTGCCTCAATTTCAGAGCCTACTATTGGTCTATTCAGGGATTCGACTTCTTCCTGGTTTAGTCTTGGAAGAGTGTAAGTGCCCAGGAAATTATCTGTTTCTTCTATATTTTCCAGTTTATTTGCATAGAGGTGTTTATAGTATTCTCTGATGGTAGTTTGTATTTCTGTGGGGTCAGTGGTGATATCCCCTTTATCATTTTTAATTGCGTCGATTTGATTCTTCTCTCTTTTCTTCTTTATTAGTCTTGCTAGTGGTCTGTCAATTTTGTTGATCTTTTCAAAAAACCAACTCCTGGATTCATTGATTTTTTGGAGGCTTTTTTGTGTCTCTATCTCCTTCAGTTCTGCTCTGATCTTAGTTATTTCTTGCCTTCTGCTAGCTTTCGAATGTGTTTGCTCTTGCTTCTCTAGTTCTTTTAATTGCGATGTTAGAGTGTCAATTTTAGATCTTTCCTGCTTTCTCTTGTGGGCATTTAGTGCTATAAATTTCCCTCTACACACTGCTTTAAATGTGTCCGAGAGATTCTGGTATGTTGTATCTTTGTTCTCATTGGTTTCAAAGAACATCTTTATTTCTGCCTTCATTTCGTTATGTACCCAGTAGTCATTCAGGAGCAGGTTGTTCAGTTTCCATGTAGTTGAGCGGTTTTGATTGAGTTTCTTAGTCCTGAGTTCTAATTTGATTGCACTGTGGTCTGAGAGACAGTTTGTTATAATTTCTGTTCTTGTACATTTGCTGAGGAGTGCTTTACTTCCAATTACGTGGTCAATTTTGGAGTAAGTACGATGTGGTGCTGAGAAGAATGTATATTCTGTTGATTTGGGGTGGAGAGTTCTATAGATGTCTATTAGGTCTTCTTGCTGCAGAGATGAGTTCAATTCCTGGATATCCTTGTTAACTTTCTGTCTCGTTGATCTGTCTAATGTTGACAGTGGAGTGTTGAAGTCTCCCATTATTATTGCATGGGAGTCGAAGTCTCTTTGTAAGTCTCTAAGGACTTGCTTTATGAATCTGGGTGCTCCTGTATTGGGTGCATATATATTTAGGATAGTTAGCTCTTCCTGTTGAATTGATCCCTTTACCATTATGTAATGGCCTTCTTTGTCTCTTTTGATCTTTGATGGTTTAAAGTCTGTTTTATCAGAGACTAGTATTGCAACCCCCGCTTTTTTTTGTTCTCCATTTGCTTGGTAAATCTTCCTCCATCCCTTTATTTTGAGCCTATGTATGTCTCTGCGTGTGAGATGGGTCTCCTGAATACAGCAGACTGATGGATCTTGACTCTTTATCCAGTTTGCCAGTCTGTGTCTTTTAATTGGAGCATTTAGTCCATTTAAATTTAAGGTTAAGATTGTTATGTGTGAACTTGATCCTGCCATTATGATATTAACTGGTTATTTTGCTCATTAGTTGATGCAGTTTCTTCCTAGCCTTGATTGTCTTTACATTTTGGCATGTTTTTGCAATGGCTGGTACCGGTTGTTCCTTTCCATGTTTAGTGCTTCCTTCAGGGTCTCTTGTAAGGCAGGCCTAGTGGTGACAAAATCTCTAAGCATTTGCTTATCTGTAAAGGATTTTATTTCTCCTTCACTTATGAAACTTAGTTTGGCTGGATATAAAATTCTGGGTTTAAAATTCTTTTCTTTAAGAATGTTGAATATTGGCCCCCACTCTCTTCTGGCTTGAAGAGTTTCTGCCGAGAGATCTGCTGTTAGTCTGATGGGCTTCCCTTTGTGGGTAACCCGACCTTTCTCTCTGGCTGCCCTTAAGATTTTTTCCTTCATTTCAACTTTGGTGAATCTGGCAATTATGTGTCTTGGAGTTGCTCTTCTCGAGGAGTATCTTTGTGGCGTTCTCTGTATTTCCTGGATTTGAATGTTGGCCTGCCCTACTAGGTTGGGGAAGTTCTCCTGGATGATATCCTGAAGAGTGTTTTCCAACTTGGTTCCATTTTCCCCCTCACTTTCAGGCACCCCAATCAGACGTAGATTTGGTCTTTTTACATAATCCCATACTTCTTGCAGGCTTTGTTCATTTCTTTTTCTTCTTTTTTCTTTTGGTTTCTCTTCTCGCTTCATTTCATTCATTTGATCCTCCATCGCTGACATTCTTTCTTCCAGTTGATCGAGTCGGTTACTGAAGCTTGTGCATTTGTCACGTATTTCTCGTGCCATGGTTTTCGTGTCTTTCATTTCGTTTGTGAGCTTCTCTGCATTAATGACTCTAGCCATCAATTCTTCCACTTTTTTTTCAAGATTTTTAGTTTCTTTGCGCTGGGTACGTAATTCCTCCTTTAGCTCTGAGAAATTTGATGGACTGAAGCCTTCTTCTCTCATGTCGTCAAAGTCATTCTCCGTCCAGCTTTGATCTGTTGCTGGCGATGAGCTGCGCTCCTTTGCCGGGGGAGATGCGCTCTTATTTTTTGAACTTCCAGCTTTTCTGCCCTGCTTTTTCCCCATCTTTGTGGTTTTATCTGCCTCTGGTCTTTGATGATGGTGATGTACTGATGGGGTTTTGGTGTAGGTGTCCTTCCTTTTTGATAGCTTTCGTTCTAACAGTCAGGATCCTCAGCTGTAGGTTGTAGCTGTAGGAGATTGCTTGAGGTCCACTCCAGACCCTGTTTGCCTGGGTATCAGCAGCAGAGGCTGCAGAAGATAGAATATTTCTGAACAGCGAGTGTACCTGCCTGATTCTTGCTTTGAAAGCTTCCTCTCAGGGGTGTACTCCACCCTGTGAGGTGTGGGGTGTCAGACTGCCCCTAGTGGGGGATGTCTCCCAGTTAGGCTACTCAGGGGTCAGGGACCCACTTGAGCAGGGAGTCTGTCCCTTCTCAGATCTCAACCTCCGTGTTGGGAGATCCACTGCTCTCTTCAAAGCTGTCAGACAGAGTCGTTTGCGTCTGCAGAGCTGCTGCGTTTGTTATTGTTTATTGTGCCCTGTCCCCAGAGGTGGAGTCTACAGAGACAGGCAGGTTTCCTTGAGCTGCTGTGAGCTCCACCCAGTTCGAGCTTCCCAGCAGCTTTGTTTACCTACTTAAGCCTCAGCAATGGCGGGCGCCCCTCCCCCAGCCTCGCTGCTGCCTTGCCGGTAGATCACAGACTGCTGTGCTAGCAATGAGGGAGGCTCCGTGGGTGTGGGACCCTCCCGGCCAGGTGTGGGATACGATCTCCTGGTGTGCCTGTTTGCTTAAAGCACAGTATTGGGGTGGGAGTTACCCGATTTTCCAGGTGTTGTGTGTCTCAGTTCCCCTGGCTAGGAAAAGGGATTCCCTTCCCCCTTGCGCTTTCCAGGTGAGGCAATGCCTCGCCCTGCTTCAGCTCTCGCTGGTCAGGCTGCAGCAGCTGACCAGCACCGATCGTCTGGCACTCCCCAGTGAGATGAACCCAGTACCTCAGTTGAAAATGCAGAAATCACCGGTCTTCTGTGTCGCTCGCGCTGGGAGTTGGAGACTGGAGCTGTTCCTATTTGGCCATCTTGCTCCGCCCCTCCTCAGTTGAAAATGCAGAAATCACCGGTCTTCTGTGTCGCTCGCGCTGGGAGTTGGAGACTGGAGCTGTTCCTATTCGGCCATTCGCGAAAGGCTTCTTCAGGGGAAAGCTGTAACTCTGTGAGATGAATTAACAGAACACAAAGCCGTTTCTCGGAAAGCTTCTTTCCAGTTTTTTACCGGAGATATTTCCTTTTTCACCATAGCCCTCTACGGGCTTCCCAATATCCCTTTGTAAATTCCACAAGAACAGACTTAGCGAAAGTCTTCTTGAAGGGAAAGCTGTAACTCTGTGAGGTCATTAACAGAACACATAGCAGTTTCTCAGATACCTTCTTTTCAGTTTTTATCTTAGCATATTTCCTTTTTCAACATAGCCCTCAATGGGCTTCCAAATATCACATTGCAAATTCCACAACAACAGCCTCAGTGAACGGTTCCTTGCGGGAAAGCTGTAACTCTGTGAGATGAATTAACAGAACACAAAGCAGTTTCTCAGAAAGATTCTTTCCAGTTTTTAACGGAAGATATTTCCTTTTTCACCATAGCCCTCTATGGGCTTCCAAATATCACTTTGCAAATTCCACAAGAACAGTCTTAGCGAAAGGCTTCTTGAGAAAGGCTACTTGAGGGGAAACGGTAACTCTGGTAGTTGAATTAACAGAACACAAAGCAGTTTCTCAGAAAGCTTATTTTCAGTTTTTATCCTAGGATATTTCCTTTCTCACCATAGCCCTCTATGGGCTTCCAAATATCACTTTGCAAATTCCACAAGAACCGTCTTAGCGAAAGGCTTCTTGAGGGGAAAGCTGTAACTCTGTGAGATGAATTAACAGAACACAAAGCAGTTTCTCAGAAAGTTTCTTTTCAGTTTCTATTTTAGGATATTTACTTTTTCACCATAGCCCTCTATGGGCTTCCAAATATCGCTTTGCAAATTCTACAAGAACAGCTTTAACTATAGGATTCCTGAGGGAAAGCTGTAACACTGTGAGATGAATTAACAGAACACAAAGCAGTTTCTCAGAAGTCTCTCAGAAAGCTTCTTTCCAGTTTTTAACTGAAGATATTTCCTTTTTCACCATGGCCCTTTATGGGCTTCCAAATGTCACGTTGCAAATTCCACAAGAACAGTCTTAGTGAAAGGCTTCTTGAGGGGAAAGCTGTAACACTGTGAGATTAATTAATGGAACACAAAGCTGTCTCTCAGAAAGCTTCTTTCCAGTTTCTTAAGGAAGATATTTTCTCTTTCACCATAGCCATCTATGGGCTTCCAAATATCACTTTGCAAATTCCACAAGAACAGTCTTAGGGAAAGGCTTCTTAAGTGGAAAGCTGTAACTCTGTGACATGAATTAACAGAACACAAGTCAGTTTCTCAGAAAGATTCTTTACAGTTTTTCATGGAAGATATTTTCTTTTTCACCATTGCCCTCTATGGGCTTCCTAATATTACTTTCCAAATTTCACAAGAACAGTCTTAGTGAACGGCTTCCTGAGGGGAAAGCTGTAACACTGTGAGATGAACTAACAGAACACTAAGCAGTTTTTCAGAAAGTTTCTTTTCGGTTTTTATCTTAGTGTATTTCCTTTTTCACCATAGCCCCTTTGAGCTTCCAAACATCACTTTGCAGTTTCCACAAGAACAGTCTCAGAGAAAGACTTCTTGAGGGGAAAGCTGTAACTCTGTGAGATGAATTAACAGAACACAAAGCAGTTTGTCAGAAAGCTTCTTTCCAGTTTGTAACTGAAGATATTTCCTTTTTCACCATAGTCCTCTATGGGCTTCCAAATATCACTCTGCAAATTCCACAAGAGCAGTCTTAGCGAAAGGATTCTTGAGGGGAAAGCGGTAATTGTGTGAGATGAATTAAGAGAATACAAAGCAGTCTCTCAGAAAGCTTCTTTCCAGTTTTTCACTGAAGATATTTCCTTTTTCACCATGGCCCTTTATGGGCTTCCAAATATCACTTTGCAAATTCCACAAGATGAGTCTTCGTGAAAGGCTTCTTTCTTTCTTTCTTTCTTTATTTATTTATTTATTTAAATTTATTTATCATTATTAAACTTCAAGTTGTAGGGTACATGTGCACAACGTGCAGGTTTGCTACATATGTATTCTTGTGCCATGTTGGTGTGCTGCACCCATCAACTCGTCATTTACATCAGGTATAACTCCCAATGCAATCCCTTCCCGCTCCCCCCTCCCCATGATAGGCCCCGGTGTGTGATGTTCCCCTTCCCGAGTCCAAGTGATCTCATTGTTCAGTTCCCGCCTATGAGTGAGAACATGCGGTGTTTGGTTTTCTGTTCTTGTGATAGTTTGCTGAGAATGATGGTTTCCAGCTGCATCCATGTCCCTACAAAGGACACAAACTCATCCTTTTTTATGGCTGCATAGTATTCCATGGTGTATATGTGCCACATTTTCTTAATCCAATCTGTCACTGATGGACATTTGGGTTGATTCCAAGTCTTTGCTATTGTGAATAGTGCTGCAATAAACATACGTGTGCATGTGTCTTTATAGCAGCATAATTTATAATCCTTTGGGTATATACCTAGTAATGGGATGGCTGGGTCATATGGTACATCTAGTTCTAGATCCTTGAGGAATCGCCATACTATTTTCCATAATGGTTGAACTAGTTTACAATCCCACCAACAGTGTAAAAGTGTTCCTATTTCTCCACGTGCTCTCCAGCACCTGTTGTTTCCTGACATTTTAATGATCGCCATTCTAACTGGTGTGAGATGGTATCTCATTGTGCTTTTGATTTGCATTTCTCTGATGGCCAGTGATGATGAGCATTTTTTCATGTGTCTGTTGGCTGTATGAATGTCTTCTTTTGAGAAATGTCTGTTCATATCCTTTGCCCACTTTTTGATGGGGTTGTTTGTTTTTTTCTTGTAAATTTGTTTGAGTTCTTTGTAGGTTCTGGATATTAGCCCTTTGTCAGATGAGTAGATTGCAAAAATTTTCTCCCATTCTGTAGGTTGCCTGTTCACTCTGATGGTAGTTTCTTTTGCTGTGCAGAAGCTCTTTAGTTTAATGAGATCCCATTTGTCAATTTTGGCTTTTGCTGCCGTTGCTTTTGGTGTTTTAGACATGAAGTCTTTGCCCATGCCTATGTCCTGAATGGTACTACCTAGGTTTTCCTCTAGGATTTTTATGGTATTAGGTCTAACATTTAAGTCTCTCATCCATCTTGAATTAATTTTCGTATAAGGAGTAAGGAAAGGATCCAGTTTCAGCTTTCTACTTATGGCTAGCCAATTTTCCCAGCACCATTTATTAAATAGGGAATCCTTTCCCCATTTCTTGTTTCTCTCAGGCTTGTCAAAGATCAGATGGCTGTAGATGTGTGGTATTATTTCTGAGGACTCTGTTCTGTTCCATTGGTCTATATCTCTGTTTTGGTACCAGTACCATGCTGTTTTGGTTACTGTAGCCTTGTAGTATAGTTTGAAGTCAGGTAGCGTGATGCCTCCAGCTTTGTTCTTTTGACTTAGGATTGTCTTGGAGATGCGGGCTCTTTTTTGGTTCCATATGAACTTTAAAGCAGTTTTTTCCAATTCTGTGAAGAAGCTCATTGGTAGCTTGATGGGGATGACATTGAATCTATAAATTACCTTGGGCAGTATGGCCATTTTCACGATATTGATTCTTCCTATCCATGAGCATGGTATGTTCTTCCATTTGTTTGTGTCCTCTTTTATTTCATTGAGCAGTGGTTTGTAGTTCTCCTTGAAGAGGTCCTTTACATCCCTTGTAAGTTGGATTCCTAGGTATTTTATTCTCTTTGAAGCAATTGTGAATGGAGGTTCATTCCTGATTTGGCTCTCTGTTTGACTGTCACTGGTGTATAAGAATGCTTGTGATTTTTGCACATTAATTTTGTATCCTGAGACTTTGCTGAACTTGCTTATCAGCTTAAGGAGATTTTGGGCTGAGACAATGGGGTTTTCTAAATATACAATCATGTCGTCTGCAAACAGGGACAATTTGACTTCTTCTTTTCCTAACTGAATCCCCTTGATTTCTTTCTCTTGCCTGATTGCCCTAGCCAGAACTTCCAACACTATGTTGAATAGGAGTGGTGAGAGAGGGCATCCCTGTCTTGTGCCAGTTTTCAAAGGGAATTTTTCCAGTTTTTGCCCATTCAGTATGATATTGGCTGTGGGTTTGTCATAAATAGGTCTTATGATTTTGAGGTACGTTCCATCAATACCGAATTTATTGAGCGTTTTTAGCATGAAGGGCTGTTGAATTTTGTCAAAAGCCTTTTCTGCATCGATTGAGATAATCATGTGGTTCTTGTCTTTGGTTCAGTTTATATGCTGGATTACGTTTATTGATTTGCGAATGTTGAACCAGCCTTGCATCCCAGGGATGAAGCCCCACTTGATCATGGTGGATAAGCTTTTTGATGTGCTGCTGAATCCGGTTTGCCAGTATTTTATTGAGGATTTTTGCATCGATGTTCATCAGGGATATTGGTCTAAAATTCTCTTTTTTTGTTGTGTCTCTGCCAGGCTTTGGTATCAGGATGATGTTGGCCTCAGAAAATGAGTTAGGGAGGATTCCCTCTTTTTCTATTGTTTGGAATAGTTTCAGAAGGAATGGTACCAGCTCCTCCTTGTACCTCTGGTAGAAATCAGCTGTGAATCCATCTGGTCCTGGACCTTTTTTGGTTGGTAGGCTATTAATTATTGCCTCAATTTCAGAGCCTACTATTGGTCTATTCAGGGATTCGACTTCTTCCTGGTTTAGTCTTGGAAGAGTGTAAGTGCCCAGGAAATTATCTGTTTCTTCTATATTTTCCAGTTTATTTGCATAGAGGTGTTTATAGTATTCTCTGATGGTAGTTTGTATTTCTGTGGGGTCAGTGGTGATATCCCCTTTATCATTTTTAATTGCGTCGATTTGATTCTTCTCTCTTTTCTTCTTTATTAGTCTTGCTAGTGGTCTGTCAATTTTGTTGATCTTTTCAAAAAACCAACTCCTGGATTCATTGATTTTTTGGAGGCTTTTTTGTGTCTCTATCTCCTTCAGTTCTGCTCTGATCTTAGTTATTTCTTGCCTTCTGCTAGCTTTCGAATGTGTTTGCTCTTGCTTCTCTAGTTCTTTTAATTGCGATGTTAGAGTGTCAATTTTAGATCTTTCCTGCTTTCTCTTGTGGGCATTTAGTGCTATAAATTTCCCTCTACACACTGCTTTAAATGTGTCCGAGAGATTCTGGTATGTTGTATCTTTGTTCTCATTGGTTTCAAAGAACATCTTTATTTCTGCCTTCATTTCGTTATGTACCCAGTAGTCATTCAGGAGCAGGTTGTTCAGTTTCCATGTAGTTGAGCGGTTTTGATTGAGTTTCTTAGTCCTGAGTTCTAATTTGATTGCACTGTGGTCTGAGAGACAGTTTGTTATAATTTCTGTTCTTGTACATTTGCTGAGGAGTGCTTTACTTCCAATTACGTGGTCAATTTTGGAGTAAGTACGATGTGGTGCTGAGAAGAATGTATATTCTGTTGATTTGGGGTGGAGAGTTCTATAGATGTCTATTAGGTCTTCTTGCTGCAGAGATGAGTTCAATTCCTGGATATCCTTGTTAACTTTCTGTCTCGTTGATCTGTCTAATGTTGACAGTGGAGTGTTGAAGTCTCCCATTATTATTGCATGGGAGTCGAAGTCTCTTTGTAAGTCTCTAAGGACTTGCTTTATGAATCTGGGTGCTCCTGTATTGGGTGCATATATATTTAGGATAGTTAGCTCTTCCTGTTGAATTGATCCCTTTACCATTATGTAATGGCCTTCTTTGTCTCTTTTGATCTTTGATGGTTTAAAGTCTGTTTTATCAGAGACTAGTATTGCAACCCCCGCTTTTTTTTGTTCTCCATTTGCTTGGTAAATCTTCCTCCATCCCTTTATTTTGAGCCTATGTATGTCTCTGCGTGTGAGATGGGTCTCCTGAATACAGCAGACTGATGGATCTTGACTCTTTATCCAGTTTGCCAGTCTGTGTCTTTTAATTGGAGCATTTAGTCCATTTAAATTTAAGGTTAAGATTGTTATGTGTGAACTTGATCCTGCCATTATGATATTAACTGGTTATTTTGCTCATTAGTTGATGCAGTTTCTTCCTAGCCTTGATTGTCTTTACATTTTGGCATGTTTTTGCAATGGCTGGTACCGGTTGTTCCTTTCCATGTTTAGTGCTTCCTTCAGGGTCTCTTGTAAGGCAGGCCTAGTGGTGACAAAATCTCTAAGCATTTGCTTATCTGTAAAGGATTTTATTTCTCCTTCACTTATGAAACTTAGTTTGGCTGGATATAAAATTCTGGGTTTAAAATTCTTTTCTTTAAGAATGTTGAATATTGGCCCCCACTCTCTTCTGGCTTGAAGAGTTTCTGCCGAGAGATCTGCTGTTAGTCTGATGGGCTTCCCTTTGTGGGTAACCCGACCTTTCTCTCTGGCTGCCCTTAAGATTTTTTCCTTCATTTCAACTTTGGTGAATCTGGCAATTATGTGTCTTGGAGTTGCTCTTCTCGAGGAGTATCTTTGTGGCGTTCTCTGTATTTCCTGGATTTGAATGTTGGCCTGCCCTACTAGGTTGGGGAAGTTCTCCTGGATGATATCCTGAAGAGTGTTTTCCAACTTGGTTCCATTTTCCCCCTCACTTTCAGGCACCCCAATCAGACGTAGATTTGGTCTTTTTACATAATCCCATACTTCTTGCAGGCTTTGTTCATTTCTTTTTCTTCTTTTTTCTTTTGGTTTCTCTTCTCGCTTCATTTCATTCATTTGATCCTCCATCGCTGACATTCTTTCTTCCAGTTGATCGAGTCGGTTACTGAAGCTTGTGCATTTGTCACGTATTTCTCGTGCCATGGTTTTCGTGTCTTTCATTTCGTTTGTGAGCTTCTCTGCATTAATGACTCTAGCCATCAATTCTTCCACTTTTTTTTCAAGATTTTTAGTTTCTTTGCGCTGGGTACGTAATTCCTCCTTTAGCTCTGAGAAATTTGATGGACTGAAGCCTTCTTCTCTCATGTCGTCAAAGTCATTCTCCGTCCAGCTTTGATCTGTTGCTGGCGATGAGCTGCGCTTCTTTGCCGGGGGAGATGCGCTCTTATTTTTTGAACTTCCAGCTTTTCTGCCCTGCTTTTTCTCCATCTTTGTGGTTTTATCTGCCTCTGGTCTTTGATGATGGTGATGTACTGATGGGGTTTTGGTGTAGGTGTCCTTCCTTTTTGATAGCTTTCGTTCTAACAGTCAGGATCCTCAGCTGTAGGTTGTAGCTGTAGGAGATTGCTTGAGGTCCACTCCAGACCCTGTTTGCCTGGGTATCAGCAGCAGAGGCTGCAGAAGATAGAATATTTCTGAACAGCGAGTGTACCTGCCTGATTCTTGCTTTGAAAGCTTCCTCTCAGGGGTGTACTCCACCCTGTGAGGTGTGGGGTGTCAGACTGCCCCTAGTGGGGGATGTCTCCCAGTTAGGCTACTCAGGGGTCAGGGACCCACTTGAGCAGGGAGTCTGTCCCTTCTCAGATCTCAACCTCCGTGTTGGGAGATCCACTGCTCTCTTCAAAGCTGTCAGACAGAGTCGTTTGCGTCTGCAGAGCTGCTGCGTTTGTTATTGTTTATTGTGCCCTGTCCCCAGAGGTGGAGTCTACAGAGACAGGCAGGTTTCCTTGAGCTGCTGTGAGCTCCACCCAGTTCGAGCTTCCCAGCAGCTTTGTTTACCTACTTAAGCCTCAGCAATGGCGGGCGCCCCTCCCCCAGCCTCGCTGCTGCCTTGCCGGTAGATCACAGACTGCTGTGCTAGCAATGAGGGAGGCTCCGTGGGTGTGGGACCCTCCCGGCCAGGTGTGGGATACGATCTCCTGGTGTGCCTGTTTGCTTAAAGCACAGTATTGGGGTGGGAGTTACCCGATTTTCCAGGTGTTGTGTGTCTCAGTTCCCCTGGCTAGGAAAAGGGATTCCCTTCCCCCTTGCGCTTTCCAGGTGAGGCAATGCCTCGCCCTGCTTCAGCTCTCGCTGGTCAGGCTGCAGCAGCTGACCAGCACCGATCGTCTGGCACTCCCCAGTGAGATGAACCCAGTACCTCAGTTGAAAATGCAGAAATCACCGGTCTTCTGTGTCGCTCGCGCTGGGAGTTGGAGACTGGAGCTGTTCCTATTTGGCCATCTTGCTCCGCCCCTCCTCAGTTGAAAATGCAGAAATCACCGGTCTTCTGTGTCGCTCGCGCTGGGAGTTGGAGACTGGAGCTGTTCCTATTCGGCCATTCGCGAAAGGCTTCTTCAGGGGAAAGCTGTAACTCTGTGAGATGAATTAACAGAACACAAAGCCGTTTCTCGGAAAGCTTCTTTCCAGTTTTTTACCGGAGATATTTCCTTTTTCACCATAGCCCTCTACGGGCTTCCCAATATCCCTTTGTAAATTCCACAAGAACAGACTTAGCGAAAGTCTTCTTGAAGGGAAAGCTGTAACTCTGTGAGGTCATTAACAGAACACATAGCAGTTTCTCAGATACCTTCTTTTCAGTTTTTATCTTAGCATATTTCCTTTTTCAACATAGCCCTCAATGGGCTTCCAAATATCACATTGCAAATTCCACAACAACAGCCTCAGTGAACGGTTCCTTGCGGGAAAGCTGTAACTCTGTGAGATGAATTAACAGAACACAAAGCAGTTTCTCAGAAAGATTCTTTCCAGTTTTTAACGGAAGATATTTCCTTTTTCACCGTAGCCCTCTATGGGCTTCCAAATATCACTTTGCAAATTCCACAAGAACAGTCTTAGCGAAAGGCTTCTTGAGAAAGGCTACTTGAGGGGAAACGGTAACTCTGGTAGTTGAATTAACAGAACACAAAGCAGTTTCTCAGAAAGCTTATTTTCAGTTTTTATCCTAGGATATTTCCTTTCTCACCATAGCCCTCTATGGGCTTCCAAATATCACTTTGCAAATTCCACAAGAACCGTCTTAGCGAAAGGCTTCTTGAGGGGAAAGCTGTAACTCTGTGAGATGAATTAACAGAACACAAAGCAGTTTCTCAGAAAGTTTCTTTTCAGTTTCTATTTTAGGATATTTACTTTTTCACCATAGCCCTCTATGGGCTTCCAAATATCGCTTTGCAAATTCTACAAGAACAGCTTTAACTATAGGATTCCTGAGGGAAAGCTGTAACACTGTGAGATGAATTAACAGAACACAAAGCAGTTTCTCAGAAGTCTCTCAGAAAGCTTCTTTCCAGTTTTTAACTGAAGATATTTCCTTTTTCACCATGGCCCTTTATGGGCTTCCAAATGTCACGTTGCAAATTCCACAAGAACAGTCTTAGTGAAAGGCTTCTTGAGGGGAAAGCTGTAACACTGTGAGATTAATTAATGGAACACAAAGCTGTCTCTCAGAAAGCTTCTTTCCAGTTTCTTAAGGAAGATATTTTCTCTTTCACCATAGCCATCTATGGGCTTCCAAATATCACTTTGCAAATTCCACAAGAACAGTCTTAGGGAAAGGCTTCTTAAGTGGAAAGCTGTAACTCTGTGACATGAATTAACAGAACACAAGTCAGTTTCTCAGAAAGATTCTTTACAGTTTTTCATGGAAGATATTTTCTTTTTCACCATTGCCCTCTATGGGCTTCCTAATATTACTTTCCAAATTTCACAAGAACAGTCTTAGTGAACGGCTTCCTGAGGGGAAAGCTGTAACACTGTGAGATGAACTAACAGAACACTAAGCAGTTTTTCAGAAAGTTTCTTTTCGGTTTTTATCTTAGTGTATTTCCTTTTTCACCATAGCCCCTTTGAGCTTCCAAACATCACTTTGCAGTTTCCACAAGAACAGTCTCAGAGAAAGACTTCTTGAGGGGAAAGCTGTAACTCTGTGAGATGAATTAACAGAACACAAAGCAGTTTGTCAGAAAGCTTCTTTCCAGTTTGTAACTGAAGATATTTCCTTTTTCACCATAGTCCTCTATGGGCTTCCAAATATCACTCTGCAAATTCCACAAGAGCAGTCTTAGCGAAAGGATTCTTGAGGGGAAAGCGGTAATTGTGTGAGATGAATTAAGAGAATACAAAGCAGTCTCTCAGAAAGCTTCTTTCCAGTTTTTCACTGAAGATATTTCCTTTTTCACCATGGCCCTTTATGGGCTTCCAAATATCACTTTGCAAATTCCACAAGATGAGTCTTCGTGAAAGGCTTCTTTATTTATTTATTTATTTATTTATTTATTTATTTAAATTTATTTATCATTATTAAACTTCAAGTTGTAGGGTACATGTGCACAACGTGCAGGTTTGCTACATATGTATTCTTGTGCCATGTTGGTGTGCTGCACCCATCAACTCGTCATTTACATCAGGTATAACTCCCAATGCAATCCCTTCCCGCTCCCCCCTCCCCATGATAGGCCCCGGTGTGTGATGTTCCCCTTCCCGAGTCCAAGTGATCTCATTGTTCAGTTCCCGCCTATGAGTGAGAACATGCGGTGTTTGGTTTTCTGTTCTTGTGATAGTTTGCTGAGAATGATGGTTTCCAGCTGCATCCATGTCCCTACAAAGGACACAAACTCATCCTTTTTTATGGCTGCATAGTATTCCATGGTGTATATGTGCCACATTTTCTTAATCCAATCTGTCACTGATGGACATTTGGGTTGATTCCAAGTCTTTGCTATTGTGAATAGTGCTGCAATAAACATACGTGTGCATGTGTCTTTATAGCAGCATAATTTATAATCCTTTGGGTATATACCTAGTAATGGGATGGCTGGGTCATATGGTACATCTAGTTCTAGATCCTTGAGGAATCGCCATACTATTTTCCATAATGGTTGAACTAGTTTACAATCCCACCAACAGTGTAAAAGTGTTCCTATTTCTCCACGTGCTCTCCAGCACCTGTTGTTTCCTGACATTTTAATGATCGCCATTCTAACTGGTGTGAGATGGTATCTCATTGTGCTTTTGATTTGCATTTCTCTGATGGCCAGTGATGATGAGCATTTTTTCATGTGTCTGTTGGCTGTATGAATGTCTTCTTTTGAGAAATGTCTGTTCATATCCTTTGCCCACTTTTTGATGGGGTTGTTTGTTTTTTTCTTGTAAATTTGTTTGAGTTCTTTGTAGGTTCTGGATATTAGCCCTTTGTCAGATGAGTAGATTGCAAAAATTTTCTCCCATTCTGTAGGTTGCCTGTTCACTCTGATGGTAGTTTCTTTTGCTGTGCAGAAGCTCTTTAGTTTAATGAGATCCCATTTGTCAATTTTGGCTTTTGCTGCCGTTGCTTTTGGTGTTTTAGACATGAAGTCTTTGCCCATGCCTATGTCCTGAATGGTACTACCTAGGTTTTCCTCTAGGATTTTTATGGTATTAGGTCTAACATTTAAGTCTCTCATCCATCTTGAATTAATTTTCGTATAAGGAGTAAGGAAAGGATCCAGTTTCAGCTTTCTACTTATGGCTAGCCAATTTTCCCAGCACCATTTATTAAATAGGGAATCCTTTCCCCATTTCTTGTTTCTCTCAGGCTTGTCAAAGATCAGATGGCTGTAGATGTGTGGTATTATTTCTGAGGACTCTGTTCTGTTCCATTGGTCTATATCTCTGTTTTGGTACCAGTACCATGCTCTTTTGGTTACTGTAGCCTTGTAGTATAGTTTGAAGTCAGGTAGCGTGATGCCTCCAGCTTTGTTCTTTTGACTTAGGATTGTCTTGGAGATGCGGGCTCTTTTTTGGTTCCATATGAACTTTAAAGCAGTTTTTTCCAATTCTGTGAAGAAGCTCATTGGTAGCTTGATGGGGATGACATTGAATCTATAAATTACCTTGGGCAGTATGGCCATTTTCACGATATTGATTCTTCCTATCCATGAGCATGGTATGTTCTTCCATTTGTTTGTGTCCTCTTTTATTTCATTGAGCAGTGGTTTGTAGTTCTCCTTGAAGAGGTCCTTTACATCCCTTGTAAGTTGGATTCCTAGGTATTTTATTCTCTTTGAAGCAATTGTGAATGGAGGTTCATTCCTGATTTGGCTCTCTGTTTGACTGTCACTGGTGTATAAGAATGCTTGTGATTTTTGCACATTAATTTTGTATCCTGAGACTTTGCTGAACTTGCTTATCAGCTTAAGGAGATTTTGGGCTGAGACAATGGGGTTTTCTAAATATACAATCATGTCGTCTGCAAACAGGGACAATTTGACTTCTTCTTTTCCTAACTGAATCCCCTTGATTTCTTTCTCTTGCCTGATTGCCCTAGCCAGAACTTCCAACACTATGTTGAATAGGAGTGGTGAGAGAGGGCATCCCTGTCTTGTGCCAGTTTTCAAAGGGAATTTTTCCAGTTTTTGCCCATTCAGTATGATATTGGCTGTGGGTTTGTCATAAATAGCTCTTATGATTTTGAGGTACGTTCCATCAATACCGAATTTATTGAGCGTTTTTAGCATGAAGGGCTGTTGAATTTTGTCAAAAGCCTTTTCTGCATCGATTGAGATAATCATGTGGTTCTTGTCTTTGGTTCAGTTTATATGCTGGATTACGTTTATTGATTTGCGAATGTTGAACCAGCCTTGCATCCCAGGGATGAAGCCCCACTTGATCATGGTGGATAAGCTTTTTGATGTGCTGCTGAATCCGGTTTGCCAGTATTTTATTGAGGATTTTTGCATCGATGTTCATCAGGGATATTGGTCTAAAATTCTCTTTTTTTGTTGTGTCTCTGCCAGGCTTTGGTATCAGGATGATGTTGGCCTCATAAAATGAGTTAGGGAGGATTCCCTCTTTTTCTATTGTTTGGAATAGTTTCAGAAGGAATGGTACCAGCTCCTCCTTGTACCTCTGGTAGAAATCAGCTGTGAATCCATCTGGTCCTGGACCTTTTTTGGTTGGTAGGCTATTAATTATTGCCTCAATTTCAGAGCCTACTATTGGTCTATTCAGGGATTCGACTTCTTCCTGGTTTAGTCTTGGAAGAGTGTAAGTGTCCAGGAAATTATCCGTTTCTTCTATATTTTCCAGTTTATTTGCATAGAGGTGTTTATAGTATTCTCTGATGGTAGTTTGTATTTCTGTGGGGTCAGTGGTGATATCCCCTTTATCATTTTTAATTGCGTCGATTTGATTCTTCTCTCTTTTCTTCTTTATTAGTCTTGCTAGTGGTCTGTCAATTTTGTTGATCTTTTCAAAAAACCAACTCCTGGATTCATTGATTTTTTGGAGGCTTTTTTGTGTCTCTATCTCCTTCAGTTCTGCTCTGATCTTAGTTATTTCTTGCCTTCTGCTAGCTTTCGAATGTGTTTGCTCTTGCTTCTCTAGTTCTTTTAATTGCGATGTTAGAGTGTCAATTTTAGATCTTTCCTGCTTTCTCTTGTGGGCATTTAGTGCTATAAATTTCCCTCTACACACTGCTTTAAATGTGTCCCAGAGATTCTGGTATGTTGTATCTTTGTTCTCATTGGTTTCAAAGAACATCTTTATTTCTGCCTTCATTTCGTTATGTACCCAGTATTCATTCAGGAGCAGGTTGTTCAGTTTCCATGTAGTTGAGCGGTTTTGATTGAGTTTCTTAGTCCTGAGTTCTAATTTGATTGCACTGTGGTCTGAGAGACAGTTTGTTATAATTTCTGTTCTTGTACATTTGCTGAGGAGTGCTTTACTTCCAATTACGTGGTCAATTTTGGAGTAAGTACGATGTGGTGCTGAGAAGAATGTATATTCTGTTGATTTGGGGTGGAGAGTTCTATAGATGTCTATTAGGTCTTCTTGCTGCAGAGATGAGTTCAATTCCTGGATATCCTTGTTAACTTTCTGTCTCGTTGATCTGTCTAATGTTGACAGTGGAGTGTTGAAGTCTCCCATTATTATTGCACGGGAGTCGAAGTCTCTTTGTAAGTCTCTAAGGACTTGCTTTATGAATCTGGGTGCTCCTGTATTGGGTGCATATATATTTAGGATAGTTAGCTCTTCCTGTTGAATTGATCCCTTTACCATTATGTAATGGCCTTCTTTGTCTCTTTTGATCTTTGATGGTTTAAAGTCTGTTTTATCAGAGACTAGTATTGCAACCCCCGCTTTTTTTTGTTCTCCATTTGCTTGGTAAATCTTCCTCCATCCCTTTATTTTGAGCCTATGTATGTCTCTGCGTGTGAGATGGGTCTCCTGAATACAGCAGACTGATGGATCTTGACTCTTTATCCAGTTTGCCAGTCTGTGTCTTTTAATTGGAGCATTTAGTCCATTTAAATTTAAGGTTAAGATTGTTATGTGTGAACTTGATCCTGCCATTATGATATTAACTGGTTATTTTGCTCATTAGTTGATGCAGTTTCTTCCTAGCCTTGACTGTCTTTACAGTTTGGCATGTTTTTGCAATGGCTGGTACCGGTTGTTCCTTTCCATGTTTAGTGCTTCCTTCAGGGTCTCTTGTAAGGCAGGCCTAGTGGTGACAAAATCTCTAAGCATTTGCTTATCTGTAAAGGATTTTATTTCTCCTTCACTTATGAAACTTAGTTTGGCTGGATATAAAATTCTGGGTTTAAAATTCTTTTCTTTAAGAATGTTGAATATTGGCCCCCACTCTCTTCTGGCTTGAAGAGTTTCTGCCGAGAGATCTGCTGTTAGTCTGATGGGCTTCCCTTTGTGGGTAACCCGACCTTTCTCTCTGGCTGCCCTTAAGATTTTTTCCTTCATTTCAACTTTGGTGAATCTGGCAATTATGTGTCTTGGAGTTGCTCTTCTCGAGGAGTATCTTTGTGGCGTTCTCTGTATTTCCTGGATTTGAATGTTGGCCTGCCCTACTAGGTTGGGGAAGTTCTCCTGGATGATATCCTGAAGAGTGTTTTCCAACTTGGTTCCATTTTCCCCCTCACTTTCAGGCACCCCAATCAGACGTAGATTTGGTCTTTTTACATAATCCCATACTTCTTGCAGGCTTTGTTCATTTCTTTTTCTTCTTTTTTCTTTTGGTTTCTCTTCTCGCTTCATTTCATTCATTTGATCCTCCATCGCTGACATTCTTTCTTCCAGTTGATCGAGTCGGTTACTGAAGCTTGTGCATTTGTCACGTATTTCTCGTGCCATGGTTTTCGTGTCTTTCATTTCGTTTGTGAGCTTCTCTGCATTAATGACTCTAGCCATCAATTCTTCCACTTTTTTTTCAAGATTTTTAGTTTCTTTGCGCTGGGTACGTAATTCCTCCTTTAGCTCTGAGAAATTTGATGGACTGAAGCCTTCTTCTCTCATGTCGTCAAAGTCATTCTCCGTCCAGCTTTGATCTGTTGCTGGCGATGAGCTGTGCTCCTTTGCCGGGGGAGATGCGCTCTTATTTTTTGAACTTCCAGCTTTTCTGCCCTGCTTTTTCCCCATCTTTGTGGTTTTATCTGCCTCTGGTCTTTGATGATGGTGATGTACTGATGGGGTTTTGGTGTAGGTGTCCTTCCTTTTTGATAGCTTTCGTTCTAACAGTCAGGATCCTCAGCTGTAGGTTGTAGCTGTAGGAGATTGCTTGAGGTCCACTCCAGACCCTGTTTGCCTGGGTATCAGCAGCAGAGGCTGCAGAAGATGGAATATTTCTGAACAGCGAGTGTACCTGCCTGATTCTTGCTTTGAAAGCTTCCTCTCAGGGGTGTACTCCACCCTGTGAGGTGTGGGGTGTCAGACTGCCCCTAGTGGGGGATGTCTCCCAGTTAGGCTACTCAGGGGTCAGGGACCCACTTGAGCAGGGAGTCTGTCCCTTCTCAGATCTCAACCTCCGTGTTGGGAGATCCACTGCTCTCTTCAAAGCTGTCAGACAGAGTCGTTTGCGTCTGCAGAGCTGCTGCGTTTGTTATTGTTTATTGTGCCCTGTCCCCAGAGGTGGAGTCTACAGAGACAGGCAGGTTTCCTTGAGCTGCTGTGAGCTCCACCCAGTTCGAGCTTCCCAGCAGCTTTGTTTACCTACTTAAGCCTCAGCAATGGCGGGCGCCCCTCCCCCAGCCTCGCTGCTGCCTTGCCGGTAGATCACAGACTGCTGTGCTAGCAATGAGGGAGGCTCCGTGGGTGTGGGACCCTCCCGGCCAGGTGTGGGATATGATCTCCTGGTGTGCCTGTTTGCTTAAAGCACAGTATTGGGGTGGGAGTTACCCGATTTTCCAGGTGTTGTGTGTCTCAGTTCCCCTGGCTAGGAAAAGGGATTCCCTTCCCCCTTGCGCTTTCCAGGTGAGGCAATGCCTCGCCCTGCTTCAGCTCTCGCTGGTCAGGCTGCAGCAGCTGACCAGCACCGATCGTCTGGCACTCCCCAGTGAGATGAACCCAGTACCTCAGTTGAAAATGCAGAAATCACCGGTCTTCTGTGTCGCTCGCGCTGGGAGTTGGAGACTGGAGCTGTTCCTATTTGGCCATCTTGCTCCGCCCCTCCTCAGTTGAAAATGCAGAAATCACCGGTCTTCTGTGTCGCTCGCGCTGGGAGTTGGAGACTGGAGCTGTTCCTATTCGGCCATTCGCGAAAGGCTTCTTCAGGGGAAAGCTGTAACTCTGTGAGATGAATTAACAGAACACAAAGCCGTTTCTCGGAAAGCTTCTTTCCAGTTTTTTACCGGAGATATTTCCTTTTTCACCATAGCCCTCTACGGGCTTCCCAATATCCCTTTGTAAATTCCACAAGAACAGACTTAGCGAAAGTCTTCTTGAAGGGAAAGCTGTAACTCTGTGAGGTCATTAACAGAACACATAGCAGTTTCTCAGATACCTTCTTTTCAGTTTTTATCTTAGCATATTTCCTTTTTCAACATAGCCCTCAATGGGCTTCCAAATATCACATTGCAAATTCCACAACAACAGCCTCAGTGAACGGTTCCTTGCGGGAAAGCTGTAACTCTGTGAGATGAATTAACAGAACACAAAGCAGTTTCTCAGAAAGATTCTTTCCAGTTTTTAACGGAAGATATTTCCTTTTTCACCGTAGCCCTCTATGGGCTTCCAAATATCACTTTGCAAATTCCACAAGAACAGTCTTAGCGAAAGGCTTCTTGAGAAAGGCTACTTGAGGGGAAACGGTAACTCTGGTAGTTGAATTAACAGAACACAAAGCAGTTTCTCAGAAAGCTTATTTTCAGTTTTTATCCTAGGATATTTCCTTTCTCACCATAGCCCTCTATGGGCTTCCAAATATCACTTTGCAAATTCCACAAGAACCGTCTTAGCGAAAGGCTTCTTGAGGGGAAAGCTGTAACTCTGTGAGATGAATTAACAGAACACAAAGCAGTTTCTCAGAAAGTTTCTTTTCAGTTTCTATTTTAGGATATTTACTTTTTCACCATAGCCCTCTATGGGCTTCCAAATATCGCTTTGCAAATTCTACAAGAACAGCTTTAACTATAGGATTCCTGAGGGAAAGCTGTAACACTGTGAGATGAATTAACAGAACACAAAGCAGTTTCTCAGAAGTCTCTCAGAAAGCTTCTTTCCAGTTTTTAACTGAAGATATTTCCTTTTTCACCATGGCCCTTTATGGGCTTCCAAATGTCACGTTGCAAATTCCACAAGAACAGTCTTAGTGAAAGGCTTCTTGAGGGGAAAGCTGTAACACTGTGAGATTAATTAATGGAACACAAAGCTGTCTCTCAGAAAGCTTCTTTCCAGTTTCTTAAGGAAGATATTTTCTCTTTCACCATAGCCATCTATGGGCTTCCAAATATCACTTTGCAAATTCCACAAGAACAGTCTTAGGGAAAGGCTTCTTAAGTGGAAAGCTGTAACTCTGTGACATGAATTAACAGAACACAAGTCAGTTTCTCAGAAAGATTCTTTACAGTTTTTCATGGAAGATATTTTCTTTTTCACCATTGCCCTCTATGGGCTTCCTAATATTACTTTCCAAATTTCACAAGAACAGTCTTAGTGAACGGCTTCCTGAGGGGAAAGCTGTAACACTGTGAGATGAACTAACAGAACACTAAGCAGTTTTTCAGAAAGTTTCTTTTCGGTTTTTATCTTAGTGTATTTCCTTTTTCACCATAGCCCCTTTGAGCTTCCAAACATCACTTTGCAGTTTCCACAAGAACAGTCTCAGAGAAAGACTTCTTGAGGGGAAAGCTGTAACTCTGTGAGATGAATTAACAGAACACAAAGCAGTTTGTCAGAAAGCTTCTTTCCAGTTTGTAACTGAAGATATTTCCTTTTTCACCATAGTCCTCTATGGGCTTCCAAATATCACTCTGCAAATTCCACAAGAGCAGTCTTAGCGAAAGGATTCTTGAGGGGAAAGCGGTAATTGTGTGAGATGAATTAAGAGAATACAAAGCAGTCTCTCAGAAAGCTTCTTTCCAGTTTTTCACTGAAGATATTTCCTTTTTCACCATGGCCCTTTATGGGCTTCCAAATATCACTTTGCAAATTCCACAAGATGAGTCTTCGTGAAAGGCTTCTTTCTTTCTTTCTTTCTTTATTTATTTATTTATTTAAATTTATTTATCATTATTAAACTTCAAGTTGTAGGGTACATGTGCACAACGTGCAGGTTTGCTACATATGTATTCTTGTGCCATGTTGGTGTGCTGCACCCATCAACTCGTCATTTACATCAGGTATAACTCCCAATGCAATCCCTTCCCGCTCCCCCCTCCCCATGATAGGCCCCGGTGTGTGATGTTCCCCTTCCCGAGTCCAAGTGATCTCATTGTTCAGTTCCCGCCTATGAGTGAGAACATGCGGTGTTTGGTTTTCTGTTCTTGTGATAGTTTGCTGAGAATGATGGTTTCCAGCTGCATCCATGTCCCTACAAAGGACACAAACTCATCCTTTTTTATGGCTGCATAGTATTCCATGGTGTATATGTGCCACATTTTCTTAATCCAATCTGTCACTGATGGACATTTGGGTTGATTCCAAGTCTTTGCTATTGTGAATAGTGCTGCAATAAACATACGTGTGCATGTGTCTTTATAGCAGCATAATTTATAATCCTTTGGGTATATACCTAGTAATGGGATGGCTGGGTCATATGGTACATCTAGTTCTAGATCCTTGAGGAATCGCCATACTATTTTCCATAATGGTTGAACTAGTTTACAATCCCACCAACAGTGTAAAAGTGTTCCTATTTCTCCACGTGCTCTCCAGCACCTGTTGTTTCCTGACATTTTAATGATCGCCATTCTAACTGGTGTGAGATGGTATCTCATTGTGCTTTTGATTTGCATTTCTCTGATGGCCAGTGATGATGAGCATTTTTTCATGTGTCTGTTGGCTGTATGAATGTCTTCTTTTGAGAAATGTCTGTTCATATCCTTTGCCCACTTTTTGATGGGGTTGTTTATTTTTTTCTTGTAAATTTGTTTGAGTTCTTTGTAGGTTCTGGATATTAGCCCTTTGTCAGATGAGTAGATTGCAAAAATTTTCTCCCATTCTGTAGGTTGCCTGTTCACTCTGATGGTAGTTTCTTTTGCTGTGCAGAAGCTCTTTAGTTTAATGAGATCCCATTTGTCAATTTTGGCTTTTGCTGCCGTTGCTTTTGGTGTTTTAGACATGAAGTCTTTGCCCATGCCTATGTCCTGAATGGTACTACCTAGGTTTTCCTCTAGGATTTTTATGGTATTAGGTCTAACATTTAAGTCTCTCATCCATCTTGAATTAATTTTCGTATAAGGAGTAAGGAAAGGATCCAGTTTCAGCTTTCTACTTATGGCTAGCCAATTTTCCCAGCACCATTTATTAAATAGGGAATCCTTTCCCCATTTCTTGTTTCTCTCAGGCTTGTCAAAGATCAGATGGCTGTAGATGTGTGGTATTATTTCTGAGGACTCTGTTCTGTTCCATTGGTCTATATCTCTGTTTTGGTACCAGTACCATGCTGTTTTGGTTACTGTAGCCTTGTAGTATAGTTTGAAGTCAGGTAGCGTGATGCCTCCAGCTTTGTTCTTTTGACTTAGGATTGTCTTGGAGATGCGGGCTCTTTTTTGGTTCCATATGAACTTTAAAGCAGTTTTTTCCAATTCTGTGAAGAAGCTCATTGGTAGCTTGATGGGGATGACATTGAATCTATAAATTACCTTGGGCAGTATGGCCATTTTCACGATATTGATTCTTCCTATCCATGAGCATGGTATGTTCTTCCATTTGTTTGTGTCCTCTTTTATTTCATTGAGCAGTGGTTTGTAGTTCTCCTTGAAGAGGTCCTTTACATCCCTTGTAAGTTGGATTCCTAGGTATTTTATTCTCTTTCCTGAGACTTTGCTGAAGTTGCTTATCAGCTTAAGGAGATTTTGGGCTGAGACAATGGGGTTTTCTAAATATACAATCATGTCGTCTGCAAACAGGGACAATTTGACTTCTTCTTTTCCTAACTGAATCCCCTTGATTTCTTTCTCTTGCCTGATTGCCCTAGCCAGAACTTCCAACACTATGTTGAATAGGAGTGGTGAGAGAGGGCATCCCTGTCTTGTGCCAGTTTTCAAAGGGAATTTTTCCAGTTTTTGCCCATTCAGTATGATATTGGCTGTGGGTTTGTCATAAATAGGTCTTATGATTTTGAGGTACGTTCCATCAATACCGAATTTATTGAGCGTTTTTAGCATGAAGGGCTGTTGAATTTTGTCAAAAGCCTTTTCTGCATCGATTGAGATAATCATGTGGTTCTTGTCTTTGGTTCAGTTTATATGCTGGATTACGTTTATTGATTTGCGAATGTTGAACCAGCCTTGCATCCCAGGGATGAAGCCCCACTTGATCATGGTGGATAAGCTTTTTGATGTGCTGCTGAATCCGGTTTGCCAGTATTTTATTGAGGATTTTTGCATCGATGTTCATCAGGGATATTGGTCTAAAATTCTCTTTTTTTGTTGTGTCTCTGCCAGGCTTTGGTATCAGGATGATGTTGGCCTCATAAAATGAGTTAGGGAGGATTCCCTCTTTTTCTATTGTTTGGAATAGTTTCAGAAGGAATGGTACCAGCTCCTCCTTGTACCTCTGGTAGAAATCAGCTGTGAATCCATCTGGTCCTGGACCTTTTTTGGTTGGTAGGCTATTAATTATTGCCTCAATTTCAGAGCCTACTATTGGTCTATTCAGGGATTCGACTTCTTCCTGGTTTAGTCTTGGAAGAGTGTAAGTGTCCAGGAAATTATCCGTTTCTTCTATATTTTCCAGTTTATTTGCATAGAGGTGTTTATAGTATTCTCTGATGGTAGTTTGTATTTCTGTGGGGTCAGTGGTGATATCCCCTTTATCATTTTTAATTGCGTCGATTTGATTCTTCTCTCTTTTCTTCTTTATTAGTCTTGCTAGTGGTCTGTCAATTTTGTTGATCTTTTCAAAAAACCAACTCCTGGATTCATTGATTTTTTGGAGGCTTTTTTGTGTCTCTATCTCCTTCAGTTCTGCTCTGATCTTAGTTATTTCTTGCCTTCTGCTAGCTTTCGAATGTGTTTGCTCTTGCTTCTCTAGTTCTTTTAATTGCGATGTTAGAGTGTCAATTTTAGATCTTTCCTGCTTTCTCTTGTGGGCATTTAGTGCTATAAATTTCCCTCTACACACTGCTTTAAATGTGTCCCAGAGATTCTGGTATGTTGTATCTTTGTTCTCATTGGTTTCAAAGAACATCTTTATTTCTGCCTTCATTTCGTTATGTACCCAGTATTCATTCAGGAGCAGGTTGTTCAGTTTCCATGTAGTTGAGCGGTTTTGATTGAGTTTCTTAGTCCTGAGTTCTAATTTGATTGCACTGTGGTCTGAGAGACAGTTTGTTATAATTTCTGTTCTTGTACATTTGCTGAGGAGTGCTTTACTTCCAATTACGTGGTCAATTTTGGAGTAAGTACGATGTGGTGCTGAGAAGAATGTATATTCTGTTGATTTGGGGTGGAGAGTTCTATAGATGTCTATTAGGTCTTCTTGCTGCAGAGATGAGTTCAATTCCTGGATATCCTTGTTAACTTTCTGTCTCGTTGATCTGTCTAATGTTGACAGTGGAGTGTTGAAGTCTCCCATTATTATTGCACGGGAGTCGAAGTCTCTTTGTAAGTCTCTAAGGACTTGCTTTATGAATCTGGGCGCTCCTGTATTGGGTGCATATATATTTAGGATAGTTAGCTCTTCCTGTTGAATTGATCCCTTTACCATTATGTAATGGCCTTCTTTGTCTCTTTTGATCTTTGATGGTTTAAAGTCTGTTTTATCAGAGACTAGTATTGCAACCCCCGCTTTTTTTTGTTCTCCATTTGCTTGGTAAATCTTCCTCCATCCCTTTATTTTGAGCCTATGTATGTCTCTGCGTGTGAGATGGGTCTCCTGAATACAGCAGACTGATGGATCTTGACTCTTTATCCAGTTTGCCAGTCTGTGTCTTTTAATTGGAGCATTTAGTCCATTTAAATTTAAGGTTAAGATTGTTATGTGTGAACTTGATCCTGCCATTATGATATTAACTGGTTATTTTGCTCATTAGTTGATGCAGTTTCTTCCTAGCCTTGATTGTCTTTACATTTTGGCATGTTTTTGCAATGGCTGGTACCGGTTGTTCCTTTCCATGTTTAGTGCTTCCTTCAGGGTCTCTTGTAAGGCAGGCCTAGTGGTGACAAAATCTCTAAGCATTTGCTTATCTGTAAAGGATTTTATTTCTCCTTCACTTATGAAACTTAGTTTGGCTGGATATAAAATTCTGGGTTTAAAATTCTTTTCTTTAAGAATGTTGAATATTGGCCCCCACTCTCTTCTGGCTTGAAGAGTTTCTGCCGAGAGATCTGCTGTTAGTCTGATGGGCTTCCCTTTGTGGGTAACCCGACCTTTCTCTCTGGCTGCCCTTAAGATTTTTTCCTTCATTTCAACTTTGGTGAATCTGGCAATTATGTGTCTTGGAGTTGCTCTTCTCGAGGAGTATCTTTGTGGCGTTCTCTGTATTTCCTGGATTTGAATGTTGGCCTGCCCTACTAGGTTGGGGAAGTTCTCCTGGATGATATCCTGAAGAGTGTTTTCCAACTTGGTTCCATTTTCCCCCTCACTTTCAGGCACCCCAATCAGACGTAGATTTGGTCTTTTTACATAATCCCATACTTCTTGCAGGCTTTGTTCATTTCTTTTTCTTCTTTTTTCTTTTGGTTTCTCTTCTCGCTTCATTTCATTCATTTGATCCTCCATCGCTGACATTCTTTCTTCCAGTTGATCGAGTCGGTTACTGAAGCTTGTGCATTTGTCACGTATTTCTCGTGCCATGGTTTTCGTGTCTTTCATTTCGTTTGTGAGCTTCTCTGCATTAATGACTCTAGCCATCAATTCTTCCACTTTTTTTTCAAGATTTTTAGTTTCTTTGCGCTGGGTACGTAATTCCTCCTTTAGCTCTGAGAAATTTGATGGACTGAAGCCTTCTTCTCTCATGTCGTCAAAGTCATTCTCCGTCCAGCTTTGATCTGTTGCTGGCGATGAGCTGTGCTCCTTTGCCGGGGGAGATGCGCTCTTATTTTTTGAACTTCCAGCTTTTCTGCCCTGCTTTTTCCCCATCTTTGTGGTTTTATCTGCCTCTGGTCTTTGATGATGGTGATGTACTGATGGGGTTTTGGTGTAGGTGTCCTTCCTTTTTGATAGCTTTCGTTCTAACAGTCAGGATCCTCAGCTGTAGGTTGTAGCTGTAGGAGATTGCTTGAGGTCCACTCCAGACCCTGTTTGCCTGGGTATCAGCAGCAGAGGCTGCAGAAGATAGAATATTTCTGAACAGCGAGTGTACCTGCCTGATTCTTGCTTTGAAAGCTTCCTCTCAGGGGTGTACTCCACCCTGTGAGGTGTGGGGTGTCAGACTGCCCCTAGTGGGGGATGTCTCCCAGTTAGGCTACTCAGGGGTCAGGGACCCACTTGAGCAGGGAGTCTGTCCCTTCTCAGATCTCAACCTCCGTGTTGGGAGATCCACTGCTCTCTTCAAAGCTGTCAGACAGAGTCGTTTGCGTCTGCAGAGCTGCTGCGTTTGTTATTGTTTATTGTGCCCTGTCCCCAGAGGTGGAGTCTACAGAGACAGGCAGGTTTCCTTGAGCTGCTGTGAGCTCCACCCAGTTCGAGCTTCCCAGCAGCTTTGTTTACCTACTTAAGCCTCAGCAATGGCGGGCGCCCCTCCCCCAGCCTCGCTGCTGCCTTGCCGGTAGATCACAGACTGCTGTGCTAGCAATGAGGGAGGCTCCGTGGGTGTGGGACCCTCCCGGCCAGGTGTGGGATATGATCTCCTGGTGTGCCTGTTTGCTTAAAGCACAGTATTGGGGTGGGAGTTACCCGATTTTCCAGGTGTTGTGTGTCTCAGTTCCCCTGGCTAGGAAAAGGGATTCCCTTCCCCCTTGCGCTTTCCAGGTGAGGCAATGCCTCGCCCTGCTTCAGCTCTCGCTGGTCAGGCTGCAGCAGCTGACCAGCACCGATCGTCTGGCACTCCCCAGTGAGATGAACCCAGTACCTCAGTTGAAAATGCAGAAATCACCGGTCTTCTGTGTCGCTCGCGCTGGGAGTTGGAGACTGGAGCTGTTCCTATTTGGCCATCTTGCTCCGCCCCTCCTCAGTTGAAAATGCAGAAATCACCGGTCTTCTGTGTCGCTCGCGCTGGGAGTTGGAGACTGGAGCTGTTCCTATTCGGCCATTCGCGAAAGGCTTCTTCAGGGGAAAGCTGTAACTCTGTGAGATGAATTAACAGAACACAAAGCCGTTTCTCGGAAAGCTTCTTTCCAGTTTTTTACCGGAGATATTTCCTTTTTCACCATAGCCCTCTACGGGCTTCCCAATATCCCTTTGTAAATTCCACAAGAACAGACTTAGCGAAAGTCTTCTTGAAGGGAAAGCTGTAACTCTGTGAGGTCATTAACAGAACACATAGCAGTTTCTCAGATACCTTCTTTTCAGTTTTTATCTTAGCATATTTCCTTTTTCAACATAGCCCTCAATGGGCTTCCAAATATCACATTGCAAATTCCACAACAACAGCCTCAGTGAACGGTTCCTTGCGGGAAAGCTGTAACTCTGTGAGATGAATTAACAGAACACAAAGCAGTTTCTCAGAAAGATTCTTTCCAGTTTTTAACGGAAGATATTTCCTTTTTCACCGTAGCCCTCTATGGGCTTCCAAATATCACTTTGCAAATTCCACAAGAACAGTCTTAGCGAAAGGCTTCTTGAGAAAGGCTACTTGAGGGGAAACGGTAACTCTGGTAGTTGAATTAACAGAACACAAAGCAGTTTCTCAGAAAGCTTATTTTCAGTTTTTATCCTAGGATATTTCCTTTCTCACCATAGCCCTCTATGGGCTTCCAAATATCACTTTGCAAATTCCACAAGAACCGTCTTAGCGAAAGGCTTCTTGAGGGGAAAGCTGTAACTCTGTGAGATGAATTAACAGAACACAAAGCAGTTTCTCAGAAAGTTTCTTTGCAGTTTCTATTTTAGGATATTTACTTTTTCACCATAGCCCTCTATGGGCTTCCAAATATCGCTTTGCAAATTCTACAAGAACAGCTTTAACTATAGGATTCCTGAGGGAAAGCTGTAACACTGTGAGATGAATTAACAGAACACAAAGCAGTTTCTCAGAAGTCTCTCAGAAAGCTTCTTTCCAGTTTTTAACTGAAGATATTTCCTTTTTCACCATGGCCCTTTATGGGCTTCCAAATGTCACGTTGCAAATTCCACAAGAACAGTCTTAGTGAAAGGCTTCTTGAGGGGAAAGCTGTAACACTGTGAGATTAATTAATGGAACACAAAGCTGTCTCTCAGAAAGCTTCTTTCCAGTTTCTTAAGGAAGATATTTTCTCTTTCACCATAGCCATCTATGGGCTTCCAAATATCACTTTGCAAATTCCACAAGAACAGTCTTAGGGAAAGGCTTCTTAAGTGGAAAGCTGTAACTCTGTGACATGAATTAACAGAACACAAGTCAGTTTCTCAGAAAGATTCTTTACAGTTTTTCATGGAAGATATTTTCTTTTTCACCATTGCCCTCTATGGGCTTCCTAATATTACTTTCCAAATTTCACAAGAACAGTCTTAGTGAACGGCTTCCTGAGGGGAAAGCTGTAACACTGTGAGATGAACTAACAGAACACTAAGCAGTTTTTCAGAAAGTTTCTTTTCGGTTTTTATCTTAGTGTATTTCCTTTTTCACCATAGCCCCTTTGAGCTTCCAAACATCACTTTGCAGTTTCCACAAGAACAGTCTCAGAGAAAGACTTCTTGAGGGGAAAGCTGTAACTCTGTGAGATGAATTAACAGAACACAAAGCAGTTTGTCAGAAAGCTTCTTTCCAGTTTGTAACTGAAGATATTTCCTTTTTCACCATAGTCCTCTATGGGCTTCCAAATATCACTCTGCAAATTCCACAAGAGCAGTCTTAGCGAAAGGATTCTTGAGGGGAAAGCGGTAATTGTGTGAGATGAATTAAGAGAATACAAAGCAGTCTCTCAGAAAGCTTCTTTCCAGTTTTTCACTGAAGATATTTCCTTTTTCACCATGGCCCTTTATGGGCTTCCAAATATCACTTTGCAAATTCCACAAGATGAGTCTTCGTGAAAGGCTTCTTTATTTATTTATTTATTTATTTATTTATTTAAATTTATTTATCATTATTAAACTTCAAGTTGTAGGGTACATGTGCACAACGTGCAGGTTTGCTACATATGTATTCTTGTGCCATGTTGGTGTGCTGCACCCATCAACTCGTCATTTACATCAGGTATAACTCCCAATGCAATCCCTTCCCGCTCCCCCCTCCCCATGATAGGCCCCGGTGTGTGATGTTCCCCTTCCCGAGTCCAAGTGATCTCATTGTTCAGTTCCCGCCTATGAGTGAGAACATGCGGTGTTTGGTTTTCTGTTCTTGTGATAGTTTGCTGAGAATGATGGTTTCCAGCTGCATCCATGTCCCTACAAAGGACACAAACTCATCCTTTTTTATGGCTGCATAGTATTCCATGGTGTATATGTGCCACATTTTCTTAATCCAATCTGTCACTGATGGACATTTGGGTTGATTCCAAGTCTTTGCTATTGTGAATAGTGCTGCAATAAACATACGTGTGCATGTGTCTTTATAGCAGCATAATTTATAATCCTTTGGGTATATACCTAGTAATGGGATGGCTGGGTCATATGGTACATCTAGTTCTAGATCCTTGAGGAATCGCCATACTATTTTCCATAATGGTTGAACTAGTTTACAATCCCACCAACAGTGTAAAAGTGTTCCTATTTCTCCACGTGCTCTCCAGCACCTGTTGTTTCCTGACATTTTAATGATCGCCATTCTAACTGGTGTGAGATGGTATCTCATTGTGCTTTTGATTTGCATTTCTCTGATGGCCAGTGATGATGAGCATTTTTTCATGTGTCTGTTGGCTGTATGAATGTCTTCTTTTGAGAAATGTCTGTTCATATCCTTTGCCCACTTTTTGATGGGGTTGTTTGTTTTTTTCTTGTAAATTTGTTTGAGTTCTTTGTAGGTTCTGGATATTAGCCCTTTGTCAGATGAGTAGATTGCAAAAATTTTCTCCCATTCTGTAGGTTGCCTGTTCACTCTGATGGTAGTTTCTTTTGCTGTGCAGAAGCTCTTTAGTTTAATGAGATCCCATTTGTCAATTTTGGCTTTTGCTGCCGTTGCTTTTGGTGTTTTAGACATGAAGTCTTTGCCCATGCCTATGTCCTGAATGGTACTACCTAGGTTTTCCTCTAGGATTTTTATGGTATTAGGTCTAACATTTAAGTCTCTCATCCATCTTGAATTAATTTTCGTATAAGGAGTAAGGAAAGGATCCAGTTTCAGCTTTCTACTTATGGCTAGCCAATTTTCCCAGCACCATTTATTAAATAGGGAATCCTTTCCCCATTTCTTGTTTCTCTCAGGCTTGTCAAAGATCAGATGGCTGTAGATGTGTGGTATTATTTCTGAGGACTCTGTTCTGTTCCATTGGTCTATATCTCTGTTTTGGTACCAGTACCATGCTGTTTTGGTTACTGTAGCCTTGTAGTATAGTTTGAAGTCAGGTAGCGTGATGCCTCCAGCTTTGTTCTTTTGACTTAGGATTGTCTTGGAGATGCGGGCTCTTTTTTGGTTCCATATGAACTTTAAAGCAGTTTTTTCCAATTCTGTGAAGAAGCTCATTGGTAGCTTGATGGGGATGACATTGAATCTATAAATTACCTTGGGCAGTATGGCCATTTTCACGATATTGATTCTTCCTATCCATGAGCATGGTATGTTCTTCCATTTGTTTGTGTCCTCTTTTATTTCATTGAGCAGTGGTTTGTAGTTCTCCTTGAAGAGGTCCTTTACATCCCTTGTAAGTTGGATTCCTAGGTATTTTATTCTCTTTGAAGCAATTGTGAATGGAGGTTCATTCCTGATTTGGCTCTCTGTTTGACTGTCACTGGTGTATAAGAATGCTTGTGATTTTTGCACATTAATTTTGTATCCTGAGACTTTGCTGAAGTTGCTTATCAGCTTAAGGAGATTTTGGGCTGAGACAATGGGGTTTTCTAAATATACAATCATGTCGTCTGCAAACAGGGACAATTTGACTTCTTCTTTTCCTAACTGAATCCCCTTGATTTCTTTCTCTTGCCTGATTGCCCTAGCCAGAACTTCCAACACTATGTTGAATAGGAGTGGTGAGAGAGGGCATCCCTGTCTTGTGCCAGTTTTCAAAGGGAATTTTTCCAGTTTTTGCCCATTCAGTATGATATTGGCTGTGGGTTTGTCATAAATAGGTCTTATGATTTTGAGGTACGTTCCATCAATACCGAATTTATTGAGCGTTTTTAGCATGAAGGGCTGTTGAATTTTGTCAAAAGCCTTTTCTGCATCGATTGAGATAATCATGTGGTTCTTGTCTTTGGTTCAGTTTATATGCTGGATTACGTTTATTGATTTGCGAATGTTGAACCAGCCTTGCATCCCAGGGATGAAGCCCCACTTGATCATGGTGGATAAGCTTTTTGATGTGCTGCTGAATCCGGTTTGCCAGTATTTTATTGAGGATTTTTGCATCGATGTTCATCAGGGATATTGGTCTAAAATTCTCTTTTTTTGTTGTGTCTCTGCCAGGCTTTGGTATCAGGATGATGTTGGCCTCATAAAATGAGTTAGGGAGGATTCCCTCTTTTTCTATTGTTTGGAATAGTTTCAGAAGGAATGGTACCAGCTCCTCCTTGTACCTCTGGTAGAAATCAGCTGTGAATCCATCTGGTCCTGGACCTTTTTTGGTTGGTAGGCTATTAATTATTGCCTCAATTTCAGAGCCTACTATTGGTCTATTCAGGGATTCGACTTCTTCCTGGTTTAGTCTTGGAAGAGTGTAAGTGTCCAGGAAATTATCCGTTTCTTCTATATTTTCCAGTTTATTTGCATAGAGGTGTTTATAGTATTCTCTGATGGTAGTTTGTATTTCTGTGGGGTCAGTGGTGATATCCCCTTTATCATTTTTAATTGCGTCGATTTGATTCTTCTCTCTTTTCTTCTTTATTAGTCTTGCTAGTGGTCTGTCAATTTTGTTGATCTTTTCAAAAAACCAACTCCTGGATTCATTGATTTTTTGGAGGCTTTTTTGTGTCTCTATCTCCTTCAGTTCTGCTCTGATCTTAGTTATTTCTTGCCTTCTGCTAGCTTTCGAATGTGTTTGCTCTTGCTTCTCTAGTTCTTTTAATTGCGATGTTAGAGTGTCAATTTTAGATCTTTCCTGCTTTCTCTTGTGGGCATTTAGTGCTATAAATTTCCCTCTACACACTGCTTTAAATGTGTCCCAGAGATTCTGGTATGTTGTATCTTTGTTCTCATTGGTTTCAAAGAACATCTTTATTTCTGCCTTCATTTCGTTATGTACCCAGTATTCATTCAGGAGCAGGTTGTTCAGTTTCCATGTAGTTGAGCGGTTTTGATTGAGTTTCTTAGTCCTGAGTTCTAATTTGATTGCACTGTGGTCTGAGAGACAGTTTGTTATAATTTCTGTTCTTGTACATTTGCTGAGGAGTGCTTTACTTCCAATTACGTGGTCAATTTTGGAGTAAGTACGATGTGGTGCTGAGAAGAATGTATATTCTGTTGATTTGGGGTGGAGAGTTCTATAGATGTCTATTAGGTCTTCTTGCTGCAGAGATGAGTTCAATTCCTGGATATCCTTGTTAACTTTCTGTCTCGTTGATCTGTCTAATGTTGACAGTGGAGTGTTGAAGTCTCCCATTATTATTGCACGGGAGTCGAAGTCTCTTTGTAAGTCTCTAAGGACTTGCTTTATGAATCTGGGCGCTCCTGTATTGGGTGCATATATATTTAGGATAGTTAGCTCTTCCTGTTGAATTGATCCCTTTACCATTATGTAATGGCCTTCTTTGTCTCTTTTGATCTTTGATGGTTTAAAGTCTGTTTTATCAGAGACTAGTATTGCAACCCCCGCTTTTTTTTGTTCTCCATTTGCTTGGTAAATCTTCCTCCATCCCTTTATTTTGAGCCTATGTATGTCTCTGCGTGTGAGATGGGTCTCCTGAATACAGCAGACTGATGGATCTTGACTCTTTATCCAGTTTGCCAGTCTGTGTCTTTTAATTGGAGCATTTAGTCCATTTAAATTTAAGGTTAAGATTGTTATGTGTGAACTTGATCCTGCCATTATGATATTAACTGGTTATTTTGCTCATTAGTTGATGCAGTTTCTTCCTAGCCTTGACTGTCTTTACAGTTTGGCATGTTTTTGCAATGGCTGGTACCGGTTGTTCCTTTCCATGTTTAGTGCTTCCTTCAGGGTCTCTTGTAAGGCAGGCCTAGTGGTGACAAAATCTCTAAGCATTTGCTTATCTGTAAAGGATTTTATTTCTCCTTCACTTATGAAACTTAGTTTGGCTGGATATAAAATTCTGGGTTTAAAATTCTTTTCTTTAAGAATGTTGAATATTGGCCCCCACTCTCTTCTGGCTTGAAGAGTTTCTGCCGAGAGATCTGCTGTTAGTCTGATGGGCTTCCCTTTGTGGGTAACCCGACCTTTCTCTCTGGCTGCCCTTAAGATTTTTTCCTTCATTTCAACTTTGGTGAATCTGGCAATTATGTGTCTTGGAGTTGCTCTTCTCGAGGAGTATCTTTGTGGCGTTCTCTGTATTTCCTGGATTTGAATGTTGGCCTGCCCTACTAGGTTGGGGAAGTTCTCCTGGATGATATCCTGAAGAGTGTTTTCCAACTTGGTTCCATTTTCCCCCTCACTTTCAGGCACCCCAATCAGACGTAGATTTGGTCTTTTTACATAATCCCATACTTCTTGCAGGCTTTGTTCATTTCTTTTTCTTCTTTTTTCTTTTGGTTTCTCTTCTCGCTTCATTTCATTCATTTGATCCTCCATCGCTGACATTCTTTCTTCCAGTTGATCGAGTCGGTTACTGAAGCTTGTGCATTTGTCACGTATTTCTCATGCCATGGTTTTCGTGTCTTTCATTTCGTTTGTGAGCTTCTCTGCATTAATGACTCTAGCCATCAATTCTTCCACTTTTTTTTCAAGATTTTTAGTTTCTTTGCGCTGGGTACGTAATTCCTCCTTTAGCTCTGAGAAATTTGATGGACTGAAGCCTTCTTCTCTCATGTCGTCAAAGTCATTCTCCGTCCAGCTTTGATCTGTTGCTGGCGATGAGCTGCGCTCCTTTGCCGGGGGAGATGCGCTCTTATTTTTTGAACTTCCAGCTTTTCTGCCCTGCTTTTTCCCCATCTTTGTGGTTTTATCTGCCTCTGGTCTTTGATGATGGTGATGTACTGATGGGGTTTTGGTGTAGGTGTCCTTCCTTTTTGATAGCTTTCGTTCTAACAGTCAGGATCCTCAGCTGTAGGTTGTAGCTGTAGGAGATTGCTTGAGGTCCACTCCAGACCCTGTTTGCCTGGGTATCAGCAGCAGAGGCTGCAGAAGATAGAATATTTCTGAACAGCGAGTGTACCTGCCTGATTCTTGCTTTGAAAGCTTCCTCTCAGGGGTGTACTCCACCCTGTGAGGTGTGGGGTGTCAGACTGCCCCTAGTGGGGGATGTCTCCCAGTTAGGCTACTCAGGGGTCAGGGACCCACTTGAGCAGGGAGTCTGTCCCTTCTCAGATCTCAACCTCCGTGTTGGGAGATCCACTGCTCTCTTCAAAGCTGTCAGACAGAGTCGTTTGCATCTGCAGAGCTGCTGCGTTTGTTATTGTTTATTGTGCCCTGTCCCCAGAGGTGGAGTCTACAGAGACAGGCAGGTTTCCTTGAGCTGCTGTGAGCTCCACCCAGTTCGAGCTTCCCAGCAGCTTTGTTTACCTACTTAAGCCTCAGCAATGGCGGGCGCCCCTCCCCCAGCCTCGCTGCTGCCTTGCCGGTAGATCACAGACTGCTGTGCTAGCAATGAGGGAGGCTCCGTGGGTGTGGGACCCTCCCGGCCAGGTGTGGGATATGATCTCCTGGTGTGCCTGTTTGCTTAAAGCACAGTATTGGGGTGGGAGTTACCCGATTTTCCAGGTGTTGTGTGTCTCAGTTCCCCTGGCTAGGAAAAGGGATTCCCTTCCCCCTTGCGCTTTCCAGGTGAGGCAATGCCTCGCCCTGCTTCAGCTCTCGCTGGTCAGGCTGCAGCAGCTGACCAGCACCGATCGTCTGGCACTCCCCAGTGAGATGAACCCAGTACCTCAGTTGAAAATGCAGAAATCACCGGTCTTCTGTGTCGCTCGCGCTGGGAGTTGGAGACTGGAGCTGTTCCTATTTGGCCATCTTGCTCCGCCCCTCCTCAGTTGAAAATGCAGAAATCACCGGTCTTCTGTGTCGCTCGCGCTGGGAGTTGGAGACTGGAGCTGTTCCTATTCGGCCATTCGCGAAAGGCTTCTTCAGGGGAAAGCTGTAACTCTGTGAGATGAATTAACAGAACACAAAGCCGTTTCTCGGAAAGCTTCTTTCCAGTTTTTTACCGGAGATATTTCCTTTTTCACCATAGCCCTCTACGGGCTTCCCAATATCCCTTTGTAAATTCCACAAGAACAGACTTAGCGAAAGTCTTCTTGAAGGGAAAGCTGTAACTCTGTGAGGTCATTAACAGAACACATAGCAGTTTCTCAGATACCTTCTTTTCAGTTTTTATCTTAGCATATTTCCTTTTTCAACATAGCCCTCAATGGGCTTCCAAATATCACATTGCAAATTCCACAACAACAGCCTCAGTGAACGGTTCCTTGCGGGAAAGCTGTAACTCTGTGAGATGAATTAACAGAACACAAAGCAGTTTCTCAGAAAGATTCTTTCCAGTTTTTAACGGAAGATATTTCCTTTTTCACCGTAGCCCTCTATGGGCTTCCAAATATCACTTTGCAAATTCCACAAGAACAGTCTTAGCGAAAGGCTTCTTGAGAAAGGCTACTTGAGGGGAAACGGTAACTCTGGTAGTTGAATTAACAGAACACAAAGCAGTTTCTCAGAAAGCTTATTTTCAGTTTTTATCCTAGGATATTTCCTTTCTCACCATAGCCCTCTATGGGCTTCCAAATATCACTTTGCAAATTCCACAAGAACCGTCTTAGCGAAAGGCTTCTTGAGGGGAAAGCTGTAACTCTGTGAGATGAATTAACAGAACACAAAGCAGTTTCTCAGAAAGTTTCTTTTCAGTTTCTATTTTAGGATATTTACTTTTTCACCATAGCCCTCTATGGGCTTCCAAATATCGCTTTGCAAATTCTACAAGAACAGCTTTAACTATAGGATTCCTGAGGGAAAGCTGTAACACTGTGAGATGAATTAACAGAACACAAAGCAGTTTCTCAGAAGTCTCTCAGAAAGCTTCTTTCCAGTTTTTAACTGAAGATATTTCCTTTTTCACCATGGCCCTTTATGGGCTTCCAAATGTCACGTTGCAAATTCCACAAGAACAGTCTTAGTGAAAGGCTTCTTGAGGGGAAAGCTGTAACACTGTGAGATTAATTAATGGAACACAAAGCTGTCTCTCAGAAAGCTTCTTTCCAGTTTCTTAAGGAAGATATTTTCTCTTTCACCATAGCCATCTATGGGCTTCCAAATATCACTTTGCAAATTCCACAAGAACAGTCTTAGGGAAAGGCTTCTTAAGTGGAAAGCTGTAACTCTGTGACATGAATTAACAGAACACAAGTCAGTTTCTCAGAAAGATTCTTTACAGTTTTTCATGGAAGATATTTTCTTTTTCACCATTGCCCTCTATGGGCTTCCTAATATTACTTTCCAAATTTCACAAGAACAGTCTTAGTGAACGGCTTCCTGAGGGGAAAGCTGTAACACTGTGAGATGAACTAACAGAACACTAAGCAGTTTTTCAGAAAGTTTCTTTTCGGTTTTTATCTTAGTGTATTTCCTTTTTCACCATAGCCCCTTTGAGCTTCCAAACATCACTTTGCAGTTTCCACAAGAACAGTCTCAGAGAAAGACTTCTTGAGGGGAAAGCTGTAACTCTGTGAGATGAATTAACAGAACACAAAGCAGTTTGTCAGAAAGCTTCTTTCCAGTTTTTAACTGAAGATATTTCCTTTTTCACCATAGTCCTCTATGGGCTTCCAAATATCACTCTGCAAATTCCACAAGAGCAGTCTTAGCGAAAGGATTCTTGAGGGGAAAGCGGTAATTGTGTGAGATGAATTAAGAGAATACAAAGCAGTCTCTCAGAAAGCTTCTTTCCAGTTTTTCACTGAAGATATTTCCTTTTTCACCATGGCCCTTTATGGGCTTCCAAATATCACTTTGCAAATTCCACAAGATGAGTCTTCGTGAAAGGCTTCTTTCTTTCTTTCTTTCTTTATTTATTTATTTATTTAAATTTATTTATCATTATTAAACTTCAAGTTGTAGGGTACATGTGCACAACGTGCAGGTTTGCTACATATGTATTCTTGTGCCATGTTGGTGTGCTGCACCCATCAACTCGTCATTTACATCAGGTATAACTCCCAATGCAATCCCTTCCCGCTCCCCCCTCCCCATGATAGGCCCCGGTGTGTGATGTTCCCCTTCCCGAGTCCAAGTGATCTCATTGTTCAGTTCCCGCCTATGAGTGAGAACATGCGGTGTTTGGTTTTCTGTTCTTGTGATAGTTTGCTGAGAATGATGGTTTCCAGCTGCATCCATGTCCCTACAAAGGACACAAACTCATCCTTTTTTATGGCTGCATAGTATTCCATGGTGTATATGTGCCACATTTTCTTAATCCAATCTGTCACTGATGGACATTTGGGTTGATTCCAAGTCTTTGCTATTGTGAATAGTGCTGCAATAAACATACGTGTGCATGTGTCTTTATAGCAGCATAATTTATAATCCTTTGGGTATATACCTAGTAATGGGATGGCTGGGTCATATGGTACATCTAGTTCTAGATCCTTGAGGAATCGCCATACTATTTTCCATAATGGTTGAACTAGTTTACAATCCCACCAACAGTGTAAAAGTGTTCCTATTTCTCCACGTGCTCTCCAGCACCTGTTGTTTCCTGACATTTTAATGATCGCCATTCTAACTGGTGTGAGATGGTATCTCATTGTGCTTTTGATTTGCATTTCTCTGATGGCCAGTGATGATGAGCATTTTTTCATGTGTCTGTTGGCTGTATGAATGTCTTCTTTTGAGAAATGTCTGTTCATATCCTTTGCCCACTTTTTGATGGGGTTGTTTGTTTTTTTCTTGTAAATTTGTTTGAGTTCTTTGTAGGTTCTGGATATTAGCCCTTTGTCAGATGAGTAGATTGCAAAAATTTTCTCCCATTCTGTAGGTTGCCTGTTCACTCTGATGGTAGTTTCTTTTGCTGTGCAGAAGCTCTTTAGTTTAATGAGATCCCATTTGTCAATTTTGGCTTTTGCTGCCATTGCTTTTGGTGTTTTAGACATGAAGTCTTTGCCCATGCCTATGTCCTGAATGGTACTACCTAGGTTTTCCTCTAGGATTTTTATGGTATTAGGTCTAACATTTAAGTCTCTCATCCATCTTGAATTAATTTTCGTATAAGGAGTAAGGAAAGGATCCAGTTTCAGCTTTCTACTTATGGCTAGCCAATTTTCCCAGCACCATTTATTAAATAGGGAATCCTTTCCCCATTTCTTGTTTCTCTCAGGCTTGTCAAAGATCAGATGGCTGTAGATGTGTGGTATTATTTCTGAGGACTCTGTTCTGTTCCATTGGTCTATATCTCTGTTTTGGTACCAGTACCATGCTGTTTTGGTTACTGTAGCCTTGTAGTATAGTTTGAAGTCAGGTAGCGTGATGCCTCCAGCTTTGTTCTTTTGACTTAGGATTGTCTTGGAGATGCGGGCTCTTTTTTGGTTCCATATGAACTTTAAAGCAGTTTTTTCCAATTCTGTGAAGAAGCTCATTGGTAGCTTGATGGGGATGACATTGAATCTATAAATTACCTTGGGCAGTATGGCCATTTTCACGATATTGATTCTTCCTATCCATGAGCATGGTATGTTCTTCCATTTGTTTGTGTCCTCTTTTATTTCATTGAGCAGTGGTTTGTAGTTCTCCTTGAAGAGGTCCTTTACATCCCTTGTAAGTTGGATTCCTAGGTATTTTATTCTCTTTGAAGCAATTGTGAATGGAGGTTCATTCCTGATTTGGCTCTCTGTTTGACTGTCACTGGTGTATAAGAATGCTTGTGATTTTTGCACATTAATTTTGTATCCTGAGACTTTGCTGAAGTTGCTTATCAGCTTAAGGAGATTTTGGGCTGAGACAATGGGGTTTTCTAAATATACAATCATGTCGTCTGCAAACAGGGACAATTTGACTTCTTCTTTTCCTAACTGAATCCCCTTGATTTCTTTCTCTTGCCTGATTGCCCTAGCCAGAACTTCCAACACTATGTTGAATAGGAGTGGTGAGAGAGGGCATCCCTGTCTTGTGCCAGTTTTCAAAGGGAATTTTTCCAGTTTTTGCCCATTCAGTATGATATTGGCTGTGGGTTTGTCATAAATAGGTCTTATGATTTTGAGGTACGTTCCATCAATACCGAATTTATTGAGCGTTTTTAGCATGAAGGGCTGTTGAATTTTGTCAAAAGCCTTTTCTGCATCGATTGAGATAATCATGTGGTTCTTGTCTTTGGTTCAGTTTATATGCTGGATTACGTTTATTGATTTGCGAATGTTGAACCAGCCTTGCATCCCAGGGATGAAGCCCCACTTGATCATGGTGGATAAGCTTTTTGATGTGCTGCTGAATCCGGTTTGCCAGTATTTTATTGAGGATTTTTGCATCGATGTTCATCAGGGATATTGGTCTAAAATTCTCTTTTTTTGTTGTGTCTCTGCCAGGCTTTGGTATCAGGATGATGTTGGCCTCATAAAATGAGTTAGGGAGGATTCCCTCTTTTTCTATTGTTTGGAATAGTTTCAGAAGGAATGGTACCAGCTCCTCCTTGTACCTCTGGTAGAAATCAGCTGTGAATCCATCTGGTCCTGGACCTTTTTTGGTTGGTAGGCTATTAATTATTGCCTCAATTTCAGAGCCTACTATTGGTCTATTCAGGGATTCGACTTCTTCCTGGTTTAGTCTTGGAAGAGTGTAAGTGTCCAGGAAATTATCCGTTTCTTCTATATTTTCCAGTTTATTTGCATAGAGGTGTTTATAGTATTCTCTGATGGTAGTTTGTATTTCTGTGGGGTCAGTGGTGATATCCCCTTTATCATTTTTAATTGCGTCGATTTGATTCTTCTCTCTTTTCTTCTTTATTAGTCTTGCTAGTGGTCTGTCAATTTTGTTGATCTTTTCAAAAAACCAACTCCTGGATTCATTGATTTTTTGGAGGCTTTTTTGTGTCTCTATCTCCTTCAGTTCTGCTCTGATCTTAGTTATTTCTTGCCTTCTGCTAGCTTTCGAATGTGTTTGCTCTTGCTTCTCTAGTTCTTTTAATTGCGATGTTAGAGTGTCAATTTTAGATCTTTCCTGCTTTCTCTTGTGGGCATTTAGTGCTATAAATTTCCCTCTACACACTGCTTTAAATGTGTCCCAGAGATTCTGGTATGTTGTATCTTTGTTCTCATTGGTTTCAAAGAACATCTTTATTTCTGCCTTCATTTCGTTATGTACCCAGTATTCATTCAGGAGCAGGTTGTTCAGTTTCCATGTAGTTGAGCGGTTTTGATTGAGTTTCTTAGTCCTGAGTTCTAATTTGATTGCACTGTGGTCTGAGAGACAGTTTGTTATAATTTCTGTTCTTGTACATTTGCTGAGGAGTGCTTTACTTCCAATTACGTGGTCAATTTTGGAGTAAGTACGATGTGGTGCTGAGAAGAATGTATATTCTGTTGATTTGGGGTGGAGAGTTCTATAGATGTCTATTAGGTCTTCTTGCTGCAGAGATGAGTTCAATTCCTGGATATCCTTGTTAACTTTCTGTCTCGTTGATCTGTCTAATGTTGACAGTGGAGTGTTGAAGTCTCCCATTATTATTGCACGGGAGTCGAAGTCTCTTTGTAAGTCTCTAAGGACTTGCTTTATGAATCTGGGTGCTCCTGTATTGGGTGCATATATATTTAGGATAGTTAGCTCTTCCTGTTGAATTGATCCCTTTACCATTATGTAATGGCCTTCTTTGTCTCTTTTGATCTTTGATGGTTTAAAGTCTGTTTTATCAGAGACTAGTATTGCAACCCCCGCTTTTTTTTGTTCTCCATTTGCTTGGTAAATCTTCCTCCATCCCTTTATTTTGAGCCTATGTATGTCTCTGCGTGTGAGATGGGTCTCCTGAATACAGCAGACTGATGGATCTTGACTCTTTATCCAGTTTGCCAGTCTGTGTCTTTTAATTGGAGCATTTAGTCCATTTAAATTTAAGGTTAAGATTGTTATGTGTGAACTTGATCCTGCCATTATGATATTAACTGGTTATTTTGCTCATTAGTTGATGCAGTTTCTTCCTAGCCTTGATTGTCTTTACATTTTGGCATGTTTTTGCAATGGCTGGTACCGGTTGTTCCTTTCCATGTTTAGTGCTTCCTTCAGGGTCTCTTGTAAGGCAGGCCTAGTGGTGACAAAATCTCTAAGCATTTGCTTATCTGTAAAGGATTTTATTTCTCCTTCACTTATGAAACTTAGTTTGGCTGGATATAAAATTCTGGGTTTAAAATTCTTTTCTTTAAGAATGTTGAATATTGGCCCCCACTCTCTTCTGGCTTGAAGAGTTTCTGCCGAGAGATCTGCTGTTAGTCTGATGGGCTTCCCTTTGTGGGTAACCCGACCTTTCTCTCTGGCTGCCCTTAAGATTTTTTCCTTCATTTCAACTTTGGTGAATCTGGCAATTATGTGTCTTGGAGTTGCTCTTCTCGAGGAGTATCTTTGTGGCGTTCTCTGTATTTCCTGGATTTGAATGTTGGCCTGCCCTACTAGGTTGGGGAAGTTCTCCTGGATGATATCCTCAAGAGTGTTTTCCAACTTGGTTCCATTTTCCCCCTCACTTTCAGGCACCCCAATCAGACGTAGATTTGGTCTTTTTACATAATCCCATACTTCTTGCAGGCTTTGTTCATTTCTTTTTCTTCTTTTTTCTTTTGGTTTCTCTTCTCGCTTCATTTCATTCATTTGATCCTCCATCGCTGACATTCTTTCTTCCAGTTGATCGAGTCGGTTACTGAAGCTTGTGCATTTGTCACGTATTTCTCGTGCCATGGTTTTCGTGTCTTTCATTTCGTTTGTGAGCTTCTCTGCATTAATGACTCTAGCCATCAATTCTTCCACTTTTTTTTCAAGATTTTTAGTTTCTTTGCGCTGGGTACGTAATTCCTCCTTTAGCTCTGAGAAATTTGATGGACTGAAGCCTTCTTCTCTCATGTCGTCAAAGTCATTCTCCGTCCAGCTTTGATCTGTTGCTGGCGATGAGCTGCGCTCCTTTGCCGGGGGAGATGCGCTCTTATTTTTTGAACTTCCAGCTTTTCTGCCCTGCTTTTTCCCCATCTTTGTGGTTTTATCTGCCTCTGGTCTTTGATGATGGTGATGTACTGATGGGGTTTTGGTGTAGGTGTCCTTCCTTTTTGATAGCTTTCGTTCTAACAGTCAGGATCCTCAGCTGTAGGTTGTAGCTGTAGGAGATTGCTTGAGGTCCACTCCAGACCCTGTTTGCCTGGGTATCAGCAGCAGAGGCTGCAGAAGATAGAATATTTCTGAACAGCGAGTGTACCTGCCTGATTCTTGCTTTGAAAGCTTCCTCTCAGGGGTGTACTCCACCCTGTGAGGTGTGGGGTGTCAGACTGCCCCTAGTGGGGGATGTCTCCCAGTTAGGCTACTCAGGGGTCAGGGACCCACTTGAGCAGGGAGTCTGTCCCTTCTCAGATCTCAACCTCCGTGTTGGGAGATCCACTGCTCTCTTCAAAGCTGTCAGACAGAGTCGTTTGCGTCTGCAGAGCTGCTGCGTTTGTTATTGTTTATTGTGCCCTGTCCCCAGAGGTGGAGTCTACAGAGACAGGCAGGTTTCCTTGAGCTGCTGTGAGCTCCACCCAGTTCGAGCTTCCCAGCAGCTTTGTTTACCTACTTAAGCCTCAGCAATGGCGGGCGCCCCTCCCCCAGCCTCGCTGCTGCCTTGCCGGTAGATCACAGACTGCTGTGCTAGCAATGAGGGAGGCTCCGTGGGTGTGGGACCCTCCCGGCCAGGTGTGGGATATGATCTCCTGGTGTGCCTGTTTGCTTAAAGCACAGTATTGGGGTGGGAGTTACCCGATTTTCCAGGTGTTGTGTGTCTCAGTTCCCCTGGCTAGGAAAAGGGATTCCCTTCCCCCTTGCGCTTTCCAGGTGAGGCAATGCCTCGCCCTGCTTCAGCTCTCGCTGGTCAGGCTGCAGCAGCTGACCAGCACCGATCGTCTGGCACTCCCCAGTGAGATGAACCCAGTACCTCAGTTGAAAATGCAGAAATCACCGGTCTTCTGTGTCGCTCGCGCTGGGAGTTGGAGACTGGAGCTGTTCCTATTTGGCCATCTTGCTCCGCCCCTCCTCAGTTGAAAATGCAGAAATCACCGGTCTTCTGTGTCGCTCGCGCTGGGAGTTGGAGACTGGAGCTGTTCCTATTCGGCCATTCGCGAAAGGCTTCTTCAGGGGAAAGCTGTAACTCTGTGAGATGAATTAACAGAACACAAAGCCGTTTCTCGGAAAGCTTCTTTCCAGTTTTTTACCGGAGATATTTCCTTTTTCACCATAGCCCTCTACGGGCTTCCCAATATCCCTTTGTAAATTCCACAAGAACAGACTTAGCGAAAGTCTTCTTGAAGGGAAAGCTGTAACTCTGTGAGGTCATTAACAGAACACATAGCAGTTTCTCAGATACCTTCTTTTCAGTTTTTATCTTAGCATATTTCCTTTTTCAACATAGCCCTCAATGGGCTTCCAAATATCACATTGCAAATTCCACAACAACAGCCTCAGTGAACGGTTCCTTGCGGGAAAGCTGTAACTCTGTGAGATGAATTAACAGAACACAAAGCAGTTTCTCAGAAAGATTCTTTCCAGTTTTTAACGGAAGATATTTCCTTTTTCACCGTAGCCCTCTATGGGCTTCCAAATATCACTTTGCAAATTCCACAAGAACAGTCTTAGCGAAAGGCTTCTTGAGAAAGGCTACTTGAGGGGAAACGGTAACTCTGGTAGTTGAATTAACAGAACACAAAGCAGTTTCTCAGAAAGCTTATTTTCAGTTTTTATCCTAGGATATTTCCTTTCTCACCATAGCCCTCTATGGGCTTCCAAATATCACTTTGCAAATTCCACAAGAACCGTCTTAGCGAAAGGCTTCTTGAGGGGAAAGCTGTAACTCTGTGAGATGAATTAACAGAACACAAAGCAGTTTCTCAGAAAGTTTCTTTTCAGTTTCTATTTTAGGATATTTACTTTTTCACCATAGCCCTCTATGGGCTTCCAAATATCGCTTTGCAAATTCTACAAGAACAGCTTTAACTATAGGATTCCTGAGGGAAAGCTGTAACACTGTGAGATGAATTAACAGAACACAAAGCAGTTTCTCAGAAGTCTCTCAGAAAGCTTCTTTCCAGTTTTTAACTGAAGATATTTCCTTTTTCACCATGGCCCTTTATGGGCTTCCAAATGTCACGTTGCAAATTCCACAAGAACAGTCTTAGTGAAAGGCTTCTTGAGGGGAAAGCTGTAACACTGTGAGATTAATTAATGGAACACAAAGCTGTCTCTCAGAAAGCTTCTTTCCAGTTTCTTAAGGAAGATATTTTCTCTTTCACCATAGCCATCTATGGGCTTCCAAATATCACTTTGCAAATTCCACAAGAACAGTCTTAGGGAAAGGCTTCTTAAGTGGAAAGCTGTAACTCTGTGACATGAATTAACAGAACACAAGTCAGTTTCTCAGAAAGATTCTTTACAGTTTTTCATGGAAGATATTTTCTTTTTCACCATTGCCCTCTATGGGCTTCCTAATATTACTTTCCAAATTTCACAAGAACAGTCTTAGTGAACGGCTTCCTGAGGGGAAAGCTGTAACACTGTGAGATGAACTAACAGAACACTAAGCAGTTTTTCAGAAAGTTTCTTTTCGGTTTTTATCTTAGTGTATTTCCTTTTTCACCATAGCCCCTTTGAGCTTCCAAACATCACTTTGCAGTTTCCACAAGAACAGTCTCAGAGAAAGACTTCTTGAGGGGAAAGCTGTAACTCTGTGAGATGAATTAACAGAACACAAAGCAGTTTGTCAGAAAGCTTCTTTCCAGTTTGTAACTGAAGATATTTCCTTTTTCACCATAGTCCTCTATGGGCTTCCAAATATCACTCTGCAAATTCCACAAGAGCAGTCTTAGCGAAAGGATTCTTGAGGGGAAAGCGGTAATTGTGTGAGATGAATTAAGAGAATACAAAGCAGTCTCTCAGAAAGCTTCTTTCCAGTTTTTCACTGAAGATATTTCCTTTTTCACCATGGCCCTTTATGGGCTTCCAAATATCACTTTGCAAATTCCACAAGATGAGTCTTCGCGAAAGGCTTCTTTATTTATTTATTTATTTATTTATTTATTTATTTATTTATTTAAATTTATTTATCATTATTAAACTTCAAGTTGTAGGGTACATGTGCACAACGTGCAGGTTTGCTACATATGTATTCTTGTGCCATGTTGGTGTGCTGCACCCATCAACTCGTCATTTACATCAGGTATAACTCCCAATGCAATCCCTTCCCGCTCCCCCCTCCCCATGATAGGCCCCGGTGTGTGATGTTCCCCTTCCCGAGTCCAAGTGATCTCATTGTTCAGTTCCCGCCTATGAGTGAGAACATGCGGTGTTTGGTTTTCTGTTCTTGTGATAGTTTGCTGAGAATGATGGTTTCCAGCTGCATCCATGTCCCTACAAAGGACACAAACTCATCCTTTTTTATGGCTGCATAGTATTCCATGGTGTATATGTGCCACATTTTCTTAATCCAATCTGTCACTGATGGACATTTGGGTTGATTCCAAGTCTTTGCTATTGTGAATAGTGCTGCAATAAACATACGTGTGCATGTGTCTTTATAGCAGCATAATTTATAATCCTTTGGGTATATACCTAGTAATGGGATGGCTGGGTCATATGGTACATCTAGTTCTAGATCCTTGAGGAATCGCCATACTATTTTCCATAATGGTTGAACTAGTTTACAATCCCACCAACAGTGTAAAAGTGTTCCTATTTCTCCACGTGCTCTCCAGCACCTGTTGTTTCCTGACATTTTAATGATCGCCATTCTAACTGGTGTGAGATGGTATCTCATTGTGCTTTTGATTTGCATTTCTCTGATGGCCAGTGATGATGAGCATTTTTTCATGTGTCTGTTGGCTGTATGAATGTCTTCTTTTGAGAAATGTCTGTTCATATCCTTTGCCCACTTTTTGATGGGGTTGTTTGTTTTTTTCTTGTAAATTTGTTTGAGTTCTTTGTAGGTTCTGGATATTAGCCCTTTGTCAGATGAGTAGATTGCAAAAATTTTCTCCCATTCTGTAGGTTGCCTGTTCACTCTGATGGTAGTTTCTTTTGCTGTGCAGAAGCTCTTTAGTTTAATGAGATCCCATTTGTCAATTTTGGCTTTTGCTGCCGTTGCTTTTGGTGTTTTAGACATGAAGTCTTTGCCCATGCCTATGTCCTGAATGGTACTACCTAGGTTTTCCTCTAGGATTTTTATGGTATTAGGTCTAACATTTAAGTCTCTCATCCATCTTGAATTAATTTTCGTATAAGGAGTAAGGAAAGGATCCAGTTTCAGCTTTCTACTTATGGCTAGCCAATTTTCCCAGCACCATTTATTAAATAGGGAATCCTTTCCCCATTTCTTGTTTCTCTCAGGCTTGTCAAAGATCAGATGGCTGTAGATGTGTGGTATTATTTCTGAGGACTCTGTTCTGTTCCATTGGTCTATATCTCTGTTTTGGTACCAGTACCATGCTGTTTTGGTTACTGTAGCCTTGTAGTATAGTTTGAAGTCAGGTAGCGTGATGCCTCCAGCTTTGTTCTTTTGACTTAGGATTGTCTTGGAGATGCGGGCTCTTTTTTGGTTCCATATGAACTTTAAAGCAGTTTTTTCCAATTCTGTGAAGAAGCTCATTGGTAGCTTGATGGGGATGACATTGAATCTATAAATTACCTTGGGCAGTATGGCCATTTTCACGATATTGATTCTTCCTATCCATGAGCATGGTATGTTCTTCCATTTGTTTGTGTCCTCTTTTATTTCATTGAGCAGTGGTTTGTAGTTCTCCTTGAAGAGGTCCTTTACATCCCTTGTAAGTTGGATTCCTAGGTATTTTATTCTCTTTCCTGAGACTTTGCTGAAGTTGCTTATCAGCTTAAGGAGATTTTGGGCTGAGACAATGGGGTTTTCTAAATATACAATCATGTCGTCTGCAAACAGGGACAATTTGACTTCTTCTTTTCCTAACTGAATCCCCTTGATTTCTTTCTCTTGCCTGATTGCCCTAGCCAGAACTTCCAACACTATGTTGAATAGGAGTGGTGAGAGAGGGCATCCCTGTCTTGTGCCAGTTTTCAAAGGGAATTTTTCCAGTTTTTGCCCATTCAGTATGATATTGGCTGTGGGTTTGTCATAAATAGGTCTTATGATTTTGAGGTACGTTCCATCAATACCGAATTTATTGAGCGTTTTTAGCATGAAGGGCTGTTGAATTTTGTCAAAAGCCTTTTCTGCATCGATTGAGATAATCATGTGGTTCTTGTCTTTGGTTCAGTTTATATGCTGGATTACGTTTATTGATTTGCGAATGTTGAACCAGCCTTGCATCCCAGGGATGAAGCCCCACTTGATCATGGTGGATAAGCTTTTTGATGTGCTGCTGAATCCGGTTTGCCAGTATTTTATTGAGGATTTTTGCATCGATGTTCATCAGGGATATTGGTCTAAAATTCTCTTTTTTTGTTGTGTCTCTGCCAGGCTTTGGTATCAGGATGATGTTGGCCTCATAAAATGAGTTAGGGAGGATTCCCTCTTTTTCTATTGTTTGGAATAGTTTCAGAAGGAATGGTACCAGCTCCTCCTTGTACCTCTGGTAGAAATCAGCTGTGAATCCATCTGGTCCTGGACCTTTTTTGGTTGGTAGGCTATTAATTATTGCCTCAATTTCAGAGCCTACTATTGGTCTATTCAGGGATTCGACTTCTTCCTGGTTTAGTCTTGGAAGAGTGTAAGTGTCCAGGAAATTATCCGTTTCTTCTATATTTTCCAGTTTATTTGCATAGAGGTGTTTATAGTATTCTCTGATGGTAGTTTGTATTTCTGTGGGGTCAGTGGTGATATCCCCTTTATCATTTTTAATTGCGTCGATTTGATTCTTCTCTCTTTTCTTCTTTATTAGTCTTGCTAGTGGTCTGTCAATTTTGTTGATCTTTTCAAAAAACCAACTCCTGGATTCATTGATTTTTTGGAGGCTTTTTTGTGTCTCTATCTCCTTCAGTTCTGCTCTGATCTTAGTTATTTCTTGCCTTCTGCTAGCTTTCGAATGTGTTTGCTCTTGCTTCTCTAGTTCTTTTAATTGCGATGTTAGAGTGTCAATTTTAGATCTTTCCTGCTTTCTCTTGTGGGCATTTAGTGCTATAAATTTCCCTCTACACACTGCTTTAAATGTGTCCCAGAGATTCTGGTATGTTGTATCTTTGTTCTCATTGGTTTCAAAGAACATCTTTATTTCTGCCTTCATTTCGTTATGTACCCAGTATTCATTCAGGAGCAGGTTGTTCAGTTTCCATGTAGTTGAGCGGTTTTGATTGAGTTTCTTAGTCCTGAGTTCTAATTTGATTGCACTGTGGTCTGAGAGACAGTTTGTTATAATTTCTGTTCTTGTACATTTGCTGAGGAGTGCTTTACTTCCAATTACGTGGTCAATTTTGGAGTAAGTACGATGTGGTGCTGAGAAGAATGTATATTCTGTTGATTTGGGGTGGAGAGTTCTATAGATGTCTATTAGGTCTTCTTGCTGCAGAGATGAGTTCAATTCCTGGATATCCTTGTTAACTTTCTGTCTCGTTGATCTGTCTAATGTTGACAGTGGAGTGTTGAAGTCTCCCATTATTATTGCACGGGAGTCGAAGTCTCTTTGTAAGTCTCTAAGGACTTGCTTTATGAATCTGGGTGCTCCTGTATTGGGTGCATATATATTTAGGATAGTTAGCTCTTCCTGTTGAATTGATCCCTTTACCATTATGTAATGGCCTTCTTTGTCTCTTTTGATCTTTGATGGTTTAAAGTCTGTTTTATCAGAGACTAGTATTGCAACCCCCGCTTTTTTTTGTTCTCCATTTGCTTGGTAAATCTTCCTCCATCCCTTTATTTTGAGCCTATGTATGTCTCTGCGTGTGAGATGGGTCTCCTGAATACAGCAGACTGATGGATCTTGACTCTTTATCCAGTTTGCCAGTCTGTGTCTTTTAATTGGAGCATTTAGTCCATTTAAATTTAAGGTTAAGATTGTTATGTGTGAACTTGATCCTGCCATTATGATATTAACTGGTTATTTTGCTCATTAGTTGATGCAGTTTCTTCCTAGCCTTGATTGTCTTTACATTTTGGCATGTTTTTGCAATGGCTGGTACCGGTTGTTCCTTTCCATGTTTAGTGCTTCCTTCAGGGTCTCTTGTAAGGCAGGCCTAGTGGTGACAAAATCTCTAAGCATTTGCTTATCTGTAAAGGATTTTATTTCTCCTTCACTTATGAAACTTAGTTTGGCTGGATATAAAATTCTGGGTTTAAAATTCTTTTCTTTAAGAATGTTGAATATTGGCCCCCACTCTCTTCTGGCTTGAAGAGTTTCTGCCGAGAGATCTGCTGTTAGTCTGATGGGCTTCCCTTTGTGGGTAACCCGACCTTTCTCTCTGGCTGCCCTTAAGATTTTTTCCTTCATTTCAACTTTGGTGAATCTGGCAATTATGTGTCTTGGAGTTGCTCTTCTCGAGGAGTATCTTTGTGGCGTTCTCTGTATTTCCTGGATTTGAATGTTGGCCTGCCCTACTAGGTTGGGGAAGTTCTCCTGGATGATATCCTGAAGAGTGTTTTCCAACTTGGTTCCATTTTCCCCCTCACTTTCAGGCACCCCAATCAGACGTAGATTTGGTCTTTTTACATAATCCCATACTTCTTGCAGGCTTTGTTCATTTCTTTTTCTTCTTTTTTCTTTTGGTTTCTCTTCTCGCTTCATTTCATTCATTTGATCCTCCATCGCTGACATTCTTTCTTCCAGTTGATCGAGTCGGTTACTGAAGCTTGTGCATTTGTCACGTATTTCTCGTGCCATGGTTTTCGTGTCTTTCATTTCGTTTGTGAGCTTCTCTGCATTAATGACTCTAGCCATCAATTCTTCCACATTTTTTTCAAGATTTTTAGTTTCTTTGCGCTGGGTACGTAATTCCTCCTTTAGCTCTGAGAAATTTGATGGACTGAAGCCTTCTTCTCTCATGTCGTCAAAGTCATTCTCCGTCCAGCTTTGATCTGTTGCTGGCGATGAGCTGCGCTCCTTTGCCGGGGGAGATGCGCTCTTATTTTTTGAACTTCCAGCTTTTCTGCCCTGCTTTTTCCCCATCTTTGTGGTTTTATCTGCCTCTGGTCTTTGATGATGGTGATGTACTGATGGGGTTTTGGTGTAGGTGTCCTTCCTTTTTGATAGCTTTCGTTCTAACAGTCAGGATCCTCAGCTGTAGGTTGTAGCTGTAGGAGATTGCTTGAGGTCCACTCCAGACCCTGTTTGCCTGGGTATCAGCAGCAGAGGCTGCAGAAGATAGAATATTTCTGAACAGCGAGTGTACCTGCCTGATTCTTGCTTTGAAAGCTTCCTCTCAGGGGTGTACTCCACCCTGTGAGGTGTGGGGTGTCAGACTGCCCCTAGTGGGGGATGTCTCCCAGTTAGGCTACTCAGGGGTCAGGGACCCACTTGAGCAGGGAGTCTGTCCCTTCTCAGATCTCAACCTCCGTGTTGGGAGATCCACTGCTCTCTTCAAAGCTGTCAGACAGAGTCGTTTGCGTCTGCAGAGCTGCGGCGTTTGTTATTGTTTATTGTGCCCTGTCCCCAGAGGTGGAGTCTACAGAGACAGGCAGGTTTCCTTGAGCTGCTGTGAGCTCCACCCAGTTCGAGCTTCCCAGCAGCTTTGTTTACCTACTTAAGCCTCAGCAATGGCAGGCGCCCCTCCCCCAGCCTCGCTGCTGCCTTGCCGGTAGATCACAGACTGCTGTGCTAGCAATGAGGGAGGCTCCGTGGGTGTGGGACCCTCCCGGCCAGGTGTGGGATATGATCTCCTGGTGTGCCTGTTTGCTTAAAGCACAGTATTGGGGTGGGAGTTACCCGATTTTCCAGGTGTTGTGTGTCTCAGTTCCCCTGGCTAGGAAAAGGGATTCCCTTCCCCCTTGCGCTTTCCAGGTGAGGCAATGCCTCGCCCTGCTTCAGCTCTCGCTGGTCAGGCTGCAGCAGCTGACCAGCACCGATCGTCTGGCACTCCCCAGTGAGATGAACCCAGTACCTCAGTTGAAAATGCAGAAATCACCGGTCTTCTGTGTGGCTCGCGCTGGGAGTTGGAGACTGGAGCTGTTCCTATTTGGCCATCTTGCTCCGCCCCTCCTCAGTTGAAAATGCAGAAATCACCGGTCTTCTGTGTCGCTCGCGCTGGGAGTTGGAGACTGGAGCTGTTCCTATTCGGCCATTCGCGAAAGGCTTCTTCAGGGGAAAGCTGTAACTCTGTGAGATGAATTAACAGAACACAAAGCCGTTTCTCGGAAAGCTTCTTTCCAGTTTTTTACCGGAGATATTTCCTTTTTCACCATAGCCCTCTACGGGCTTCCCAATATCCCTTTGTAAATTCCACAAGAACAGACTTAGCGAAAGTCTTCTTGAAGGGAAAGCTGTAACTCTGTGAGGTCATTAACAGAACACATAGCAGTTTCTCAGATACCTTCTTTTCAGTTTTTATCTTAGCATATTTCCTTTTTCAACATAGCCCTCAATGGGCTTCCAAATATCACATTGCAAATTCCACAACAACAGCCTCAGTGAACGGTTCCTTGCGGGAAAGCTGTAACTCTGTGAGATGAATTAACAGAACACAAAGCAGTTTCTCAGAAAGATTCTTTCCAGTTTTTAACGGAAGATATTTCCTTTTTCACCGTAGCCCTCTATGGGCTTCCAAATATCACTTTGCAAATTCCACAAGAACAGTCTTAGCGAAAGGCTTCTTGAGAAAGGCTACTTGAGGGGAAACGGTAACTCTGGTAGTTGAATTAACAGAACACAAAGCAGTTTCTCAGAAAGCTTATTTTCAGTTTTTATCCTAGGATATTTCCTTTCTCACCATAGCCCTCTATGGGCTTCCAAATATCACTTTGCAAATTCCACAAGAACCGTCTTAGCGAAAGGCTTCTTGAGGGGAAAGCTGTAACTCTGTGAGATGAATTAACAGAACACAAAGCAGTTTCTCAGAAAGTTTCTTTTCAGTTTCTATTTTAGGATATTTACTTTTTCACCATAGCCCTCTATGGGCTTCCAAATATCGCTTTGCAAATTCTACAAGAACAGCTTTAACTATAGGATTCCTGAGGGAAAGCTGTAACACTGTGAGATGAATTAACAGAACACAACGCAGTTTCTCAGAAGTCTCTCAGAAAGCTTCTTTCCAGTTTTTAACTGAAGATATTTCCTTTTTCACCATGGCCCTTTATGGGCTTCCAAATGTCACGTTGCAAATTCCACAAGAACATTCTTAGTGAAAGGCTTCTTGAGGGGAAAGCTGTAACACTGTGAGATTAATTAATGGAACACAAAGCTGTCTCTCAGAAAGCTTCTTTCCAGTTTCTTAAGGAAGATATTTTCTCTTTCACCATAGCCATCTATGGGCTTCCAAATATCACTTTGCAAATTCCACAAGAACAGTCTTAGGGAAAGGCTTCTTAAGTGGAAAGCTGTAACTCTGTGACATGAATTAACAGAACACAAGTCAGTTTCTCAGAAAGATTCTTTACAGTTTTTCATGGAAGATATTTTCTTTTTCACCATTGCCCTCTATGGGCTTCCTAATATTACTTTCCAAATTTCACAAGAACAGTCTTAGTGAACGGCTTCCTGAGGGGAAAGCTGTAACACTGTGAGATGAACTAACAGAACACTAAGCAGTTTTTCAGAAAGTTTCTTTTCGGTTTTTATCTTAGTGTATTTCCTTTTTCACCATAGCCCCTTTGAGCTTCCAAACATCACTTTGCAGTTTCCACAAGAACAGTCTCAGAGAAAGACTTCTTGAGGGGAAAGCTGTAACTCTGTGAGATGAATTAACAGAACACAAAGCAGTTTGTCAGAAAGCTTCTTTCCAGTTTGTAACTGAAGATATTTCCTTTTTCACCATAGTCCTCTATGGGCTTCCAAATATCACTCTGCAAATTCCACAAGAGCAGTCTTAGCGAAAGGATTCTTGAGGGGAAAGCGGTAATTGTGTGAGATGAATTAAGAGAATACAAAGCAGTCTCTCAGAAAGCTTCTTTCCAGTTTTTCACTGAAGATATTTCCTTTTTCACCATGGCCCTTTATGGGCTTCCAAATATCACTTTGCAAATTCCACAAGATGAGTCTTCGCGAAAGGCTTCTTTATTTATTTATTTATTTATTTATTTATTTATTTATTTAAATTTATTTATCATTATTAAACTTCAAGTTGTAGGGTACATGTGCACAACGTGCAGGTTTGCTACATATGTATTCTTGTGCCATGTTGGTGTGCTGCACCCATCAACTCGTCATTTACATCAGGTATAACTCCCAATGCAATCCCTTCCCGCTCCCCCCTCCCCATGATAGGCCCCAGTGTGTGATGTTCCCCTTCCCGAGTCCAAGTGATCTCATTGTTCAGTTCCCGCCTATGAGTGAGAACATGCGGTGTTTGGTTTTCTGTTCTTGTGATAGTTTGCTGAGAATGATGGTTTCCAGCTGCATCCATGTCCCTACAAAGGACACAAACTCATCCTTTTTTATGGCTGCATAGTATTCCATGGTGTATATGTGCCACATTTTCTTAATCCAATCTGTCACTGATGGACATTTGGGTTGATTCCAAGTCTTTGCTATTGTGAATAGTGCTGCAATAAACATACGTGTGCATGTGTCTTTATAGCAGCATAATTTATAATCCTTTGGGTATATACCTAGTAATGGGATGGCTGGGTCATATGGTACATCTAGTTCTAGATCCTTGAGGAATCGCCATACTATTTTCCATAATGGTTGAACTAGTTTACAATCCCACCAACAGTGTAAAAGTGTTCCTATTTCTCCACGTGCTCTCCAGCACCTGTTGTTTCCTGACATTTTAATGATCGCCATTCTAACTGGTGTGAGATGGTATCTCATTGTGCTTTTGATTTGCATTTCTCTGATGGCCAGTGATGATGAGCATTTTTTCATGTGTCTGTTGGCTGTATGAATGTCTTCTTTTGAGAAATGTCTGTTCATATCCTTTGCCCACTTTTTGATGGGGTTGTTTGTTTTTTTCTTGTAAATTTGTTTGAGTTCTTTGTAGGTTCTGGATATTAGCCCTTTGTCAGATGAGTAGATTGCAAAAATTTTCTCCCATTCTGTAGGTTGCCTGTTCACTCTGATGGTAGTTTCTTTTGCTGTGCAGAAGCTCTTTAGTTTAATGAGATCCCATTTGTCAATTTTGGCTTTTGCTGCCGTTGCTTTTGGTGTTTTAGACATGAAGTCTTTGCCCATGCCTATGTCCTGAATGGTACTACCTAGGTTTTCCTCTAGGATTTTTATGGTATTAGGTCTAACATTTAAGTCTCTCATCCATCTTGAATTAATTTTCGTATAAGGAGTAAGGAAAGGATCCAGTTTCAGCTTTCTACTTATGGCTAGCCAATTTTCCCAGCACCATTTATTAAATAGGGAATCCTTTCCCCATTTCTTGTTTCTCTCAGGCTTGTCAAAGATCAGATGGCTGTAGATGTGTGGTATTATTTCTGAGGACTCTGTTCTGTTCCATTGGTCTATATCTCTGTTTTGGTACCAGTACCATGCTGTTTTGGTTACTGTAGCCTTGTAGTATAGTTTGAAGTCAGGTAGCGTGATGCCTCCAGCTTTGTTCTTTTGACTTAGGATTGTCTTGGAGATGCGGGCTCTTTTTTGGTTCCATATGAACTTTAAAGCAGTTTTTTCCAATTCTGTGAAGAAGCTCATTGGTAGCTTGATGGGGATGACATTGAATCTATAAATTACCTTGGGCAGTATGGCCATTTTCACGATATTGATTCTTCCTATCCATGAGCATGGTATGTTCTTCCATTTGTTTGTGTCCTCTTTTATTTCATTGAGCAGTGGTTTGTAGTTCTCCTTGAAGAGGTCCTTTACATCCCTTGTAAGTTGGATTCCTAGGTATTTTATTCTCTTTGAAGCAATTGTGAATGGAGGTTCATTCCTGATTTGGCTCTCTGTTTGACTGTCACTGGTGTATAAGAATGCTTGTGATTTTTGCACATTAATTTTGTATCCTGAGACTTTGCTGAAGTTGCTTATCAGCTTAAGGAGATTTTGGGCTGAGACAATGGGGTTTTCTAAATATACAATCATGTCGTCTGCATACAGGGACAATTTGACTTCTTCTTTTCCTAACTGAATCCCCTTGATTTCTTTCTCTTGCCTGATTGCCCTAGCCAGAACTTCCAACACTATGTTGAATAGGAGTGGTGAGAGAGGGCATCCCTGTCTTGTGCCAGTTTTCAAAGGGAATTTTTCCAGTTTTTGCCCATTCAGTATGATATTGGCTGTGGGTTTGTCATAAATAGCTCTTATGATTTTGAGGTACGTTCCATCAATACCGAATTTATTGAGCGTTTTTAGCATGAAGGGCTGTTGAATTTTGTCAAAAGCCTTTTCTGCATCGATTGAGATAATCATGTGGTTCTTGTCTTTGGTTCAGTTTATATGCTGGATTACGTTTATTGATTTGCGAATGTTGAACCAGCCTTGCATCCCAGGGATGAAGCCCCACTTGATCATGGTGGATAAGCTTTTTGATGTGCTGCTGAATCCGGTTTGCCAGTATTTTATTGAGGATTTTTGCATCGATGTTCATCAGGGATATTGGTCTAAAATTCTCTTTTTTTGTTGTGTCTCTGCCAGGCTTTGGTATCAGGATGATGTTGGCCTCAGAAAATGAGTTAGGGAGGATTCCCTCTTTTTCTATTGTTTGGAATAGTTTCAGAAGGAATGGTACCAGCTCCTCCTTGTACCTCTGGTAGAAATCAGCTGTGAATCCATCTGGTCCTGGACCTTTTTTGGTTGGTAGGCTATTAATTATTGCCTCAATTTCAGAGCCTACTATTGGTCTATTCAGGGATTCGACTTCTTCCTGGTTTAGTCTTGGAAGAGTGTAAGTGTCCAGGAAATTATCCATTTCTTCTAGATTTTCCAGTTTATTTGCATAGAGGTGTTTATAGTATTCTCTGATGGTAGTTTGTATTTCTGTGGGGTCAGTGGTGATATCCCCTTTATCATTTTTAATTGCGTCGATTTGATTCTTCTCTCTTTTCTTCTTTATTAGTCTTGCTAGTGGTCTGTCAATTTTGTTGATCTTTTCAAAAAACCAACTCCTGGATTCATTGATTTTTGGAGGCTTTTTTGTGTCTCTATCTCCTTCAGTTCTGCTCTGATCTTAGTTATTTCTTGCCTTCTGCTAGCTTTCGAATGTGTTTGCTCTTGCTTCTCTAGTTCTTTTAATTGCGATGTTAGAGTGTCAATTTTAGATCTTTCCTGCTTTCTCTTGTGGGCATTTAGTGCTATAAATTTCCCTCTACACACTGCTTTAAATGTGTCCCAGAGATTCTGGTATGTTGTATCTTTGTTCTCATTGGTTTCAAAGAACATCTTTATTTCTGCCTTCATTTCGTTATGTACCCAGTATTCATTCAGGAGCAGGTTGTTCAGTTTCCATGTAGTTGAGCGGTTTTGATTGAGTTTCTTAGTCCTGAGTTCTAATTTGATTGCACTGTGGTCTGAGAGACAGTTTGTTATAATTTCTATTCTTGTACATTTGCTGAGGAGTGCTTTACTTCCAATTACGTGGTCAATTTTGGAGTAAGTACGATGTGGTGCTGAGAAGAATGTATATTCTGTTGATTTGGGGTGGAGAGTTCTATAGATGTCTATTAGGTCTTCTTGCTGCAGAGATGAGTTCAATTCCTGGATATCCTTGTTAACTTTCTGTCTCGTTGATCTGTCTAATGTTGACAGTGGAGTGTTGAAGTCTCCCATTATTATTGCATGGGAGTCGAAGTCTCTTTGTAAGTCTCTAAGGACTTGCTTTATGAATCTGGGTGCTCCTGTATTGGGTGCATATATATTTAGGATAGTTAGCTCTTCCTGTTGAATTGATCCCTTTACCATTATGTAATGGCCTTCTTTGTCTCTTTTGATCTTTGATGGTTTAAAGTCTGTTTTATCAGAGACTAGTATTGCAACCCCCGCTTTTTTTTGTTCTCCATTTGCTTGGTAAATCTTCCTCCATCCCTTTATTTTGAGCCTATGTATGTCTCTGCGTGTGAGATGGGTCTCCTGAATACAGCAGACTGATGGATCTTGACTCTTTATCCAGTTTGCCAGTCTGTGTCTTTTAATTGGAGCATTTAGTCCATTTAAATTTAAGGTTAAGATTGTTATGTGTGAACTTGATCCTGCCATTATGATATTAACTGGTTATTTTGCTCATTAGTTGATGCAGTTTCTTCCTAGCCTTGATTGTCTTTACATTTTGGCATGTTTTTGCAATGGCTGGTACCGGTTGTTCCTTTCCATGTTTAGTGCTTCCTTCAGGGTCTCTTGTAAGGCAGGCCTAGTGGTGACAAAATCTCTAAGCATTTGCTTATCTGTAAAGGATTTTATTTCTCCTTCACTTATGAAACTTAGTTTGGCTGGATATAAAATTCTGGGTTTAAAATTCTTTTCTTTAAGAATGTTGAATATTGGCCCCCACTCTCTTCTGGCTTGAAGAGTTTCTGCCGAGAGATCTGCTGTTAGTCTGTTGGGCTTCCCTTTGTGGGTAACCCGACCTTTCTCTCTGGCTGCCCTTAAGATTTTTTCCTTCATTTCAACTTTGGTGAATCTGGCAATTATGTGTCTTGGAGTTGCTCTTCTCGAGGAGTATCTTTGTGGCGTTCTCTGTATTTCCTGGATTTGAATGTTGGCCTGCCCTACTAGGTTGGGGAAGTTCTCCTGGATGATATCCTGAAGAGTGTTTTCCAACTTGGTTCCATTTTCCCCCTCACTTTCAGGCACCCCAATCAGACGTAGATTTGGTCTTTTTACATAATCCCATACTTCTTGCAGGCTTTGTTCATTTCTTTTTCTTCTTTTTTCTTTTGGTTTCTCTTCTCGCTTCATTTCATTCATTTGATCCTCCATCGCTGACATTCTTTCTTCCAGTTGATCGAGTCGGTTACTGAAGCTTGTGCATTTGTCACGTATTTCTCGTGCCATGGTTTTCGTGTCTTTCATTTCGTTTGTGAGCTTCTCTGCATTAATGACTCTAGCCATCAATTCTTCCACTTTTTTTTCAAGATTTTTAGTTTCTTTGCGCTGGGTACGTAATTCCTCCTTTAGCTCTGAGAAATTTGATGGACTGAAGCCTTCTTCTCTCATGTCGTCAAAGTCATTCTCCGTCCAGCTTTGATCTGTTGCTGGCGATGAGCTGCGCTCCTTTGCCGGGGGAGATGCGCTCTTATTTTTTGAACTTCCAGCTTTTCTGCCCTGCTTTTTCCCCATCTTTGTGGTTTTATCTGCCTCTGGTCTTTGATGATGGTGATGTACTGATGGGGTTTTGGTGTAGGTGTCCTTCCTTTTTGATAGCTTTCGTTCTAACAGTCAGGATCCTCAGCTGTAGGTTGTAGCTGTAGGAGATTGCTTGAGGTCCACTCCAGACCCTGTTTGCCTGGGTATCAGCAGCAGAGGATGCAGAAGATAGAATATTTCTGAACAGCGAGTGTACCTGCCTGATTCTTGCTTTGAAAGCTTCCTCTCAGGGGTGTACTCCACCCTGTGAGGTGTGGGGTGTCAGACTGCCCCTAGTGGGGGATGTCTCCCAGTTAGGCTACTCAGGGGTCAGGGACCCACTTGAGCAGGGAGTCTGTCCCTTCTCAGATCTCAACCTCCGTGTTGGGAGATCCACTGCTCTCTTCAAAGCTGTCAGACAGAGTCGTTTGCGTCTGCAGAGCTGCTGCGTTTGTTATTGTTTATTGTGCCCTGTCCCCAGAGGTGGAGTCTACAGAGACAGGCAGGTTTCCTTGAGCTGCTGTGAGCTCCACCCAGTTCGAGCTTCCCAGCAGCTTTGTTTACCTACTTAAGCCTCAGCAATGGCGGGCGCCGTTCCCCCAGCCTCGCTGCTGCCTTGCCGGTAGATCACAGACTGCTGTGCTAGCAATGAGGGAGGCTCCGTGGGTGTGGGACCCTCCCGGCCAGGTGTGGGATATGATCTCCTGGTGTGCCTGTTTGCTTAAAGCACAGTATTGGGGTGGGAGTTACCCGATTTTCCAGGTGTTGTGTGTCTCAGTTCCCCTGGCTAGGAAAAGGGATTCCCTTCCCCCTTGCGCTTTCCAGGTGAGGCAATGCCTCGCCCTGCTTCAGCTCTCGCTGGTCAGGCTGCAGCAGCTGACCAGCACCGATCGTCTGGCACTCCCCAGTGAGATGAACCCAGTACCTCAGTTGAAAATGCAGAAATCACCGGTCTTCTGTGTGGCTCGCGCTGGGAGTTGGAGACTGGAGCTGTTCCTATTTGGCCATCTTGCTCCGCCCCTCCTCAGTTGAAAATGCAGAAATCACCGGTCTTCTGTGTCGCTCGCGCTGGGAGTTGGAGACTGGAGCTGTTCCTATTCGGCCATTCGCGAAAGGCTTCTTCAGGGGAAAGCTGTAACTCTGTGAGATGAATTAACAGAACACAAAGCCGTTTCTCGGAAAGCTTCTTTCCAGTTTTTTACCGGAGATATTTCCTTTTTCACCATAGCCCTCTACGGGCTTCCCAATATCCCTTTGTAAATTCCACAAGAACAGACTTAGCGAAAGTCTTCTTGAAGGGAAAGCTGTAACTCTGTGAGGTCATTAACAGAACACATAGCAGTTTCTCAGATACCTTCTTTTCAGTTTTTATCTTAGCATATTTCCTTTTTCAACATAGCCCTCAATGGGCTTCCAAATATCACATTGCAAATTCCACAACAACAGCCTCAGTGAACGGTTCCTTGCGGGAAAGCTGTAACTCTGTGAGATGAATTAACAGAACACAAAGCAGTTTCTCAGAAAGATTCTTTCCAGTTTTTAACGGAAGATATTTCCTTTTTCACCGTAGCCCTCTATGGGCTTCCAAATATCACTTTGCAAATTCCACAAGAACAGTCTTAGCGAAAGGCTTCTTGAGAAAGGCTACTTGAGGGGAAACGGTAACTCTGGTAGTTGAATTAACAGAACGCAAAGCAGTTTCTCAGAAAGCTTATTTTCAGTTTTTATCCTAGGATATTTCCTTTCTCACCATAGCCCTCTATGGGCTTCCAAATATCACTTTGCAAATTCCACAAGAACCGTCTTAGCGAAAGGCTTCTTGAGGGGAAAGCTGTAACTCTGTGAGATGAATTAACAGAACACAAAGCAGTTTCTCAGAAAGTTTCTTTGCAGTTTCTATTTTAGGATATTTACTTTTTCACCATAGCCCTCTATGGGCTTCCAAATATCGCTTTGCAAATTCTACAAGAACAGCTTTAACTATAGGATTCCTGAGGGAAGGCTGTAACACTGTGAGATGAATTAACAGAACACAAAGCAGTTTCTCAGAAGTCTCTCAGAAAGCTTCTTTCCAGTTTTTAACTGAAGATATTTCCTTTTTCACCATGGCCCTTTATGGGCTTCCAAATGTCACGTTGCAAATTCCACAAGAACAGTCCTAGTGAAAGGCTTCTTGAGGGGAAAGCTGTAACACTGTGAGATTAATTAATGGAACACAAAGCTGTCTCTCAGAAAGCTTCTTTCCAGTTTCTTAAGGAAGATATTTTCTCTTTCACCATAGCCATCTATGGGCTTCCAAATATCACTTTGCAAATTCCACAAGAACAGTCTTAGGGAAAGGCTTCTTAAGTGGAAAGCTGTAACTCTGTGACATGAATTAACAGAACACAAGTCAGTTTCTCAGAAAGATTCTTTACAGTTTTTCATGGAAGATATTTTCTTTTTCACCATTGCCCTCTATGGGCTTCCTAATATTACTTTCCAAATTTCACAAGAACAGTCTTAGTGAACGGCTTCCTGAGGGGAAAGCTGTAACACTGTGAGATGAACTAACAGAACACTAAGCAGTTTTTCAGAAAGTTTCTTTTCGGTTTTTATCTTAGTGTATTTCCTTTTTCACCATTGCCCCTTTGAGCTTCCAAACATCACTTTGCAGTTTCCACAAGAACAGTCTCAGAGAAAGACTTCTTGAGGGGAAAGCTGTAACTCTGTGAGATGAATTAACAGAACACAAAGCAGTTTGTCAGAAAGCTTCTTTCCAGTTTGTAACTGAAGATATTTCCTTTTTCACCATAGTCCTCTATGGGCTTCCAAATATCACTCTGCAAATTCCACAAGAGCAGTCTTAGCGAAAGGATTCTTGAGGGGAAAGCGGTAATTGTGTGAGATGAATTAAGAGAATACAAAGCAGTCTCTCAGAAAGCTTCTTTCCAGTTTTTCACTCAAGATATTTCCTTTTTCACCATGGCCCTTTATGGGCTTCCAAATATCACTTTGCAAATTCCACAAGATGAGTCTTCGCGAAAGGCTTCTTTATTTATTTATTTATTTATTTAAATTTATTTATCATTATTAAACTTCAAGTTGTAGGGTACATGTGCACAACGTGCAGGTTTGCTACATATGTATTCTTGTGCCATGTTGGTGTGCTGCACCCATCAACTCGTCATTTACATCAGGTATAACTCCCAATGCAATCCCTTCCCGCTCCCCCCTCCCCATGATAGGCCCCGGTGTGTGATGTTCCCCTTCCCGAGTCCAAGTGATCTCATTGTTCAGTTCCCGCCTATGAGTGAGAACATGCGGTGTTTGGTTTTCTGTTCTTGTGATAGTTTGCTGAGAATGATGGTTTCCAGCTGCATCCATGTCCCTACAAAGGACACAAACTCATCCTTTTTTATGGCTGCATAGTATTCCATGGTGTATATGTGCCACATTTTCTTAATCCAATCTGTCACTGATGGACATTTGGGTTGATTCCAAGTCTTTGCTATTGTGAATAGTGCTGCAATAAACATACGTGTGCATGTGTCTTTATAGCAGCATAATTTATAATCCTTTGGGTATATACCTAGTAATGGGATGGCTGGGTCATATGGTACATCTAGTTCTAGATCCTTGAGGAATCGCCATACTATTTTCCATAATGGTTGAACTAGTTTACAATCCCACCAACAGTGTAAAAGTGTTCCTATTTCTCCACGTGCTCTCCAGCACCTGTTGTTTCCTGACATTTTAATGATCGCCATTCTAACTGGTGTGAGATGGTATCTCATTGTGCTTTTGATTTGCATTTCTCTGATGGCCAGTGATGATGAGCATTTTTTCATGTGTCTGTTGGCTGTATGAATGTCTTCTTTTGAGAAATGTCTGTTCATATCCTTTGCCCACTTTTTGATGGGGTTGTTTGTTTTTTTCTTGTAAATTTGTTTGAGTTCTTTGTAGGTTCTGGATATTAGCCCTTTGTCAGATGAGTAGATTGCAAAAATTTTCTCCCATTCTGTAGGTTGCCTGTTCACTCTGATGGTAGTTTCTTTTGCTGTGCAGAAGCTCTTTAGTTTAATGAGATCCCATTTGTCAATTTTGGCTTTTGCTGCCGTTGCTTTTGGTGTTTTAGACATGAAGTCTTTGCCCATGCCTATGTCCTGAATGGTACTACCTAGGTTTTCCTCTAGGATTTTTATGGTATTAGGTCTAACATTTAAGTCTCTCATCCATCTTGAATTAATTTTCGTATAAGGAGTAAGGAAAGGATCCAGTTTCAGCTTTCTACTTATGGCTAGCCAATTTTCCCAGCACCATTTATTAAATAGGGAATCCTTTCCCCATTTCTTGTTTCTCTCAGGCTTGTCAAAGATCAGATGGCTGTAGATGTGTGGTATTATTTCTGAGGACTCTGTTCTGTTCCATTGGTCTATATCTCTGTTTTGGTACCAGTACCATGCTGTTTTGGTTACTGTAGCCTTGTAGTATAGTTTGAAGTCAGGTAGCGTGATGCCTCCAGCTTTGTTCTTTTGACTTAGGATTGTCTTGGAGATGCGGGCTCTTTTTTGGTTCCATATGAACTTTAAAGCAGTTTTTTCCAATTCTGTGAAGAAGCTCATTGGTAGCTTGATGGGGATGACATTGAATCTATAAATTACCTTGGGCAGTATGGCCATTTTCACGATATTGATTCTTCCTATCCATGAGCATGGTATGTTCTTCCATTTGTTTGTGTCCTCTTTTATTTCATTGAGCAGTGGTTTGTAGTTCTCCTTGAAGAGGTCCTTTACATCCCTTGTAAGTTGGATTCCTAGGTATTTTATTCTCTTTGAAGCAATTGTGAATGGAGGTTCATTCCTGATTTGGCTCTCTGTTTGACTGTCACTGGTGTATAAGAATGCTTGTGATTTTTGCACATTAATTTTGTATCCTGAGACTTTGCTGAAGTTGCTTATCAGCTTAAGGAGATTTTGGGCTGAGACAATGGGGTTTTCTAAATATACAATCATGTCGTCTGCAAACAGGGACAATTTGACTTCTTCTTTTCCTAACTGAATCCCCTTGATTTCTTTCTCTTGCCTGATTGCCCTAGCCAGAACTTCCAACACTATGTTGAATAGGAGTGGTGAGAGAGGGCATCCCTGTCTTGTGCCAGTTTTCAAAGGGAATTTTTCCAGTTTTTGCCCATTCAGTATGATATTGGCTGTGGGTTTGTCATAAATAGGTCTTATGATTTTGAGGTACGTTCCATCAATACCGAATTTATTGAGCGTTTTTAGCATGAAGGGCTGTTGAATTTTGTCAAAAGCCTTTTCTGCATCGATTGAGATAATCATGTGGTTCTTGTCTTTGGTTCAGTTTATATGCTGGATTATGTTTATTGATTTGCGAATGTTGAACCAGCCTTGCATCCCAGGGATGAAGCCCCACTTGATCATGGTGGATAAGCTTTTTGATGTGCTGCTGAATCCGGTTTGCCAGTATTTTATTGAGGATTTTTGCATCGATGTTCATCAGGGATATTGGTCTAAAATTCTCTTTTTTTGTTGTGTCTCTGCCAGGCTATGGTATCAGGATGATGTTGGCCTCAGAAAATGAGTTAGGGAGGATTCCCTCTTTTTCTATTGTTTGGAATAGTTTCAGAAGGAATGGTACCAGCTCCTCCTTGTACCTCTGGTAGAAATCAGCTGTGAATCCATCTGGTCCTGGACCTTTTTTGGTTGGTAGGCTATTAATTATTGCCTCAATTTCAGAGCCTACTATTGGTCTATTCAGGGATTCGACTTCTTCCTGGTTTAGTCTTGGAAGAGTGTAAGTGTCCAGGAAATTATCCATTTCTTCTAGATTTTCCAGTTTATTTGCATAGAGGTGTTTATAGTATTCTCTGATGGTAGTTTGTATTTCTGTGGGGTCAGTGGTGATATCCCCTTTATCATTTTTAATTGCGTCGATTTGATTCTTCTCTCTTTTCTTCTTTATTGGTCTTGCTAGTGGTCTGTCAATTTTGTTGATCTTTTCAAAAAACCAACTCCTGGATTCATTGATTTTTGGAGGCTTTTTTGTGTCTCTATCTCCTTCAGTTCTGCTCTGATCTTAGTTATTTCTTGCCTTCTGCTAGCTTTCGAATGTGTTTGCTCTTGCTTCTCTAGTTCTTTTAATTGCGATGTTAGAGTGTCAATTTTAGATCTTTCCTGCTTTCTCTTGTGGGCATTTAGTGCTATAAATTTCCCTCTACACACTGCTTTAAATGTGTCCCAGAGATTCTGGTATGTTGTATCTTTGTTCTCATTGGTTTCAAAGAACATCTTTATTTCTGCCTTCATTTCGTTATGTACCCAGTATTCATTCAGGAGCAGGTTGTTCAGTTTCCATGTAGTTGAGCGGTTTTGATTGAGTTTCTTAGTCCTGAGTTCTAATTTGATTGCACTGTGGTCTGAGAGACAGTTTGTTATAATTTCTGTTCTTGTACATTTGCTGAGGAGTGCTTTACTTCCAATTACGTGGTCAATTTTGGAGTAAGTACGATGTGGTGCTGAGAAGAATGTATATTCTGTTGATTTGGGGTGGAGAGTTCTATAGATGTCTATTAGGTCTTCTTGCTGCAGAGATGAGTTCAATTCCTGGATATCCTTGTTAACTTTCTGTCTCGTTGATCTGTCTAATGTTGACAGTGGAGTGTTGAAGTCTCCCATTATTATTGCACGGGAGTCGAAGTCTCTTTGTAAGTCTCTAAGGACTTGCTTTATGAATCTGGGTGCTCCTGTATTGGGTGCATATATATTTAGGATAGTTAGCTCTTCCTGTTGAATTGATCCCTTTACCATTATGTAATGGCCTTCTTTGTCTCTTTTGATCTTTGATGGTTTAAAGTCTGTTTTATCAGAGACTAGTATTGCAACCCCCGCTTTTTTTTGTTCTCCATTTGCTTGGTAAATCTTCCTCCATCCCTTTATTTTGAGCCTATGTATGTCTCTGCGTGTGAGATGGGTCTCCTGAATACAGCAGACTGATGGATCTTGACTCTTTATCCAGTTTGCCAGTCTGTGTCTTTTAATTGGAGCATTTAGTCCATTTAAATTTAAGGTTAAGATTGTTATGTGTGAACTTGATCCTGCCATTATGATATTAACTGGTTATTTTGCTCATTAGTTGATGCAGTTTCTTCCTAGCCTTGATTGTCTTTACATTTTGGCATGTTTTTGCAATGGCTGGTACCGGTTGTTCCTTTCCATGTTTAGTGCTTCCTTCAGGGTCTCTTGTAAGGCAGGCCTAGTGGTGACAAAATCTCTAAGCATTTGCTTATCTGTAAAGGATTTTATTTCTCCTTCACTTATGAAACTTAGTTTGGCTGGATATAAAATTCTGGGTTTAAAATTCTTTTCTTTAAGAATGTTGAATATTGGCCCCCACTCTCTTCTGGCTTGAAGAGTTTCTGCCGAGAGATCTGCTGTTAGTCTGATGGGCTTCCCTTTGTGGGTAACCCGACCTTTCTCTCTGGCTGCCCTTAAGATTTTTTCCTTCATTTCAACTTTGGTGAATCTGGCAATTATGTGTCTTGGAGTTGCTCTTCTCGAGGAGTATCTTTGTGGCGTTCTCTGTATTTCCTGGATTTGAATGTTGGCCTGCCCTACTAGGTTGGGGAAGTTCTCCTGGATGATATCCTGAAGAGTGTTTTCCAACTTGGTTCCATTTTCCCCCTCACTTTCAGGCACCCCAATCAGACGTAGATTTGGTCTTTTTACATAATCCCATACTTCTTGCAGGCTTTGTTCATTTCTTTTTCTTCTTTTTTCTTTTGGTTTCTCTTCTCGCTTCATTTCATTCATTTGATCCTCCATCGCTGACATTCTTTCTTCCAGTTGATCGAGTCGGTTACTGAAGCTTGTGCATTTGTCACGTATTTCTCGTGCCATGGTTTTCGTGTCTTTCATTTCGTTTGTGAGCTTCTCTGCATTAATGACTCTAGCCATCAATTCTTCCACTTTTTTTTCAAGATTTTTAGTTTCTTTGCGCTGGGTACGTAATTCCTCCTTTAGCTCTGAGAAATTTGATGGACTGAAGCCTTCTTCTCTCATGTCGTCAAAGTCATTCTCCGTCCAGCTTTGATCTGTTGCTGGCGATGAGCTGCGCTTCTTTGCCGGGGGAGATGCGCTCTTATTTTTTGAACTTCCAGCTTTTCTGCCCTGCTTTTTCCCCATCTTTGTGGTTTTATCTGCCTCTGGTCTTTGATGATGGTGATGTACTGATGGGGTTTTGGTGTAGGTGTCCTTCCTTTTTGATAGCTTTCGTTCTAACAGTCAGGATCCTCAGCTGTAGGTTGTAGCTGTAGGAGATTGCTTGAGGTCCACTCCAGACCCTGTTTGCCTGGGTATCAGCAGCAGAGGCTGCAGAAGATAGAATATTTCTGAACAGCGAGTGTACCTGCCTGATTCTTGCTTTGAAAGCTTCCTCTCAGGGGTGTACTCCACCCTGTGAGGTGTGGGGTGTCAGACTGCCCCTAGTGGGGGATGTCTCCCAGTTAGGCTACTCAGGGGTCAGGGACCCACTTGAGCAGGGAGTCTGTCCCTTCTCAGATCTCAACCTCCGTGTTGGGAGATCCACTGCTCTCTTCAAAGCTGTCAGACAGAGTCGTTTGCGTCTGCAGAGCTGCTGCGTTTGTTATTGTTTATTGTGCCCTGTCCCCAGAGGTGGAGTCTACAGAGACAGGCAGGTTTCCTTGAGCTGCTGTGAGCTCCACCCAGTTCGAGCTTCCCAGCAGCTTTGTTTACCTACTTAAGCCTCAGCAATGGCGGGCGCCCCTCCCCCAGCCTCGCTGCTGCCTTGCCGGTAGATCACAGACTGCTGTGCTAGCAATGAGGGAGGCTCCGTGGGTGTGGGACCCTCCCGGCCAGGTGTGGGATATGATCTCCTGGTGTGCCTGTTTGCTTAAAGCACAGTATTGGGGTGGGAGTTACCCGATTTTCCAGGTGTTGTGTGTCTCAGTTCCCCTGGCTAGGAAAAGGGATTCCCTTCCCCCTTGCGCTTTCCAGGTGAGGCAATGCCTTGCCCTGCTTCAGCTCTCGCTGGTCAGGCTGCAGCAGCTGACCAGCACCGATCGTCTGGCACTCCCCAGTGAGATGAACCCAGTACCTCAGTTGAAAATGCAGAAATCACCGGTCTTCTGTGTCGCTCGCACTGGGAGTTGGAGACTGGAGCTGTTCCTATTTGGCCATATTGCTCCGCCCCTCCTCAGTTGAAAATGCAGAAATCACCGGTCTTCTGTGTCGCTCGCGCTGGGAGTTGGAGACTGGAGCTGTTCCTATTCGGCCATTCGCGAAAGGCTTCTTCAGGGGAAAGCTGTAACTCTGTGAGATGAATTAACAGAACACAAAGCCGTTTCTCGGAAAGCTTCTTTCCAGTTTTTTACCGGAGATATTTCCTTTTTCACCCTAGCCCACTACGGGCTTCCCAATATCCCTTTGTAAATTCCACAAGAACAGACTTAGCGAAAGTCTTCTTGAAGGGAAAGCTGTAACTCTGTGAGGTCATTAACAGAACACATAGCAGTTTCTCAGATACCTTCTTTTCAGTTTTTATCTTAGCATATTTCCTTTTTCAACATAGCCCTCAATGGGCTTCCAAATATCACATTGCAAATTCCACAACAACAGCCTCAGTGAACGGTTCCTTGCGGGAAAGCTGTAACTCTGTGAGATGAATTAACAGAACACAAAGCAGTTTCTCAGAAAGATTCTTTCCAGTTTTTAACGGAAGATATTTCCTTTTTCACCGTAGCCCTCTATGGGCTTCCAAATATCACTTTGCAAATTCCACAAGAACAGTCTTAGCGAAAGGCTTCTTGAGAAAGGCTACTTGAGGGGAAACGGTAACTCTGGTAGTTGAATTAACAGAACACAAAGCAGTTTCTCAGAAAGCTTATTTTCAGTTTTTATCCTAGGATATTTCCTTTCTCACCATAGCCCTCTATGGGCTTCCAAATATCACTTTGCAAATTCCACAAGAACCGTCTTAGCGAAAGGCTTCTTGAGGGGAAAGCTGTAACTCTGTGAGATGAATTAACAGAACACAAAGCAGTTTCTCAGAAAGTTTCTTTGCAGTTTCTATTTTAGGATATTTACTTTTTCACCATAGCCCTCTATGGGCTTCCAAATATCGCTTTGCAAATTCTACAAGAACAGCTTTAACTATAGGATTCCTGAGGGAAAGCTGTAACACTGTGAGATGAATTAACAGAACACAAAGCAGTTTCTCAGAAGTCTCTCAGAAAGCTTCTTTCCAGTTTTTAACTGAAGATATTTCCTTTTTCACCATGGCCCTTTATGGGCTTCCAAATGTCACGTTGCAAATTCCACAAGAACAGTCTTAGTGAAAGGCTTCTTGAGGGGAAAGCTGTAACACTGTGAGATTAATTAATGGAACACAAAGCTGTCTCTCAGAAAGCTTCTTTCCAGTTTCTTAAGAAAGATATTTTCTCTTTCACCATAGCCATCTATGGGCTTCCAAATATCACTTTGCAAATTCCACAAGAACAGTCTTAGGGAAAGGCTTCTTAAGTGGAAAGGTGTAACTCTGTGACATGAATTAACAGAACACAAGTCAGTTTCTCAGAAAGATTCTTTACAGTTTTTCATGGAAGATATTTTCTTTTTCACCATTGCCCTCTATGGGCTTCCTAATATTACTTTCCAAATTTCACAAGAACAGTCTTAGTGAACGGCTTCCTGAGGGGAAAGCTGTAACACTGTGAGATGAACTAACAGAACACTAAGCAGTTTTTCAGAAAGTTTCTTTTCGGTTTTTATCTTAGTGTATTTCCTTTTTCACCATAGCCCCTTTGAGCTTCCAAACATCACTTTGCAGTTTCCACAAGAACAGTCTCAGAGAAAGACTTCTTGAGGGGAAAGCTGTAACTCTGTGAGATGAATTAACAGAACACAAAGCAGTTTGTCAGAAAGCTTCTTTCCAGTTTGTAACTGAAGATATTTCCTTTTTCACCATAGTCCTCTATGGGCTTCCAAATATCACTCTGCAAATTCCACAAGAGCAGTCTTAGCGAAAGGATTCTTGAGGGGAAAGCGGTAATTGTGTGAGATGAATTAAGAGAATACAAAGCAGTCTCTCAGAAAGCTTCTTTCCAGTTTTTCACTGAAGATATTTCCTTTTTCACCATGGCCCTTTATGGGCTTCCAAATATCACTTTGCAAATTCCACAAGATGAGTCTTCGCGAAAGGCTTATTTATTTATTTATTTATTTATTTATTTATTTATTTAAATTTATTTATCATTATTAAACTTCAAGTTGTAGGGTACATGTGCACAACGTGCAGGTTTGCTACATATGTATTCTTGTGCCATGTTGGTGTGCTGCACCCATCAACTCGTCATTTACATCAGGTATAACTCCCAATGCAATCCCTCCCCGCTCCCCCCTCCCCATGATAGGCCCCGGTGTGTGATGTTCCCCTTCCCGAGTCCAAGTGATCTCATTGTTCAGTTCCCGCCTATGAGTGAGAACATGCGGTGTTTGGTTTTCTGTTCTTGTGATAGTTTGCTGAGAATGATGGTTTCCAGCTGCATCCATGTCCCTACAAAGGACACAAACTCATCCTTTTTTATGGCTGCATAGTATTCCATGGTGTATATGTGCCACATTTTCTTAATCCAATCTGTCACTGATGGACATTTGGGTTGATTCCAAGTCTTTGCTATTGTGAATAGTGCTGCAATAAACATACGTGTGCATGTGTCTTTATAGCAGCATAATTTATAATCCTTTGGGTATATACCTAGTAATGGGATGGCTGGGTCATATGGTACATCTAGTTCTAGATCCTTGAGGAATCGCCATACTATTTTCCATAATGGTTGAACTAGTTTACAATCCCACCAACAGTGTAAAAGTGTTCCTATTTCTCCACGTGCTCTCCAGCACCTGTTGTTTCCTGACATTTTAATGATCGCCATTCTAACTGGTGTGAGATGGTATCTCATTGTGCTTTTGATTTGCATTTCTCTGATGGCCAGTGATGATGAGCATTTTTTCATGTGTCTGTTGGCTGTATGAATGTCTTCTTTTGAGAAATGTCTGTTCATATCCTTTGCCCACTTTTTGATGGGGTTGTTTGTTTTTTTCTTGTAAATTTGTTTGAGTTCTTTGTAGGTTCTGGATATTAGCCCTTTGTCAGATGAGTAGATTGCAAAAATTTTCTCCCATTCTGTAGGTTGCCTGTTCACTCTGATGGTAGTTTCTTTTGCTGTGCAGAAGCTCTTTAGTTTAATGAGATCCCATTTGTCAATTTTGGCTTTTGCTGCCGTTGCTTTTGGTGTTTTAGACATGAAGTCTTTGCCCATGCCTATGTCCTGAATGGTACTACCTAGGTTTTCCTCTAGGATTTTTATGGTATTAGGTCTAACATTTAAGTCTCTCATCCATCTTGAATTAATTTTCGTATAAGGAGTAAGGAAAGGATCCAGTTTCAGCTTTCTACTTATGGCTAGCCAATTTTCCCAGCACCATTTATTAAATAGGGAATCCTTTCCCCATTTCTTGTTTCTCTCAGGCTTGTCAAAGATCAGATGGCTGTAGATGTGTGGTATTATTTCTGAGGACTCTGTTCTGTTCCATTGGTCTATATCTCTGTTTTGGTACCAGTACCATGCTCTTTTGGTTACTGTAGCCTTGTAGTATAGTTTGAAGTCAGGTAGCGTGATGCCTCCAGCTTTGTTCTTTTGACTTAGGATTGTCTTGGAGATGCGGGCTCTTTTTTGGTTCCATATGAACTTTAAAGCAGTTTTTTCCAATTCTGTGAAGAAGCTCATTGGTAGCTTGATGGGGATGACATTGAATCTATAAATTACCTTGGGCAGTATGGCCATTTTCACGATATTGATTCTTCCTATCCATGAGCATGGTATGTTCTTCCATTTGTTTGTGTCCTCTTTTATTTCATTGAGCAGTGGTTTGTAGTTCTCCTTGAAGAGGTCCTTTACATCCCTTGTAAGTTGGATTCCTAGGTATTTTATTCTCTTTGAAGCAATTGTGAATGGAGGTTCATTCCTGATTTGGCTCTCTGTTTGACTGTCACTGGTGTATAAGAATGCTTGTGATTTTTGCACATTAATTTTGTATCCTGAGACTTTGCTGAAGTTGCTTATCAGCTTAAGGAGATTTTGGGCTGAGACAATGGGGTTTTCTAAATATACAATCATGTCGTCTGCAAACAGGGACAATTTGACTTCTTCTTTTCCTAACTGAATCCCCTTGATTTCTTTCTCTTGCCTGATTGCCCTAGCCAGAACTTCCAACACTATGTTGAATAGGAGTGGTGAGAGAGGGCATCCCTGTCTTGTGCCAGTTTTCAAAGGGAATTTTTCCAGTTTTTGCCCATTCAGTATGATATTGGCTGTGGGTTTGTCATAAATAGGTCTTATGATTTTGAGGTACGTTCCATCAATACCGAATTTATTGAGCGTTTTTAGCATGAAGGGCTGTTGAATTTTGTCAAAAGCCTTTTCTGCATCGATTGAGATAATCATGTGGTTCTTGTCTTTGGTTCAGTTTATATGCTGGATTACGTTTATTGATTTGCGAATGTTGAACCAGCCTTGCATCCCAGGGATGAAGCCCCACTTGATCATGGTGGATAAGCTTTTTGATGTGCTGCTGAATCCGGTTTGCCAGTATTTTATTGAGGATTTTTGCATCGATGTTCATCAGGGATATTGGTCTAAAATTCTCTTTTTTTGTTGTGTCTCTGCCAGGCTTTGGTATCAGGATGATGTTGGCCTCATAAAATGAGTTAGGGAGGATTCCCTCTTTTTCTATTGTTTGGAATAGTTTCAGAAGGAATGGTACCAGCTCCTCCTTGTACCTCTGGTAGAAATCAGCTGTGAATCCATCTGGTCCTGGACCTTTTTTGGTTGGTAGGCTATTAATTATTGCCTCAATTTCAGAGCCTACTATTGGTCTATTCAGGGATTCGACTTCTTCCTGGTTTAGTCTTGGAAGAGTGTAAGTGTCCAGGAAATTATCCGTTTCTTCTATATTTTCCAGTTTATTTGCATAGAGGTGTTTATAGTATTCTCTGATGGTAGTTTGTATTTCTGTGGGGTCAGTGGTGATATCCCCTTTATCATTTTTAATTGCGTCGATTTGATTCTTCTCTCTTTTCTTCTTTATTAGTCTTGCTAGTGGTCTGTCAATTTTGTTGATCTTTTCAAAAAACCAACTCCTGGATTCATTGATTTTTTGGAGGCTTTTTTGTGTCTCTATCTCCTTCAGTTCTGCTCTGATCTTAGTTATTTCTTGCCTTCTGCTAGCTTTCGAATGTGTTTGCTCTTGCTTCTCTAGTTCTTTTAATTGCGATGTTAGAGTGTCAATTTTAGATCTTTCCTGCTTTCTCTTGTGGGCATTTAGTGCTATAAATTTCCCTCTACACACTGCTTTAAATGTGTCCCAGAGATTCTGGTATGTTGTATCTTTGTTCTCATTGGTTTCAAAGAACATCTTTATTTCTGCCTTCATTTCGTTATGTACCCAGTATTCATTCAGGAGCAGGTTGTTCAGTTTCCATGTAGTTGAGCGGTTTTGATTGAGTTTCTTAGTCCTGAGTTCTAATTTGATTGCACTGTGGTCTGAGAGACAGTTTGTTATAATTTCTGTTCTTGTACATTTGCTGAGGAGTGCTTTACTTCCAATTACGTGGTCAATTTTGGAGTAAGTACGATGTGGTGCTGAGAAGAATGTATATTCTGTTGATTTGGGGTGGAGAGTTCTATAGATGTCTATTAGGTCTTCTTGCTGCAGAGATGAGTTCAATTCCTGGATATCCTTGTTAACTTTCTGTCTCGTTGATCTGTCTAATGTTGACAGTGGAGTGTTGAAGTCTCCCATTATTATTGCACGGGAGTCGAAGTCTCTTTGTAAGTCTCTAAGGACTTGCTTTATGAATCTGGGTGCTCCTGTATTGGGTGCATATATATTTAGGATAGTTAGCTCTTCCTGTTGAATTGATCCCTTTACCATTATGTAATGGCCTTCTTTGTCTCTTTTGATCTTTGATGGTTTAAAGTCTGTTTTATCAGAGACTAGTATTGCAACCCCCGCTTTTTTTTGTTCTCCATTTGCTTGGTAAATCTTCCTCCATCCCTTTATTTTGAGCCTATGTATGTCTCTGCGTGTGAGATGGGTCTCCTGAATACAGCAGACTGATGGATCTTGACTCTTTATCCAGTTTGCCAGTCTGTGTCTTTTAATTGGAGCATTTAGTCCATTTAAATTTAAGGTTAAGATTGTTATGTGTGAACTTGATCCTGCCATTATGATATTAACTGGTTATTTTGCTCATTAGTTGATGCAGTTTCTTCCTAGCCTTGATTGTCTTTACATTTTGGCATGTTTTTGCAATGGCTGGTACCGGTTGTTCCTTTCCATGTTTAGTGCTTCCTTCAGGGTCTCTTGTAAGGCAGGCCTAGTGGTGACAAAATCTCTAAGCATTTGCTTATCTGTAAAGGATTTTATTTCTCCTTCACTTATGAAACTTAGTTTGGCTGGATATAAAATTCTGGGTTTAAAATTCTTTTCTTTAAGAATGTTGAATATTGGCCCCCACTCTCTTCTGGCTTGAAGAGTTTCTGCCGAGAGATCTGCTGTTAGTCTGATGGGCTTCCCTTTGTGGGTAACCCGACCTTTCTCTCTGGCTGCCCTTAAGATTTTTTCCTTCATTTCAACTTTGGTGAATCTGGCAATTATGTGTCTTGGAGTTGCTCTTCTCGAGGAGTATCTTTGTGGCGTTCTCTGTATTTCCTGGATTTGAATGTTGGCCTGCCCTACTAGGTTGGGGAAGTTCTCCTGGATGATATCCTGAAGAGTGTTTTCCAACTTGGTTCCATTTTCCCCCTCACTTTCAGGCACCCCAATCAGACGTAGATTTGGTCTTTTTACATAATCCCATACTTCTTGCAGGCTTTGTTCATTTCTTTTTCTTCTTTTTTCTTTTGGTTTCTCTTCTCGCTTCATTTCATTCATTTGATCCTCCATCGCTGACATTCTTTCTTCCAGTTGATCGAGTCGGTTACTGAAGCTTGTGCATTTGTCACGTATTTCTCGTGCCATGGTTTTCGTGTCTTTCATTTCGTTTGTGAGCTTCTCTGCATTAATGACTCTAGCCATCAATTCTTCCACATTTTTTTCAAGATTTTTAGTTTCTTTGCGCTGGGTACGTAATTCCTCCTTTAGCTCTGAGAAATTTGATGGACTGAAGCCTTCTTCTCTCATGTCGTCAAAGTCATTCTCCGTCCAGCTTTGATCTGTTGCTGGCGATGAGCTGCGCTCCTTTGCCGGGGGAGATGCGCTCTTATTTTTTGAACTTCCAGCTTTTCTGCCCTGCTTTTTCCCCATCTTTGTGGTTTTATCTGCCTCTGGTCTTTGATGATGGTGATGTACTGATGGGGTTTTGGTGTAGGTGTCCTTCCTTTTTGATAGCTTTCGTTCTAACAGTCAGGATCCTCAGCTGTAGGTTGTAGCTGTAGGAGATTGCTTGAGGTCCACTCCAGACCCTGTTTGCCTGGGTATCAGCAGCAGAGGCTGCAGAAGATAGAATATTTCTGAACAGCGAGTGTACCTGCCTGATTCTTGCTTTGAAAGCTTCCTCTCAGGGGTGTACTCCACCCTGTGAGGTGTGGGGTGTCAGACTGCCCCTAGTGGGGGATGTCTCCCAGTTAGGCTACTCAGGGGTCAGGGACCCACTTGAGCAGGGAGTCTGTCCCTTCTCAGATCTCAACCTCCGTGTTGGGAGATCCACTGCTCTCTTCAAAGCTGTCAGACAGAGTCGTTTGCGTCTGCAGAGCTGCTGCGTTTGTTATTGTTTATTGTGCCCTGTCCCCAGAGGTGGAGTCTACAGAGACAGGCAGGTTTCCTTGAGCTGCTGTGAGCTCCACCCAGTTCGAGCTTCCCAGCAGCTTTGTTTACCTACTTAAGCCTCAGCAATGGCGGGCGCCCCTCCCCCAGCCTCGCTGCTGCCTTGCCGGTAGATCACAGACTGCTGTGCTAGCAATGAGGGAGGCTCCGTGGGTGTGGGACCCTCCCGGCCAGGTGTGGGATATGATCTCCTGGTGTGCCTGTTTGCTTAAAGCACAGTATTGGGGTGGGAGTTACCCGATTTTCCAGGTGTTGTGTGTCTCAGTTCCCCTGGCTAGGAAAAGGCATTCCCTTCCCCCTTGCGCTTTCCAGGTGAGGCAATGCCTCGCCCTGCTTCAGCTCTCGCTGGTCAGGCTGCAGCAGCTGACCAGCACCGATCGTCTGGCACTCCCCAGTGAGATGAACCCAGTACCTCAGTTGAAAATGCAGAAATCACCAGTCTTCTGTGTCGCTCGCGCTGGGAGTTGGAGACTGGAGCTGTTCCTATTTGGCCATCTTGCTCCGCCCCTCCTCAGTTGAAAATGCAGAAATCACCGGTCTTCTGTGTCGCTCGCGCTGGGAGTTGGAGACTGGAGCTGTTCCTATTCGGCCATTCACGAAAGGCTTCTTCAGGGGAAAGCTGTAACTCTGTGAGATGAATTAACAGAACACAAAGCCGTTTCTCGGAAAGCTTCTTTCCAGTTTTTTACCGGAGATATTTCCTTTTTCACCATAGCCCTCTACGGGCTTCCCAATATCCCTTTGTAAATTCCACAAGAACAGACTTAGCGAAAGTCTTCTTGAAGGGAAAGCTGTAACTCTGTGAGGTCATTAACAGAACACATAGCAGTTTCTCAGATACCTTCTTTTCAGTTTTTATCTTAGCATATTTCCTTTTTCAACATAGCCCTCAATGGGCTTCCAAATATCACATTGCAAATTCCACAACAACAGCCTCAGTGAACGGTTCCTTGCGGGAAAGCTGTAACTCTGTGAGATGAATTAACAGAACACAAAGCAGTTTCTCAGAAAGATTCTTTCCAGTTTTTAACGGAAGATATTTCCTTTTTCACCGTAGCCCTCTATGGGCTTCCAAATATCACTTTGCAAATTCCACAAGAACAGTCTTAGCGAAAGGCTTCTTGAGAAAGGCTACTTGAGGGGAAACGGTAACTCTGGTAGTTGAATTAACAGAACACAAAGCAGTTTCTCAGAAAGCTTATTTTCAGTTTTTATCCTAGGATACTTCCTTTCTCACCATAGCCCTCTATGGGCTTCCAAATATCACTTTGCAAATTCCACAAGAACCGTCTTAGCGAAAGGCTTCTTGAGGGGAAAGCTGTAACTCTGTGAGATGAATTAACAGAACACAAAGCAGTTTCTCAGAAAGTTTCTTTGCAGTTTCTATTTTAGGATATTTACTTTTTCACCATAGCCCTCTATGGGCTTCCAAATATCGCTTTGCAAATTCTACAAGAACAGCTTTAACTATAGGATTCCTGAGGGAAGGCTGTAACACTGTGAAATGAATTAACAGAACACAAAGCAGTTTCTCAGAAGTCTCTCAGAAAGCTTCTTTCCAGTTTTTAACTGAAGATATTTCCTTTTTCACCATGGCCCTTTATGGGCTTCCAAATGTCAAGTTGCAAATTCCACAAGAACAGTCTTAGTGAAAGGCTTCTTGAGGGGAAAGCTGTAACACTGTGAGATTAATTAATGGAACACAAAGCTGTCTCTCAGAAAGCTTCTTTCCAGTTTCTTAAGGAAGATATTTTCTCTTTCACCATAGCCATCTATGGGCTTCCAAATATCACTTTGCAAATTCCACAAGAACAGTCTTAGGGAAAGGCTTCTTAAGTGGAAAGCTGTAACTCTGTGACATGAATTAACAGAACACAAGTCAGTTTCTCAGAAAGATTCTTTACAGTTTTTCATGGAAGATATTTTCTTTTTCACCATTGCCCTCTATGGGCTTCCTAATATTACTTTCCAAATTTCACAAGAACAGTCTTAGTGAACGGCTTCCTGAGGGGAAAGCTGTAACACTGTGAGATGAACTAACAGAACACTAAGCAGTTTTTCAGAAAGTTTCTTTTCGGTTTTTATCTTAGTGTATTTCCTTTTTCACCATAGCCCCTTTGAGCTTCCAAACATCACTTTGCAGTTTCCACAAGAACAGTCTCAGAGAAAGACTTCTTGAGGGGAAAGCTGTAACTCTGTGAGATGAATTAACAGAACACAAAGCAGTTTGTCAGAAAGCTTCTTTCCAGTTTGTAACTGAAGATATTTCCTTTTTCACCATAGTCCTCTATGGGCTTCCAAATATCACTCTGCAAATTCCACAAGAGCAGTCTTAGCGAAAGGATTCTTGAGGGGAAAGCGGTAATTGTGTGAGATGAATTAAGAGAATACAAAGCAGTCTCTCAGAAAGCTTCTTTCCAGTTTTTCACTGAAGATATTTCCTTTTTCACCATGGCCCTTTATGGGCTTCCAAATATCACTTTGCAAATTCCACAAGATGAGTCTTCGCGAAAGGCTTCTTTATTTATTTATTTATTTATTTATTTAAATTTATTTATCATTATTAAACTTCAACTTGTAGGATACATGTGCACAACGTGCAGGTTTGCTACATATGTATTCTTGTGCCATGTTGGTGTGCTGCACCCATCAACTCGTCATTTACATCAGGTATAACTCCCAATGCAATCCCTCCCCGCTCCCCCCTCCCCATGATAGGCCCCGGTGTGTGATGTTCCCCTTCCAGAGTCCAAGTGATCTCATTGTTCAGTTCCCGCCTATGAGTGAGAACATGCGGTGTTTGGTTTTCTGTTCTTGTGATAGTTTGCTGAGAATGATGGTTTCCAGCTGCATCCATGTCCCTACAAAGGACACAAACTCATCCTTTTTTATGGCTGCATAGTATTCCATGGTGTATATGTGCCACATTCTCTTAATCCAATCTGTCACTGATGGACATTTGGGTTGATTCCAAGTCTTTGCTATTGTGAATAGTGCTGCAATAAACATACGTGTGCATGTGTCTTTATAGCAGCATAATTTATAATCCTTTGGGTATATACCTAGTAATGGGATGGCTGGGTCATATGGTACATCTAGTTCTAGATCCTTGAGGAATCGCCATACTATTTTCCATAATGGTTGAACTAGTTTACAATCCCACCAACAGTGTAAAAGTGTTCCTATTTCTCCACGTGCTCTCCAGCACCTGTTGTTTCCTGACATTTTAATGATCGCCATTCTAACTGGTGTGAGATGGTATCTCATTGTGCTTTTGATTTGCATTTCTCTGATGGCCAGTGATGATGAGCATTTTTTCATGTGTCTGTTGGCTGTATGAATGTCTTCTTTTGAGAAATGTCTGTTCATATCCTTTGCCCACTTTTTGATGGGGTTGTTTGTTTTTTTCTTGTAAATTTGTTTGAGTTCTTTGTAGGTTCTGGATATTAGCCCTTTGTCAGATGAGTAGATTGCAAAAATTTTCTCCCATTCTGTAGGTTGCCTGTTCACTCTGATGGTAGTTTCTTTTGCTGTGCAGAAGCTCTTTAGTTTAATGAGATCCCATTTGTCAATTTTGGCTTTTGCTGCCGTTGCTTTTGGTGTTTTAGACATGAAGTCTTTGCCCATGCCTATGTCCTGAATGGTACTACCTAGGTTTTCCTCTAGGATTTTTATGGTATTAGGTCTAACATTTAAGTCTCTCATCCATCTTGAATTAATTTTCGTATAAGGAGTAAGGAAAGGATCCAGTTTCAGCTTTCTACTTATGGCTAGCCAATTTTCCCAGCACCATTTATTAAATAGGGAATCCTTTCCCCATTTCTTGTTTCTCTCAGGCTTGTCAAAGATCAGATGGCTGTAGATGTGTGGTATTATTTCTGAGGACTCTGTTCTGTTCCATTGGTCTATATCTCTGTTTTGGTACCAGTACCATGCTCTTTTGGTTACTGTAGCCTTGTAGTATAGTTTGAAGTCAGGTAGCGTGATGCCTCCAGCTTTGTTCTTTTGACTTAGGATTGTCTTGGAGATGCGGGCTCTTTTTTGGTTCCATATGAACTTTAAAGCAGTTTTTTCCAATTCTGTGAAGAAGCTCATTGGTAGCTTGATGGGGATGGCATTGAATCTATAAATTACCTTGGGCAGTATGGCCATTTTCACGATATTGATTCTTCCTATCCATGAGCATGGTATGTTCTTCCATTTGTTTGTGTCCTCTTTTATTTCACTGAGCAGTGGTTTGTAGTTCTCCTTGAAGAGGTCCTTTACATCCCTTGTAAGTTGGATTCCTAGGTATTTTATTCTCTTTGAAGCAATTGTGAATGGAAGTTCATTCCTGATTTGGCTCTCTGTTTGACTGTCACTGGTGTATAAGAATGCTTGTGATTTTTGCACATTAATTTTGTATCCTGAGACTTTGCTGAAGTTGCTGATCAGCCTAAGGAGATTTTGGGCTGAGAAATGGGGTTTTCTAAATATACAATCATGTCGTCTGCAAACAGGGACAATTTGACTTCTTCTTTTCCTAACTGAATCCCCTTGATTTCTTTCTCTTGCCTGATTGCCCTAGCCAGAACTTCCAACACTATGTTGAATAGGAGTGGTGAGAGAGGGCATCCCTGTCTTGTGCCAGTTTTCAAAGGGAATTTTTCCAGTTTTTGCCCATTCAGTATGATATTGGCTGTGGGTTTGTCATAAATAGGTCTTATGATTTTGAGGTACGTTCCATCAATACCGAATTTATTGAGCGTTTTTAGCATGAAGGGCTGTTGAATTTTGTCAAAAGCCTTTTCTGCATCGATTGAGATAATCATGTGGTTCTTGTCTTTGGTTCAGTTTATATGCTGGATTACGTTTATTGATTTGCGAATGTTGAACCAGCCTTGCATCCCAGGGAGGAAGCCCACTTGATCATGGTGGATAAGCTTTTTGATGTGCTGCTGAATCCGGTTTGCCAGTATTTTATTGAGGATTTTTGCATCGATGTTCATCAGGGATATTGGTCTAAAATTCTCTTTTTTTGTTGTGTCTCTGCCAGGCTTTGGTATCAGGATGATGTTGGCCTCATAAAATGAGTTAGGGAGGATTCCCTCTTTTTCTATTGATTGGAATAGTTTCAGAAGGAATGGTACCAGCTCCTCCTTGTACCTCTGGTAGAAATCAGCTGTGAATCCATCTGGTCCTGGACCTTTTTTGGTTGGTAGGCTATTAATTATTGCCTCAATTTCAGAGCCTACTATTGGTCTATTCAGGGATTCAACTTTTTCTTGGTTTAGTCTTGGAAGAGTGTAAGTGTCCAGGAAATTATCCATTTCTTCTAGATTTTCCAGTTTATTTGCATAGAGGTGTTTATAGTATTCTCTGATGGTAGTTTGTATTTCTGTGGGGTCAGTGGTGATATCCCCTTTATCATTTTTAATTGCATCGATTTGATTCTTCTCTCTTTTCTTCTTTATTAGTCTTGCTAGTGGTCTGTCAATTTTGTTGATCTTTTCAAAAAACCAACTCCTGGATTCATTGATTTTTTGGAGGGTTTTTTGTGTCTCTATCTCCTTCAGTTCTGCTCTGATCTTAGTTATTTCTTGCCTTCTGCTAGCTTTCGAATGTGTTTGCTCTTGCTTCTCTAGTTCTTTTAATTGCGATGTTAGAGTGTCAATTTTAGATCTTTCCTGCTTTCTCTTGTGGGCATTTAGTGCTATAAATTTCCCTCTACACACTGCTTTAAATGTGTCCCAGAGATTCTGGTATGTTGTATCTTTGTTCTCATTGGTTTCAAAGAACATCTTTATTTCTGCCTTCATTTCGTTATGTACCCAGTAGTCATTCAGGAGCAGGTTGTTCAGTTTCCATGTAGTTGAGCGGTTTTGATTGAGTTTCTTAGTCCTGAGTACTAATTTGATTGCACTGTGGTCTGAGAGACAGTTTGTTATAATTTCTGTTCTTGTACATTTGCTGAGGAGTGCTTTACTTCCAATTACGTGGTCAATTTTGGAGTAAGTACGATGTGGTGCTGAGAAGAATGTATATTCTGTTGATTTGGGGTGGAGAGTTCTATAGATGTCTATTAGGTCTGCTTGCTGCAGAGATGAGTTCAATTCCTGGATATCCTTGTTAGCTTTCTGTCTCGTTGATCTGTCTAATGCTGACAGTGGATTGTTGAAGTCTCCCATTATTATTGCATGGGAGTCTAAGTCTCTTTGTAAGTCTCTAAGGACTTGCTTTATGAATCTGGGTGCTCCTGTATTGGGTGCATATATATTTAGGATAGTTAGCTCTTCCTGTTGAATTGATCCCTTTACCATTATGTAATGGCCTTCTTTGTCTCTTTTGATCTTTGATGGTTTAAAGTCTGTTTTATCAGAGACTAGTATTGCAACCCCCGCTTTTTTTTGTTCTCCATTTGCTTGGTAAATCTTCCTCCATCCCTTTATTTTGAGCCTATGTATGTCTCTGCGTGTGAGATGGGTCTCCTGAATACAGCAGACTGATGGATCTTGACTCTTTATCCAGTTTGCCAGTCTGTGTCTTTTAATTGGAGCATTTAGTCCATTTAAATTTAAGGTTAAGATTGTTATGTGTGAACTTGATCCTGCCATTATGATATTAACTGGTTATTTTGCTCATTAGTTGATGCAGTTTCTTCCTAGCCTTGACTGTCTTTACAGTTTGGCATGTTTTTGCAATGGCTGGTACCGGTTGTTCCTTTCCATGTTTAGTGCTTCCTTCAGGGTCTCTCGTAAGGCAGGCCTAGTGGTGACAAAATCTCTAAGCATTTGCTTATCTGTAAAGGATTTTATTTCTCCTTCACTTATGAAACTTAGTTTGGCTGGATATAAAATTCTGGGTTTAAAATTCTTTTCTTTAAGAATGTTGAATATTGGCCCCCACTCTCTTCTGGCTTGAAGAGTTTCTGCCGAGAGATCTGCTGTTAGTCTGATGGGCTTCCCTTTGTGGGTAACCCGACCTTTCTCTCTGGCTGCCCTTAAGATTTTTTCCTTCATTTCAACTTTGGTGAATCTGGCAATTATGTGTCTTGGAGTTGCTCTTCTCGAGGAGTATCTTTGTGGCGTTCTCTGTATTTCCTGGATTTGAATGTTGGCCTGCCCTACTAGGTTGGGGAAGTTCTCCTGGATGATATCCTGAAGAGTGTTTTCCAACTTGGTTCCATTTTCCCCCTCACTTTCAGGCACCCCAATCAGACGTAGATTTGGTCTTTTTACATAATCCCATACTTCTTGCAGGCTTTGTTCATTTCTTTTTCTTCTTTTTTCTTTTGGTTTCTCTTCTCGCTTCATTTCATTCATTTGATCCTCCATCGCTGACATTCTTTCTTCCAGTTGATCGAGTCGGTTACTGAAGCTTGTGCATTTGTCACGTATTTCTCGTGCCATGGTTTTCGTCTCTTTCATTTCGTTTGTGAGCTTCTCTGCATTAATGACTCTAGCCATCAATTCTTCCACTTTTTTTTCAAGATTTTTAGTTTCTTTGCGCTGGGTACGTAATTCCTCCTTTAGCTCTGAGAAATTTGATGGACTGAAGCCTTCTTCTCTCATGTCATCAAAGTCATTCTCCGTCCAGCTTTGATCTGTTGCTGGCGATGAGCTGCGCTCCTTTGCCGGGGGAGATGCGCTCTTATTTTTTGAACTTCCAGCTTTTCTGCCCTGCTTTTTCCCCATCTTTGTGGTTTTATCTGCCTCTGGTCTTTGATGATGGTGATGTACTGATGGGGTTTTGGTGTAGGTGTCCTTCCTTTTTGATAGCTTTCGTTCTAACAGTCAGGATCCTCAGCTGTAGGTTGTAGCTGTAGGAGATTGCTTGAGGTCCACTCCAGACCCTGTTTGCCTGGGTATCAGCAGCAGAGGATGCAGAAGATAGAATATTTCTGAACAGCGAGTGTACCTGCCTGATTCTTGCTTTGAAAGCTTCCTCTCAGGGGTGTACTCCACCCTGTGAGGTGTGGGGTGTCAGACTGCCCCTAGTGGGGGATGTCTCCCAGTTAGGCTACTCAGGGGTCAGGGACCCACTTGAGCAGGGAGTCTGTCCCTTCTCAGATCTCAACCTCCGTGTTGGGAGATCCACTGCTCTCTTCAAAGCTGTCAGACAGAGTCGTTTGCGTCTGCAGAGCTGCTGCGTTTGTTATTGTTTATTGTGCCCTGTCCCCAGAGGTGGAGTCTACAGAGACAGGCAGGTTTCCTTGAGCTGCTGTGAGCTCCACCCAGTTCGAGCTTCCCAGCAGCTTTGTTTACCTACTTAAGCCTCAGCAATGGCGGGCGCCCCTCCCCCAGCCTCGCTGCTGCCTTGCCGGTAGATCACAGACTGCTGTGCTAGCAATGAGGGAGGCTCCGTGGGTGTGGGACCCTCCCGGCCAGGTGTGGGATATGATCTCCTGGTGTGCCTGTTTGCTTAAAGCACAGTATTGGGGTGGGAGTTACCCGATTTTCCAGGTGTTGTGTGTCTCAGTTCCCCTGGCTAGGAAAAGGGATTCCCTTCCCCCTTGCGCTTTCCAGGTGAGGCAATGCCTCGCCCTGCTTCAGCTCTCGCTGGTCAGGCTGCAGCAGCTGACCAGCACCGATCGTCTGGCACTCCCCAGTGAGATGAACCCAGTACCTCAGTTGAAAATGCAGAAATCACCGGTCTTCTGTGTCGCTCGCACTGGGAGTTGGAGACTGGAGCTGTTCCTATTTGGCCATCTTGCTCCGCCCCTCCTCAGTTGAAAATGCAGAAATCACCGGTCTTCTGTGTCGCTCGCGCTGGGAGTTGGAGACTGGAGCTGTTCCTATTCGGCCATTCGCGAAAGGCTTCTTCAGGGGAAAGCTGTAACTCTGTGAGATGAATTAACAGAACACAAAGCCGTTTCTCGGAAAGCTTCTTTCCAGTTTTTTACCGGAGATATTTCCTTTTTCACCCTAGCCCTCTACGGGCTTCCCAATATCCCTTTGTAAATTCCACAAGAACAGACTTAGAGAAAGTCTTCTTGAAGGGAAAGCTGTAACACTGTGAGGTCATTAACAGAACACATAGCAGTTTCTCAGATACCTTCTTTTCAGTTTTTATCTTAGCATATTTCCTTTTTCAACATAGCCCTCAATGGGCTTCCAAGTATCACATTGCAAATTCCACAACAACAGCCTCAGTGAACGGTTCCTTGCGGGAAAGCTGTAACTCTGTGAGATGAATTAACAGAACACAAAGCAGTTTCTCAGAAAGATTCTTTCCAGTTTTTAACGGAAGATATTTCCTTTTTCACCATAGCCCTCTATGGGCTTCCAAATATCACTTTGCAAATTCCACAAGAACCGTCTTAGCGAAAGGCTTCTTGAGGGGAAAGCTGTAACTCTGTGAGATGAATTAACAGAACACAAAGCAGTTTCTCAGAAAGTTTCTTTGCAGTTTCTATTTTAGGATATTTACTTTTTCACCATAGCCCTCTATGGGCTTCCAAATATCGCTTTGCAAATTCTACAAGAACAGCTTTAACTATAGGATTCCTGAGGGAAGGCTGTAACACTGTGAGATGAATTAACAGAACACAAAGCAGTTTCTCAGAAGTCTCTCAGAAAGCTTCTTTCCAGTTTTTAACTGAAGATATTTCCTTTTTCACCATGGCCCTTTATGGGCTTCCAAATGTCACGTTGCAAATTCCACAAGAACAGTCTTAGTGAAAGGCTTCTTGAGGGGAAAGCTGTAACACTGTGAGATTAATTAATGGAACACAAAGCTGTCTCTCAGAAAGCTTCTTTCCAGTTTCTTAAGGAAGATATTTTCTCTTTCACCATAGCCATCTATGGGCTTCCAAATATCACTTTGCAAATTCCACAAGAACAGTCTTAGGGAAAGGCTTCTTAAGTGGAAAGCTGTAACTCTGTGACATGAATTAACAGAACACAAGTCAGTTTCTCAGAAAGATTCTTTACAGTTTTTCATGGAAGATATTTTCTTTTTCACCATTGCCCTCTATGGGCTTCCTAATATTACTTTCCAAATTTCACAAGAACAGTCTTAGTGAACGGCTTCCTGAGGGGAAAGCTGTAACTCTGTGAGATGAACTAACAGAACACTAAGCAGTTTTTCAGAAAGTTTCTTTTTGGTTTTTATCTTAGTGTATTTCCTTTTTCACCATAGCCCCTTTGAGCTTCCAAACATCACTTTGCAGTTTCCACAAGAACAGTCTCAGAGAAAGACTTCTTGAGGGGAAAGCTGTAACTCTGTGAGATGAATTAACAGAACACAAAGCAGTTTGTCAGAAAGCTTCTTTCCAGTTTGTAACTGAAGATATTTCCTTTTTCACCATAGTCCTCTATGGGCTTCCAAATATCACTCTGCAAATTCCACAAGAGCAGTCTTAGCGAAAGGATTCTTGAGGGGAAAGCGGTAATTGTGTGAGATGAATTAAGAGAATACAAAGCAGTCTCTCAGAAAGCTTCTTTCCAGTTTTTCACTGAAGATATTTCCTTTTTCACCATGGCCCTTTATGGGCTTCCAAATATCACTTTGCAAATTCCACAAGATGAGTCTTCGCGAAAGGCTTCTTTATTTATTTATTTATTTATTTATTTATTTATTTATTTAAATTTATTTATCATTATTAAACTTCAACTTGTAGGATACATGTGCACAACGTGCAGGTTTGCTACATATGTATTCTTGTGCCATGTTGGTGTGCTGCACCCATCAACTCGTCATTTACATCAGGTATAACTCCCAATGCAATCCCTCCCCGCTCCCCCCTCCCCATGATAGGCCCCGGTGTGTGATGTTCCCCTTCCCGAGTCCAAGTGATCTCATTGTTCAGTTCCCGCCTATGAGTGAGAACATGCGGTGTTTGGTTTTCTGTTCTTGTGATAGTTTGCTGAGAATGATGGTTTCCAGCTGCATCCATGTCCCTACAAAGGACACAAACTCATCCTTTTTTATGGCTGCATAGTATTCCATGGTGTATATGTGCCACATTCTCTTAATCCAATCTGTCACTGATGGACATTTGGGTTGATTCCAAGTCTTTGCTATTGTGAATAGTGCTGCAATAAACATACGTGTGCATGTGTCTTTATAGCAGCATAATTTATAATCCTTTGGGTATATACCTAGTAATGGGATGGCTGGGTCATATGGTACATCTAGTTCTAGATCCTTGAGGAATCGCCATACTATTTTCCATAATGGTTGAACTAGTTTACAATCCCACCAACAGTGTAAAAGTGTTCCTATTTCTCCACGTGCTCTCCAGCACCTGTTGTTTCCTGACATTTTAATGATCGCCATTCTAACTGGTGTGAGATGGTATCTCATTGTGCTTTTGATTTGCATTTCTCTGATGGCCAGTGATGATGAGCATTTTTTCATGTGTCTGTTGGCTGTATGAATGTCTTCTTTTGAGAAATGTCTGTTCATATCCTTTGCCCACTTTTTGATGGGGTTGTTTGTTTTTTTCTTGTAAATTTGTTTGAGTTCTTTGTAGGTTCTGGATATTAGCCCTTTGTCAGATGAGTAGATTGCAAAAATTTTCTCCCATTCTGTAGGTTGCCTGTTCACTCTGATGGTAGTTTCTTTTGCTGTGCAGAAGCTCTTTAGTTTAATGAGATCCCATTTGTCAATTTTGGCTTTTGCTGCCGTTGCTTTTGGTGTTTTAGACATGAAGTCTTTGCCCATGCCTATGTCCTGAATGGTACTACCTAGGTTTTCCTCTAGGATTTTTATGGTATTAGGTCTAACATTTAAGTCTCTCATCCATCTTGAATTAATTTTCGTATAAGGAGTAAGGAAAGGATCCAGTTTCAGCTTTCTACTTATGGCTAGCCAATTTTCCCAGCACCATTTATTAAATAGGGAATCCTTTCCCCATTTCTTGTTTCTCTCAGGCTTGTCAAAGATCAGATGGCTGTAGATGTGTGGTATTATTTCTGAGGACTCTGTTCTGTTCCATTGGTCTATATCTCTGTTTTGGTACCAGTACCATGCTGTTTTGGTTACTGTAGCCTTGTAGTATAGTTTGAAGTCAGGTAGCGTGTTGCCTCCAGCTTTGTTCTTTTGACTTAGGATTGTCTTGGAGATGCGGGCTCTTTTTTGGTTCCATATGAACTTTAAAGCAGATTTTCCAATTCTGTGAAGAAGCTCATTGGTAGCTTGATGGGGATGGCATTGAATCTATAAATTACCTTGGGCAGTATGGCCATTTTCACGATATTGATTCTTCCTCTCCATGAGCATGGTATGTTCTTCCATTTGTTTGTGTCCTCTTTTATTTCACTGAGCAGTGGTTTGTAGTTCTCCTTGAAGAGGTCCTTTACATCCCTTGTAAGTTGGATTCCTAGGTATTTTATTCTCTTTGAAGCAATTGTGAATGGAAGTTCATTCCTGATTTGGCTCTCTGTTTGACTGTCACTGGTGTATAAGAATGCTTGTGATTTTTGCACATTAATTTTGTATCCTGAGACTTTGCTGAAGTTGCTGATCAGCCTAAGGAGATTTTGGGCTGAGAAATGGGGTTTTCTAAATATACAATCATGTCGTCTGCAAACAGGGACAATTTGACTTCTTCTTTTCCTAACTGAATCCCCTTGATTTCTTTCTCTTGCCTGATTGCCCTAGCCAGAACTTCCAACACTATGTTGAATAGGAGTGGTGAGAGAGGGCATCCCTGTCTTGTGCCAGTTTTCAAAGGGAATTTTTCCAGTTTTTGCCCATTCAGTATGATATTGGCTGTGGGTTTGTCATAAATAGGTCTTATGATTTTGAGGTACGTTCCATCAATACCGAATTTATTGAGCGTTTTTAGCATGAAGGGCTGTTGAATTTTGTCAAAAGCCTTTTCTGCATCGATTGAGATAATCATGTGGTTCTTGTCTTTGGTTCAGTTTATATGCTGGATTACGTTTATTGATTTGCGAATGTTGAACCAGCCTTGCATCCCAGGGAGGAAGCCCACTTGATCATGGTGGATAAGCTTTTTGATGTGCTGCTGAATCCGGTTTGCCAGTATTTTATTGAGGATTTTTGCATCGATGTTCATCAGGGATATTGGTCTAAAATTCTCTTTTTTTGTTGTGTCTCTGCCAGGCTTTGGTATCAGGATGATGTTGGCCTCATAAAATGAGTTAGGGAGGATTCCCTCTTTTTCTATTGATTGGAATAGTTTCAGAAGGAATGGTACCAGCTCCTCCTTGTACCTCTGGTAGAAATCAGCTGTGAATCCATCTGGTCCTGGACCTTTTTTGGTTGGTGGGTATTAATTATTGCCTCAATTTCAGAGCCTACTATTGGTCTATTCAGGGATTCAACTTTTTCTTGGTTTAGTCTTGGAAGAGTGTAAGTGTCCAGGAAATTATCCATTTCTTCTAGATTTTCCAGTTTATTTGCATAGAGGTGTTTATAGTATTCTCTGATGGTAGTTTGTATTTCTGTGGGGTCAGTGGTGATATCCCCTTTATCATTTTTAATTGCATCGATTTGATTCTTCTCTCTTTTCTTCTTTATTAGTCTTGCTAGTGGTCTGTCAATTTTGTTGATCTTTTCAAAAAACCAACTCCTGGATTCATTGATTTTTTGGAGGGTTTTTTGTGTCTCTATCTCCTTCAGTTCTGCTCTGATCTTAGTTATTTCTTGCCTTCTGCTAGCTTTCGAATGTGTTTGCTCTTGCTTCTCTAGTTCTTTTAATTGCGATGTTAGAGTGTCAATTTTAGATCTTTCCTGCTTTCTCTTGTGGGCATTTAGTGCTATAAATTTCCCTCTACACACTGCTTTAAATGTGTCCCAGAGATTCTGGTATGTTGTATCTTTGTTCTCATTGGTTTCAAAGAACATCTTTATTTCTGCCTTCATTTCGTTATGTACCCAGTAGTCATTCAGGAGCAGGTTGTTCAGTTTCCATGTAGTTGAGCGGTTTTGATTGAGTTTCTTAGTCCTGAGTACTAATTTGATTGCACTGTGGTCTGAGAGACAGTTTGTTATAATTTCTGTTCTTGTACATTTGCTGAGGAGTGCTTTACTTCCAATTACGTGGTCAATTTTGGAGTAAGTACGATGTGGTGCTGAGAAGAATGTATATTCTGTTGATTTGGGGTGGAGAGTTCTATAGATGTCTATTAGGTCTGCTTGCTGCAGAGATGAGTTCAATTCCTGGATATCCTTGTTAGCTTTCTGTCTCGTTGATCTGTCTAATGCTGACAGTGGATTGTTGAAGTCTCCCATTATTATTGCATGGGAGTCTAAGTCTCTTTGTAAGTCTCTAAGGACTTGCTTTATGAATCTGGGTGCTCCTGTATTGGGTGCATATATATTTAGGATAGTTAGCTCTTCCTGTTGAATTGATCCCTTTACCATTATGTAATGGCCTTCTTTGTCTCTTTTGATCTTTGATGGTTTAAAGTCTGTTTTATCAGAGACTAGTATTGCAACCCCCGCTTTTTTTTGTTCTCCATTTGCTTGGTAAATCTTCCTCCATCCCTTTATTTTGAGCCTATGTATGTCTCTGCGTGTGAGATGGGTCTCCTGAATACAGCAGACTGATGGATCTTGACTCTTTATCCAGTTTGCCAGTCTGTGTCTTTTAATTGGAGCATTTAGTCCATTTAAATTTAAGGTTAAGATTGTTATGTGTGAACTTGATCCTGCCATTATGATATTAACTGGTTATTTTGCTCATTAGTTGATGCAGTTTCTTCCTAGCCTTGACTGTCTTTACAGTTTGGCATGTTTTTGCAATGGCTGGTACCGGTTGTTCCTTTCCATGTTTAGTGCTTCCTTCAGGGTCTCTCGTAAGGCAGGCCTAGTGGTGACAAAATCTCTAAGCATTTGCTTATCTGTAAAGGATTTTATTTCTCCTTCACTTATGAAACTTAGTTTGGCTGGATATAAAATTCTGGGTTTAAAATTCTTTTCTTTAAGAATGTTGAATATTGGCCCCCACTCTCTTCTGGCTTGAAGAGTTTCTGCCGAGAGATCTGCTGTTAGTCTGATGGGCTTCCCTTTGTGGGTAACCCGACCTTTCTCTCTGGCTGCCCTTAAGATTTTTTCCTTCATTTCAACTTTGGTGAATCTGGCAATTATGTGTCTTGGAGTTGCTCTTCTCGAGGAGTATCTTTGTGGCGTTCTCTGTATTTCCTGGATTTGAATGTTGGCCTGCCCTACTAGGTTGGGGAAGTTCTCCTGGATGATATCCTGAAGAGTGTTTTCCAACTTGGTTCCATTTTCCCCCTCACTTTCAGGCACCCCAATCAGACGTAGATTTGGTCTTTTTACATAATCCCATACTTCTTGCAGGCTTTGTTCATTTCTTTTTCTTCTTTTTTCTTTTGGTTTCTCTTCTCGCTTCATTTCATTCATTTGATCCTCCATCGCTGACATTCTTTCTTCCAGTTGATCGAGTCGGTTACTGAAGCTTGTGCATTTGTCACGTATTTCTCGTGCCATGGTTTTCGTGTCTTTCATTTCGTTTGTGAGCTTCTCTGCATTAATGACTCTAGCCATCAATTCTTCCACTTTTTTTTCAAGATTTTTAGTTTCTTTGCGCTGGGTACGTAATTCCTCCTTTAGCTCTGAGAAATTTGATGGACTGAAGCCTTCTTCTCTCATGTCGTCAAAGACATTCTCCGTCCAGCTTTGATCTGTTGCTGGCGATGAGCTGCGCTCCTTTGCCGGGGGAGATGCGCTCTTATTTTTTGAACTTCCAGCTTTTCTGCCCTGCTTTTTCCCCATCTTTGTGGTTTTATCTGCCTCTGGTCTTTGATGATGGTGATGTACTGATGGGGTTTTGGTGTAGGTGTCCTTCCTTTTTGATAGCTTTCGTTCTAACAGTCAGGATCCTCAGCTGTAGGTTGTAGCTGTAGGAGATTGCTTGAGGTCCACTCCAGACCCTGTTTGCCTGGGTATCAGCAGCAGAGGATGCAGAAGATAGAATATTTCTGAACAGCGAGTGTACCTGCCTGATTCTTGCTTTGAAAGCTTCCTCTCAGGGGTGTACTCTACCCTGTGAGGTGTGGGGTGTCAGACTGCCCCTAGTGGGGGATGTCTCCCAGTTAGGCTACTCAGGGGTCAGGGACCCACTTGAGCAGGGAGTCTGTCCCTTCTCAGATCTCAACCTCCGTGTTGGGAGATCCACTGCTCTCTTCAAAGCTGTCAGACAGAGTCGTTTGCGTCTGCAGAGCTGCTGCGTTTGTTATTGTTTATTGTGCCCTGTCCCCAGAGGTGGAGTCTACAGAGACAGGCAGGTTTCCTTGAGCTGCTGTGAGCTCCACCCAGTTCGAGCTTCCCAGCAGCTTTGTTTACCTACTTAAGCCTCAGCAATGGCGGGCGCCCCTCCCCCAGCCTCGCTGCTGCCTTGCCGGTAGATCACAGACTGCTGTGCTAGCAATGAGGGAGGCTCCGTGGGTGTGGGACCCTCCCGGCCAGGTGTGGGATATGATCTCCTGGTGTGCCTGTTTGCTTAAAGCACAGTATTGGGGTGGGAGTTACCCGATTTTCCAGGTGTTGTGTGTCTCAGTTCCCCTGGCTAGGAAAAGGGATTCCCTTCCCCCTTGCGCTTTCCAGGTGAGGCAATGCCTCGCCCTGCTTCAGCTCTCGCTGGTCAGGCTGCAGCAGCTGACCAGCACCGATCGTCTGGCACTCCCCAGTGAGATGAACCCAGTACCTCAGTTGAAAATGCAGAAATCACCGGTCTTCTGTGTCGCTCGCGCTGGGAGTTGGAGACTGGAGCTGTTCCTATTTGGCCATCTTGCTCCGCCCCTCCTCAGTTGAAAATGCAGAAATCACCGGTCTTCTGTGTCGCTCGCGCTGGGAGTTGGAGACTGGAGCTGTTCCTATTCGGCCATTCGCGAAAGGCTTCTTCAGGGGAAAGCTGTAACTCTGTGAGATGAATTAACAGAACACAAAGCCGTTTCTCGGAAAGCTTCTTTCCAGTTTTTTACCGGAGATATTTCCTTTTTCACCATAGCCCTCTACGGGCTTCCCAATATCCCTTTGTAAATTCCACAAGAACAGACTTAGCGAAAGTCTTCTTGAAGGGAAAGCTGTAACTCTGTGAGGTCATTAACAGAACACATAGCAGTTTCTCAGATACCTTCTTTTCAGTTTTTATCTTAGCATATTTCCTTTTTCAACATAGCCCTCAATGGGCTTCCAAATATCACATTGCAAATTCCACAACAACAGCCTCAGTGAACGGTTCCTTGCGGGAAAGCTGTAACTCTGTGAGATGAATTAACAGAACACAAAGCAGTTTCTCAGAAAGATTCTTTCCAGTTTTTAACGGAAGATATTTCCTTTTTCACCGTAGCCCTCTATGGGCTTCCAAATATCACTTTGCAAATTCCACAAGAACAGTCTTAGCGAAAGGCTTCTTGAGAAAGGCTACTTGAGGGGAAACGGTAACTCTGGTAGTTGAATTAACAGAACACAAAGCAGTTTCTCAGAAAGCTTATTTTCAGTTTTTATCCTAGGATATTTCCTTTCTCACCATAGCCCTCTATGGGCTTCCAAATATCACTTTGCAAATTCCACAAGAACCGTCTTAGCGAAAGGCTTCTTGAGGGGAAAGCTGTAACTCTGTGAGATGAATTAACAGAACACAAAGCAGTTTCTCAGAAAGTTTCTTTTCAGTTTCTATTTTAGGATATTTACTTTTTCACCATAGCCCTCTATGGGCTTCCAAATATCGCTTTGCAAATTCTACAAGAACAGCTTTAACTATAGGATTCCTGAGGGAAAGCTGTAACACTGTGAGATGAATTAACAGAACACAAAGCAGTTTCTCAGAAGTCTCTCAGAAAGCTTCTTTCCAGTTTTTAACTGAAGATATTTCCTTTTTCACCATGGCCCTTTATGGGCTTCCAAATGTCACGTTGCAAATTCCACAAGAACAGTCTTAGTGAAAGGCTTCTTGAGGGGAAAGCTGTAACACTGTGAGATTAATTAATGGAACACAAAGCTGTCTCTCAGAAAGCTTCTTTCCAGTTTCTTAAGGAAGATATTTTCTCTTTCACCATAGCCATCTATGGGCTTCCAAATATCACTTTGCAAATTCCACAAGAACAGTCTTAGGGAAAGGCTTCTTAAGTGGAAAGCTGTAACTCTGTGACATGAATTAACAGAACACAAGTCAGTTTCTCAGAAAGATTCTTTACAGTTTTTCATGGAAGATATTTTCTTTTTCACCATTGCCCTCTATGGGCTTCCTAATATTACTTTCCAAATTTCACAAGAACAGTCTTAGTGAACGGCTTCCTGAGGGGAAAGCTGTAACTCTGTGAGATGAACTAACAGAACACTAAGCAGTTTTTCAGAAAGTTTCTTTTCGGTTTTTATCTTAGTGTATTTCCTTTTTCACCATAGCCCCTTTGAGCTTCCAAACATCACTTTGCAGTTTCCACAAGAACAGTCTCAGAGAAAGACTTCTTGAGGGGAAAGCTGTAACTCTGTGAGATGAATTAACAGAACACAAAGCAGTTTGTCAGAAAGCTTCTTTCCAGTTTGTAACTGAAGATATTTCCTTTTTCACCATAGTCCTCTATGGGCTTCCAAATATCACTCTGCAAATTCCACAAGAGCAGTCTTAGCGAAAGGATTCTTGAGGGGAAAGCGGTAATTGTGTGAGATGAATTAAGAGAATACAAAGCAGTCTCTCAGAAAGCTTCTTTCCAGTTTTTCACTGAAGATATTTCCTTTTTCACCATGGCCCTTTATGGGCTTCCAAATATCACTTTGCAAATTCCACAAGATGAGTCTTCGCGAAAGGCTTCTTTATTTATTTATTTATTTATTTATTTATTTATTTATTTAAATTTATTTATCATTATTAAACTTCAACTTGTAGGATACATGTGCACAACGTGCAGGTTTGCTACATATGTATTCTTGTGCCATGTTGGTGTGCTGCACCCATCAACTCGTCATTTACATCAGGTATAACTCCCAATGCAATCCCTCCCCGCTCCCCCCTCCCCATGATAGGCCCCGGTGTGTGATGTTCCCCTTCCCGAGTCCAAGTGATCTCATTGTTCAGTTCCCGCCTATGAGTGAGAACATGCGGTGTTTGGTTTTCTGTTCTTGTGATAGTTTGCTGAGAATGATGGTTTCCAGCTGCATCCATGTCCCTACAAAGGACACAAACTCATCCTTTTTTATGGCTGCATAGTATTCCATGGTGTATATGTGCCACATTCTCTTAATCCAATCTGTCACTGATGGACATTTGGGTTGATTCCAAGTCTTTGCTATTGTGAATAGTGCTGCAATAAACATACGTGTGCATGTGTCTTTATAGCAGCATAATTTATAATCCTTTGGGTATATACCTAGTAATGGGATGGCTGGGTCATATGGTACATCTAGTTCTAGATCCTTGAGGAATCGCCATACTATTTTCCATAATGGTTGAACTAGTTTACAATCCCACCAACAGTGTAAAAGTGTTCCTATTTCTCCACGTGCTCTCCAGCACCTGTTGTTTCCTGACATTTTAATGATCGCCATTCTAACTGGTGTGAGATGGTATCTCATTGTGCTTTTGATTTGCATTTCTCTGATGGCCAGTGATGATGAGCATTTTTTCATGTGTCTGTTGGCTGTATGAATGTCTTCTTTTGAGAAATGTCTGTTCATATCCTTTGCCCACTTTTTGATGGGGTTGTTTGTTTTTTTCTTGTAAATTTGTTTGAGTTCTTTGTAGGTTCTGGATATTAGCCCTTTGTCAGATGAGTAGATTGCAAAAATTTTCTCCCATTCTGTAGGTTGCCTGTTCACTCTGATGGTAGTTTCTTTTGCTGTGCAGAAGCTCTTTAGTTTAATGAGATCCCATTTGTCAATTTTGGCTTTTGCTGCCGTTGCTTTTGGTGTTTTAGACATGAAGTCTTTGCCCATGCCTATGTCCTGAATGGTACTACCTAGGTTTTCCTCTAGGATTTTTATGGTATTAGGTCTAACATTTAAGTCTCTCATCCATCTTGAATTAATTTTCGTATAAGGAGTAAGGAAAGGATCCAGTTTCAGCTTTCTACTTATGGCTAGCCAATTTTCCCAGCACCATTTATTAAATAGGGAATCCTTTCCCCATTTCTTGTTTCTCTCAGGCTTGTCAAAGATCAGATGGCTGTAGATGTGTGGTATTATTTCTGAGGACTCTGTTCTGTTCCATTGGTCTATATCTCTGTTTTGGTACCAGTACCATGCTGTTTTGGTTACTGTAGCCTTGTAGTATAGTTTGAAGTCAGGTAGCGTGTTGCCTCCAGCTTTGTTCTTTTGACTTAGGATTGTCTTGGAGATGCGGGCTCTTTTTTGGTTCCATATGAACTTTAAAGCAGATTTTCCAATTCTGTGAAGAAGCTCATTGGTAGCTTGATGGGGATGGCATTGAATCTATAAATTACCTTGGGCAGTATGGCCATTTTCACGATATTGATTCTTCCTCTCCATGAGCATGGTATGTTCTTCCATTTGTTTGTGTCCTCTTTTATTTCACTGAGCAGTGGTTTGTAGTTCTCCTTGAAGAGGTCCTTTACATCCCTTGTAAGTTGGATTCCTAGGTATTTTATTCTCTTTGAAGCAATTGTGAATGGAAGTTCATTCCTGATTTGGCTCTCTGTTTGACTGTCACTGGTGTATAAGAATGCTTGTGATTTTTGCACATTAATTTTGTATCCTGAGACTTTGCTGAAGTTGCTGATCAGCCTAAGGAGATTTTGGGCTGAGAAATGGGGTTTTCTAAATATACAATCATGTCGTCTGCAAACAGGGACAATTTGACTTCTTCTTTTCCTAACTGAATCCCCTTGATTTCTTTCTCTTGCCTGATTGCCCTAGCCAGAACTTCCAACACTATGTTGAATAGGAGTGGTGAGAGAGGGCATCCCTGTCTTGTGCCAGTTTTCAAAGGGAATTTTTCCAGTTTTTGCCCATTCAGTATGATATTGGCTGTGGGTTTGTCATAAATAGGTCTTATGATTTTGAGGTACGTTCCATCAATACCGAATTTATTGAGCGTTTTTAGCATGAAGGGCTGTTGAATTTTGTCAAAAGCCTTTTCTGCATCGATTGAGATAATCATGTGGTTCTTGTCTTTGGTTCAGTTTATATGCTGGATTACGTTTATTGATTTGCGAATGTTGAACCAGCCTTGCATCCCAGGGAGGAAGCCCACTTGATCATGGTGGATAAGCTTTTTGATGTGCTGCTGAATCCGGTTTGCCAGTATTTTATTGAGGATTTTTGCATCGATGTTCATCAGGGATATTGGTCTAAAATTCTCTTTTTTTGTTGTGTCTCTGCCAGGCTTTGGTATCAGGATGATGTTGGCCTCATAAAATGAGTTAGGGAGGATTCCCTCTTTTTCTATTGATTGGAATAGTTTCAGAAGGAATGGTACCAGCTCCTCCTTGTACCTCTGGTAGAAATCAGCTGTGAATCCATCTGGTCCTGGACCTTTTTTGGTTGGTGGGTATTAATTATTGCCTCAATTTCAGAGCCTACTATTGGTCTATTCAGGGATTCAACTTTTTCTTGGTTTAGTCTTGGAAGAGTGTAAGTGTCCAGGAAATTATCCATTTCTTCTAGATTTTCCAGTTTATTTGCATAGAGGTGTTTATAGTATTCTCTGATGGTAGTTTGTATTTCTGTGGGGTCAGTGGTGATATCCCCTTTATCATTTTTAATTGCATCGATTTGATTCTTCTCTCTTTTCTTCTTTATTAGTCTTGCTAGTGGTCTGTCAATTTTGTTGATCTTTTCAAAAAACCAACTCCTGGATTCATTGATTTTTTGGAGGGTTTTTTGTGTCTCTATCTCCTTCAGTTCTGCTCTGATCTTAGTTATTTCTTGCCTTCTGCTAGCTTTCGAATGTGTTTGCTCTTGCTTCTCTAGTTCTTTTAATTGCGATGTTAGAGTGTCAATTTTAGATCTTTCCTGCTTTCTCTTGTGGGCATTTAGTGCTATAAATTTCCCTCTACACACTGCTTTAAATGTGTCCCAGAGATTCTGGTATGTTGTATCTTTGTTCTCATTGGTTTCAAAGAACATCTTTATTTCTGCCTTCATTTCGTTATGTACCCAGTAGTCATTCAGGAGCAGGTTGTTCAGTTTCCATGTAGTTGAGCGGTTTTGATTGAGTTTCTTAGTCCTGAGTACTAATTTGATTGCACTGTGGTCTGAGAGACAGTTTGTTATAATTTCTGTTCTTGTACATTTGCTGAGGAGTGCTTTACTTCCAATTACGTGGTCAATTTTGGAGTAAGTACGATGTGGTGCTGAGAAGAATGTATATTCTGTTGATTTGGGGTGGAGAGTTCTATAGATGTCTATTAGGTCTGCTTGCTGCAGAGATGAGTTCAATTCCTGGATATCCTTGTTAGCTTTCTGTCTCGTTGATCTGTCTAATGCTGACAGTGGATTGTTGAAGTCTCCCATTATTATTGCATGGGAGTCTAAGTCTCTTTGTAAGTCTCTAAGGACTTGCTTTATGAATCTGGGTGCTCCTGTATTGGGTGCATATATATTTAGGATAGTTAGCTCTTCCTGTTGAATTGATCCCTTTACCATTATGTAATGGCGTTCTTTGTCTCTTTTGATCTTTGATGGTTTAAAGTCTGTTTTATCAGAGACTAGTATTGCAACCCCCGCTTTTTTTTGTTCTCCATTTGCTTGGTAAATCTTCCTCCATCCCTTTATTTTGAGCCTATGTATGTCTCTGCGTGTGAGATGGGTCTCCTGAATACAGCAGACTGATGGATCTTGACTCTTTATCCAGTTTGCCAGTCTGTGTCTTTTAATTGGAGCATTTAGTCCATTTAAATTTAAGGTTAAGATTGTTATGTGTGAACTTGATCCTGCCATTATGATATTAACTGGTTATTTTGCTCATTAGTTGATGCAGTTTCTTCCTAGCCTTGACTGTCTTTACAGTTTGGCATGTTTTTGCAATGGCTGGTACCGGTTGTTCCTTTCCATGTTTAGTGCTTCCTTCAGGGTCTCTCGTAAGGCAGGCCTAGTGGTGACAAAATCTCTAAGCATTTGCTTATCTGTAAAGGATTTTATTTCTCCTTCACTTATGAAACTTAGTTTGGCTGGATATAAAATTCTGGGTTTAAAATTCTTTTCTTTAAGAATGTTGAATATTGGCCCCCACTCTCTTCTGGCTTGAAGAGTTTCTGCCGAGAGATCTGCTGTTAGTCTGATGGGCTTCCCTTTGTGGGTAACCCGACCTTTCTCTCTGGCTGCCCTTAAGATTTTTTCCTTCATTTCAACTTTGGTGAATCTGGCAATTATGTGTCTTGGAGTTGCTCTTCTCGAGGAGTATCTTTGTGGCGTTCTCTGTATTTCCTGGATTTGAATGTTGGCCTGCCCTACTAGGTTGGGGAAGTTCTCCTGGATGATATCCTGAAGAGTGTTTTCCAACTTGGTTCCATTTTCCCCCTCACTTTCAGGCACCCCAATCAGACGTAGATTTGGTCTTTTTACATAATCCCATACTTCTTGCAGGCTTTGTTCATTTCTTTTTCTTCTTTTTTCTTTTGGTTTCTCTTCTCGCTTCATTTCATTCATTTGATCCTCCATCGCTGACATTCTTTCTTCCAGTTGATCGAGTCGGTTACTGAAGCTTGTGCATTTGTCACGTATTTCTCGTGCCATGGTTTTCGTCTCTTTCATTTCGTTTGTGAGCTTCTCTGCATTAATGACTCTAGCCATCAATTCTTCCACTTTTTTTTCAAGATTTTTAGTTTCTTTGCGCTGGGTACGTAATTCCTCCTTTAGCTCTGAGAAATTTGATGGACTGAAGCCTTCTTCTCTCATGTCGTCAAAGTCATTCTCCGTCCAGCTTTGATCTGTTGCTGGCGATGAGCTGCGCTCCTTTGCCGGGGGAGATGCGCTCTTATTTTTTGAACTTCCAGCTTTTCTGCCCTGCTTTTTCCCCATCTTTGTGGTTTTATCTGCCTCTGGTCTTTGATGATGGTGATGTACTGATGGGGTTTTGGTGTAGGTGTCCTTCCTTTTTGATAGCTTTCGTTCTAACAGTCAGGATCCTCAGCTGTAGGTTGTAGCTGTAGGAGATTGCTTGAGGTCCACTCCAGACCCTGTTTGCCTGGGTATCAGCAGCAGAGGATGCAGAAGATAGAATATTTCTGAACAGCGAGTGTACCTGCCTGATTCTTGCTTTGAAAGCTTCCTCTCAGGGGTGTACTCCACCCTGTGAGGTGTGGGGTGTCAGACTGCCCCTAGTGGGGGATGTCTCCCAGTTAGGCTACTCAGGGGTCAGGGACCCACTTGAGCAGGGAGTCTGTCCCTTCTCAGATCTCAACCTCCGTGTTGGGAGATCCACTGCTCTCTTCAAAGCTGTCAGACAGAGTCGTTTGCGTCTGCAGAGCTGCTGCGTTTGTTATTGTTTATTGTGCCCTGTCCCCAGAGGTGGAGTCTACAGAGACAGGCAGGTTTCCTTGAGCTGCTGTGAGCTCCACCCAGTTCGAGCTTCCCAGCAGCTTTGTTTACCTACTTAAGCCTCAGCAATGGCGGGCGCCCCTCCCCCAGCCTCGCTGCTGCCTTGCCGGTAGATCACAGACTGCTGTGCTAGCAATGAGGGAGGCTCCGTGGGTGTGGGACCCTCCCGGCCAGGTGTGGGATATGATCTCCTGGTGTGCCTGTTTGCTTAAAGCACAGTATTGGGGTGGGAGTTACCCGATTTTCCAGGTGTTGTGTGTCTCAGTTCCCCTGGCTAGGAAAAGGGATTCCCTTCCCCCTTGCGCTTTCCAGGTGAGGCAATGCCTCGCCCTGCTTCAGCTCTCGCTGGTCAGGCTGCAGCAGCTGACCAGCACCGATCGTCTGGCACTCCCCAGTGAGATGAACCCAGTACCTCAGTTGAAAATGCAGAAATCACCGGTCTTCTGTGTCGCTCGCGCTGGGAGTTGGAGACTGGAGCTGTTCCTATTTGGCCATCTTGCTCCGCCCCTCCTCAGTTGAAAATGCAGAAATCACCGGTCTTCTGTGTCGCTCGCGCTGGGAGTTGGAGACTGGAGCTGTTCCTATTCGGCCATTCGCGAAAGGCTTCTTCAGGGGAAAGCTGTAACTCTGTGAGATGAATTAACAGAACACAAAGCCGTTTCTCGGAAAGCTTCTTTCCAGTTTTTTACCGGAGATATTTCCTTTTTCACCATAGCCCTCTACGGGCTTCCCAATATCCCTTTGTAAATTCCACAAGAACAGACTTAGCGAAAGTCTTCTTGAAGGGAAAGCTGTAACTCTGTGAGGTCATTAACAGAACACATAGCAGTTTCTCAGATACCTTCTTTTCAGTTTTTATCTTAGCATATTTCCTTTTTCAACATAGCCCTCAATGGGCTTCCAAATATCACATTGCAAATTCCACAACAACAGCCTCAGTGAACGGTTCCTTGCGGGAAAGCTGTAACTCTGTGAGATGAATTAACAGAACACAAAGCAGTTTCTCAGAAAGATTCTTTCCAGTTTTTAACGGAAGATATTTCCTTTTTCACCGTAGCCCTCTATGGGCTTCCAAATATCACTTTGCAAATTCCACAAGAACAGTCTTAGCGAAAGGCTTCTTGAGAAAGGCTACTTGAGGGGAAACGGTAACTCTGGTAGTTGAATTAACAGAACACAAAGCAGTTTCTCAGAAAGCTTATTTTCAGTTTTTATCCTAGGATATTTCCTTTCTCACCATAGCCCTCTATGGGCTTCCAAATATCACTTTGCAAATTCCACAAGAACCGTCTTAGCGAAAGGCTTCTTGAGGGGAAAGCTGTAACTCTGTGAGATGAATTAACAGAACACAAAGCAGTTTCTCAGAAAGTTTCTTTTCAGTTTCTATTTTAGGATATTTACTTTTTCACCATAGCCCTCTATGGGCTTCCAAATATCGCTTTGCAAATTCTACAAGAACAGCTTTAACTATAGGATTCCTGAGGGAAAGCTGTAACACTGTGAGATGAATTAACAGAACACAAAGCAGTTTCTCAGAAGTCTCTCAGAAAGCTTCTTTCCAGTTTTTAACTGAAGATATTTCCTTTTTCACCATGGCCCTTTATGGGCTTCCAAATGTCACGTTGCAAATTCCACAAGAACAGTCTTAGTGAAAGGCTTCTTGAGGGGAAAGCTGTAACACTGTGAGATTAATTAATGGAACACAAAGCTGTCTCTCAGAAAGCTTCTTTCCAGTTTCTTAAGGAAGATATTTTCTCTTTCACCATAGCCATCTATGGGCTTCCAAATATCACTTTGCAAATTCCACAAGAACAGTCTTAGGGAAAGGCTTCTTAAGTGGAAAGCTGTAACTCTGTGACATGAATTAACAGAACACAAGTCAGTTTCTCAGAAAGATTCTTTACAGTTTTTCATGGAAGATATTTTCTTTTTCACCATTGCCCTCTATGGGCTTCCTAATATTACTTTCCAAATTTCACAAGAACAGTCTTAGTGAACGGCTTCCTGAGGGGAAAGCTGTAACTCTGTGAGATGAACTAACAGAACACTAAGCAGTTTTTCAGAAAGTTTCTTTTCGGTTTTTATCTTAGTGTATTTCCTTTTTCACCATAGCCCCTTTGAGCTTCCAAACATCACTTTGCAGTTTCCACAAGAACAGTCTCAGAGAAAGACTTCTTGAGGGGAAAGCTGTAACTCTGTGAGATGAATTAACAGAACACAAAGCAGTTTGTCAGAAAGCTTCTTTCCAGTTTTTAACTGAAGATATTTCCTTTTTCACCATAGTCCTCTATGGGCTTCCAAATATCACTCTGCAAATTCCACAAGAGCAGTCTTAGCGAAAGGATTCTTGAGGGGAAAGCGGTAATTGTGTGAGATGAATTAAGAGAATACAAAGCAGTCTCTCAGAAAGCTTCTTTCCAGTTTTTCACTGAAGATATTTCCTTTTTCACCATGGCCCTTTATGGGCTTCCAAATATCACTTTGCAAATTCCACAAGATGAGTCTTCGCGAAAGGCTTCTTTATTTATTTATTTATTTATTTATTTAAATTTATTTATCATTATTAAACTTCAAGTTGTAGGATACATGTGCACAACGTGCAGGTTTGCTACATATGTATTCTTGTGCCATGTTGGTGTGCTGCACCCATCAACTCGTCATTTACATCAGGTATAACTCCCAATGCAATCCCTCCCCGCTCCCCCCTCCCCATGATAGGCCCCGGTGTGTGATGTTCCCCTTCCCGAGTCCAAGTGATCTCATTGTTCAGTTCCCGCCTATGAGTGAGAACATGCGGTGTTTGGTTTTCTGTTCTTGTGATAGTTTGCTGAGAATGATGGTTTCCAGCTGCATCCATGTCCCTACAAAGGACACAAACTCATCCTTTTTTATGGCTGCATAGTATTCCATGGTGTATATGTGCCACATTCTCTTAATCCAATCTGTCACTGATGGACATTTGGGTTGATTCCAAGTCTTTGCTATTGTGAATAGTGCTGCAATAAACATACGTGTGCATGTGTCTTTATAGCAGCATAATTTATAATCCTTTGGGTATATACCTAGTAATGGGATGGCTGGGTCATATGGTACATCTAGTTCTAGATCCTTGAGGAATCGCCATACTATTTTCCATAATGGTTGAACTAGTTTACAATCCCACCAACAGTGTAAAAGTGTTCCTATTTCTCCACGTGCTCTCCAGCACCTGTTGTTTCCTGACATTTTAATGATCGCCATTCTAACTGGTGTGAGATGGTATCTCATTGTGCTTTTGATTTGCATTTCTCTGATGGCCAGTGATGATGAGCATTTTTTCATGTGTCTGTTGGCTGTATGAATGTCTTCTTTTGAGAAATGTCTGTTCATATCCTTTGCCCACTTTTTGATGGGGTTGTTTGTTTTTTTCTTGTAAATTTGTTTGAGTTCTTTGTAGGTTCTGGATATTAGCCCTTTGTCAGATGAGTAGATTGCAAAAATTTTCTCCCATTCTGTAGGTTGCCTGTTCACTCTGATGGTAGTTTCTTTTGCTGTGCAGAAGCTCTTTAGTTTAATGAGATCCCATTTGTCAATTTTGGCTTTTGCTGCCGTTGCTTTTGGTGTTTTAGACATGAAGTCTTTGCCCATGCCTATGTCCTGAATGGTACTACCTAGGTTTTCCTCTAGGATTTTTATGGTATTAGGTCTAACATTTAAGTCTCTCATCCATCTTGAATTAATTTTCGTATAAGGAGTAAGGAAAGGATCCAGTTTCAGCTTTCTACTTATGGCTAGCCAATTTTCCCAGCACCATTTATTAAATAGGGAATCCTTTCCCCATTTCTTGTTTCTCTCAGGCTTGTCAAAGATCAGATGGCTGTAGATGTGTGGTATTATTTCTGAGGACTCTGTTCTGTTCCATTGGTCTATATCTCTGTTTTGGTACCAGTACCATGCTGTTTTGGTTACTGTAGCCTTGTAGTATAGTTTGAAGTCAGGTAGCGTGATGCCTCCAGCTTTGTTCTTTTGACTTAGGATTGTCTTGGAGATGCGGGCTCTTTTTTGGTTCCATATGAACTTTAAAGCAGTTTTTTTCCAATTCTGTGAAGAAGCTCATTGGTAGCTTGATGGGGATGGCATTGAATCTATAAATTACCTTGGGCAGTATGGCCATTTTCACGATATTGATTCTTCCTATCCATGAGCATGGTATGTTATTCCATTTGTTTGTGTCCTCTTTTATTTCACTGAGCAGTGGTTTGTAGTTCTCCTTGAAGAGGTCCTTTACATCCCTTGTAAGTTGGATTCCTAGGTATTTTATTCTCTTTGAAGCAATTGTGAATGGAAGTTCATTCCTGATTTGGCTCTCTGTTTGACTGTCACTGGTGTATAAGAATGCTTGTGATTTTTGCACATTAATTTTGTATCCTGAGACTTTGCTGAAGTTGCTGATCAGCCTAAGGAGATTTTGGGCTGAGAAATGGGGTTTTCTAAATATACAATCATGTCGTCTGCAAACAGGGACAATTTGACTTCTTCTTTTCCTAACTGAATCCCCTTGATTTCTTTCTCTTGCCTGATTGCCCTAGCCAGAACTTCCAACACTATGTTGAATAGGAGTGGTGAGAGAGGGCATCCCTGTCTTGTGCCAGTTTTCAAAGGGAATTTTTCCAGTTTTTGCCCATTCAGTATGATATTGGCTGTGGGTTTGTCATAAATAGGTCTTATGATTTTGAGGTACGTTCCATCAATACCGAATTTATTGAGCGTTTTTAGCATGAAGGGCTGTTGAATTTTGTCAAAAGCCTTTTCTGCATCGATTGAGATAATCATGTGGTTCTTGTCTTTGGTTCAGTTTATATGCTGGATTACGTTTATTGATTTGCGAATGTTGAACCAGCCTTGCATCCCAGGGAGGAAGCCCACTTGATCATGGTGGATAAGCTTTTTGATGTGCTGCTGAATCCGGTTTGCCAGTATTTTATTGAGGATTTTTGCATCGATGTTCATCAGGGATATTGGTCTAAAATTCTCTTTTTTTGTTGTGTCTCTGCCAGGCTTTGGTATCAGGATGATGTTGGCCTCATAAAATGAGTTAGGGAGGATTCCCTCTTTTTCTATTGATTGGAATAGTTTCAGAAGGAATGGTACCAGCTCCTCCTTGTACCTCTGGTAGAAATCAGCTGTGAATCCATCTGGTCCTGGACCTTTTTTGGTTGGTGGGTATTAATTATTGCCTCAATTTCAGAGCCTACTATTGGTCTATTCAGGGATTCAACTTTTTCTTGGTTTAGTCTTGGAAGAGTGTAAGTGTCCAGGAAATTATCCATTTCTTCTAGATTTTCCAGTTTATTTGCATAGAGGTGTTTATAGTATTCTCTGATGGTAGTTTGTATTTCTGTGGGGTCAGTGGTGATATCCCCTTTATCATTTTTAATTGCATCGATTTGATTCTTCTCTCTTTTCTTCTTTATTAGTCTTGCTAGTGGTCTGTCAATTTTGTTGATCTTTTCAAAAAACCAACTCCTGGATTCATTGATTTTTTGGAGGGTTTTTTGTGTCTCTATCTCCTTCAGTTCTGCTCTGATCTTAGTTATTTCTTGCCTTCTGCTAGCTTTCGAATGTGTTTGCTCTTGCTTCTCTAGTTCTTTTAATTGCGATGTTAGAGTGTCAATTTTAGATCTTTCCTGCTTTCTCTTGTGGGCATTTAGTGCTATAAATTTCCCTCTACACACTGCTTTAAATGTGTCCCAGAGATTCTGGTATGTTGTATCTTTGTTCTCATTGGTTTCAAAGAACATCTTTATTTCTGCCTTCATTTCGTTATGTACCCAGTAGTCATTCAGGAGCAGGTTGTTCAGTTTCCATGTAGTTGAGCGGTTTTGATTGAGTTTCTTAGTCCTGAGTACTAATTTGATTGCACTGTGGTCTGAGAGACAGTTTGTTATAATTTCTGTTCTTGTACATTTGCTGAGGAGTGCTTTACTTCCAATTACGTGGTCAATTTTGGAGTAAGTACGATGTGGTGCTGAGAAGAATGTATATTCTGTTGATTTGGGGTGGAGAGTTCTATAGATGTCTATTAGGTCTGCTTGCTGCAGAGATGAGTTCAATTCCTGGATATCCTTGTTAGCTTTCTGTCTCGTTGATCTGTCTAATGCTGACAGTGGATTGTTGAAGTCTCCCATTATTATTGCATGGGAGTCTAAGTCTCTTTGTAAGTCTCTAAGGACTTGCTTTATGAATCTGGGTGCTCCTGTATTGGGTGCATATATATTTAGGATAGTTAGCTCTTCCTGTTGAATTGATCCCTTTACCATTATGTAATGGCGTTCTTTGTCTCTTTTGATCTTTGATGGTTTAAAGTCTGTTTTATCAGAGACTAGTATTGCAACCCCCGCTTTTTTTTGTTCTCCATTTGCTTGGTAAATCTTCCTCCATCCCTTTATTTTGAGCCTATGTATGTCTCTGCGTGTGAGATGGGTCTCCTGAATACAGCAGACTGATGGATCTTGACTCTTTATCCAGTTTGCCAGTCTGTGTCTTTTAATTGGAGCATTTAGTCCATTTAAATTTAAGGTTAAGATTGTTATGTGTGAACTTGATCCTGCCATTATGATATTAACTGGTTATTTTGCTCATTAGTTGATGCAGTTTCTTCCTAGCCTTGACTGTCTTTACAGTTTGGCATGTTTTTGCAATGGCTGGTACCGGTTGTTCCTTTCCATGTTTAGTGCTTCCTTCAGGGTCTCTTGTAAGGCAGGCCTAGTGGTGACAAAATCTCTAAGCATTTGCTTATCTGTAAAGGATTTTATTTCTCCTTCACTTATGAAACTTAGTTTGGCTGGATATAAAATTCTGGGTTTAAAATTCTTTTCTTTAAGAATGTTGAATATTGGCCCCCACTCTCTTCTGGCTTGAAGAGTTTCTGCCGAGAGATCTGCTGTTAGTCTGATGGGCTTCCCTTTGTGGGTAACCCGACCTTTCTCTCTGGCTGCCCTTAAGATTTTTTCCTTCATTTCAACTTTGGTGAATCTGGCAATTATGTGTCTTGGAGTTGCTCTTCTCGAGGAGTATCTTTGTGGCGTTCTCTGTATTTCCTGGATTTGAATGTTGGCCTGCCCTACTAGGTTGGGGAAGTTCTCCTGGATGATATCCTGAAGAGTGTTTTCCAACTTGGTTCCATTTTCCCCCTCACTTTCAGGCACCCCAATCAGACGTAGATTTGGTCTTTTTACATAATCCCATACTTCTTGCAGGCTTTGTTCATTTCTTTTTCTTCTTTTTTCTTTTGGTTTCTCTTCTCGCTTCATTTCATTCATTTGATCCTCCATCGCTGACATTCTTTCTTCCAGTTGATCGAGTCGGTTACTGAAGCTTGTGCATTTGTCACGTATTTCTCGTGCCATGGTTTTCGTCTCTTTCATTTCGTTTGTGAGCTTCTCTGCATTAATGACTCTAGCCATCAATTCTTCCACTTTTTTTTCAAGATTTTTAGTTTCTTTGCGCTGGGTACGTAATTCCTCCTTTAGCTCTGAGAAATTTGATGGACTGAAGCCTTCTTCTCTCATGTCGTCAAAGTCATTCTCCGTCCAGCTTTGATCTGTTGCTGGCGATGAGCTGCGCTCCTTTGCCGGGGGAGATGCGCTCTTATTTTTTGAACTTCCAGCTTTTCTGCCCTGCTTTTTCCCCATCTTTGTGGTTTTATCTGCCTCTGGTCTTTGATGATGGTGATGTACTGATGGGGTTTTGGTGTAGGTGTCCTTCCTTTTTGATAGCTTTCGTTCTAACAGTCAGGATCCTCAGCTGTAGGTTGTAGCTGTAGGAGATTGCTTGAGGTCCACTCCAGACCCTGTTTGCCTGGGTATCAGCAGCAGAGGATGCAGAAGATAGAATATTTCTGAACAGCGAGTGTACCTGCCTGATTCTTGCTTTGAAAGCTTCCTCTCAGGGGTGTACTCCACCCTGTGAGGTGTGGGGTGTCAGACTGCCCCTAGTGGGGGATGTCTCCCAGTTAGGCTACTCAGGGGTCAGGGACCCACTTGAGCAGGGAGTCTGTCCCTTCTCAGATCTCAACCTCCGTGTTGGGAGATCCACTGCTCTCTTCAAAGCTGTCAGACAGAGTCGTTTGCGTCTGCAGAGCTGCTGCGTTTGTTATTGTTTATTGTGCCCTGTCCCCAGAGGTGGAGTCTACAGAGACAGGCAGGTTTCCTTGAGCTGCTGTGAGCTCCACCCAGTTCGAGCTTCCCAGCAGCTTTGTTTACCTACTTAAGCCTCAGCAATGGCGGGCGCCCCTCCCCCAGCCTCGCTGCTGCCTTGCCGGTAGATCACAGACTGCTGTGCTAGCAATGAGGGAGGCTCCGTGGGTGTGGGACCCTCCCGGCCAGGTGTGGGATATGATCTCCTGGTGTGCCTGTTTGCTTAAAGCACAGTATTGGGGTGGGAGTTACCCGATTTTCCAGGTGTTGTGTGTCTCAGTTCCCCTGGCTAGGAAAAGGGATTCCCTTCCCCCTTGCGCTTTCCAGGTGAGGCAATGCCTCGCCCTGCTTCAGCTCTCGCTGGTCAGGCTGCAGCAGCTGACCAGCACCGATCGTCTGGCACTCCCCAGTGAGATGAACCCAGTACCTCAGTTGAAAATGCAGAAATCACCGGTCTTCTGTGTCGCTCGCGCTGGGAGTTGGAGACTGGAGCTGTTCCTATTTGGCCATCTTGCTCCGCCCCTCCTCAGTTGAAAATGCAGAAATCACCGGTCTTCTGTGTCGCTCGCGCTGGGAGTTGGAGACTGGAGCTGTTCCTATTCGGCCATTCGCGAAAGGCTTCTTCAGGGGAAAGCTGTAACTCTGTGAGATGAATTAACAGAACACAAAGCCGTTTCTCGGAAAGCTTCTTTCCAGTTTTTTACCGGAGATATTTCCTTTTTCACCATAGCCCTCTACGGGCTTCCCAATATCCCTTTGTAAATTCCACAAGAACAGACTTAGCGAAAGTCTTCTTGAAGGGAAAGCTGTAACTCTGTGAGGTCATTAACAGAACACATAGCAGTTTCTCAGATACCTTCTTTTCAGTTTTTATCTTAGCATATTTCCTTTTTCAACATAGCCCTCAATGGGCTTCCAAATATCACATTGCAAATTCCACAACAACAGCCTCAGTGAACGGTTCCTTGCGGGAAAGCTGTAACTCTGTGAGATGAATTAACAGAACACAAAGCAGTTTCTCAGAAAGATTCTTTCCAGTTTTTAACGGAAGATATGTCCTTTTTCACCGTAGCCCTCTATGGGCTTCCAAATATCACTTTGCAAATTCCACAAGAACAGTCTTAGCGAAAGGCTTCTTGAGAAAGGCTACTTGAGGGGAAACGGTAACTCTGGTAGTTGAATTAACAGAACACAAAGCAGTTTCTCAGAAAGCTTATTTTCAGTTTTTATCCTAGGATATTTCCTTTCTCACCATAGCCCTCTATGGGCTTCCAAATATCACTTTGCAAATTCCACAAGAACCGTCTTAGCGAAAGGCTTCTTGAGGGGAAAGCTGTAACTCTGTGAGATGAATTAACAGAACACAAAGCAGTTTCTCAGAAAGTTTCTTTTCAGTTTCTATTTTAGGATATTTACTTTTTCACCATAGCCCTCTATGGGCTTCCAAATATCGCTTTGCAAATTCTACAAGAACAGCTTTAACTATAGGATTCCTGAGGGAAGGCTGTAACACTGTGAGATGAATTAACAGAACACAAAGCAGTTTCTCAGAAGTCTCTCAGAAAGCTTCTTTCCAGTTTTTAACTGAAGATATTTCCTTTTTCACCATGGCCCTTTATGGGCTTCCAAATGTCACGTTGCAAATTCCACAAGAACAGTCTTAGTGAAAGGCTTCTTGAGGGGAAAGCTGTAACACTGTGAGATTAATTAATGGAACACAAAGCTGTCTCTCAGAAAGCTTCTTTCCAGTTTCTTAAGGAAGATATTTTCTCTTTCACCATAGCCATCTATGGGCTTCCAAATATCACTTTGCAAATTCCACAAGAACAGTCTTAGGGAAAGGCTTCTTAAGTGGAAAGCTGTAACTCTGTGACATGAATTAACAGAACACAAGTCAGTTTCTCAGAAAGATTCTTTACAGTTTTTCATGGAAGATATTTTCTTTTTCACCATTGCCCTCTATGGGCTTCCTAATATTACTTTCCAAATTTCACAAGAACAGTCTTAGTGAACGGCTTCCTGAGGGGAAAGCTGTAACTCTGTGAGATGAACTAACAGAACACTAAGCAGTTTTTCAGAAAGTTTCTTTTCGGTTTTTATCTTAGTGTATTTCCTTTTTCACCATAGCCCCTTTGAGCTTCCAAACATCACTTTGCAGTTTCCACAAGAACAGTCTCAGAGAAAGACTTCTTGAGGGGAAAGCTGTAACTCTGTGAGATGAATTAACAGAACACAAAGCAGTTTGTCAGAAAGCTTCTTTCCAGTTTTTAACTGAAGATATTTCCTTTTTCACCATAGTCCTCTATGGGCTTCCAAATATCACTCTGCAAATTCCACAAGAGCAGTCTTAGCGAAAGGATTCTTGAGGGGAAAGCGGTAATTGTGTGAGATGAATTAAGAGAATACAAAGCAGTCTCTCAGAAAGCTTCTTTCCAGTTTTTCACTGAAGATATTTCCTTTTTCACCATGGCCCTTTATGGGCTTCCAAATATCACTTTGCAAATTCCACAAGATGAGTCTTCGCGAAAGGCTTCTTTATTTATTTATTTATTTATTTATTTATTTAAATTTATTTATCATTATTAAACTTCAACTTGTAGGGTACATGTGCACAACGTGCAGGTTTGCTACATATGTATTCTTGTGCCATGTTGGTGTGCTGCACCCATCAACTCGTCATTTACATCAGGTATAACTCCCAATGCAATCCCTCCCCGCTCCCCCCTCCCCATGATAGGCCCCGGTGTGTGATGTTCCCCTTCCCGAGTCCAAGTGATCTCATTGTTCAGTTCCCGCCTATGAGTGAGAACATGCGGTGTTTGGTTTTCTGTTCTTGTGATAGTTTGCTGAGAATGATGGTTTCCAGCTGCATCCATGTCCCTACAAAGGACACAAACTCATCCTTTTTTATGGCTGCATAGTATTCCATGGTGTATATGTGCCACATTCTCTTAATCCAATCTGTCACTGATGGACATTTGGGTTGATTCCAAGTCTTTGCTATTGTGAATAGTGCTGCAATAAACATACGTGTGCATGTGTCTTTATAGCAGCATAATTTATAATCCTTTGGGTATATACCTAGTAATGGGATGGCTGGGTCATATGGTACATCTAGTTCTAGATCCTTGAGGAATCGCCATACTATTTTCCATAATGGTTGAACTAGTTTACAATCCCACCAACAGTGTAAAAGTGTTCCTATTTCTCCACGTGCTCTCCAGCACCTGTTGTTTCCTGACATTTTAATGATCGCCATTCTAACTGGTGTGAGATGGTATCTCATTGTGCTTTTGATTTGCATTTCTCTGATGGCCAGTGATGATGAGCATTTTTTCATGTGTCTGTTGGCTGTATGAATGTCTTCTTTTGAGAAATGTCTGTTCATATCCTTTGCCCACTTTTTGATGGGGTTGTTTGTTTTTTTCTTGTAAATTTGTTTGAGTTCTTTGTAGGTTCTGGATATTAGCCCTTTGTCAGATGAGTAGATTGCAAAAATTTTCTCCCATTCTGTAGGTTGCCTGTTCACTCTGATGGTAGTTTCTTTTGCTGTGCAGAAGCTCTTTAGTTTAATGAGATCCCATTTGTCAATTTTGGCTTTTGCTGCCGTTGCTTTTGGTGTTTTAGACATGAAGTCTTTGCCCATGCCTATGTCCTGAATGGTACTACCTAGGTTTTCCTCTAGGATTTTTATGGTATTAGGTCTAACATTTAAGTCTCTCATCCATCTTGAATTAATTTTCGTATAAGGAGTAAGGAAAGGATCCAGTTTCAGCTTTCTACTTATGGCTAGCCAATTTTCCCAGCACCATTTATTAAATAGGGAATCCTTTCCCCATTTCTTGTTTCTCTCAGGCTTGTCAAAGATCAGATGGCTGTAGATGTGTGGTATTATTTCTGAGGACTCTGTTCTGTTCCATTGGTCTATATCTCTGTTTTGGTACCAGTACCATGCTGTTTTGGTTACTGTAGCCTTGTAGTATAGTTTGAAGTCAGGTAGCGTGATGCCTCCAGCTTTGTTCTTTTGACTTAGGATTGTCTTGGAGATGCGGGCTCTTTTTTGGTTCCATATGAACTTTAAAGCAGTTTTTTTCCAATTCTGTGAAGAAGCTCATTGGTAGCTTGATGGGGATGGCATTGAATCTATAAATTACCTTGGGCAGTATGGCCATTTTCACGATATTGATTCTTCCTATCCATGAGCATGGTATGTTCTTCCATTTGTTTGTGTCCTCTTTTATTTCACTGAGCAGTGGTTTGTAGTTCTCCTTGAAGAGGTCCTTTACATCCCTTGTAAGTTGGATTCCTAGGTATTTTATTCTCTTTGAAGCAATTGTGAATGGAAGTTCATTCCTGATTTGGCTCTCTGTTTGACTGTCACTGGTGTATAAGAATGCTTGTGATTTTTGCACATTAATTTTGTATCCTGAGACTTTGCTGAAGTTGCTGATCAGCCTAAGGAGATTTTGGGCTGAGAAATGGGGTTTTCTAAATATACAATCATGTCGTCTGCAAACAGGGACAATTTGACTTCTTCTTTTCCTAACTGAATCCCCTTGATTTCTTTCTCTTGCCTGATTGCCCTAGCCAGAACTTCCAACACTATGTTGAATAGGAGTGGTGAGAGAGGGCATCCCTGTCTTGTGCCAGTTTTCAAAGGGAATTTTTCCAGTTTTTGCCCATTCAGTATGATATTGGCTGTGGGTTTGTCATAAATAGGTCTTATGATTTTGAGGTACGTTCCATCAATACCGAATTTATTGAGCGTTTTTAGCATGAAGGGCTGTTGAATTTTGTCAAAAGCCTTTTCTGCATCGATTGAGATAATCATGTGGTTCTTGTCTTTGGTTCAGTTTATATGCTGGATTACGTTTATTGATTTGCGAATGTTGAACCAGCCTTGCATCCCAGGGAGGAAGCCCACTTGATCATGGTGGATAAGCTTTTTGATGTGCTGCTGAATCCGGTTTGCCAGTATTTTATTGAGGATTTTTGCATCGATGTTCATCAGGGATATTGGTCTAAAATTCTCTTTTTTTGTTGTGTCTCTGCCAGGCTTTGGTATCAGGATGATGTTGGCCTCATAAAATGAGTTAGGGAGGATTCCCTCTTTTTCTATTGATTGGAATAGTTTCAGAAGGAATGGTACCAGCTCCTCCTTGTACCTCTGGTAGAAATCAGCTGTGAATCCATCTGGTCCTGGACCTTTTTTGGTTGGTGGGTATTAATTATTGCCTCAATTTCAGAGCCTACTATTGGTCTATTCAGGGATTCAACTTTTTCTTGGTTTAGTCTTGGAAGAGTGTAAGTGTCCAGGAAATTATCCATTTCTTCTAGATTTTCCAGTTTATTTGCATAGAGGTGTTTATAATATTCTCTGATGGTAGTTTGTATTTCTGTGGGGTCAGTGGTGATATCCCCTTTATCATTTTTAATTGCATCGATTTGATTCTTCTCTCTTTTCTTCTTTATTAGTCTTGCTAGTGGTCTGTCAATTTTGTTGATCTTTTCAAAAAACCAACTCCTGGATTCATTGATTTTTTGGAGGGTTTTTTGTGTCTCTATCTCCTTCAGTTCTGCTCTGATCTTAGTTATTTCTTGCCTTCTGCTAGCTTTCGAATGTGTTTGCTCTTGCTTCTCTAGTTCTTTTAATTGCGATGTTAGAGTGTCAATTTTAGATCTTTCCTGCTTTCTCTTGTGGGCATTTAGTGCTATAAATTTCCCTCTACACACTGCTTTAAATGTGTCCCAGAGATTCTGGTATGTTGTATCTTTGTTCTCATTGGTTTCAAAGAACATCTTTATTTCTGCCTTCATTTCGTTATGTACCCAGTAGTCATTCAGGAGCAGGTTGTTCAGTTTCCATGTAGTTGAGCGGTTTTGATTGAGTTTCTTAGTCCTGAGTACTAATTTGATTGCACTGTGGTCTGAGAGACAGTTTGTTATAATTTCTGTTCTTGTACATTTGCTGAGGAGTGCTTTACTTCCAATTACGTGGTCAATTTTGGAGTAAGTACGATGTGGTGCTGAGAAGAATGTATATTCTGTTGATTTGGGGTGGAGAGTTCTATAGATGTCTATTAGGTCTGCTTGCTGCAGAGATGAGTTCAATTCCTGGATATCCTTGTTAGCTTTCTGTCTCGTTGATCTGTCTAATGCTGACAGTGGATTGTTGAAGTCTCCCATTATTATTGCATGGGAGTCTAAGTCTCTTTGTAAGTCTCTAAGGACTTGCTTTATGAATCTGGGTGCTCCTGTATTGGGTGCATATATATTTAGGATAGTTAGCTCTTCCTGTTGAATTGATCCCTTTACCATTATGTAATGGCCTTCTTTGTCTCTTTTGATCTTTGATGGTTTAAAGTCTGTTTTATCAGAGACTAGTATTGCAACCCCCGCTTTTTTTTGTTCTCCATTTGCTTGGTAAATCTTCCTCCATCCCTTTATTTTGAGCCTATGTATGTCTCTGCGTGTGAGATGGGTCTCCTGAATACAGCAGACTGATGGATCTTGACTCTTTATCCAGTTTGCCAGTCTGTGTCTTTTAATTGGAGCATTTAGTCCATTTAAATTTAAGGTTAAGATTGTTATGTGTGAACTTGATCCTGCCATTATGATATTAACTGGTTATTTTGCTCATTAGTTGATGCAGTTTCTTCCTAGCCTTGACTGTCTTTACAGTTTGGCATGTTTTTGCAATGGCTGGTACCGGTTGTTCCTTTCCATGTTTAGTGCTTCCTTCAGGGTCTCTCGTAAGGCAGGCCTAGTGGTGACAAAATCTCTAAGCATTTGCTTATCTGTAAAGGATTTTATTTCTCCTTCACTTATGAAACTTAGTTTGGCTGGATATAAAATTCTGGGTTTAAAATTCTTTTCTTTAAGAATGTTGAATATTGGCCCCCACTCTCTTCTGGCTTGAAGAGTTTCTGCCGAGAGATCTGCTGTTAGTCTGATGGGCTTCCCTTTGTGGGTAACCCGACCTTTCTCTCTGGCTGCCCTTAAGATTTTTTCCTTCATTTCAACTTTGGTGAATCTGGCAATTATGTGTCTTGGAGTTGCTCTTCTCGAGGAGTATCTTTGTGGCGTTCTCTGTATTTCCTGGATTTGAATGTTGGCCTGCCCTACTAGGTTGGGGAAGTTCTCCTGGATGATATCCTGAAGAGTGTTTTCCAACTTGGTTCCATTTTCCCCCTCACTTTCAGGCACCCCAATCAGACGTAGATTTGGTCTTTTTACATAATCCCATACTTCTTGCAGGCTTTGTTCATTTCTTTTTCTTCTTTTTTCTTTTGGTTTCTCTTCTCGCTTCATTTCATTCATTTGATCCTCCATCGCTGACATTCTTTCTTCCAGTTGATCGAGTCGGTTACTGAAGCTTGTGCATTTGTCACGTATTTCTCGTGCCATGGTTTTCGTGTCTTTCATTTCGTTTGTGAGCTTCTCTGCATTAATGACTCTAGCCATCAATTCTTCCACTTTTTTTTCAAGATTTTTAGTTTCTTTGCGCTGGGTACGTAATTCCTCCTTTAGCTCTGAGAAATTTGATGGACTGAAGCCTTCTTCTCTCATGTCGTCAAAGTCATTCTCCGTCCAGCTTTGATCTGTTGCTGGCGATGAGCTGCGCTCCTTTGCCGGGGGAGATGCGCTCTTATTTTTTGAACTTCCAGCTTTTCTGCCCTGCTTTTTCCCCATCTTTGTGGTTTTATCTGCCTCTGGTCTTTGATGATGGTGATGTACTGATGGGGTTTTGGTGTAGGTGTCCTTCCTTTTTGATAGCTTTCGTTCTAACAGTCAGGATCCTCAGCTGTAGGTTGTAGCTGTAGGAGATTGCTTGAGGTCCACTCCAGACCCTGTTTGCCTGGGTATCAGCAGCAGAGGATGCAGAAGATAGAATATTTCTGAACAGCGAGTGTACCTGCCTGATTCTTGCTTTGAAAGCTTCCTCTCAGGGGTGTACTCCACCCTGTGAGGTGTGGGGTGTCAGACTGCCCCTAGTGGGGGATGTCTCCCAGTTAGGCTACTCAGGGGTCAGGGACCCACTTGAGCAGGGAGTCTGTCCCTTCTCAGATCTCAACCTCCGTGTTGGGAGATCCACTGCTCTCTTCAAAGCTGTCAGACAGAGTCGTTTGCGTCTGCAGAGCTGCTGCGTTTGTTATTGTTTATTGTGCCCTGTCCCCAGAGGTGGAGTCTACAGAGACAGGCAGGTTTCCTTGAGCTGCTGTGAGCTCCACCCAGTTCGAGCTTCCCAGCAGCTTTGTTTACCTACTTAAGCCTCAGCAATGGCGGGCGCCCCTCCCCCAGCCTCGCTGCTGCCTTGCCGGTAGATCACAGACTGCTGTGCTAGCAATGAGGGAGGCTCCGTGGGTGTGGGACCCTCCCGGCCAGGTGTGGGATATGATCTCCTGGTGTGCCTGTTTGCTTAAAGCACAGTATTGGGGTGGGAGTTACCCGATTTTCCAGGTGTTGTGTGTCTCAGTTCCCCTGGCTAGGAAAAGGGATTCCCTTCCCCCTTGCGCTTTCCAGGTGAGGCAATGCCTCGCCCTGCTTCAGCTCTCGCTGGTCAGGCTGCAGCAGCTGACCAGCACCGATCGTCTGGCACTCCCCAGTGAGATGAACCCAGTACCTCAGTTGAAAATGCAGAAATCACCGGTCTTCTGTGTCGCTCGCGCTGGGAGTTGGAGACTGGAGCTGTTCCTATTTGGCCATCTTGCTCCGCCCCTCCTCAGTTGAAAATGCAGAAATCACCGGTCTTCTGTGTCGCTCGCGCTGGGAGTTGGAGACTGGAGCTGTTCCTATTCGGCCATTCGCGAAAGGCTTCTTCAGGGGAAAGCTGTAACTCTGTGAGATGAATTAACAGAACACAAAGCCGTTTCTCGGAAAGCTTCTTTCCAGTTTTTTACCGGAGATATTTCCTTTTTCACCATAGCCCTCTACGGGCTTCCCAATATCCCTTTGTAAATTCCACAAGAACAGACTTAGCGAAAGTCTTCTTGAAGGGAAAGCTGTAACTCTGTGAGGTCATTAACAGAACACATAGCAGTTTCTCAGATACCTTCTTTTCAGTTTTTATCTTAGCATATTTCCTTTTTCAACATAGCCCTCAATGGGCTTCCAAATATCACATTGCAAATTCCACAACAACAGCCTCAGTGAACGGTTCCTTGCGGGAAAGCTGTAACTCTGTGAGATGAATTAACAGAACACAAAGCAGTTTCTCAGAAAGATTCTTTCCAGTTTTTAACGGAAGATATGTCCTTTTTCACCGTAGCCCTCTATGGGCTTCCAAATATCACTTTGCAAATTCCACAAGAACAGTCTTAGCGAAAGGCTTCTTGAGAAAGGCTACTTGAGGGGAAACGGTAACTCTGGTAGTTGAATTAACAGAACACAAAGCAGTTTCTCAGAAAGCTTATTTTCAGTTTTTATCCTAGGATATTTCCTTTCTCACCATAGCCCTCTATGGGCTTCCAAATATCACTTTGCAAATTCCACAAGAACCGTCTTAGCGAAAGGCTTCTTGAGGGGAAAGCTGTAACTCTGTGAGATGAATTAACAGAACACAAAGCAGTTTCTCAGAAAGTTTCTTTTCAGTTTCTATTTTAGGATATTTACTTTTTCACCATAGCCCTCTATGGGCTTCCAAATATCGCTTTGCAAATTCTACAAGAACAGCTTTAACTATAGGATTCCTGAGGGAAGGCTGTAACACTGTGAGATGAATTAACAGAACACAAAGCAGTTTCTCAGAAGTCTCTCAGAAAGCTTCTTTCCAGTTTTTAACTGAAGATATTTCCTTTTTCACCATGGCCCTTTATGGGCTTCCAAATGTCACGTTGCAAATTCCACAAGAACAGTCTTAGTGAAAGGCTTCTTGAGGGGAAAGCTGTAACACTGTGAGATTAATTAATGGAACACAAAGCTGTCTCTCAGAAAGCTTCTTTCCAGTTTCTTAAGGAAGATATTTTCTCTTTCACCATAGCCATCTATGGGCTTCCAAATATCACTTTGCAAATTCCACAAGAACAGTCTTAGGGAAAGGCTTCTTAAGTGGAAAGCTGTAACTCTGTGACATGAATTAACAGAACACAAGTCAGTTTCTCAGAAAGATTCTTTACAGTTTTTCATGGAAGATATTTTCTTTTTCACCATTGCCCTCTATGGGCTTCCTAATATTACTTTCCAAATTTCACAAGAACAGTCTTAGTGAACGGCTTCCTGAGGGGAAGCTGTAACTCTGTGAGATGAACTAACAGAACACTAAGCAGTTTTTCAGAAAGTTTCTTTTCGGTTTTTATCTTAGTGTATTTCCTTTTTCACCATAGCCCCTTTGAGCTTCCAAACATCACTTTGCAGTTTCCACAAGAACAGTCTCAGAGAAAGACTTCTTGAGGGGAAAGCTGTAACTCTGTGAGATGAATTAACAGAACACAAAGCAGTTTGTCAGAAAGCTTCTTTCCAGTTTTTAACTGAAGATATTTCCTTTTTCACCATAGTCCTCTATGGGCTTCCAAATATCACTCTGCAAATTCCACAAGAGCAGTCTTAGCGAAAGGATTCTTGAGGGGAAAGCGGTAATTGTGTGAGATGAATTAAGAGAATACAAAGCAGTCTCTCAGAAAGCTTCTTTCCAGTTTTTCACTGAAGATATTTCCTTTTTCACCATGGCCCTTTATGGGCTTCCAAATATCACTTTGCAAATTCCACAAGATGAGTCTTCGCGAAAGGCTTCTTTATTTATTTATTTATTTATTTATTTATTTAAATTTATTTATCATTATTAAACTTCAACTTGTAGGGTACATGTGCACAACGTGCAGGTTTGCTACATATGTATTCTTGTGCCATGTTGGTGTGCTGCACCCATCAACTCGTCATTTACATCAGGTATAACTCCCAATGCAATCCCTCCCCGCTCCCCCCTCCCCATGATAGGCCCCGGTGTGTGATGTTCCCCTTCCCGAGTCCAAGTGATCTCATTGTTCAGTTCCCGCCTATGAGTGAGAACATGCGGTGTTTGGTTTTCTGTTCTTGTGATAGTTTGCTGAGAATGATGGTTTCCAGCTGCATCCATGTCCCTACAAAGGACACAAACTCATCCTTTTTTATGGCTGCATAGTATTCCATGGTGTATATGTGCCACATTCTCTTAATCCAATCTGTCACTGATGGACATTTGGGTTGATTCCAAGTCTTTGCTACTGTGAATAGTGCTGCAATAAACATACGTGTGCATGTGTCTTTATAGCAGCATAATTTATAATCCTTTGGGTATATACCTAGTAATGGGATGGCTGGGTCATATGGTACATCTAGTTCTAGATCCTTGAGGAATCGCCATACTATTTTCCATAATGGTTGAACTAGTTTACAATCCCACCAACAGTGTAAAAGTGTTCCTATTTCTCCACGTGCTCTCCAGCACCTGTTGTTTCCTGACATTTTAATGATCGCCATTCTAACTGGTGTGAGATGGTATCTCATTGTGCTTTTGATTTGCATTTCTCTGATGGCCAGTGATGATGAGCATTTTTTCATGTGTCTGTTGGCTGTATGAATGTCTTCTTTTGAGAAATGTCTGTTCATCTCCTTTGCCCACTTTTTGATGGGGTTGTTTGTTTTTTTCTTGTAAATTTGTTTGAGTTCTTTGTAGGTTCTGGATATTAGCCCTTTGTCAGATGAGTAGATTGCAAAAATTTTCTCCCATTCTGTAGGTTGCCTGTTCACTCTGATGGTAGTTTCTTTTGCTGTGCAGAAGCTCTTTAGTTTAATGAGATCCCATTTGTCAATTTTGGCTTTTGCTGCCGTTGCTTTTGGTGTTTTAGACATGAAGTCTTTGCCCATGCCTATGTCCTGAATGGTACTACCTAGGTTTTCCTCTAGGATTTTTATGGTATTAGGTCTAACATTTAAGTCTCTCATCCATCTTGAATTAATTTTCGTATAAGGAGTAAGGAAAGGATCCAGTTTCAGCTTTCTACTTATGGCTAGCCAATTTTCCCAGCACCATTTATTAAATAGGGAATCCTTTCCCCATTTCTTGTTTCTCTCAGGCTTGTCAAAGATCAGATGGCTGTAGATGTGTGGTATTATTTCTGAGGACTCTGTTCTGTTCCATTGGTCTATATCTCTGTTTTGGTACCAGTACCATGCTCTTTTGGTTACTGTAGCCTTGTAGTATAGTTTGAAGTCAGGTAGCGTGATGCCTCCAGCTTTGTTCTTTTGACTTAGGATTGTCTTGGAGATGCGGGCTCTTTTTTGGTTCCATATGAACTTTAAAGCAGTTTTTTCCAATTCTGTGAAGAAGCTCATTGGTAGCTTGATGGGGATGGCATTGAATCTATAAATTACCTTGGGCAGTATGGCCATTTTCACGATATTGATTCTTCCTATCCATGAGCATGGTATGTTCTTCCATTTGTTTGTGTCCTCTTTTATTTCACTGAGCAGTGGTTTGTAGTTCTCCTTGAAGAGGTCCTTTACATCCCTTGTAAGTTGGATTCCTAGGTATTTTATTCTCTTTGAAGCAATTGTGAATGGAAGTTCATTCCTGATTTGGCTCTCTGTTTGACTGTCACTGGTGTATAAGAATGCTTGTGATTTTTGCACATTAATTTTGTATCCTGAGACTTTGCTGAAGTTGCTGATCAGCCTAAGGAGATTTTGGGCTGAGAAATGGGGTTTTCTAAATATACAATCATGTCGTCTGCAAACAGGGACAATTTGACTTCTTCTTTTCCTAACTGAATCCCCTTGATTTCTTTCTCTTGCCTGATTGCCCTAGCCAGAACTTCCAACACTATGTTGAATAGGAGTGGTGAGAGAGGGCATCCCTGTCTTGTGCCAGTTTTCAAAGGGAATTTTTCCAGTTTTTGCCCATTCAGTATGATATTGGCTGTGGGTTTGTCATAAATAGGTCTTATGATTTTGAGGTACGTTCCATCAATACCGAATTTATTGAGCGTTTTTAGCATGAAGGGCTGTTGAATTTTGTCAAAAGCCTTTTCTGCATCGATTGAGATAATCATGTGGTTCTTGTCTTTGGTTCAGTTTATATGCTGGATTACGTTTATTGATTTGCGAATGTTGAACCAGCCTTGCATCCCAGGGAGGAAGCCCACTTGATCATGGTGGATAAGCTTTTTGATGTGCTGCTGAATCCGGTTTGCCAGTATTTTATTGAGGATTTTTGCATCGATGTTCATCAGGGATATTGGTCTAAAATTCTCTTTTTTTGTTGTGTCTCTGCCAGGCTTTGGTATCAGGATGATGTTGGCCTCATAAAATGAGTTAGGGAGGATTCCCTCTTTTTCTATTGATTGGAATAGTTTCAGAAGGAATGGTACCAGCTCCTCCTTGTACCTCTGGTAGAAATCAGCTGTGAATCCATCTGGTCCTGGACCTTTTTTGGTTGGTGGGTATTAATTATTGCCTCAATTTCAGAGCCTACTATTGGTCTATTCAGGGATTCAACTTTTTCTTGGTTTAGTCTTGGAAGAGTGTAAGTGTCCAGGAAATTATCCATTTCTTCTAGATTTTCCAGTTTATTTGCATAGAGGTGTTTATAGTATTCTCTGATGGTAGTTTGTATTTCTGTGGGGTCAGTGGTGATATCCCCTTTATCATTTTTAATTGCATCGATTTGATTCTTCTCTCTTTTCTTCTTTATTAGTCTTGCTAGTGGTCTGTCAATTTTGTTGATCTTTTCAAAAAACCAACTCCTGGATTCATTGATTTTTTGGAGGGTTTTTTGTGTCTCTATCTCCTTCAGTTCTGCTCTGATCTTAGTTATTTCTTGCCTTCTGCTAGCTTTCGAATGTGTTTGCTCTTGCTTCTCTAGTTCTTTTAATTGCGATGTTAGAGTGTCAATTTTAGATCTTTCCTGCTTTCTCTTGTGGGCATTTAGTGCTATAAATTTCCCTCTACACACTGCTTTAAATGTGTCCCAGAGATTCTGGTATGTTGTATCTTTGTTCTCATTGGTTTCAAAGAACATCTTTATTTCTGCCTTCATTTCGTTATGTACCCAGTAGTCATTCAGGAGCAGGTTGTTCAGTTTCCATGTAGTTGAGCGGTTTTGATTGAGTTTCTTAGTCCTGAGTACTAATTTGATTGCACTGTGGTCTGAGAGACAGTTTGTTATAATTTCTGTTCTTGTACATTTGCTGAGGAGTGCTTTACTTCCAATTACGTGGTCAATTTTGGAGTAAGTACGATGTGGTGCTGAGAAGAATGTATATTCTGTTGATTTGGGGTGGAGAGTTCTATAGATGTCTATTAGGTCTGCTTGCTGCAGAGATGAGTTCAATTCCTGGATATCCTTGTTAGCTTTCTGTCTCGTTGATCTGTCTAATGCTGACAGTGGATTGTTGAAGTCTCCCATTATTATTGCATGGGAGTCTAAGTCTCTTTGTAAGTCTCTAAGGACTTGCTTTATGAATCTGGGTGCTCCTGTATTGGGTGCATATATATTTAGGATAGTTAGCTCTTCCTGTTGAATTGATCCCTTTACCATTATGTAATGGCCTTCTTTGTCTCTTTTGATCTTTGATGGTTTAAAGTCTGTTTTATCAGAGACTAGTATTGCAACCCCCGCTTTTTTTTGTTCTCCATTTGCTTGGTAAATCTTCCTCCATCCCTTTATTTTGAGCCTATGTATGTCTCTGCGTGTGAGATGGGTCTCCTGAATACAGCAGACTGATGGATCTTGACTCTTTATCCAGTTTGCCAGTCTGTGTCTTTTAATTGGAGCATTTAGTCCATTTAAATTTAAGGTTAAGATTGTTATGTGTGAACTTGATCCTGCCATTATGATATTAACTGGTTATTTTGCTCATTAGTTGATGCAGTTTCTTCCTAGCCTTGACTGTCTTTACAGTTTGGCATGTTTTTGCAATGGCTGGTACCGGTTGTTCCTTTCCATGTTTAGTGCTTCCTTCAGGGTCTCTCGTAAGGCAGGCCTAGTGGTGACAAAATCTCTAAGCATTTGCTTATCTGTAAAGGATTTTATTTCTCCTTCACTTATGAAACTTAGTTTGGCTGGATATAAAATTCTGGGTTTAAAATTCTTTTCTTTAAGAATGTTGAATATTGGCCCCCACTCTCTTCTGGCTTGAAGAGTTTCTGCCGAGAGATCTGCTGTTAGTCTGATGGGCTTCCCTTTGTGGGTAACCCGACCTTTCTCTCTGGCTGCCCTTAAGATTTTTTCCTTCATTTCAACTTTGGTGAATCTGGCAATTATGTGTCTTGGAGTTGCTCTTCTCGAGGAGTATCTTTGTGGCGTTCTCTGTATTTCCTGGATTTGAATGTTGGCCTGCCCTACTAGGTTGGGGAAGTTCTCCTGGATGATATCCTGAAGAGTGTTTTCCAACTTGGTTCCATTTTCCCCCTCACTTTCAGGCACCCCAATCAGACGTAGATTTGGTCTTTTTACATAATCCCATACTTCTTGCAGGCTTTGTTCATTTCTTTTTCTTCTTTTTTCTTTTGGTTTCTCTTCTCGCTTCATTTCATTCATTTGATCCTCCATCGCTGACATTCTTTCTTCCAGTTGATCGAGTCGGTTACTGAAGCTTGTGCATTTGTCACGTATTTCTCGTGCCATGGTTTTCGTGTCTTTCATTTCGTTTGTGAGCTTCTCTGCATTAATGACTCTAGCCATCAATTCTTCCACTTTTTTTTCAAGATTTTTAGTTTCTTTGCGCTGGGTACGTAATTCCTCCTTTAGCTCTGAGAAATTTGATGGACTGAAGCCTTCTTCTCTCATGTCGTCAAAGTCATTCTCCGTCCAGCTTTGATCTGTTGCTGGCGATGAGCTGCGCTCCTTTGCCGGGGGAGATGCGCTCTTATTTTTTGAACTTCCAGCTTTTCTGCCCTGCTTTTTCCCCATCTTTGTGGTTTTATCTGCCTCTGGTCTTTGATGATGGTGATGTACTGATGGGGTTTTGGTGTAGGTGTCCTTCCTTTTTGATAGCTTTCGTTCTAACAGTCAGGATCCTCAGCTGTAGGTTGTAGCTGTAGGAGATTGCTTGAGGTCCACTCCAGACCCTGTTTGCCTGGGTATCAGCAGCAGAGGCTGCAGAAGATAGAATATTTCTGAACAGCGAGTGTACCTGCCTGATTCTTGCTTTGAAAGCTTCCTCTCAGGGGTGTACTCCACCCTGTGAGGTGTGGGGTGTCAGACTGCCCCTAGTGGGGGATGTCTCCCAGTTAGGCTACTCAGGGGTCAGGGACCCACTTGAGCAGGGAGTCTGTCCCTTCTCAGATCTCAACCTCCGTGTTGGGAGATCCACTGCTCTCTTCAAAGCTGTCAGACAGAGTCGTTTGCGTCTGCAGAGCTGCTGCGTTTGTTATTGTTTATTGTGCCCTGTCCCCAGAGGTGGAGTCTACAGAGACAGGCAGGTTTCCTTGAGCTGCTGTGAGCTCCACCCAGTTCGAGCTTCCCAGCAGCTTTGTTTACCTACTTAAGCCTCAGCAATGGCGGGCGCCCCTCCCCCAGCCTCGCTGCTGCCTTGCCGGTAGATCACAGACTGCTGTGCTAGCAATGAGGGAGGCTCCGTGGGTGTGGGACCCTCCCGGCCAGGTGTGGGATATGATCTCCTGGTGTGCCTGTTTGCTTAAAGCACAGTATTGGGGTGGGAGTTACCCGATTTTCCAGGTGTTGTGTGTCTCAGTTCCCCTGGCTAGGAAAAGGGATTCCCTTCCCCCTTGCGCTTTCCAGGTGAGGCAATGCCTTGCCCTGCTTCAGCTCTCGCTGGTCAGGCTGCAGCAGCTGACCAGCACCGATCGTCTGGCACTCCCCAGTGAGATGAACCCAGTACCTCAGTTGAAAATGCAGAAATCACCGGTCTTCTGTGTCGCTCGCACTGGGAGTTGGAGACTGGAGCTGTTCCTATTTGGCCATCTTGCTCCGCCCCTCCTCAGTTGAAAATGCAGAAATCACCGGTCTTCTGTGTCGCTCGCGCTGGGAGTTGGAGACTGGAGCTGTTCCTATTCGGCCATTCGCGAAAGGCTTCTTCAGGGGAAAGCTGTAACTCTGTGAGATGAATTAACAGAACACAAAGCCGTTTCTCGGAAAGCTTCTTTCCAGTTTTTTACCGGAGATATTTCCTTTTTCACCCTAGCCCTCTACGGGCTTCCCAATATCCCTTTGTAAATTCCACAAGAACAGACTTAGAGAAAGTCTTCTTGAAGGGAAAGCTGTAACACTGTGAGGTCATTAACAGAACACATAGCAGTTTCTCAGATACCTTCTTTTCAGTTTTTATCTTAGCATATTTCCTTTTTCAACATAGCCCTCAATGGGCTTCCAAGTATCACATTGCAAATTCCACAACAACAGCCTCAGTGAACGGTTCCTTGCGGGAAAGCTGTAACTCTGTGAGATGAATTAACAGAACACAAAGCAGTTTCTCAGAAAGATTCTTTCCAGTTTTTAACGGAAGATATTTCCTTTTTCACCATAGCCCTCTATGGGCTTCCAAATATCACTTTGCAAATTCCACAAGAACCGTCTTAGCGAAAGGCTTCTTGAGGGGAAAGCTGTAACTCTGTGAGATGAATTAACAGAACACAAAGCAGTTTCTCAGAAAGTTTCTTTGCAGTTTCTATTTTAGGATATTTACTTTTTCACCATAGCCCTCTATGGGCTTCCAAATATCGCTTTGCAAATTCTACAAGAACAGCTTTAACTATAGGATTCCTGAGGGAAGGCTGTAACACTGTGAGATGAATTAACAGAACACAAAGCAGTTTCTCAGAAGTCTCTCAGAAAGCTTCTTTCCAGTTTTTAACTGAAGATATTTCCTTTTTCACCATGGCCCTTTATGGGCTTCCAAATGTCACGTTGCAAATTCCACAAGAACAGTCTTAGTGAAAGGCTTCTTGAGGGGAAAGCTGTAACACTGTGAGATTAATTAATGGAACACAAAGCTGTCTCTCAGAAAGCTTCTTTCCAGTTTCTTAAGGAAGATATTTTCTCTTTCACCATAGCCATCTATGGGCTTCCAAATATCACTTTGCAAATTCCACAAGAACAGTCTTAGGGAAAGGCTTCTTAAGTGGAAAGCTGTAACTCTGTGACATGAATTAACAGAACACAAGTCAGTTTCTCAGAAAGATTCTTTACAGTTTTTCATGGAAGATATTTTCTTTTTCACCATTGCCCTCTATGGGCTTCCTAATATTACTTTCCAAATTTCACAAGAACAGTCTTAGTGAACGGCTTCCTGAGGGGAAAGCTGTAACTCTGTGAGATGAACTAACAGAACACTAAGCAGTTTTTCAGAAAGTTTCTTTTCGGTTTTTATCTTAGTGTATTTCCTTTTTCACCATAGCCCCTTTGAGCTTCCAAACATCACTTTGCAGTTTCCACAAGAACAGTCTCAGAGAAAGACTTCTTGAGGGGAAAGCTGTAACTCTGTGAGATGAATTAACAGAACACAAAGCAGTTTGTCAGAAAGCTTCTTTCCAGTTTGTAACTGAAGATATTTCCTTTTTCACCATAGTCCTCTATGGGCTTCCAAATATCACTCTGCAAATTCCACAAGAGCAGTCTTAGCGAAAGGATTCTTGAGGGGAAAGCGGTAATTGTGTGAGATGAATTAAGAGAATACAAAGCAGTCTCTCAGAAAGCTTCTTTCCAGTTTTTCACTGAAGATATTTCCTTTTTCACCATGGCCCTTTATGGGCTTCCAAATATCACTTTGCAAATTCCACAAGATGAGTCTTCGCGAAAGGCTTCTTTATTTATTTATTTATTTATTTATTTATTTATTTATTTAAATTTATTTATCATTATTAAACTTCAACTTGTAGGATACATGTGCACAACGTGCAGGTTTGCTACATATGTATTCTTGTGCCATGTTGGTGTGCTGCACCCATCAACTCGTCATTTACATCAGGTATAACTCCCAATGCAATCCCTCCCCGCTCCCCCCTCCCCATGATAGGCCCCGGTGTGTGATGTTCCCCTTCCCGAGTCCAAGTGATCTCATTGTTCAGTTCCCGCCTATGAGTGAGAACATGCCCTGTTTGGTTTTCTGTTCTTGTGATAGTTTGCTGAGAATGATGGTTTCCAGCTGCATCCATGTCCCTACAAAGGACACAAACTCATCCTTTTTTATGGCTGCATAGTATTCCATGGTGTATATGTGCCACATTCTCTTAATCCAATCTGTCACTGATGGACATTTGGGTTGATTCCAAGTCTTTGCTATTGTGAATAGTGCTGCAATAAACATACGTGTGCATGTGTCTTTATAGCAGCATAATTTATAATCCTTTGGGTATATACCTAGTAATGGGATGGCTGGGTCATATGGTACATCTAGTTCTAGATCCTTGAGGAATCGCCATACTATTTTCCATAATGGTTGAACTAGTTTACAATCCCACCAACAGTGTAAAAGTGTTCCTATTTCTCCACGTGCTCTCCAGCACCTGTTGTTTCCTGACATTTTAATGATCGCCATTCTAACTGGTGTGAGATGGTATCTCATTGTGCTTTTGATTTGCATTTCTCTGATGGCCAGTGATGATGAGCATTTTTTCATGTGTCTGTTGGCTGTATGAATGTCTTCTTTTGAGAAATGTCTGTTCATATCCTTTGCCCACTTTTTGATGGGGTTGTTTGTTTTTTTCTTGTAAATTTGTTTGAGTTCTTTGTAGGTTCTGGATATTAGCCCTTTGTCAGATGAGTAGATTGCAAAAGTTTTCTCCCATTCTGTAGGTTGCCTGTTCACTCTGATGGTAGTTTCTTTTGCTGTGCAGAAGCTCTTTAGTTTAATGAGATCCCATTTGTCAATTTTGGCTTTTGCTGCCGTTGCTTTTGGTGTTTTAGACATGAAGTCTTTGCCCATGCCTATGTCCTGAATGGTACTACCTAGGTTTTCCTCTAGGATTTTTATGGTATTAGGTCTAACATTTAAGTCTCTCATCCATCTTGAATTAATTTTCGTATAAGGAGTAAGGAAAGGATCCAGTTTCAGCTTTCTACTTATGGCTAGCCAATTTTCCCAGCACCATTTATTAAATAGGGAATCCTTTCCCCATTTCTTGTTTCTCTCAGGCTTGTCAAAGATCAGATGGCTGTAGATGTGTGGTATTATTTCTGAGGACTCTGTTCTGTTCCATTGGTCTATATCTCTGTTTTGGTACCAGTACCATGCTGTTTTGGTTACTGTAGCCTTGTAGTATAGTTTGAAGTCAGGTAGCGTGTTGCCTCCAGCTTTGTTCTTTTGACTTAGGATTGTCTTGGAGATGCGGGCTCTTTTTTGGTTCCATATGAACTTTAAAGCAGATTTTCCAATTCTGTGAAGAAGCTCATTGGTAGCTTGATGGGGATGGCATTGAATCTATAAATTACCTTGGGCAGTATGGCCATTTTCACGATATTGATTCTTCCTCTCCATGAGCATGGTATGTTCTTCCATTTGTTTGTGTCCTCTTTTATTTCACTGAGCAGTGGTTTGTAGTTCTCCTTGAAGAGGTCCTTTACATCCCTTGTAAGTTGGATTCCTAGGTATTTTATTCTCTTTGAAGCAATTGTGAATGGAAGTTCATTCCTGATTTGGCTCTCTGTTTGACTGTCACTGGTGTATAAGAATGCTTGTGATTTTTGCACATTAATTTTGTATCCTGAGACTTTGCTGAAGTTGCTGATCAGCCTAAGGAGATTTTGGGCTGAGAAATGGGGTTTTCTAAATATACAATCATGTCGTCTGCAAACAGGGACAATTTGACTTCTTCTTTTCCTAACTGAATCCCCTTGATTTCTTTCTCTTGCCTGATTGCCCTAGCCAGAACTTCCAACACTATGTTGAATAGGAGTGGTGAGAGAGGGCATCCCTGTCTTGTGCCAGTTTTCAAAGGGAATTTTTCCAGTTTTTGCCCATTCAGTATGATATTGGCTGTGGGTTTGTCATAAATAGGTCTTATGATTTTGAGGTACGTTCCATCAATACCGAATTTATTGAGCGTTTTTAGCATGAAGGGCTGTTGAATTTTGTCAAAAGCCTTTTCTGCATCGATTGAGATAATCATGTGGTTCTTGTCTTTGGTTCAGTTTATATGCTGGATTACGTTTATTGATTTGCGAATGTTGAACCAGCCTTGCATCCCAGGGAGGAAGCCCACTTGATCATGGTGGATAAGCTTTTTGATGTGCTGCTGAATCCGGTTTGCCAGTATTTTATTGAGGATTTTTGCATCGATGTTCATCAGGGATATTGGTCTAAAATTCTCTTTTTTTGTTGTGTCTCTGCCAGGCTTTGGTATCAGGATGATGTTGGCCTCATAAAATGAGTTAGGGAGGATTCCCTCTTTTTCTATTGATTGGAATAGTTTCAGAAGGAATGGTACCAGCTCCTCCTTGTACCTCTGGTAGAAATCAGCTGTGAATCCATCTGGTCCTGGACCTTTTTTGGTTGGTGGGTATTAATTATTGCCTCAATTTCAGAGCCTACTATTGGTCTATTCAGGGATTCAACTTTTTCTTGGTTTAGTCTTGGAAGAGTGTAAGTGTCCAGGAAATTATCCATTTCTTCTAGATTTTCCAGTTTATTTGCATAGAGGTGTTTATAGTATTCTCTGATGGTAGTTTGTATTTCTGTGGGGTCAGTGGTGATATCCCCTTTATCATTTTTAATTGCATCGATTTGATTCTTCTCTCTTTTCTTCTTTATTAGTCTTGCTAGTGGTCTGTCAATTTTGTTGATCTTTTCAAAAAACCAACTCCTGGATTCATTGATTTTTTGGAGGGTTTTTTGTGTCTCTATCTCCTTCAGTTCTGCTCTGATCTTAGTTATTTCTTGCCTTCTGCTAGCTTTCGAATGTGTTTGCTCTTGCTTCTCTAGTTCTTTTAATTGCGATGTTAGAGTGTCAATTTTAGATCTTTCCTGCTTTCTCTTGTGGGCATTTAGTGCTATAAATTTCCCTCTACACACTGCTTTAAATGTGTCCCAGAGATTCTGGTATGTTGTATCTTTGTTCTCATTGGTTTCAAAGAACATCTTTATTTCTGCCTTCATTTCGTTATGTACCCAGTAGTCATTCAGGAGCAGGTTGTTCAGTTTCCATGTAGTTGAGCGGTTTTGATTGAGTTTCTTAGTCCTGAGTACTAATTTGATTGCACTGTGGTCTGAGAGACAGTTTGTTATAATTTCTGTTCTTGTACATTTGCTGAGGAGTGCTTTACTTCCAATTACGTGGTCAATTTTGGAGTAAGTACGATGTGGTGCTGAGAAGAATGTATATTCTGTTGATTTGGGGTGGAGAGTTCTATAGATGTCTATTAGGTCTGCTTGCTGCAGAGATGAGTTCAATTCCTGGATATCCTTGTTAGCTTTCTGTCTCGTTGATCTGTCTAATGCTGACAGTGGATTGTTGAAGTCTCCCATTATTATTGCATGGGAGTCTAAGTCTCTTTGTAAGTCTCTAAGGACTTGCTTTATGAATCTGGGTGCTCCTGTATTGGGTGCATATATATTTAGGATAGTTAGCTCTTCCTGTTGAATTGATCCCTTTACCATTATGTAATGGCCTTCTTTGTCTCTTTTGATCTTTGATGGTTTAAAGTCTGTTTTATCAGAGACTAGTATTGCAACCCCCGCTTTTTTTTGTTCTCCATTTGCTTGGTAAATCTTCCTCCATCCCTTTATTTTGAGCCTATGTATGTCTCTGCGTGTGAGATGGGTCTCCTGAATACAGCAGACTGATGGATCTTGACTCTTTATCCAGTTTGCCAGTCTGTGTCTTTTAATTGGAGCATTTAGTCCATTTAAATTTAAGGTTAAGATTGTTATGTGTGAACTTGATCCTGCCATTATGATATTAACTGGTTATTTTGCTCATTAGTTGATGCAGTTTCTTCCTAGCCTTGACTGTCTTTACAGTTTGGCATGTTTTTGCAATGGCTGGTACCGGTTGTTCCTTTCCATGTTTAGTGCTTCCTTCAGGGTCTCTCGTAAGGCAGGCCTAGTGGTGACAAAATCTCTAAGCATTTGCTTATCTGTAAAGGATTTTATTTCTCCTTCACTTATGAAACTTAGTTTGGCTGGATATAAAATTCTGGGTTTAAAATTCTTTTCTTTAAGAATGTTGAATATTGGCCCCCACTCTCTTCTGGCTTGAAGAGTTTCTGCCGAGAGATCTGCTGTTAGTCTGATGGGCTTCCCTTTGTGGGTAACCCGACCTTTCTCTCTGGCTGCCCTTAAGATTTTTTCCTTCATTTCAACTTTGGTGAATCTGGCAATTATGTGTCTTGGAGTTGCTCTTCTCGAGGAGTATCTTTGTGGCGTTCTCTGTATTTCCTGGATTTGAATGTTGGCCTGCCCTACTAGGTTGGGGAAGTTCTCCTGGATGATATCCTGAAGAGTGTTTTCCAACTTGGTTCCATTTTCCCCCTCACTTTCAGGCACCCCAATCAGACGTAGATTTGGTCTTTTTACATAATCCCATACTTCTTGCAGGCTTTGTTCATTTCTTTTTCTTCTTTTTTCTTTTGGTTTCTCTTCTCGCTTCATTTCATTCATTTGATCCTCCATCGCTGACATTCTTTCTTCCAGTTGATCGAGTCGGTTACTGAAGCTTGTGCATTTGTCACGTATTTCTCGTGCCATGGTTTTCGTCTCTTTCATTTCGTTTGTGAGCTTCTCTGCATTAATGACTCTAGCCATCAATTCTTCCACTTTTTTTTCAAGATTTTTAGTTTCTTTGCGCTGGGTACGTAATTCCTCCTTTAGCTCTGAGAAATTTGATGGACTGAAGCCTTCTTCTCTCATGTCGTCAAAGTCATTCTCCGTCCAGCTTTGATCTGTTGCTGGCGATGAGCTGCGCTCCTTTGCCGGGGGAGATGCGCTCTTATTTTTTGAACTTCCAGCTTTTCTGCCCTGCTTTTTCCCCATCTTTGTGGTTTTATCTGCCTCTGGTCTTTGATGATGGTGATGTACTGATGGGGTTTTGGTGTAGGTGTCCTTCCTTTTTGATAGCTTTCGTTCTAACAGTCAGGATCCTCAGCTGTAGGTTGTAGCTGTAGGAGATTGCTTGAGGTCCACTCCAGACCCTGTTTGCCTGGGTATCAGCAGCAGAGGATGCAGAAGATAGAATATTTCTGAACAGCGAGTGTACCTGCCTGATTCTTGCTTTGAAAGCTTCCTCTCAGGGGTGTACTCCACCCTGTGAGGTGTGGGGTGTCAGACTGCCCCTAGTGGGGGATGTCTCCCAGTTAGGCTACTCAGGGGTCAGGGACCCACTTGAGCAGGGAGTCTGTCCCTTCTCAGATCTCAACCTCCGTGTTGGGAGATCCACTGCTCTCTTCAAAGCTGTCAGACAGAGTCGTTTGCGTCTGCAGAGCTGTTGCGTTTGTTATTGTTTATTGTGCCCTGTCCCCAGAGGTGGAGTCTACAGAGACAGGCAGGTTTCCTTGAGCTGCTGTGAGCTCCACCCAGTTCGAGCTTCCCAGCAGCTTTGTTTACCTACTTAAGCCTCAGCAATGGCGGGCGCCCCTCCCCCAGCCTCGCTGCTGCCTTGCCGGTAGATCACAGACTGCTGTGCTAGCAATGAGGGAGGCTCCGTGGGTGTGGGACCCTCCCGGCCAGGTGTGGGATATGATCTCCTGGTGTGCCTGTTTGCTTAAAGCACAGTATTGGGGTGGGAGTTACCCGATTTTCCAGGTGTTGTGTGTCTCAGTTCCCCTGGCTAGGAAAAGGGATTCCCTTCCCCCTTGCGCTTTCCAGGTGAGGCAATGCCTCGCCCTGCTTCAGCTCTCGCTGGTCAGGCTGCAGCAGCTGACCAGCACCGATCGTCTGGCACTCCCCAGTGAGATGAACCCAGTACCTCAGTTGAAAATGCAGAAATCACCGGTCTTCTGTGTCGCTCACGCTGGGAGTTGGAGACTGGAGCTGTTCCTATTTGGCCATCTTGCTCCGCCCCTCCTCAGTTGAAAATGCAGAAATCACCGGTCTTCTGTGTCGCTCGCGCTGGGAGTTGGAGACTGGAGCTGTTCCTATTCGGCCATTCGCGAAAGGCTTCTTCAGGGGAAAGCTGTAACTCTGTGAGATGAATTAACAGAACACAAAGCCGTTTCTCGGAAAGCTTCTTTCCAGTTTTTTACCGGAGATATTTCCTTTTTCACCATAGCCCTCTACGGGCTTCCCAATATCCCTTTGTAAATTCCACAAGAACAGACTTAGCGAAAGTCTTCTTGAAGGGAAAGCTGTAACTCTGTGAGGTCATTAACAGAACACATAGCAGTTTCTCAGATACCTTCTTTTCAGTTTTTATCTTAGCATATTTCCTTTTTCAACATAGCCCTCAATGGGCTTCCAAATATCACATTGCAAATTCCACAACAACAGCCTCAGTGAACGGTTCCTTGCGGGAAAGCTGTAACTCTGTGAGATGAATTAACAGAACACAAAGCAGTTTCTCAGAAAGATTCTTTCCAGTTTTTAACGGAAGATATTTCCTTTTTCACCGTAGCCCTCTATGGGCTTCCAAATATCACTTTGCAAATTCCACAAGAACAGTCTTAGCGAAAGGCTTCTTGAGAAAGGCTACTTGAGGGGAAACGGTAACTCTGGTAGTTGAATTAACAGAACACAAAGCAGTTTCTCAGAAAGCTTATTTTCAGTTTTTATCCTAGGATATTTCCTTTCTCACCATAGCCCTCTATGGGCTTCCAAATATCACTTTGCAAATTCCACAAGAACCGTCTTAGCGAAAGGCTTCTTGAGGGGAAAGCTGTAACTCTGTGAGATGAATTAACAGAACACAAAGCAGTTTCTCAGAAAGTTTCTTTGCAGTTTCTATTTTAGGATATTTACTTTTTCACCATAGCCCTCTATGGGCTTCCAAATATCGCTTTGCAAATTCTACAAGAACAGCTTTAACTATAGGATTCCTGAGGGAAAGCTGTAACACTGTGAGATGAATTAACAGAACACAAAGCAGTTTCTCAGAAGTCTCTCAGAAAGCTTCTTTCCAGTTTTTAACTGAAGATATTTCCTTTTTCACCATGGCCCTTTATCGGCTTCCAAATGTCACGTTGCAAATTCCACAAGAACAGTCTTAGTGAAAGGCTTCTTGAGGGGAAAGCTGTAACACTGTGAGATTAATTAATGGAACACAAAGCTGTCTCTCAGAAAGCTTCTTTCCAGTTTCTTAAGGAAGATATTTTCTCTTTCACCATAGCCATCTATGGGCTTCCAAATATCACTTTGCAAATTCCACAAGAACAGTCTTAGGGAAAGGCTTCTTAAGTGGAAAGCTGTAACTCTGTGACATGAATTAACAGAACACAAGTCAGTTTCTCAGAAAGATTCTTTACAGTTTTTCATGGAAGATATTTTCTTTTTCACCATTGCCCTCTATGGGCTTCCTAATATTACTTTCCAAATTTCACAAGAACAGTCTTAGTGAACGGCTTCCTGAGGGGAAAGCTGTAACTCTGTGAGATGAACTAACAGAACACTAAGCAGTTTTTCAGAAAGTTTCTTTTCGGTTTTTATCTTAGTGTATTTCCTTTTTCACCATAGCCCCTTTGAGCTTCCAAACATCACTTTGCAGTTTCCAAAAGAACAGTCTCAGAGAAAGACTTCTTGAGGGGAAAGCTGTAACTCTGTGAGATGAATTAACAGAACACAAAGCAGTTTGTCAGAAAGCTTCTTCCCAGTTTTTAACTGAAGATATTTCCTTTTTCACCATAGTCCTCTATGGGCTTCCAAATATCACTCTGCAAATTCCACAAGAGCAGTCTTAGCGAAAGGATTCTTGAGGGGAAAGCGGTAATTGTGTGAGATGAATTAAGAGAATACAAAGCAGTCTCTCAGAAAGCTTCTTTCCAGTTTTTCACTGAAGATATTTCCTTTTTCACCATGGCCCTTTATGGGCTTCCAAATATCACTTTGCAAATTCCACAAGATGAGTCTTCGCGAAAGGCTTATTTATTTATTTATTTATTTATTTATTTAAATTTATTTATCATTATTAAACTTCAAGTTGTAGGATACATGTGCACAACGTGCAGGTTTGCTACATATGTATTCTTGTGCCATGTTGGTGTGCTGCACCCATCAACTCGTCATTTACATCAGGTATAACTCCCAATGCAATCCCTCCCCGCTCCCCCCTCCCCATGATAGGCCCCGGTGTGTGATGTTCCCCTTCCCGAGTCCAAGTGATCTCATTGTTCAGTTCCCGCCTATGAGTGAGAACATGCGGTGTTTGGTTTTCTGTTCTTGTGATAGTTTGCTGAGAATGATGGTTTCCAGCTGCATCCATGTCCCTACAAAGGACACAAACTCATCCTTTTTTATGGCTGCATAGTATTCCATGGTGTATATGTGCCACATTCTCTTAATCCAATCTGTCACTGATGGACATTTGGGTTGATTCCAAGTCTTTGCTATTGTGAATAGTGCTGCAATAAACATACGTGTGCATGTGTCTTTATAGCAGCATAATTTATAATCCTTTGGGTATATACCTAGTAATGGGATGGCTGGGTCATATGGTACATCTAGTTCTAGATCCTTGAGGAATCGCCATACTATTTTCCATAATGGTTGAACTAGTTTACAATCCCACCAACAGTGTAAAAGTGTTCCTATTTCTCCACGTGCTCTCCAGCACCTGTTGTTTCCTGACATTTTAATGATCGCCATTCTAACTGGTGTGAGATGGTATCTCATTGTGCTTTTGATTTGCATTTCTCTGATGGCCAGTGATGATGAGCATTTTTTCATGTGTCTGTTGGCTGTATGAATGTCTTCTTTTGAGAAATGTCTGTTCATATCCTTTGCCCACTTTTTGATGGGGTTGTTTGTTTTTTTCTTGTAAATTTGTTTGAGTTCTTTGTAGGTTCTGGATATTAGCCCTTTGTCAGATGAGTAGATTGCAAAAATTTTCTCCCATTCTGTAGGTTGCCTGTTCACTCTGATGGTAGTTTCTTTTGCTGTGCAGAAGCTCTTTAGTTTAATGAGATCCCATTTGTCAATTTTGGCTTTTGCTGCCGTTGCTTTTGGTGTTTTAGACATGAAGTCTTTGCCCATGCCTATGTCCTGAATGGTACTACCTAGGTTTTCCTCTAGGATTTTTATGGTATTAGGTCTAACATTTAAGTCTCTCATCCATCTTGAATTAATTTTCGTATAAGGAGTAAGGAAAGGATCCAGTTTCAGCTTTCTACTTATGGCTAGCCAATTTTCCCAGCACCATTTATTAAATAGGGAATCCTTTCCCCATTTCTTGTTTCTCTCAGGCTTGTCAAAGATCAGATGGCTGTAGATGTGTGGTATTATTTCTGAGGACTCTGTTCTGTTCCATTGGTCTATATCTCTGTTTTGGTACCAGTACCATGCTGTTTTGGTTACTGTAGCCTTGTAGTATAGTTTGAAGTCAGGTAGCGTGATGCCTCCAGCTTTGTTCTTTTGACTTAGGATTGTCTTGGAGATGCGGGCTCTTTTTTGGTTCCATATGAACTTTAAAGCAGTTTTTTTCCAATTCTGTGAAGAAGCTCATTGGTAGCTTGATGGGGATGGCATTGAATCTATAAATTACCTTGGGCAGTATGGCCATTTTCACGATATTGATTCTTCCTATCCATGAGCATGGTATGTTCTTCCATTTGTTTGTGTCCTCTTTTATTTCACTGAGCAGTGGTTTGTAGTTCTCCTTGAAGAGGTCCTTTACATCCCTTGTAAGTTGGATTCCTAGGTATTTTATTCTCTTTGAAGCAATTGTGAATGGAAGTTCATTCCTGATTTGGCTCTCTGTTTGACTGTCACTGGTGTATAAGAATGCTTGTGATTTTTGCACATTAATTTTGTATCCTGAGACTTTGCTGAAGTTGCTGATCAGCCTAAGGAGATTTTGGGCTGAGAAATGGGGTTTTCTAAATATACAATCATGTCGTCTGCAAACAGGGACAATTTGACTTCTTCTTTTCCTAACTGAATCCCCTTGATTTCTTTCTCTTGCCTGATTGCCCTAGCCAGAACTTCCAACACTATGTTGAATAGGAGTGGTGAGAGAGGGCATCCCTGTCTTGTGCCAGTTTTCAAAGGGAATTTTTCCAGTTTTTGCCCATTCAGTATGATATTGGCTGTGGGTTTGTCATAAATAGCTCTTATGATTTTGAGGTACGTTCCATCAATACCGAATTTATTGAGCGTTTTTAGCATGAAGGGCTGTTGAATTTTGTCAAAAGCCTTTTCTGCATCGATTGAGATAATCATGTGGTTCTTGTCTTTGGTTCAGTTTATATGCTGGATTACGTTTATTGATTTGCGAATGTTGAACCAGCCTTGCATCCCAGGGAGGAAGCCCACTTGATCATGGTGGATAAGCTTTTTGATGTGCTGCTGAATCCGGTTTGCCAGTATTTTATTGAGGATTTTTGCATCGATGTTCATCAGGGATATTGGTCTAAAATTCTCTTTTTTTGTTGTGTCTCTGCCAGGCTTTGGTATCAGGATGATGTTGGCCTCATAAAATGAGTTAGGGAGGATTCCCTCTTTTTCTATTGATTGGAATAGTTTCAGAAGGAATGGTACCAGCTCCTCCTTGTACCTCTGGTAGAAATCAGCTGTGAATCCATCTGGTCCTGGACCTTTTTTGGTTGGTGGGTATTAATTATTGCCTCAATTTCAGAGCCTACTATTGGTCTATTCAGGGATTCAACTTTTTCTTGGTTTAGTCTTGGAAGAGTGTAAGTGTCCAGGAAATTATCCATTTCTTCTAGATTTTCCAGTTTATTTGCATAGAGGTGTTTATAGTATTCTCTGATGGTAGTTTGTATTTCTGTGGGGTCAGTGGTGATATCCCCTTTATCATTTTTAATTGCATCGATTTGATTCTTCTCTCTTTTCTTCTTTATTAGTCTTGCTAGTGGTCTGTCAATTTTGTTGATCTTTTCAAAAAACCAACTCCTGGATTCATTGATTTTTTGGAGGGTTTTTTGTGTCTCTATCTCCTTCAGTTCTGCTCTGATCTTAGTTATTTCTTGCCTTCTGCTAGCTTTCGAATGTGTTTGCTCTTGCTTCTCTAGTTCTTTTAATTGCGATGTTAGAGTGTCAATTTTAGATCTTTCCTGCTTTCTCTTGTGGGCATTTAGTGCTATAAATTTCCCTCTACACACTGCTTTAAATGTGTCCCAGAGATTCTGGTATGTTGTATCTTTGTTCTCATTGGTTTCAAAGAACATCTTTATTTCTGCCTTCATTTCGTTATGTACCCAGTAGTCATTCAGGAGCAGGTTGTTCAGTTTCCATGTAGTTGAGCGGTTTTGATTGAGTTTCTTAGTCCTGAGTACTAATTTGATTGCACTGTGGTCTGAGAGACAGTTTGTTATAATTTCTGTTCTTGTACATTTGCTGAGGAGTGCTTTACTTCCAATTACGTGGTCAATTTTGGAGTAAGTACGATGTGGTGCTGAGAAGAATGTATATTCTGTTGATTTGGGGTGGAGAGTTCTATAGATGTCTATTAGGTCTGCTTGCTGCAGAGATGAGTTCAATTCCTGGATATCCTTGTTAGCTTTCTGTCTCGTTGATCTGTCTAATGCTGACAGTGGATTGTTGAAGTCTCCCATTATTATTGCATGGGAGTCTAAGTCTCTTTGTAAGTCTCTAAGGACTTGCTTTATGAATCTGGGTGCTCCTGTATTGGGTGCATATATATTTAGGATAGTTAGCTCTTCCTGTTGAATTGATCCCTTTACCATTATGTAATGGCGTTCTTTGTCTCTTTTGATCTTTGATGGTTTAAAGTCTGTTTTATCAGAGACTAGTATTGCAACCCCCGCTTTTTTTTGTTCTCCATTTGCTTGGTAAATCTTCCTCCATCCCTTTATTTTGAGCCTATGTATGTCTCTGCGTGTGAGATGGGTCTCCTGAATACAGCAGACTGATGGATCTTGACTCTTTATCCAGTTTGCCAGTCTGTGTCTTTTAATTGGAGCATTTAGTCCATTTAAATTTAAGGTTAAGATTGTTATGTGTGAACTTGATCCTGCCATTATGATATTAACTGGTTATTTTGCTCATTAGTTGATGCAGTTTCTTCCTAGCCTTGACTGTCTTTACAGTTTGGCATGTTTTTGCAATGGCTGGTACCGGTTGTTCCTTTCCATGTTTAGTGCTTCCTTCAGGGTCTCTCGTAAGGCAGGCCTAGTGGTGACAAAATCTCTAAGCATTTGCTTATCTGTAAAGGATTTTATTTCTCCTTCACTTATGAAACTTAGTTTGGCTGGATATAAAATTCTGGGTTTAAAATTCTTTTCTTTAAGAATGTTGAATATTGGCCCCCACTCTCTTCTGGCTTGAAGAGTTTCTGCCGAGAGATCTGCTGTTAGTCTGATGGGCTTCCCTTTGTGGGTAACCCGACCTTTCTCTCTGGCTGCCCTTAAGATTTTTTCCTTCATTTCAACTTTGGTGAATCTGGCAATTATGTGTCTTGGAGTTGCTCTTCTCGAGGAGTATCTTTGTGGCGTTCTCTGTATTTCCTGGATTTGAATGTTGGCCTGCCCTACTAGGTTGGGGAAGTTCTCCTGGATGATATCCTGAAGAGTGTTTTCCAACTTGGTTCCATTTTCCCCCTCACTTTCAGGCACCCCAATCAGACGTAGATTTGGTCTTTTTACATAATCCCATACTTCTTGCAGGCTTTGTTCATTTCTTTTTCTTCTTTTTTCTTTTGGTTTCTCTTCTCGCTTCATTTCATTCATTTGATCCTCCATCGCTGACATTCTTTCTTCCAGTTGATCGAGTCGGTTACTGAAGCTTGTGCATTTGTCACGTATTTCTCGTGCCATGGTTTTCGTCTCTTTCATTTCGTTTGTGAGCTTCTCTGCATTAATGACTCTAGCCATCAATTCTTCCACTTTTTTTTCAAGATTTTTAGTTTCTTTGCGCTGGGTACGTAATTCCTCCTTTAGCTCTGAGAAATTTGATGGACTGAAGCCTTCTTCTCTCATGTCGTCAAAGTCATTCTCCGTCCAGCTTTGATCTGTTGCTGGCGATGAGCTGCGCTCCTTTGCCGGGGGAGATGCGCTCTTATTTTTTGAACTTCCAGCTTTTCTGCCCTGCTTTTTCCCCATCTTTGTGGTTTTATCTGCCTCTGGTCTTTGATGATGGTGATGTACTGATGGGGTTTTGGTGTAGGTGTCCTTCCTTTTTGATAGCTTTCGTTCTAACAGTCAGGATCCTCAGCTGTAGGTTGTAGCTGTAGGAGATTGCTTGAGGTCCACTCCAGACCCTGTTTGCCTGGGTATCAGCAGCAGAGGCTGCAGAAGATAGAATATTTCTGAACAGCGAGTGTACCTGCCTGATTCTTGCTTTGAAAGCTTCCTCTCAGGGGTGTACTCCACCCTGTGAGGTGTGGGGTGTCAGACTGCCCCTAGTGGGGGATGTCTCCCAGTTAGGCTACTCAGGGGTCAGGGACCCACTTGAGCAGGGAGTCTGTCCCTTCTCAGATCTCAACCTCCGTGTTGGGAGATCCACTGCTCTCTTCAAAGCTGTCAGACAGAGTCGTTTGCGTCTGCAGAGCTGCTGCGTTTGTTATTGTTTATTGTGCCCTGTCCCCAGAGGTGGAGTCTACAGAGACAGGCAGGTTTCCTTGAGCTGCTGTGAGCTCCACCCAGTTCGAGCTTCCCAGCAGCTTTGTTTACCTACTTAAGCCTCAGCAATGGCGGGCGCCCCTCCCCCAGCCTCGCTGCTGCCTTGCCGGTAGATCACAGACTGCTGTGCTAGCAATGAGGGAGGCTCCGTGGGTGTGGGACCCTCCCGGCCAGGTGTGGGATATGATCTCCTGGTGTGCCTGTTTGCTTAAAGCACAGTATTGGGGTGGGAGTTACCCGATTTTCCAGGTGTTGTGTGTCTCAGTTCCCCTGGCTAGGAAAAGGGATTCCCTTCCCCCTTGCGCTTTCCAGGTGAGGCAATGCCTCGCCCTGCTTCAGCTCTCGCTGGTCAGGCTGCAGCAGCTGACCAGCACCGATCGTCTGGCACTCCCCAGTGAGATGAACCCAGTACCTCAGTTGAAAATGCAGAAATCACCGGTCTTCTGTGTCGCTCGCGCTGGGAGTTGGAGACTGGAGCTGTTCCTATTTGGCCATCTTGCTCCGCCCCTCCTCAGTTGAAAATGCAGAAATCACCGGTCTTCTGTGTCGCTCGCGCTGGGAGTTGGAGACTGGAGCTGTTCCTATTCGGCCATTCGCGAAAGGCTTCTTCAGGGGAAAGCTGTAACTCTGTGAGATGAATTAACAGAACACAAAGCCGTTTCTCGGAAAGCTTCTTTCCAGTTTTTTACCGGAGATATTTCCTTTTTCACCATAGCCCTCTACGGGCTTCCCAATATCCCTTTGTAAATTCCACAAGAACAGACTTAGCGAAAGTCTTCTTGAAGGGAAAGCTGTAACTCTGTGAGGTCATTAACAGAACACATAGCAGTTTCTCAGATACCTTCTTTTCAGTTTTTATCTTAGCATATTTCCTTTTTCAACATAGCCCTCAATGGGCTTCCAAATATCACATTGCAAATTCCACAACAACAGCCTCAGTGAACGGTTCCTTGCGGGAAAGCTGTAACTCTGTGAGATGAATTAACAGAACACAAAGCAGTTTCTCAGAAAGATTCTTTCCAGTTTTTAACGGAAGATATGTCCTTTTTCACCGTAGCCCTCTATGGGCTTCCAAATATCACTTTGCAAATTCCACAAGAACAGTCTTAGCGAAAGGCTTCTTGAGAAAGGCTACTTGAGGGGAAACGGTAACTCTGGTAGTTGAATTAACAGAACACAAAGCAGTTTCTCAGAAAGCTTATTTTCAGTTTTTATCCTAGGATATTTCCTTTCTCACCATAGCCCTCTATGGGCTTCCAAATATCACTTTGCAAATTCCACAAGAACCGTCTTAGCGAAAGGCTTCTTGAGGGGAAAGCTGTAACTCTGTGAGATGAATTAACAGAACACAAAGCAGTTTCTCAGAAAGTTTCTTTTCAGTTTCTATTTTAGGATATTTACTTTTTCACCATAGCCCTCTATGGGCTTCCAAATATCGCTTTGCAAATTCTACAAGAACAGCTTTAACTATAGGATTCCTGAGGGAAGGCTGTAACACTGTGAGATGAATTAACAGAACACAAAGCAGTTTCTCAGAAGTCTCTCAGAAAGCTTCTTTCCAGTTTTTAACTGAAGATATTTCCTTTTTCACCATGGCCCTTTATGGGCTTCCAAATGTCACGTTGCAAATTCCACAAGAACAGTCTTAGTGAAAGGCTTCTTGAGGGGAAAGCTGTAACACTGTGAGATTAATTAATGGAACACAAAGCTGTCTCTCAGAAAGCTTCTTTCCAGTTTCTTAAGGAAGATATTTTCTCTTTCACCATAGCCATCTATGGGCTTCCAAATATCACTTTGCAAATTCCACAAGAACAGTCTTAGGGAAAGGCTTCTTAAGTGGAAAGCTGTAACTCTGTGACATGAATTAACAGAACACAAGTCAGTTTCTCAGAAAGATTCTTTACAGTTTTTCATGGAAGATATTTTCTTTTTCACCATTGCCCTCTATGGGCTTCCTAATATTACTTTCCAAATTTCACAAGAACAGTCTTAGTGAACGGCTTCCTGAGGGGAAAGCTGTAACTCTGTGAGATGAACTAACAGAACACTAAGCAGTTTTTCAGAAAGTTTCTTTTCGGTTTTTATCTTAGTGTATTTCCTTTTTCACCATAGCCCCTTTGAGCTTCCAAACATCACTTTGCAGTTTCCACAAGAACAGTCTCAGAGAAAGACTTCTTGAGGGGAAAGCTGTAACTCTGTGAGATGAATTAACAGAACACAAAGCAGTTTGTCAGAAAGCTTCTTTCCAGTTTTTAACTGAAGATATTTCCTTTTTCACCATAGTCCTCTATGGGCTTCCAAATATCACTCTGCAAATTCCACAAGAGCAGTCTTAGCGAAAGGATTCTTGAGGGGAAAGCGGTAATTGTGTGAGATGAATTAAGAGAATACAAAGCAGTCTCTCAGAAAGCTTCTTTCCAGTTTTTCACTGAAGATATTTCCTTTTTCACCATGGCCCTTTATGGGCTTCCAAATATCACTTTGCAAATTCCACAAGATGAGTCTTCGCGAAAGGCTTCTTTATTTATTTATTTATTTATTTATTTATTTAAATTTATTTATCATTATTAAACTTCAACTTGTAGGGTACATGTGCACAACGTGCAGGTTTGCTACATATGTATTCTTGTGCCATGTTGGTGTGATGCACCCATCAACTCGTCATTTACATCAGGTATAACTCCCAATGCAATCCCTCCCCGCTCCCCCCTCCCCATGATAGGCCCCGGTGTGTGATGTTCCCCTTCCCGAGTCCAAGTGATCTCATTGTTCAGTTCCCGCCTATGAGTGAGAACATGCGGTGTTTGGTTTTCTGTTCTTGTGATAGTTTGCTGAGAATGATGGTTGCCAGCTGCATCCATGTCCCTACAAAGGACACAAACTCATCCTTTTTTATGGCTGCATAGTATTCCATGGTGTATATGTGCCACATTCTCTTAATCCAATCTGTCACTGATGGACATTTGGGTTGATTCCAAGTCTTTGCTATTGTGAATAGTGCTGCAATAAACATACGTGTGCATGTGTCTTTATAGCAGCATAATTTATAATCCTTTGGGTATATACCTAGTAATGGGATGGCTGGGTCATATGGTACATCTAGTTCTAGATCCTTGAGGAATCGCCATACTATTTTCCATAATGGTTGAACTAGTTTACAATCCCACCAACAGTGTAAAAGTGTTCCTATTTCTCCACGTGCTCTCCAGCACCTGTTGTTTCCTGACATTTTAATGATCGCCATTCTAACTGGTGTGAGATGGTATCTCATTGTGCTTTTGATTTGCATTTCTCTGATGGCCAGTGATGATGAGCATTTTTTCATGTGTCTGTTGGCTGTATGAATGTCTTCTTTTGAGAAATGTCTGTTCATATCCTTTGCCCACTTTTTGATGGGGTTGTTTGTTTTTTTCTTGTAAATTTGTTGGAGTTCTTTGTAGGTTCTGGATATTAGCCCTTTGTCAGATGAGTAGATTGCAAAAATTTTCTCCCATTCTGTAGGTTGCCTGTTCACTCTGATGGTAGTTTCTTTTGCTGTGCAGAAGCTCTTTAGTTTAATGAGATCCCATTTGTCAATTTTGGCTTTTGCTGCCGTTGCTTTTGGTGTTTTAGACATGAAGTCTTTGCCCATGCCTATGTCCTGAATGGTACTACCTAGGTTTTCCTCTAGGATTTTTATGGTATTAGGTCTAACATTTAAGTCTCTCATCCATCTTGAATTAATTTTCGTATAAGGAGTAAGGAAAGGATCCAGTTTCAGCTTTCTACTTATGGCTAGCCAATTTTCCCAGCACCATTTATTAAATAGGGAATCCTTTCCCCATTTCTTGTTTCTCTCAGGCTTGTCAAAGATCAGATGGCTGTAGATGTGTGGTATTATTTCTGAGGACTCTGTTCTGTTCCATTGGTCTATATCTCTGTTTTGGTACCAGTACCATGCTGTTTTGGTTACTGTAGCCTTGTAGTATAGTTTGAAGTCAGGTAGCGTGATGCCTCCAGCTTTGTTCTTTTGACTTAGGATTGTCTTGGAGATGCGGGCTCTTTTTTGGTTCCATATGAACTTTAAAGCAGTTTTTTTCCAATTCTGTGAAGAAGCTCATTGGTAGCTTGATGGGGATGGCATTGAATCTATAAATTACCTTGGGCAGTATGGCCATTTTCACGATATTGATTCTTCCTATCCATGAGCATGGTATGTTCTTCCATTTGTTTGTGTCCTCTTTTATTTCACTGAGCAGTGGTTTGTAGTTCTCCTTGAAGAGGTCCTTTACATCCCTTGTAAGTTGGATTCCTAGGTATTTTATTCTCTTTGAAGCAATTGTGAATGGAAGTTCATTCCTGATTTGGCTCTCTGTTTGACTGTCACTGGTGTATAAGAATGCTTGTGATTTTTGCACATTAATTTTGTATCCTGAGACTTTGCTGAAGTTGCTGATCAGCCTAAGGAGATTTTGGGCTGAGAAATGGGGTTTTCTAAATATACAATCATGTCGTCTGCAAACAGGGACAATTTGACTTCTTCTTTTCCTAACTGAATCCCCTTGATTTCTTTCTCTTGCCTGATTGCCCTAGCCAGAACTTCCAACACTATGTTGAATAGGAGTGGTGAGAGAGGGCATCCCTGTCTTGTGCCAGTTTTCAAAGGGAATTTTTCCAGTTTTTGCCCATTCAGTATGATATTGGCTGTGGGTTTGTCATAAATAGGTCTTATGATTTTGAGGTACGTTCCATCAATACCGAATTTATTGAGCGTTTTTAGCATGAAGGGCTGTTGAATTTTGTCAAAAGCCTTTTCTGCATCGATTGAGATAATCATGTGGTTCTTGTCTTTGGTTCAGTTTATATGCTGGATTACGTTTATTGATTTGCGAATGTTGAACCAGCCTTGCATCCCAGGGAGGAAGCCCACTTGATCATGGTGGATAAGCTTTTTGATGTGCTGCTGAATCCGGTTTGCCAGTATTTTATTGAGGATTTTTGCATCGATGTTCATCAGGGATATTGGTCTAAAATTCTCTTTTTTTGTTGTGTCTCTGCCAGGCTTTGGTATCAGGATGATGTTGGCCTCATAAAATGAGTTAGGGAGGATTCCCTCTTTTTCTATTGATTGGAATAGTTTCAGAAGGAATGGTACCAGCTCCTCCTTGTACCTCTGGTAGAAATCAGCTGTGAATCCATCTGGTCCTGGACCTTTTTTGGTTGGTGGGTATTAATTATTGCCTCAATTTCAGAGCCTACTATTGGTCTATTCAGGGATTCAACTTTTTCTTGGTTTAGTCTTGGAAGAGTGTAAGTGTCCAGGAAATTATCCATTTCTTCTAGATTTTCCAGTTTATTTGCATAGAGGTGTTTATAGTATTCTCTGATGGTAGTTTGTATTTCTGTGGGGTCAGTGGTGATATCCCCTTTATCATTTTTAATTGCATCGATTTGATTCTTCTCTCTTTTCTTCTTTATTAGTCTTGCTAGTGGTCTGTCAATTTTGTTGATCTTTTCAAAAAACCAACTCCTGGATTCATTGATTTTTTGGAGGGTTTTTTGTGTCTCTATCTCCTTCAGTTCTGCTCTGATCTTAGTTATTTCTTGCCTTCTGCTAGCTTTCGAATGTGTTTGCTCTTGCTTCTCTAGTTCTTTTAATTGCGATGTTAGAGTGTCAATTTTAGATCTTTCCTGCTTTCTCTTGTGGGCATTTAGTGCTATAAATTTCCCTCTACACACTGCTTTAAATGTGTCCCAGAGATTCTGGTATGTTGTATCTTTGTTCTCATTGGTTTCAAAGAACATCTTTATTTCTGCCTTCATTTCGTTATGTACCCAGTAGTCATTCAGGAGCAGGTTGTTCAGTTTCCATGTAGTTGAGCGGTTTTGATTGAGTTTCTTAGTCCTGAGTACTAATTTGATTGCACTGTGGTCTGAGAGACAGTTTGTTATAATTTCTGTTCTTGTACATTTGCTGAGGAGTGCTTTACTTCCAATTACGTGGTCAATTTTGGAGTAAGTACGATGTGGTGCTGAGAAGAATGTATATTCTGTTGATTTGGGGTGGAGAGTTCTATAGATGTCTATTAGGTCTGCTTGCTGCAGAGATGAGTTCAATTCCTGGATATCCTTGTTAGCTTTCTGTCTCGTTGATCTGTCTAATGCTGACAGTGGATTGTTGAAGTCTCCCATTATTATTGCATGGGAGTCTAAGTCTCTTTGTAAGTCTCTAAGGACTTGCTTTATGAATCTGGGTGCTCCTGTATTGGGTGCATATATATTTAGGATAGTTAGCTCTTCCTGTTGAATTGATCCCTTTACCATTATGTAATGGCGTTCTTTGTCTCTTTTGATCTTTGATGGTTTAAAGTCTGTTTTATCAGAGACTAGTATTGCAACCCCCGCTTTTTTTTGTTCTCCATTTGCTTGGTAAATCTTCCTCCATCCCTTTATTTTGAGCCTATGTATGTCTCTGCGTGTGAGATGGGTCTCCTGAATACAGCAGACTGATGGATCTTGACTCTTTATCCAGTTTGCCAGTCTGTGTCTTTTAATTGGAGCATTTAGTCCATTTAAATTTAAGGTTAAGATTGTTATGTGTGAACTTGATCCTGCCATTATGATATTAACTGGTTATTTTGCTCATTAGTTGATGCAGTTTCTTCCTAGCCTTGACTGTCTTTACAGTTTGGCATGTTTTTGCAATGGCTGGTACCGGTTGTTCCTTTCCATGTTTAGTGCTTCCTTCAGGGTCTCTTGTAAGGCAGGCCTAGTGGTGACAAAATCTCTAAGCATTTGCTTATCTGTAAAGGATTTTATTTCTCCTTCACTTATGAAACTTAGTTTGGCTGGATATAAAATTCTGGGTTTAAAATTCTTTTCTTTAAGAATGTTGAATATTGGCCCCCACTCTCTTCTGGCTTGAAGAGTTTCTGCCGAGAGATCTGCTGTTAGTCTGATGGGCTTCCCTTTGTGGGTAACCCGACCTTTCTCTCTGGCTGCCCTTAAGATTTTTTCCTTCATTTCAACTTTGGTGAATCTGGCAATTATGTGTCTTGGAGTTGCTCTTCTCGAGGAGTATCTTTGTGGCGTTCTCTGTATTTCCTGGATTTGAATGTTGGCCTGCCCTACTAGGTTGGGGAAGTTCTCCTGGATGATATCCTGAAGAGTGTTTTCCAACTTGGTTCCATTTTCCCCCTCACTTTCAGGCACCCCAATCAGACGTAGATTTGGTCTTTTTACATAATCCCATACTTCTTGCAGGCTTTGTTCATTTCTTTTTCTTCTTTTTTCTTTTGGTTTCTCTTCTCGCTTCATTTCATTCATTTGATCCTCCATCGCTGACATTCTTTCTTCCAGTTGATCGAGTCGGTTACTGAAGCTTGTGCATTTGTCACGTATTTCTCGTGCCATGGTTTTCGTCTCTTTCATTTCGTTTGTGAGCTTCTCTGCATTAATGACTCTAGCCATCAATTCTTCCACTTTTTTTTCAAGATTTTTAGTTTCTTTGCGCTGGGTACGTAATTCCTCCTTTAGCTCTGAGAAATTTGATGGACTGAAGCCTTCTTCTCTCATGTCGTCAAAGTCATTCTCCGTCCAGCTTTGATCTGTTGCTGGCGATGAGCTGCGCTCCTTTGCCGGGGGAGATGCGCTCTTATTTTTTGAACTTCCAGCTTTTCTGCCCTGCTTTTTCCCCATCTTTGTGGTTTTATCTGCCTCTGGTCTTTGATGATGGTGATGTACTGATGGGGTTTTGGTGTAGGTGTCCTTCCTTTTTGATAGCTTTCGTTCTAACAGTCAGGATCCTCAGCTGTAGGTTGTAGCTGTAGGAGATTGCTTGAGGTCCACTCCAGACCCTGTTTGCCTGGGTATCAGCAGCAGAGGCTGCAGAAGATAGAATATTTCTGAACAGCGAGTGTACCTGCCTGATTCTTGCTTTGAAAGCTTCCTCTCAGGGGTGTACTCCACCCTGTGAGGTGTGGGGTGTCAGACTGCCCCTAGTGGGGGATGTCTCCCAGTTAGGCTACTCAGGGGTCAGGGACCCACTTGAGCAGGGAGTCTGTCCCTTCTCAGATCTCAACCTCCGTGTTGGGAGATCCACTGCTCTCTTCAAAGCTGTCAGACAGAGTCGTTTGCGTCTGCAGAGCTGCTGCGTTTGTTATTGTTTATTGTGCCCTGTCCCCAGAGGTGGAGTCTACAGAGACAGGCAGGTTTCCTTGAGCTGCTGTGAGCTCCACCCAGTTCGAGCTTCCCAGCAGCTTTGTTTACCTACTTAAGCCTCAGCAATGGCGGGCGCCCCTCCCCCAGCCTCGCTGCTGCCTTGCCGGTAGATCACAGACTGCTGTGCTAGCAATGAGGGAGGCTCCGTGGGTGTGGGACCCTCCCGGCCAGGTGTGGGATATGATCTCCTGGTGTGCCTGTTTGCTTAAAGCACAGTATTGGGGTGGGAGTTACCCGATTTTCCAGGTGTTGTGTGTCTCAGTTCCCCTGGCTAGGAAAAGGGATTCCCTTCCCCCTTGCGCTTTCCAGGTGAGGCAATGCCTCGCCCTGCTTCAGCTCTCGCTGGTCAGGCTGCAGCAGCTGACCAGCACCGATCGTCTGGCACTCCCCAGTGAGATGAACCCAGTACCTCAGTTGAAAATGCAGAAATCACCGGTCTTCTGTGTCGCTCGCGCTGGGAGTTGGAGACTGGAGCTGTTCCTATTTGGCCATCTTGCTCCGCCCCTCCTCAGTTGAAAATGCAGAAATCACCGGTCTTCTGTGTCGCTCGCGCTGGGAGTTGGAGACTGGAGCTGTTCCTATTCGGCCATTCGCGAAAGGCTTCTTCAGGGGAAAGCTGTAACTCTGTGAGATGAATTAACAGAACACAAAGCCGTTTCTCGGAAAGCTTCTTTCCAGTTTTTTACCGGAGATATTTCCTTTTTCACCATAGCCCTCTACGGGCTTCCCAATATCCCTTTGTAAATTCCACAAGAACAGACTTAGCGAAAGTCTTCTTGAAGGGAAAGCTGTAACTCTGTGAGGTCATTAACAGAACACATAGCAGTTTCTCAGATACCTTCTTTTCAGTTTTTATCTTAGCATATTTCCTTTTTCAACATAGCCCTCAATGGGCTTCCAAATATCACATTGCAAATTCCACAACAACAGCCTCAGTGAACGGTTCCTTGCGGGAAAGCTGTAACTCTGTGAGATGAATTAACAGAACACAAAGCAGTTTCTCAGAAAGATTCTTTCCAGTTTTTAACGGAAGATATGTCCTTTTTCACCGTAGCCCTCTATGGGCTTCCAAATATCACTTTGCAAATTCCACAAGAACAGTCTTAGCGAAAGGCTTCTTGAGAAAGGCTACTTGAGGGGAAACGGTAACTCTGGTAGTTGAATTAACAGAACACAAAGCAGTTTCTCAGAAAGCTTATTTTCAGTTTTTATCCTAGGATATTTCCTTTCTCACCATAGCCCTCTATGGGCTTCCAAATATCACTTTGCAAATTCCACAAGAACCGTCTTAGCGAAAGGCTTCTTGAGGGGAAAGCTGTAACTCTGTGAGATGAATTAACAGAACACAAAGCAGTTTCTCAGAAAGTTTCTTTGCAGTTTCTATTTTAGGATATTTACTTTTTCACCATAGCCCTCTATGGGCTTCCAAATATCGCTTTGCAAATTCTACAAGAACAGCTTTAACTATAGGATTCCTGAGGGAAGGCTGTAACACTGTGAGATGAATTAACAGAACACAAAGCAGTTTCTCAGAAGTCTCTCAGAAAGCTTCTTTCCAGTTTTTAACTGAAGATATTTCCTTTTTCACCATGGCCCTTTATGGGCTTCCAAATGTCACGTTGCAAATTCCACAAGAACAGTCTTAGTGAAAGGCTTCTTGAGGGGAAAGCTGTAACACTGTGAGATTAATTAATGGAACACAAAGCTGTCTCTCAGAAAGCTTCTTTCCAGTTTCTTAAGGAAGATATTTTCTCTTTCACCATAGCCATCTATGGGCTTCCAAATATCACTTTGCAAATTCCACAAGAACAGTCTTAGGGAAAGGCTTCTTAAGTGGAAAGCTGTAACTCTGTGACATGAATTAACAGAACACAAGTCAGTTTCTCAGAAAGATTCTTTACAGTTTTTCATGGAAGATATTTTCTTTTTCACCATTGCCCTCTATGGGCTTCCTAATATTACTTTCCAAATTTCACAAGAACAGTCTTAGTGAACGGCTTCCTGAGGGGAAAGCTGTAACTCTGTGAGATGAACTAACAGAACACTAAGCAGTTTTTCAGAAAGTTTCTTTTCGGTTTTTATCTTAGTGTATTTCCTTTTTCACCATAGCCCCTTTGAGCTTCCAAACATCACTTTGCAGTTTCCACAAGAACAGTCTCAGAGAAAGACTTCTTGAGGGGAAAGCTGTAACTCTGTGAGATGAATTAACAGAACACAAAGCAGTTTGTCAGAAAGCTTCTTTCCAGTTTGTAACTGAAGATATTTCCTTTTTCACCATAGTCCTCTATGGGCTTCCAAATATCACTCTGCAAATTCCACAAGAGCAGTCTTAGCGAAAGGATTCTTGAGGGGAAAGCGGTAATTGTGTGAGATGAATTAAGAGAATACAAAGCAGTCTCTCAGAAAGCTTCTTTCCAGTTTTTCACTGAAGATATTTCCTTTTTCACCATGGCCCTTTATGGGCTTCCAAATATCACTTTGCAAATTCCACAAGATGAGTCTTCGCGAAAGGCTTCTTTATTTATTTATTTATTTATTTATTTATTTAAATTTATTTATCATTATTAAACTTCAACTTGTAGGGTACATGTGCACAACGTGCAGGTTTGCTACATATGTATTCTTGTGCCATGTTGGTGTGCTGCACCCATCAACTCGTCATTTACATCAGGTATAACTCCCAATGCAATCCCTCCCCGCTCCCCCCTCCCCATGATAGGCCCCGGTGTGTGATGTTCCCCTTCCCGAGTCCAAGTGATCTCATTGTTCAGTTCCCGCCTATGAGTGAGAACATGCGGTGTTTGGTTTTCTGTTCTTGTGATAGTTTGCTGAGAATGATGGTTTCCAGCTGCATCCATGTCCCTACAAAGGACACAAACTCATCCTTTTTTATGGCTGCATAGTATTCCATGGTGTATATGTGCCACATTCTCTTAATCCAATCTGTCACTGATGGACATTTGGGTTGATTCCAAGTCTTTGCTATTGTGAATAGTGCTGCAATAAACATACGTGTGCATGTGTCTTTATAGCAGCATAATTTATAATCCTTTGGGTATATACCTAGTAATGGGATGGCTGGGTCATATGGTACATCTAGTTCTAGATCCTTGAGGAATCGCCATACTATTTTCCATAATGGTTGAACTAGTTTACAATCCCACCAACAGTGTAAAAGTGTTCCTATTTCTCCACGTGCTCTCCAGCACCTGTTGTTTCCTGACATTTTAATGATCGCCATTCTAACTGGTGTGAGATGGTATCTCATTGTGCTTTTGATTTGCATTTCTCTGATGGCCAGTGATGATGAGCATTTTTTCATGTGTCTGTTGGCTGTATGAATGTCTTCTTTTGAGAAATGTCTGTTCATATCCTTTGCCCACTTTTTGATGGGGTTGTTTGTTTTTTTCTTGTAAATTTGTTGGAGTTCTTTGTAGGTTCTGGATATTAGCCCTTTGTCAGATGAGTAGATTGCAAAAATTTTCTCCCATTCTGTAGGTTGCCTGTTCACTCTGATGGTAGTTTCTTTTGCTGTGCAGAAGCTCTTTAGTTTAATGAGATCCCATTTGTCAATTTTGGCTTTTGCTGCCGTTGCTTTTGGTGTTTTAGACATGAAGTCTTTGCCCATGCCTATGTCCTGAATGGTACTACCTAGGTTTTCCTCTAGGATTTTTATGGTATTAGGTCTAACATTTAAGTCTCTCATCCATCTTGAATTAATTTTCGTATAAGGAGTAAGGAAAGGATCCAGTTTCAGCTTTCTACTTATGGCTAGCCAATTTTCCCAGCACCATTTATTAAATAGGGAATCCTTTCCCCATTTCTTGTTTCTCTCAGGCTTGTCAAAGATCAGATGGCTGTAGATGTGTGGTATTATTTCTGAGGACTCTGTTCTGTTCCATTGGTCTATATCTCTGTTTTGGTACCAGTACCATGCTGTTTTGGTTACTGTAGCCTTGTAGTATAGTTTGAAGTCAGGTAGCGTGATGCCTCCAGCTTTGTTCTTTTGACTTAGGATTGTCTTGGAGATGCGGGCTCTTTTTTGGTTCCATATGAACTTTAAAGCAGTTTTTTTCCAATTCTGTGAAGAAGCTCATTGGTAGCTTGATGGGGATGGCATTGAATCTATAAATTACCTTGGGCAGTATGGCCATTTTCACGATATTGATTCTTCCTATCCATGAGCATGGTATGTTCTTCCATTTGTTTGTGTCCTCTTTTATTTCACTGAGCAGTGGTTTGTAGTTCTCCTTGAAGAGGTCCTTTACATCCCTTGTAAGTTGGATTCCTAGGTATTTTATTCTCTTTGAAGCAATTGTGAATGGAAGTTCATTCCTGATTTGGCTCTCTGTTTGACTGTCACTGGTGTATAAGAATGCTTGTGATTTTTGCACATTAATTTTGTATCCTGAGACTTTGCTGAAGTTGCTGATCAGCCTAAGGAGATTTTGGGCTGAGAAATGGGGTTTTCTAAATATACAATCATGTCGTCTGCAAACAGGGACAATTTGACTTCTTCTTTTCCTAACTGAATCCCCTTGATTTCTTTCTCTTGCCTGATTGCCCTAGCCAGAACTTCCAACACTATGTTGAATAGGAGTGGTGAGAGAGGGCATCCCTGTCTTGTGCCAGTTTTCAAAGGGAATTTTTCCAGTTTTTGCCCATTCAGTATGATATTGGCTGTGGGTTTGTCATAAATAGGTCTTATGATTTTGAGGTACGTTCCATCAATACCGAATTTATTGAGCGTTTTTAGCATGAAGGGCTGTTGAATTTTGTCAAAAGCCTTTTCTGCATCGATTGAGATAATCATGTGGTTCTTGTCTTTGGTTCAGTTTATATGCTGGATTACGTTTATTGATTTGCGAATGTTGAACCAGCCTTGCATCCCAGGGAGGAAGCCCACTTGATCATGGTGGATAAGCTTTTTGATGTGCTGCTGAATCCGGTTTGCCAGTATTTTATTGAGGATTTTTGCATCGATGTTCATCAGGGATATTGGTCTAAAATTCTCTTTTTTTGTTGTGTCTCTGCCAGGCTTTGGTATCAGGATGATGTTGGCCTCATAAAATGAGTTAGGGAGGATTCCCTCTTTTTCTATTGATTGGAATAGTTTCAGAAGGAATGGTACCAGCTCCTCCTTGTACCTCTGGTAGAAATCAGCTGTGAATCCATCTGGTCCTGGACCTTTTTTGGTTGGTGGGTATTAATTATTGCCTCAATTTCAGAGCCTACTATTGGTCTATTCAGGGATTCAACTTTTTCTTGGTTTAGTCTTGGAAGAGTGTAAGTGTCCAGGAAATTATCCATTTCTTCTAGATTTTCCAGTTTATTTGCATAGAGGTGTTTATAGTATTCTCTGATGGTAGTTTGTATTTCTGTGGGGTCAGTGGTGATATCCCCTTTATCATTTTTAATTGCATCGATTTGATTCTTCTCTCTTTTCTTCTTTATTAGTCTTGCTAGTGGTCTGTCAATTTTGTTGATCTTTTCAAAAAACCAACTCCTGGATTCATTGATTTTTTGGAGGGTTTTTTGTGTCTCTATCTCCTTCAGTTCTGCTCTGATCTTAGTTATTTCTTGCCTTCTGCTAGCTTTCGAATGTGTTTGCTCTTGCTTCTCTAGTTCTTTTAATTGCGATGTTAGAGTGTCAATTTTAGATCTTTCCTGCTTTCTCTTGTGGGCATTTAGTGCTATAAATTTCCCTCTACACACTGCTTTAAATGTGTCCCAGAGATTCTGGTATGTTGTATCTTTGTTCTCATTGGTTTCAAAGAACATCTTTATTTCTGCCTTCATTTCGTTATGTACCCAGTAGTCATTCAGGAGCAGGTTGTTCAGTTTCCATGTAGTTGAGCGGTTTTGATTGAGTTTCTTAGTCCTGAGTACTAATTTGATTGCACTGTGGTCTGAGAGACAGTTTGTTATAATTTCTGTTCTTGTACATTTGCTGAGGAGTGCTTTACTTCCAATTACGTGGTCAATTTTGGAGTAAGTACGATGTGGTGCTGAGAAGAATGTATATTCTGTTGATTTGGGGTGGAGAGTTCTATAGATGTCTATTAGGTCTGCTTGCTGCAGAGATGAGTTCAATTCCTGGATATCCTTGTTAGCTTTCTGTCTCGTTGATCTGTCTAATGCTGACAGTGGATTGTTGAAGTCTCCCATTATTATTGCATGGGAGTCTAAGTCTCTTTGTAAGTCTCTAAGGACTTGCTTTATGAATCTGGGTGCTCCTGTATTGGGTGCATATATATTTAGGATAGTTAGCTCTTCCTGTTGAATTGATCCCTTTACCATTATGTAATGGCGTTCTTTGTCTCTTTTGATCTTTGATGGTTTAAAGTCTGTTTTATCAGAGACTAGTATTGCAACCCCCGCTTTTTTTTGTTCTCCATTTGCTTGGTAAATCTTCCTCCATCCCTTTATTTTGAGCCTATGTATGTCTCTGCGTGTGAGATGGGTCTCCTGAATACAGCAGACTGATGGATCTTGACTCTTTATCCAGTTTGCCAGTCTGTGTCTTTTAATTGGAGCATTTAGTCCATTTAAATTTAAGGTTAAGATTGTTATGTGTGAACTTGATCCTGCCATTATGATATTAACTGGTTATTTTGCTCATTAGTTGATGCAGTTTCTTCCTAGCCTTGACTGTCTTTACAGTTTGGCATGTTTTTGCAATGGCTGGTACCGGTTGTTCCTTTCCATGTTTAGTGCTTCCTTCAGGGTCTCTTGTAAGGCAGGCCTAGTGGTGACAAAATCTCTAAGCATTTGCTTATCTGTAAAGGATTTTATTTCTCCTTCACTTATGAAACTTAGTTTGGCTGGATATAAAATTCTGGGTTTAAAATTCTTTTCTTTAAGAATGTTGAATATTGGCCCCCACTCTCTTCTGGCTTGAAGAGTTTCTGCCGAGAGATCTGCTGTTAGTCTGATGGGCTTCCCTTTGTGGGTAACCCGACCTTTCTCTCTGGCTGCCCTTAAGATTTTTTCCTTCATTTCAACTTTGGTGAATCTGGCAATTATGTGTCTTGGAGTTGCTCTTCTCGAGGAGTATCTTTGTGGCGTTCTCTGTATTTCCTGGATTTGAATGTTGGCCTGCCCTACTAGGTTGGGGAAGTTCTCCTGGATGATATCCTGAAGAGTGTTTTCCAACTTGGTTCCATTTTCCCCCTCACTTTCAGGCACCCCAATCAGACGTAGATTTGGTCTTTTTACATAATCCCATACTTCTTGCAGGCTTTGTTCATTTCTTTTTCTTCTTTTTTCTTTTGGTTTCTCTTCTCGCTTCATTTCATTCATTTGATCCTCCATCGCTGACATTCTTTCTTCCAGTTGATCGAGTCGGTTACTGAAGCTTGTGCATTTGTCACGTATTTCTCGTGCCATGGTTTTCGTCTCTTTCATTTCGTTTGTGAGCTTCTCTGCATTAATGACTCTAGCCATCAATTCTTCCACTTTTTTTTCAAGATTTTTAGTTTCTTTGCGCTGGGTACGTAATTCCTCCTTTAGCTCTGAGAAATTTGATGGACTGAAGCCTTCTTCTCTCATGTCGTCAAAGTCATTCTCCGTCCAGCTTTGATCTGTTGCTGGCGATGAGCTGCGCTCCTTTGCCGGGGGAGATGCGCTCTTATTTTTTGAACTTCCAGCTTTTCTGCCCTGCTTTTTCCCCATCTTTGTGGTTTTATCTGCCTCTGGTCTTTGATGATGGTGATGTACTGATGGGGTTTTGGTGTAGGTGTCCTTCCTTTTTGATAGCTTTCGTTCTAACAGTCAGGATCCTCAGCTGTAGGTTGTAGCTGTAGGAGATTGCTTGAGGTCCACTCCAGACCCTGTTTGCCTGGGTATCAGCAGCAGAGGCTGCAGAAGATAGAATATTTCTGAACAGCGAGTGTACCTGCCTGATTCTTGCTTTGAAAGCTTCCTCTCAGGGGTGTACTCCACCCTGTGAGGTGTGGGGTGTCAGACTGCCCCTAGTGGGGGATGTCTCCCAGTTAGGCTACTCAGGGGTCAGGGACCCACTTGAGCAGGGAGTCTGTCCCTTCTCAGATCTCAACCTCCGTGTTGGGAGATCCACTGCTCTCTTCAAAGCTGTCAGACAGAGTCGTTTGCGTCTGCAGAGCTGCTGCGTTTGTTATTGTTTATTGTGCCCTGTCCCCAGAGGTGGAGTCTACAGAGACAGGCAGGTTTCCTTGAGCTGCTGTGAGCTCCACCCAGTTCGAGCTTCCCAGCAGCTTTGTTTACCTACTTAAGCCTCAGCAATGGCGGGCGCCCCTCCCCCAGCCTCGCTGCTGCCTTGCCGGTAGATCACAGACTGCTGTGCTAGCAATGAGGGAGGCTCCGTGGGTGTGGGACCCTCCCGGCCAGGTGTGGGATATGATCTCCTGGTGTGCCTGTTTGCTTAAAGCACAGTATTGGGGTGGGAGTTACCCGATTTTCCAGGTGTTGTGTGTCTCAGTTCCCCTGGCTAGGAAAAGGGATTCCCTTCCCCCTTGCGCTTTCCAGGTGAGGCAATGCCTCGCCCTGCTTCAGCTCTCGCTGGTCAGGCTGCAGCAGCTGACCAGCACCGATCGTCTGGCACTCCCCAGTGAGATGAACCCAGTACCTCAGTTGAAAATGCAGAAATCACCGGTCTTCTGTGTCGCTCGCGCTGGGAGTTGGAGACTGGAGCTGTTCCTATTTGGCCATCTTGCTCCGCCCCTCCTCAGTTGAAAATGCAGAAATCACCGGTCTTCTGTGTCGCTCACGCTGGGAGTTGGAGACTGGAGCTGTTCCTATTCGGCCATTCGCGAAAGGCTTCTTCAGGGGAAAGCTGTAACTCTGTGAGATGAATTAACAGAACACAAAGCCGTTTCTCGGAAAGCTTCTTTCCAGTTTTTTACCGGAGATATTTCCTTTTTCACCCTAGCCCTCTACGGGCTTCCCAATATCCCTTTGTAAATTCCACAAGAACAGACTTAGAGAAAGTCTTCTTGAAGGGAAAGCTGTAACACTGTGAGGTCATTAACAGAACACATAGCAGTTTCTCAGATACCTTCTTTTCAGTTTTTATCTTAGCATATTTCCTTTTTCAACATAGCCCTCAATGGGCTTCCAAGTATCACATTGCAAATTCCACAACAACAGCCTCAGTGAACGGTTCCTTGCGGGAAAGCTGTAACTCTGTGAGATGAATTAACAGAACACAAAGCAGTTTCTCAGAAAGATTCTTTCCAGTTTTTAACGGAAGATATTTCCTTTTTCACCATAGCCCTCTATGGGCTTCCAAATATCACTTTGCAAATTCCACAAGAACCGTCTTAGCGAAAGGCTTCTTGAGGGGAAAGCTGTAACTCTGTGAGATGAATTAACAGAACACAAAGCAGTTTCTCAGAAAGTTTCTTTGCAGTTTCTATTTTAGGATATTTACTTTTTCACCATAGCCCTCTATGGGCTTCCAAATATCGCTTTGCAAATTCTACAAGAACAGCTTTAACTATAGGATTCCTGAGGGAAGGCTGTAACACTGTGAGATGAATTAACAGAACACAAAGCAGTTTCTCAGAAGTCTCTCAGAAAGCTTCTTTCCAGTTTTTAACTGAAGATATTTCCTTTTTCACCATGGCCCTTTATGGGCTTCCAAATGTCACGTTGCAAATTCCACAAGAACAGTCTTAGTGAAAGGCTTCTTGAGGGGAAAGCTGTAACACTGTGAGATTAATTAATGGAACACAAAGCTGTCTCTCAGAAAGCTTCTTTCCAGTTTCTTAAGGAAGATATTTTCTCTTTCACCATAGCCATCTATGGGCTTCCAAATATCACTTTGCAAATTCCACAAGAACAGTCTTAGGGAAAGGCTTCTTAAGTGGAAAGCTGTAACTCTGTGACATGAATTAACAGAACACAAGTCAGTTTCTCAGAAAGATTCTTTACAGTTTTTCATGGAAGATATTTTCTTTTTCACCATTGCCCTCTATGGGCTTCCTAATATTACTTTCCAAATTTCACAAGAACAGTCTTAGTGAACGGCTTCCTGAGGGGAAAGCTGTAACTCTGTGAGATGAACTAACAGAACACTAAGCAGTTTTTCAGAAAGTTTCTTTTCGGTTTTTATCTTAGTGTATTTCCTTTTTCACCATAGCCCCTTTGAGCTTCCAAACATCACTTTGCAGTTTCCACAAGAACAGTCTCAGAGAAAGACTTCTTGAGGGGAAAGCTGTAACTCTGTGAGATGAATTAACAGAACACAAAGCAGTTTGTCAGAAAGCTTCTTTCCAGTTTGTAACTGAAGATATTTCCTTTTTCACCATAGTCCTCTATGGGCTTCCAACTATCACTCTGCAAATTCCACAAGAGCAGTCTTAGCGAAAGGATTCTTGAGGGGAAAGCGGTAATTGTGTGAGATGAATTAAGAGAATACAAAGCAGTCTCTCAGAAAGCTTCTTTCCAGTTTTTCACTGAAGATATTTCCTTTTTCACCATGGCCCTTTATGGGCTTCCAAATATCACTTTGCAAATTCCACAAGATGAGTCTTCGCGAAAGGCTTCTTTATTTATTTATTTATTTATTTATTTATTTAAATTTATTTATCATTATTAAACTTCAACTTGTAGGGTACATGTGCACAACGTGCAGGTTTGCTACATATGTATTCTTGTGCCATGTTGGTGTGCTGCACCCATCAACTCGTCATTTACATCAGGTATAACTCCCAATGCAATCCCTCCCCGCTCCCCCCTCCCCATGATAGGCCCCGGTGTGTGATGTTCCCCTTCCCGAGTCCAAGTGATCTCATTGTTCAGTTCCCGCCTATGAGTGAGAACATGCGGTGTTTGGTTTTCTGTTCTTGTGATAGTTTGCTGAGAATGATGGTTTCCAGCTGCATCCATGTCCCTACAAAGGACACAAACTCATCCTTTTTTATGGCTGCATAGTATTCCATGGTGTATATGTGCCACATTCTCTTAATCCAATCTGTCACTGATGGACATTTGGGTTGATTCCAAGTCTTTGCTATTGTGAATAGTGCTGCAATAAACATACGTGTGCATGTGTCTTTATAGCAGCATAATTTATAATCCTTTGGGTATATACCTAGTAATGGGATGGCTGGGTCATATGGTACATCTAGTTCTAGATCCTTGAGGAATCGCCATACTATTTTCCATAATGGTTGAACTAGTTTACAATCCCACCAACAGTGTAAAAGTGTTCCTATTTCTCCACGTGCTCTCCAGCACCTGTTGTTTCCTGACATTTTAATGATCGCCATTCTAACTGGTGTGAGATGGTATCTCATTGTGCTTTTGATTTGCATTTCTCTGATGGCCAGTGATGATGAGCATTTTTTCATGTGTCTGTTGGCTGTATGAATGTCTTCTTTTGAGAAATGTCTGTTCATATCCTTTGCCCACTTTTTGATGGGGTTGTTTGTTTTTTTCTTGTAAATTTGTTGGAGTTCTTTGTAGGTTCTGGATATTAGCCCTTTGTCAGATGAGTAGATTGCAAAAATTTTCTCCCATTCTGTAGGTTGCCTGTTCACTCTGATGGTAGTTTCTTTTGCTGTGCAGAAGCTCTTTAGTTTAATGAGATCCCATTTGTCAATTTTGGCTTTTGCTGCCGTTGCTTTTGGTGTTTTAGACATGAAGTCTTTGCCCATGCCTATGTCCTGAATGGTACTACCTAGGTTTTCCTCTAGGATTTTTATGGTATTAGGTCTAACATTTAAGTCTCTCATCCATCTTGAATTAATTTTCGTATAAGGAGTAAGGAAAGGATCCAGTTTCAGCTTTCTACTTATGGCTAGCCAATTTTCCCAGCACCATTTATTAAATAGGGAATCCTTTCCCCATTTCTTGTTTCTCTCAGGCTTGTCAAAGATCAGATGGCTGTAGATGTGTGGTATTATTTCTGAGGACTCTGTTCTGTTCCATTGGTCTATATCTCTGTTTTGGTACCAGTACCATGCTGTTTTGGTTACTGTAGCCTTGTAGTATAGTTTGAAGTCAGGTAGCGTGATGCCTCCAGCTTTGTTCTTTTGACTTAGGATTGTCTTGGAGATGCGGGCTCTTTTTTGGTTCCATATGAACTTTAAAGCAGTTTTTTTCCAATTCTGTGAAGAAGCTCATTGGTAGCTTGATGGGGATGGCATTGAATCTATAAATTACCTTGGGCAGTATGGCCATTTTCACGATATTGATTCTTCCTATCCATGAGCATGGTATGTTCTTCCATTTGTTTGTGTCCTCTTTTATTTCACTGAGCAGTGGTTTGTAGTTCTCCTTGAAGAGGTCCTTTACATCCCTTGTAAGTTGGATTCCTAGGTATTTTATTCTCTTTGAAGCAATTGTGAATGGAAGTTCATTCCTGATTTGGCTCTCTGTTTGACTGTCACTGGTGTATAAGAATGCTTGTGATTTTTGCACATTAATTTTGTATCCTGAGACTTTGCTGAAGTTGCTGATCAGCCTAAGGAGATTTTGGGCTGAGAAATGGGGTTTTCTAAATATACAATCATGTCGTCTGCAAACAGGGACAATTTGACTTCTTCTTTTCCTAACTGAATCCCCTTGATTTCTTTCTCTTGCCTGATTGCCCTAGCCAGAACTTCCAACACTATGTTGAATAGGAGTGGTGAGAGAGGGCATCCCTGTCTTGTGCCAGTTTTCAAAGGGAATTTTTCCAGTTTTTGCCCATTCAGTATGATATTGGCTGTGGGTTTGTCATAAATAGGTCTTATGATTTTGAGGTACGTTCCATCAATACCGAATTTATTGAGCGTTTTTAGCATGAAGGGCTGTTGAATTTTGTCAAAAGCCTTTTCTGCATCGATTGAGATAATCATGTGGTTCTTGTCTTTGGTTCAGTTTATATGCTGGATTACGTTTATTGATTTGCGAATGTTGAACCAGCCTTGCATCCCAGGGAGGAAGCCCACTTGATCATGGTGGATAAGCTTTTTGATGTGCTGCTGAATCCGGTTTGCCAGTATTTTATTGAGGATTTTTGCATCGATGTTCATCAGGGATATTGGTCTAAAATTCTCTTTTTTTGTTGTGTCTCTGCCAGGCTTTGGTATCAGGATGATGTTGGCCTCATAAAATGAGTTAGGGAGGATTCCCTCTTTTTCTATTGATTGGAATAGTTTCAGAAGGAATGGTACCAGCTCCTCCTTGTACCTCTGGTAGAAATCAGCTGTGAATCCATCTGGTCCTGGACCTTTTTTGGTTGGTGGGTATTAATTATTGCCTCAATTTCAGAGCCTACTATTGGTCTATTCAGGGATTCAACTTTTTCTTGGTTTAGTCTTGGAAGAGTGTAAGTGTCCAGGAAATTATCCATTTCTTCTAGATTTTCCAGTTTATTTGCATAGAGGTGTTTATAGTATTCTCTGATGGTAGTTTGTATTTCTGTGGGGTCAGTGGTGATATCCCCTTTATCATTTTTAATTGCATCGATTTGATTCTTCTCTCTTTTCTTCTTTATTAGTCTTGCTAGTGGTCTGTCAATTTTGTTGATCTTTTCAAAAAACCAACTCCTGGATTCATTGATTTTTTGGAGGGTTTTTTGTGTCTCTATCTCCTTCAGTTCTGCTCTGATCTTAGTTATTTCTTGCCTTCTGCTAGCTTTCGAATGTGTTTGCTCTTGCTTCTCTAGTTCTTTTAATTGCGATGTTAGAGTGTCAATTTTAGATCTTTCCTGCTTTCTCTTGTGGGCATTTAGTGCTATAAATTTCCCTCTACACACTGCTTTAAATGTGTCCCAGAGATTCTGGTATGTTGTATCTTTGTTCTCATTGGTTTCAAAGAACATCTTTATTTCTGCCTTCATTTCGTTATGTACCCAGTAGTCATTCAGGAGCAGGTTGTTCAGTTTCCATGTAGTTGAGCGGTTTTGATTGAGTTTCTTAGTCCTGAGTACTAATTTGATTGCACTGTGGTCTGAGAGACAGTTTGTTATAATTTCTGTTCTTGTACATTTGCTGAGGAGTGCTTTACTTCCAATTACGTGGTCAATTTTGGAGTAAGTACGATGTGGTGCTGAGAAGAATGTATATTCTGTTGATTTGGGGTGGAGAGTTCTATAGATGTCTATTAGGTCTGCTTGCTGCAGAGATGAGTTCAATTCCTGGATATCCTTGTTAGCTTTCTGTCTCGTTGATCTGTCTAATGCTGACAGTGGATTGTTGAAGTCTCCCATTATTATTGCATGGGAGTCTAAGTCTCTTTGTAAGTCTCTAAGGACTTGCTTTATGAATCTGGGTGCTCCTGTATTGGGTGCATATATATTTAGGATAGTTAGCTCTTCCTGTTGAATTGATCCCTTTACCATTATGTAATGGCCTTCTTTGTCTCTTTTGATCTTTGATGGTTTAAAGTCTGTTTTATCAGAGACTAGTATTGCAACCCCCGCTTTTTTTTGTTCTCCATTTGCTTGGTAAATCTTCCTCCATCCCTTTATTTTGAGCCTATGTATGTCTCTGCGTGTGAGATGGGTCTCCTGAATACAGCAGACTGATGGATCTTGACTCTTTATCCAGTTTGCCAGTCTGTGTCTTTTAATTGGAGCATTTAGTCCATTTAAATTTAAGGTTAAGATTGTTATGTGTGAACTTGATCCTGCCATTATGATATTAACTGGTTATTTTGCTCATTAGTTGATGCAGTTTCTTCCTAGCCTTGACTGTCTTTACAGTTTGGCATGTTTTTGCAATGGCTGGTACCGGTTGTTCCTTTCCATGTTTAGTGCTTCCTTCAGGGTCTCTTGTAAGGCAGGCCTAGTGGTGACAAAATCTCTAAGCATTTGCTTATCTGTAAAGGATTTTATTTCTCCTTCACTTATGAAACTTAGTTTGGCTGGATATAAAATTCTGGGTTTAAAATTCTTTTCTTTAAGAATGTTGAATATTGGCCCCCACTCTCTTCTGGCTTGAAGAGTTTCTGCCGAGAGATCTGCTGTTAGTCTGATGGGCTTCCCTTTGTGGGTAACCCGACCTTTCTCTCTGGCTGCCCTTAAGATTTTTTCCTTCATTTCAACTTTGGTGAATCTGGCAATTATGTGTCTTGGAGTTGCTCTTCTCGAGGAGTATCTTTGTGGCGTTCTCTGTATTTCCTGGATTTGAATGTTGGCCTGCCCTACTAGGTTGGGGAAGTTCTCCTGGATGATATCCTGAAGAGTGTTTTCCAACTTGGTTCCATTTTCCCCCTCACTTTCAGGCACCCCAATCAGACGTAGATTTGGTCTTTTTACATAATCCCATACTTCTTGCAGGCTTTGTTCATTTCTTTTTCTTCTTTTTTCTTTTGGTTTCTCTTCTCGCTTCATTTCATTCATTTGATCCTCCATCGCTGACATTCTTTCTTCCAGTTGATCGAGTCGGTTACTGAAGCTTGTGCATTTGTCACGTATTTCTCGTGCCATGGTTTTCGTCTCTTTCATTTCGTTTGTGAGCTTCTCTGCATTAATGACTCTAGCCATCAATTCTTCCACTTTTTTTTCAAGATTTTTAGTTTCTTTGCGCTGGGTACGTAATTCCTCCTTTAGCTCTGAGAAATTTGATGGACTGAAGCCTTCTTCTCTCATGTCGTCAAAGTCATTCTCCGTCCAGCTTTGATCTGTTGCTGGCGATGAGCTGCGCTCCTTTGCCGGGGGAGATGCGCTCTTATTTTTTGAACTTCCAGCTTTTCTGCCCTGCTTTTTCCCCATCTTTGTGGTTTTATCTGCCTCTGGTCTTTGATGATGGTGATGTACTGATGGGGTTTTGGTGTAGGTGTCCTTCCTTTTTGATAGCTTTCGTTCTAACAGTCAGGATCCTCAGCTGTAGGTTGTAGCTGTAGGAGATTGCTTGAGGTCCACTCCAGACCCTGTTTGCCTGGGTATCAGCAGCAGAGGCTGCAGAAGATAGAATATTTCTGAACAGCGAGTGTACCTGCCTGATTCTTGCTTTGAAAGCTTCCTCTCAGGGGTGTACTCCACCCTGTGAGGTGTGGGGTGTCAGACTGCCCCTAGTGGGGGATGTCTCCCAGTTAGGCTACTCAGGGGTCAGGGACCCACTTGAGCAGGGAGTCTGTCCCTTCTCAGATCTCAACCTCCGTGTTGGGAGATCCACTGCTCTCTTCAAAGCTGTCAGACAGAGTCGTTTGCGTCTGCAGAGCTGCTGCGTTTGTTATTGTTTATTGTGCCCTGTCCCCAGAGGTGGAGTCTACAGAGACAGGCAGGTTTCCTTGAGCTGCTGTGAGCTCCACCCAGTTCGAGCTTCCCAGCAGCTTTGTTTACCTACTTAAGCCTCAGCAATGGCGGGCGCCCCTCCCCCAGCCTCGCTGCTGCCTTGCCGGTAGATCACAGACTGCTGTGCTAGCAATGAGGGAGGCTCCGTGGGTGTGGGACCCTCCCGGCCAGGTGTGGGATATGATCTCCTGGTGTGCCTGTTTGCTTAAAGCACAGTATTGGGGTGGGAGTTACCCGATTTTCCAGGTGTTGTGTGTCTCAGTTCCCCTGGCTAGGAAAAGGGATTCCCTTCCCCCTTGCGCTTTCCAGGTGAGGCAATGCCTTGCCCTGCTTCAGCTCTCGCTGGTCAGGCTGCAGCAGCTGACCAGCACCGATCGTCTGGCACTCCCCAGTGAGATGAACCCAGTACCTCAGTTGAAAATGCAGAAATCACCGGTCTTCTGTGTCGCTCGCGCTGGGAGTTGGAGACTGGAGCTGTTCCTATTTGGCCATCTTGCTCCGCCCCTCCTCAGTTGAAAATGCAGAAATCACCGGTCTTCTGTGTCGCTCGCGCTGGGAGTTGGAGACTGGAGCTGTTCCTATTCGGCCATTCGCGAAAGGCTTCTTCAGGGGAAAGCTGTAACTCTGTGAGATGAATTAACAGAACACAAAGCCGTTTCTCGGAAAGCTTCTTTCCAGTTTTTTACCGGAGATATTTCCTTTTTCACCCTAGCCCTCTACGGGCTTCCCAATATCCCTTTGTAAATTCCACAAGAACAGACTTAGAGAAAGTCTTCTTGAAGGGAAAGCTGTAACACTGTGAGGTCATTAACAGAACACATAGCAGTTTCTCAGATACCTTCTTTTCAGTTTTTATCTTAGCATATTTCCTTTTTCAACATAGCCCTCAATGGGCTTCCAAGTATCACATTGCAAATTCCACAACAACAGCCTCAGTGAACGGTTCCTTGCGGGAAAGCTGTAACTCTGTGAGATGAATTAACAGAACACAAAGCAGTTTCTCAGAAAGATTCTTTCCAGTTTTTAACGGAAGATATTTCCTTTTTCACCATAGCCCTCTATGGGCTTCCAAATATCACTTTGCAAATTCCACAAGAACCGTCTTAGCGAAAGGCTTCTTGAGGGGAAAGCTGTAACTCTGTGAGATGAATTAACAGAACACAAAGCAGTTTCTCAGAAAGTTTCTTTGCAGTTTCTATTTTAGGATATTTACTTTTTCACCATAGCCCTCTATGGGCTTCCAAATATCGCTTTGCAAATTCTACAAGAACAGCTTTAACTATAGGATTCCTGAGGGAAGGCTGTAACACTGTGAGATGAATTAACAGAACACAAAGCAGTTTCTCAGAAGTCTCTCAGAAAGCTTCTTTCCAGTTTTTAACTGAAGATATTTCCTTTTTCACCATGGCCCTTTATGGGCTTCCAAATGTCACGTTGCAAATTCCACAAGAACAGTCTTAGTGAAAGGCTTCTTGAGGGGAAAGCTGTAACACTGTGAGATTAATTAATGGAACACAAAGCTGTCTCTCAGAAAGCTTCTTTCCAGTTTCTTAAGGAAGATATTTTCTCTTTCACCATAGCCATCTATGGGCTTCCAAATATCACTTTGCAAATTCCACAAGAACAGTCTTAGGGAAAGGCTTCTTAAGTGGAAAGCTGTAACTCTGTGACATGAATTAACAGAACACAAGTCAGTTTCTCAGAAAGATTCTTTACAGTTTTTCATGGAAGATATTTTCTTTTTCACCATTGCCCTCTATGGGCTTCCTAATATTACTTTCCAAGTTTCACAAGAACAGTCTTAGTGAACGGCTTCCTGAGGGGAAAGCTGTAACACTGTGAGATGAACTAACAGAACACTAAGCAGTTTTTCAGAAAGTTTCTTTTCGGTTTTTATCTTAGTGTATTTCCTTTTTCACCATAGCCCCTTTGAGCTTCCAAACATCACTTTGCAGTTTCCACAAGAACAGTCTCAGAGAAAGACTTCTTGAGGGGAAAGCTGTAACTCTGTGAGATGAATTAACAGAACACAAAGCAGTTTGTCAGAAAGCTTCTTTCCAGTTTTTAACTGAAGATATTTCCTTTTTCACCATAGTCCTCTATGGGCTTCCAAATATCACTCTGCAAATTCCACAAGAGCAGTCTTAGCGAAAGGATTCTTGAGGGGAAAGCGGTAATTGTGTGAGATGAATTAAGAGAATACAAAGCAGTCTCTCAGAAAGCTTCTTTCCAGTTTTTCACTGAAGATATTTCCTTTTTCACCATGGCCCTTTATGGGCTTCCAAATATCACTTTGCAAATTCCACAAGATGAGTCTTCGCGAAAGGCTTCTTTATTTATTTATTTATTTATTTATTTATTTATTTATTTAAATTTATTTATCATTATTAAACTTCAACTTGTAGGATACATGTGCACAACGTGCAGGTTTGCTACATATGTATTCTTGTGCCATGTTGGTGTGCTGCACCCATCAACTCGTCATTTACATCAGGTATAACTCCCAATGCAATCCCTCCCCGCTCCCCCCTCCCCATGATAGGCCCCGGTGTGTGATGTTCCCCTTCCAGAGTCCAAGTGATCTCATTGTTCAGTTCCCGCCTATGAGTGAGAACATGCCCTGTTTGGTTTTCTGTTCTTGTGATAGTTTGCTGAGAATGATGGTTTCCAGCTGCATCCATGTCCCTACAAAGGACACAAACTCATCCTTTTTTATGGCTGCATAGTATTCCATGGTGTATATGTGCCACATTTTCTTAATCCAATCTGTCACTGATGGACATTTGGGTTGATTCCAAGTCTTTGCTATTGTGAATAGTGCTGCAATAAACATACGTGTGCATGTGTCTTTATAGCAGCATAATTTATAATCCTTTGGGTATATACCTAGTAATGGGATGGCTGGGTCATATGGTACATCTAGTTCTAGATCCTTGAGGAATCGCCATACTATTTTCCATAATGGTTGAACTAGTTTACAATCCCACCAACAGTGTAAAAGTGTTCCTATTTCTCCACGTGCTCTCCAGCACCTGTTGTTTCCTGACATTTTAATGATCGCCATTCTAACTGGTGTGAGATGGTATCTCATTGTGCTTTTGATTTGCATTTCTCTGATGGCCAGTGATGATGAGCATTTTTTCATGTGTCTGTTGGCTGTATGAATGTCTTCTTTTGAGAAATGTCTGTTCATATCCTTTGCCCACTTTTTGATGGGGTTGTTTGTTTTTTTCTTGTAAATTTGTTTGAGTTCTTTGTAGGTTCTGGATATTAGCCCTTTGTCAGATGAGTAGATTGCAAAAATTTTCTCCCATTCTGTAGGTTGCCTGTTCACTCTGATGGTAGTTTCTTTTGCTGTGCAGAAGCTCTTTAGTTTAATGAGATCCCATTTGTCAATTTTGGCTTTTGCTGCCGTTGCTTTTGGTGTTTTAGACATGAAGTCTTTGCCCATGCCTATGTCCTGAATGGTACTACCTAGGTTTTCCTCTAGGATTTTTATGGTATTAGGTCTAACATTTAAGTCTCTCATCCATCTTGAATTAATTTTCGTATAAGGAGTAAGGAAAGGATCCAGTTTCAGCTTTCTACTTATGGCTAGCCAATTTTCCCAGCACCATTTATTAAATAGGGAATCCTTTCCCCATTTCTTGTTTCTCTCAGGCTTGTCAAAGATCAGATGGCTGTAGATGTGTGGTATTATTTCTGAGGACTCTGTTCTGTTCCATTGGTCTATATCTCTGTTTTGGTACCAGTACCATGCTCTTTTGGTTACTGTAGCCTTGTAGTATAGTTTGAAGTCAGGTAGCGTGATGCCTCCAGCTTTGTTCTTTTGACTTAGGATTGTCTTGGAGATGCGGGCTCTTTTTTGGTTCCATATGAACTTTAAAGCAGTTTTTTCCAATTCTGTGAAGAAGCTCATTGGTAGCTTGATGGGGATGACATTGAATCTATAAATTACCTTGGGCAGTATGGCCATTTTCACGATATTGATTCTTCCTATCCATGAGCATGGTATGTTCTTCCATTTGTTTGTGTCCTCTTTTATTTCATTGAGCAGTGGTTTGTAGTTCTCCTTGAAGAGGTCCTTTACATCCCTTGTAAGTTGGATTCCTAGGTATTTTATTCTCTTTGAAGCAATTGTGAATGGAAGTTCATTCCTGATTTGGCTCTCTGTTTGACTGTCACTGGTGTATAAGAATGCTTGTGATTTTTGCACATTAATTTTGTATCCTGAGACTTTGCTGAAGTTGCTGATCAGCCTAAGGAGATTTTGGGCTGAGAAATGGGGTTTTCTAAATATACAATCATGTCGTCTGCAAACAGGGACAATTTGACTTCTTCTTTTCCTAACTGAATCCCCTTGATTTCTTTCTCTTGCCTGATTGCCCTAGCCAGAACTTCCAACACTATGTTGAATAGGAGTGGTGAGAGAGGGCATCCCTGTCTTGTGCCAGTTTTCAAAGGGAATTTTTCCAGTTTTTGCCCATTCAGTATGATATTGGCTGTGGGTTTGTCATAAATAGGTCTTATGATTTTGAGGTACGTTCCATCAATACCGAATTTATTGAGCGTTTTTAGCATGAAGGGCTGTTGAATTTTGTCAAAAGCCTTTTCTGCATCGATTGAGATAATCATGTGGTTCTTGTCTTTGGTTCAGTTTATATGCTGGATTACGTTTATTGATTTGCGAATGTTGAACCAGCCTTGCATCCCAGGGAGGAAGCCCACTTGATCATGGTGGATAAGCTTTTTGATGTGCTGCTGAATCCGGTTTGCCAGTATTTTATTGAGGATTTTTGCATCGATGTTCATCAGGGATATTGGTCTAAAATTCTCTTTTTTTGTTGTGTCTCTGCCAGGCTTTGGTATCAGGATGATGTTGGCCTCATAAAATGAGTTAGGGAGGATTCCCTCTTTTTCTATTGATTGGAATAGTTTCAGAAGGAATGGTACCAGCTCCTCCTTGTACCTCTGGTAGAAATCAGCTGTGAATCCATCTGGTCCTGGACCTTTTTTGGTTGGTGGGTATTAATTATTGCCTCAATTTCAGAGCCTACTATTGGTCTATTCAGGGATTCAACTTTTTCTTGGTTTAGTCTTGGAAGAGTGTAAGTGTCCAGGAAATTATCCATTTCTTCTAGATTTTCCAGTTTATTTGCATAGAGGTGTTTATAGTATTCTCTGATGGTAGTTTGTATTTCTGTGGGGTCAGTGGTGATATCCCCTTTATCATTTTTAATTGCATCGATTTGATTCTTCTCTCTTTTCTTCTTTATTAGTCTTGCTAGTGGTCTGTCAATTTTGTTGATCTTTTCAAAAAACCAACTCCTGGATTCATTGATTTTTTGGAGGGTTTTTTGTGTCTCTATCTCCTTCAGTTCTGCTCTGATCTTAGTTATTTCTTGCCTTCTGCTAGCTTTCGAATGTGTTTGCTCTTGCTTCTCTAGTTCTTTTAATTGCGATGTTAGAGTGTCAATTTTAGATCTTTCCTGCTTTCTCTTGTGGGCATTTAGTGCTATAAATTTCCCTCTACACACTGCTTTAAATGTGTCCCAGAGATTCTGGTATGTTGTATCTTTGTTCTCATTGGTTTCAAAGAACATCTTTATTTCTGCCTTCATTTCGTTATGTACCCAGTAGTCATTCAGGAGCAGGTTGTTCAGTTTCCATGTAGTTGAGCGGTTTTGATTGAGTTTCTTAGTCCTGAGTACTAATTTGATTGCACTGTGGTCTGAGAGACAGTTTGTTATAATTTCTGTTCTTGTACATTTGCTGAGGAGTGCTTTACTTCCAATTACGTGGTCAATTTTGGAGTAAGTACGATGTGGTGCTGAGAAGAATGTATATTCTGTTGATTTGGGGTGGAGAGTTCTATAGATGTCTATTAGGTCTGCTTGCTGCAGAGATGAGTTCAATTCCTGGATATCCTTGTTAGCTTTCTGTCTCGTTGATCTGTCTAATGCTGACAGTGGATTGTTGAAGTCTCCCATTATTATTGCATGGGAGTCTAAGTCTCTTTGTAAGTCTCTAAGGACTTGCTTTATGAATCTGGGTGCTCCTGTATTGGGTGCATATATATTTAGGATAGTTAGCTCTTCCTGTTGAATTGATCCCTTTACCATTATGTAATGGCCTTCTTTGTCTCTTTTGATCTTTGATGGTTTAAAGTCTGTTTTATCAGAGACTAGTATTGCAACCCCCGCTTTTTTTTGTTCTCCATTTGCTTGGTAAATCTTCCTCCATCCCTTTATTTTGAGCCTATGTATGTCTCTGCGTGTGAGATGGGTCTCCTGAATACAGCAGACTGATGGATCTTGACTCTTTATCCAGTTTGCCAGTCTGTGTCTTTTAATTGGAGCATTTAGTCCATTTAAATTTAAGGTTAAGATTGTTATGTGTGAACTTGATCCTGCCATTATGATATTAACTGGTTATTTTGCTCATTAGTTGATGCAGTTTCTTCCTAGCCTTGACTGTCTTTACAGTTTGGCATGTTTTTGCAATGGCTGGTACCGGTTGTTCCTTTCCATGTTTAGTGCTTCCTTCAGGGTCTCTCGTAAGGCAGGCCTAGTGGTGACAAAATCTCTAAGCATTTGCTTATCTGTAAAGGATTTTATTTCTCCTTCACTTATGAAACTTAGTTTGGCTGGATATAAAATTCTGGGTTTAAAATTCTTTTCTTTAAGAATGTTGAATATTGGCCCCCACTCTCTTCTGGCTTGAAGAGTTTCTGCCGAGAGATCTGCTGTTAGTCTGATGGGCTTCCCTTTGTGGGTAACCCGACCTTTCTCTCTGGCTGCCCTTAAGATTTTTTCCTTCATTTCAACTTTGGTGAATCTGGCAATTATGTGTCTTGGAGTTGCTCTTCTCGAGGAGTATCTTTGTGGCGTTCTCTGTATTTCCTGGATTTGAATGTTGGCCTGCCCTACTAGGTTGGGGAAGTTCTCCTGGATGATATCCTGAAGAGTGTTTTCCAACTTGGTTCCATTTTCCCCCTCACTTTCAGGCACCCCAATCAGACGTAGATTTGGTCTTTTTACATAATCCCATACTTCTTGCAGGCTTTGTTCATTTCTTTTTCTTCTTTTTTCTTTTGGTTTCTCTTCTCGCTTCATTTCATTCATTTGATCCTCCATCGCTGACATTCTTTCTTCCAGTTGATCGAGTCGGTTACTGAAGCTTGTGCATTTGTCACGTATTTCTCGTGCCATGGTTTTCATCTCTTTCATTTCGTTTGTGAGCTTCTCTGCATTAATGACTCTAGCCATCAATTCTTCCACTTTTTTTTCAAGATTTTTAGTTTCTTTGCGCTGGGTACGTAATTCCTCCTTTAGCTCTGAGAAATTTGATGGACTGAAGCCTTCTTCTCTCATGTCGTCAAAGTCATTCTCCGTCCAGCTTTGATCTGTTGCTGGCGATGAGCTGCGCTCCTTTGCCGGGGGAGATGCGCTCTTATTTTTTGAACTTCCAGCTTTTCTGCCCTGCTTTTTCCCCATCTTTGTGGTTTTATCTGCCTCTGGTCTTTGATGATGGTGATGTACTGATGGGGTTTTGGTGTAGGTGTCCTTCCTTTTTGATAGCTTTCGTTCTAACAGTCAGGATCCTCAGCTGTAGGTTGTAGCTGTAGGAGATTGCTTGAGGTCCACTCCAGACCCTGTTTGCCCGGGTATCAGCAGCAGAGGCTGCAGAAGATAGAATATTTCTGAACAGCGAGTGTACCTGCCTGATTCTTGCTTTGAAAGCTTCCTCTCAGGGGTGTACTCCACCCTGTGAGGTGTGGGGTGTCAGACTGCCCCTAGTGGGGGATGTCTCCCAGTTAGGCTACTCAGGGGTCAGGGACCCACTTGAGCAGGGAGTCTGTCCCTTCTCAGATCTCAACCTCCGTGTTGGGAGATCCACTGCTCTCTTCAAAGCTGTCAGACAGAGTCGTTTGCGTCTGCAGAGCTGCTGCGTTTGTTATTGTTTATTGTGCCCTGTCCCCAGAGGTGGAGTCTACAGAGACAGGCAGGTTTCCTTGAGCTGCTGTGAGCTCCACCCAGTTCGAGCTTCCCAGCAGCTTTGTTTACCTACTTAAGCCTCAGCAATGGCGGGCACCCCTCCCCCAGCCTCGCTGCTGCCTTGCCGGTAGATCACAGACTGCTGTGCTAGCAATGAGGGAGGCTCCGTGGGTGTGGGACCCTCCCAGCCAGGTGTGGGATATGATCTCCTGGTGTGCCTGTTTGCTTAAAGCACAGTATTGGGGTGGGAGTTACCCGATTTTCCAGGTGTTGTGTGTCTCAGTTCCCCTGGCTAGGAAAAGGGATTCCCTTCCCCCTTGCGCTTTCCAGGTGAGGCAATGCCTCGCCCTGCTTCAGCTCTCGCTGGTCAGGCTGCAGCAGCTGACCAGCACCGATCGTCTGGCACTCCCCAGTGAGATGAACCCAGTACCTCAGTTGAAAATGCAGAAATCACCGGTCTTCTGTGTCGCTCGCGCTGGGAGTTGGAGACTGGAGCTGTTCCTATTTGGCCATCTTGCTCCGCCCCTCCTCAGTTGAAAATGCAGAAATCACCGGTCTTCTGTGTCGCTCGCGCTGGGAGTTGGAGACTGGAGCTGTTCCTATTCGGCCATTCGCAAAAGGCTTCTTCAGGGGAAAGCTGTAACTCTGTGAGATGAATTAACAGAACACAAAGCCGTTTCTCGGAAAGCTTCTTTCCAGTTTTTTACCGGAGATATTTCCTTTTTCACCATAGCCCTCTACGGGCTTCCCAATATCCCTTTGTAAATTCCACAAGAACAGACTTAGCGAAAGTCTTCTTGAAGGGAAAGCTGTAACTCTGTGAGGTCATTAACAGAACACATAGCAGTTTCTCAGATACCTTCTTTTCAGTTTTTATCTTAGCATATTTCCTTTTTCAACATAGCCCTCAATGGGCTTCCAAATATCACATTGCAAATTCCACAACAACAGCCTCAGTGAACGGTTCCTTGCGGGAAAGCTGTAACTCTGTGAGATGAATTAACAGAACACAAAGCAGTTTCTCAGAAAGATTCTTTCCAGTTTTTAACGGAAGATATTTCCTTTTTCACCGTAGCCCTCTATGGGCTTCCAAATATCACTTTGCAAATTCCACAAGAACAGTCTTAGCGAAAGGCTTCTTGAGAAAGGCTACTTGAGGGGAAACGGTAACTCTGGTAGTTGAATTAACAGAACACAAAGCAGTTTCTCAGAAAGCTTATTTTCAGTTTTTATCCTAGGATATTTCCTTTCTCACCATAGCCCTCTATGGGCTTCCAAATATCACTTTGCAAATTCCACAAGAACCGTCTTAGCGAAAGGCTTCTTGAGGGGAAAGCTGTAACTCTGTGAGATGAATTAACAGAACACAAAGCAGTTTCTCAGAAAGTTTCTTTGCAGTTTCTATTTTAGGATATTTACTTTTTCACCATAGCCCTCTATGGGCTTCCAAATATCGCTTTGCAAATTCTACAAGAACAGCTTTAACTATAGGATTCCTGAGGGAAAGCTGTAACACTGTGAGATGAATTAACAGAACACAAAGCAGTTTCTCAGAAGTCTCTCAGAAAGCTTCTTTCCAGTTTTTAACTGAAGATATTTCCTTTTTCACCATGGCCCTTTATGGGCTTCCAAATGTCACGTTGCAAATTCCACAAGAACAGTCTTAGTGAAAGGCTTCTTGAGGGGAAAGCTGTAACACTGTGAGATTAATTAATGGAACACAAAGCTGTCTCTCAGAAAGCTTCTTTCCAGTTTCTTAAGGAAGATATTTTCTCTTTCACCATAGCCATCTATGGGCTTCCAAATATCACTTTGCAAATTCCACAAGAACAGTCTTAGGGAAAGGCTTCTTAAGTGGAAAGCTGTAACTCTGTGACATGAATTAACAGAACACAAGTCAGTTTCTCAGAAAGATTCTTTACAGTTTTTCATGGAAGATATTTTCTTTTTCACCATTGCCCTCTATGGGCTTCCTAATATTACTTTCCAAATTTCACAAGAACAGTCTTAGTGAACGGCTTCCTGAGGGGAAAGCTGTAACTCTGTGAGATGAACTAACAGAACACTAAGCAGTTTTTCAGAAAGTTTCTTTTCGGTTTTTATCTTAGTGTATTTCCTTTTTCACCATAGCCCCTTTGAGCTTCCAAACATCACTTTGCAGTTTCCACAAGAACAGTCTCAGAGAAAGACTTCTTGAGGGGAAAGCTGTAACTCTGTGAGATGAATTAACAGAACACAAAGCAGTTTGTCAGAAAGCTTCTTTCCAGTTTTTAACTGAAGATATTTCCTTTTTCACCATAGTCCTCTATGGGCTTCCAAATATCACTCTGCAAATTCCACAAGAGCAGTCTTAGCGAAAGGATTCTTGAGGGGAAAGCGGTAATTGTGTGAGATGAATTAAGAGAATACAAAGCAGTCTCTCAGAAAGCTTCTTTCCAGTTTTTCACTGAAGATATTTCCTTGTTCACCATGGCCCTTTATGGGCTTCCAAATATCACTTTGCAAATTCCACAAGATGAGTCTTCGCGAAAGGCTTCTTTATTTATTTATTTATTTATTTATTTATTTAAATTTATTTATCATTATTAAACTTCAAGTTGTAGGGTACATGTGCACAACGTGCAGGTTTGCTACATATGTATTCTTGTGCCATGTTGGTGTGCTGCACCCATCAACTCGTCATTTACATCAGGTATAACTCCCAATGCAATCCCTCCCCACTCCCCCCTCCCCATGATAGGCCCCGGTGTGTGATGTTCCCCTTCCAGAGTCCAAGTGATCTCATTGTTCAGTTCCCGCCTATGAGTGAGAACATGCGGTGTTTGGTTTTCTGTTCTTGTGATAGTTTGCTGAGAATGATGGTTTCCAGCTGCATCCATGTCCCTACAAAGGACACAAACTCATCCTTTTTTATGGCTGCATAGTATTCCATGGTGTATATGTGCCACATTCTCTTAATCCAATCTGTCACTGATGGACATTTGGGTTGATTCCAAGTCTTTGCTATTGTGAATAGTGCTGCAATAAACATACGTGTGCATGTGTCTTTATAGCAGCATAATTTATAATCCTTTGGGTATATACCTAGTAATGGGATGGCTGGGTCATATGGTACATCTAGTTCTAGATCCTTGAGGAATCGCCATACTATTTTCCATAATGGTTGAACTAGTTTACAATCCCACCAACAGTGTAAAAGTGTTCCTATTTCTCCACGTGCTCTCCAGCACCTGTTGTTTCCTGACATTTTAATGATCGCCATTCTAACTGGTGTGAGATGGTATCTCATTGTGCTTTTGATTTGCATTTCTCTGATGGCCAGTGATGATGAGCATTTTTTCATGTGTCTGTTGGCTGTATGAATGTCTTCTTTTGAGAAATGTCTGTTCATATCCTTTGCCCACTTTTTGATGGGGTTGTTTGTTTTTTTCTTGTAAATTTGTTTGAGTTCTTTGTAGGTTCTGGATATTAGCCCTTTGTCAGATGAGTAGATTGCAAAAATTTTCTCCCATTCTGTAGGTTGCCTGTTCACTCTGATGGTAGTTTCTTTTGCTGTGCAGAAGCTCTTTAGTTTAATGAGATCCCATTTGTCAATTTTGGCTTTTGCTGCCGTTGCTTTTGGTGTTTTAGACATGAAGTCTTTGCCCATGCCTATGTCCTGAATGGTACTACCTAGGTTTTCCTCTAGGATTTTTATGGTATTAGGTCTAACATTTAAGTCTCTCATCCATCTTGAATTAATTTTCGTATAAGGAGTAAGGAAAGGATCCAGTTTCAGCTTTCTACTTATGGCTAGCCAATTTTCCCAGCACCATTTATTAAATAGGGAATCCTTTCCCCATTTCTTGTTTCTCTCAGGCTTGTCAAAGATCAGATGGCTGTAGATGTGTGGTATTATTTCTGAGGACTCTGTTCTGTTCCATTGGTCTATATCTCTGTTTTGGTACCAGTACCATGCTCTTTTGGTTACTGTAGCCTTGTAGTATAGTTTGAAGTCAGGTAGCGTGATGCCTCCAGCTTTGTTCTTTTGACTTAGGATTGTCTTGGAGATGCGGGCTCTTTTTTGGTTCCATATGAACTTTAAAGCAGTTTTTTCCAATTCTGTGAAGAAGCTCATTGGTAGCTTGATGGGGATGACATTGAATCTATAAATTACCTTGGGCAGTATGGCCATTTTCACGATATTGATTCTTCCTATCCATGAGCATGGTATGTTCTTCCATTTGTTTGTGTCCTCTTTTATTTCATTGAGCAGTGGTTTGTAGTTCTCCTTGAAGAGGTCCTTTACATCCCTTGTAAGTTGGATTCCTAGGTATTTTATTCTCTTTGAAGCAATTGTGAATGGAGGTTCATTCCTGATTTGGCTCTCTGTTTGACTGTCACTGGTGTATAAGAATGCTTGTGATTTTTGCACATTAATTTTGTATCCTGAGACTTTGCTGAAGTTGCTTATCAGCTTAAGGAGATTTTGGGCTGAGACAATGGGGTTTTCTAAATATACAATCATGTCGTCTGCAAACAGGGACAATTTGACTTCTTCTTTTCCTAACTGAATCCCCTTGATTTCTTTCTCTTGCCTGATTGCCCTAGCCAGAACTTCCAACACTATGTTGAATAGGAGTGGTGAGAGAGGGCATCCCTGTCTTGTGCCAGTTTTCAAAGGGAATTTTTCCAGTTTTTGCCCATTCAGTATGATATTGGCTGTGGGTTTGTCATAAATAGCTCTTATGATTTTGAGGTACGTTCCATCAATACCGAATTTATTGAGCGTTTTTAGCATGAAGGGCTGTTGAATTTTGTCAAAAGCCTTTTCTGCATCGATTGAGATAATCATGTGGTTCTTGTCTTTGGTTCAGTTTATATGCTGGATTACGTTTATTGATTTGCGAATGTTGAACCAGCCTTGCATCCCAGGGATGAAGCCCCACTTGATCATGGTGGATAAGCTTTTTGATGTGCTGCTGAATCCGGTTTGCCAGTATTTTATTGAGGATTTTTGCATCGATGTTCATCAGGGATATTGGTCTAAAATTCTCTTTTTTTGTTGTGTCTCTGCCAGGCTTTGGTATCAGGATGATGTTGGCCTCATAAAATGAGTTAGGGAGGATTCCCTCTTTTTCTATTGATTGGAATAGTTTCGGAAGGAATGGTAGCAGCTCCTCCTTGTACCTCTGGTAGAAATCAGCTGTGAATCCATCTGGTCCTGGACCTTTTTTGGTTGGTAGGCTATTAATTATTGCCTCAATTTCAGAGCCTACTATTGGTCTATTCAGGGATTCGACTTCTTCCTGGTTTAGTCTTGGAAGAGTGTAAGTGTCCAGGAAATTATCCATTTCTTCTAGATTTTCCAGTTTATTTGCATAGAGGTGTTTATAGTATTCTCTGATGGTAGTTTGTATTTCTGTGGGGTCAGTGGTGATATCCCCTTTATCATTTTTAATTGCGTCGATTTGATTCTTCTCTCTTTTCTTCTTTATTAGTCTTGCTAGTGGTCTGTCAATTTTGTTGATCTTTTCAAAAAACCAACTCCTGGATTCATTGATTTTTTGGAGGCTTTTTTGTGTCTCTATCTCCTTCAGTTCTGCTCTGATCTTAGTTATTTCTTGCCTTCTGCTAGCTTTCGAATGTGTTTGCTCTTGCTTCTCTAGTTCTTTTAATTGCGATGTTAGAGTGTCAATTTTAGATCTTTCCTGCTTTCTCTTGTGGGCATTTAGTGCTATAAATTTCCCTCTACACACTGCTTTAAATGTGTCCCAGAGATTCTGGTATGTTGTATCTTTGTTCTCATTGGTTTCAAAGAACATCTTTATTTCTGCCTTCATTTCGTTATGTACCCAGTAGTCATTCAGGAGCAGGTTGTTCAGTTTCCATGTAGTTGAGCGGTTTTGATTGAGTTTCTTAGTCCTGAGTACTAATTTGATTGCACTGTGGTCTGAGAGACAGTTTGTTATAATTTCTGTTCTTGTACATTTGCTGAGGAGTGCTTTACTTCCAATTACGTGGTCAATTTTGGAGTAAGTACGATGTGGTGCTGAGAAGAATGTATATTCTGTTGATTTGGGGTGGAGAGTTCTATAGATGTCTATTAGGTCTGCTTGCTGCAGAGATGAGTTCAATTCCTGGATATCCTTGTTAGCTTTCTGTCTCGTTGAACTGTCTAATGCTGACAGTGGATTGTTGAAGTCTCCCATTATTATTGCATGGGAGTCTAAGTCTCTTTGTAAGTCTCTAAGGACTTGCTTTATGAATCTGGGTGCTCCTGTATTGGGTGCATATATATTTAGGATAGTTAGCTCTTCCTGTTGAATTGATCCCTTTACCATTATGTAATGGCCTTCTTTGTCTCTTTTGATCTTTGATGGTTTAAAGTCTGTTTTATCAGAGACTAGTATTGCAACCCCCGCTTTTTTTTGTTCTCCATTTGCTTGGTAAATCTTCCTCCATCCCTTTATTTTGAGCCTATGTATGTCTCTGCGTGTGAGATGGGTCTCCTGAATACAGCAGACTGATGGATCTTGACTCTTTATCCAGTTTGCCAGTCTGTGTCTTTTAATTGGAGCATTTAGTCCATTTAAATTTAAGGTTAAGATTGTTATGTGTGAACTTGATCCTGCCATTATGATATTAACTGGTTATTTTGCTCATTAGTTGATGCAGTTTCTTCCTAGCCTTGACTGTCTTTACAGTTTGGCATGTTTTTGCAATGGCTGGTACCGGTTGTTCCTTTCCATGTTTAGTGCTTCCTTCAGGGTCTCTCGTAAGGCAGGCCTAGTGGTGACAAAATCTCTAAGCATTTGCTTATCTGTAAAGGATTTTATTTCTCCTTCACTTATGAAACTTAGTTTGGCTGGATATAAAATTCTGGGTTTAAAATTCTTTTCTTTAAGAATGTTGAATATTGGCCCCCACTCTCTTCTGGCTTGAAGAGTTTCTGCCGAGAGATCTGCTGTTAGTCTGATGGGCTTCCCTTTGTGGGTAACCCGACCTTTCTCTCTGGCTGCCCTTAAGATTTTTTCCTTCATTTCAACTTTGGTGAATCTGGCAATTATGTGTCTTGGAGTTGCTCTTCTCGAGGAGTATCTTTGTGGCGTTCTCTGTATTTCCTGGATTTGAATGTTGGCCTGCCCTACTAGGTTGGGGAAGTTCTCCTGGATGATATCCTGAAGAGTGTTTTCCAACTTGGTTCCATTTTCCCCCTCACTTTCAGGCACCCCAATCAGACGTAGATTTGGTCTTTTTACATAATCCCATACTTCTTGCAGGCTTTGTTCATTTCTTTTTCTTCTTTTTTCTTTTGGTTTCTCTTCTCGCTTCATTTCATTCATTTGATCCTCCATCGCTGACATTCTTTCTTCCAGTTGATCGAGTCGGTTACTGAAGCTTGTGCATTTGTCACGTATTTCTCGTGCCATGGTTTTCGTGTCTTTCATTTCGTTTGTGAGCTTCTCTGCATTAATGACTCTAGCCATCAATTCTTCCACTTTTTTTTCAAGATTTTTAGTTTCTTTGCGCTGGGTACGTAATTCCTCCTTTAGCTCTGAGAAATTTGATGGACTGAAGCCTTCTTCTCTCATGTCGTCAAAGTCATTCTCCGTCCAGCTTTGATCTGTTGCTGGCGATGAGCTGCGCTCCTTTGCCGGGGGAGATGCGCTCTTATTTTTTGAACTTCCAGCTTTTCTGCCCTGCTTTTTCCCCATCTTTGTGGTTTTATCTGCCTCTGGTCTTTGATGATGGTGATGTACTGATGGGGTTTTGGTGTAGGTGTCCTTCCTTTTTGATAGCTTTCGTTCTAACAGTCAGGATCCTCAGCTGTAGGTTGTAGCTGTAGGAGATTGCTTGAGGTCCACTCCAGACCCTGTTTGCCTGGGTATCAGCAGCAGAGGCTGCAGAAGATAGAATATTTCTGAACAGCGAGTGTACCTGCCTGATTCTTGCTTTGAAAGCTTCCTCTCAGGGGTGTACTCCACCCTGTGAGGTGTGGGGTGTCAGACTGCCCCTAGTGGGGGATGTCTCCCAGTTAGGCTACTCAGGGGTCAGGGACCCACTTGAGCAGGGAGTCTGTCCCTTCTCAGATCTCAACCTCCGTGTTGGGAGATCCACTGCTCTCTTCAAAGCTGTCAGACAGAGTCGTTTGCGTCTGCAGAGCTGCTGCGTTTGTTATTGTTTATTGTGCCCTGTCCCCAGAGGTGGAGTCTACAGAGACAGGCAGGTTTCCTTGAGCTGCTGTGAGCTCCACCCAGTTCGAGCTTCCCAGCAGCTTTGTTTACCTACTTAAGCCTCAGCAATGGCGGGCGCCCCTCCCCCAGCCTCGCTGCTGCCTTGCCGGTAGATCACAGACTGCTGTGCTAGCAATGAGGGAGGCTCCGTGGGTGTGGGACCCTCCCGGCCAGGTGTGGGATATGATCTCCTGGTGTGCCTGTTTGCTTAAAGCACAGTATTGGGGTGGGAGTTACCCGATTTTCCAGGTGTTGTGTGTCTCAGTTCCCCTGGCTAGGAAAAGGGATTCCCTTCCCCCTTGCGCTTTCCAGGTGAGGCAATGCCTCGCCCTGCTTCAGCTCTCGCTGGTCAGGCTGCAGCAGCTGACCAGCACCGATCGTCTGGCACTCCCCAGTGAGATGAACCCAGTACCTCAGTTGAAAATGCAGAAATCACCGGTCTTCTGTGTCGCTCGCGCTGGGAGTTGGAGACTGGAGCTGTTCCTATTTGGCCATCTTGCTCCGCCCCTCCTCAGTTGAAAATGCAGAAATCACCGGTCTTCTGTGTCGCTCGCGCTGGGAGTTGGAGACTGGAGCTGTTCCTATTCGGCCATTCGCGAAAGGCTTCTTCAGGGGAAAGCTGTAACTCTGTGAGATGAATTAACAGAACACAAAGCCGTTTCTCGGAAAGCTTCTTTCCAGTTTTTTACCGGAGATATTTCCTTTTTCACCATAGCCCTCTACGGGCTTCCCAATATCCCTTTGTAAATTCCACAAGAACAGACTTAGCGAAAGTCTTCTTGAAGGGAAAGCTGTAACTCTGTGAGGTCATTAACAGAACACATAGCAGTTTCTCAGATACCTTCTTTTCAGTTTTTATCTTAGCATATTTCCTTTTTCAACATAGCCCTCAATGGGCTTCCAAATATCACATTGCAAATTCCACAACAACAGCCTCAGTGAACGGTTCCTTGCGGGAAAGCTGTAACTCTGTGAGATGAATTAACAGAACACAAAGCAGTTTCTCAGAAAGATTCTTTCCAGTTTTTAACGGAAGATATTTCCTTTTTCACCGTAGCCCTCTATGGGCTTCCAAATATCACTTTGCAAATTCCACAAGAACAGTCTTAGCGAAAGGCTTCTTGAGAAAGGCTACTTGAGGGGAAACGGTAACTCTGGTAGTTGAATTAACAGAACACAAAGCAGTTTCTCAGAAAGCTTATTTTCAGTTTTTATCCTAGGATATTTCCTTTCTCACCATAGCCCTCTATGGGCTTCCAAATATCACTTTGCAAATTCCACAAGAACCGTCTTAGCGAAAGGCTTCTTGAGGGGAAAGCTGTAACTCTGTGAGATGAATTAACAGAACACAAAGCAGTTTCTCAGAAAGTTTCTTTGCAGTTTCTATTTTAGGATATTTACTTTTTCACCATAGCCCTCTATGGGCTTCCAAATATCGCTTTGCAAATTCTACAAGAACAGCTTTAACTATAGGATTCCTGAGGGAAAGCTGTAACACTGTGAGATGAATTAACAGAACACAAAGCAGTTTCTCAGAAGTCTCTCAGAAAGCTTCTTTCCAGTTTTTAACTGAAGATATTTCCTTTTTCACCATGGCCCTTTATGGGCTTCCAAATGTCACGTTGCAAATTCCACAAGAACAGTCTTAGTGAAAGGCTTCTTGAGGGGAAAGCTGTAACACTGTGAGATTAATTAATGGAACACAAAGCTGTCTCTCAGAAAGCTTCTTTCCAGTTTCTTAAGGAAGATATTTTCTCTTTCACCATAGCCATCTATGGGCTTCCAAATATCACTTTGCAAATTCCACAAGAACAGTCTTAGGGAAAGGCTTCTTAAGTGGAAAGCTGTAACTCTGTGACATGAATTAACAGAACACAAGTCAGTTTCTCAGAAAGATTCTTTACAGTTTTTCATGGAAGATATTTTCTTTTTCACCATTGCCCTCTATGGGCTTCCTAATATTACTTTCCAAATTTCACAAGAACAGTCTTAGTGAGCGGCTTCCTGAGGGGAAAGCTGTAACTCTGTGAGATGAACTAACAGAACACTAAGCAGTTTTTCAGAAAGTTTCTTTTCGGTTTTTATCTTAGTGTATTTCCTTTTTCACCATAGCCCCTTTGAGCTTCCAAACATCACTTTGCAATTTCCACAAGAACAGTCTCAGAGAAAGACTTCTTGAGGGGAAAGCTGTAACTCTGTGAGATGAATTAACAGAACACAAAGCAGTTTGTCAGAAAGCTTCTTTCCAGTTTGTAACTGAAGACATTTCCATTTTCACCATAGTCCTCTATGGGCTTCCAAATATCACTCTGCAAATTCCACAAGAGCAGTCTTAGCGAAAGGATTCTTGAGGGGAAAGCGGTAATTGTGTGAGATGAATTAAGAGAATACAAAGCAGTCTCTCAGAAAGCTTCTTTCCAGTTTTTCACTGAAGATATTTCCTTTTTCACCATGGCCCTTTATGGGCTTCCAAATATCACTTTGCAAATTCCACAAGATGAGTCTTCGCGAAAGGCTTCTTTATTTATTTATTTATTTATTTATTTATTTATTTATTTAAATTTATTTATCATTATTAAACTTCAACTTGTAGGATACATGTGCACAACGTGCAGGTTTGCTACATATGTATTCTTGTGCCATGTTGGTGTGCTGCACCCATCAACTCGTCATTTACATCAGGTATAACTCCCAATGCAATCCCTCCCCGCTCCCCCCTCCCCATGATAGGCCCCGGTGTGTGATGTTCCCCTTCCCGAGTCCAAGTGATCTCATTGTTCAGTTCCCGCCTATGAGTGAGAACATGCGGTGTTTGGTTTTCTGTTCTTGTGATAGTTTGCTGAGAATGATGGTTTCCAGCTGCATCCATGTCCCTACAAAGGACACAAACTCATCCTTTTTTATGGCTGCATAGTATTCCATGGTGTATATGTGCCACATTCTCTTAATCCAATCTGTCACTGATGGACATTTGGGTTGATTCCAAGTCTTTGCTATTGTGAATAGTGCTGCAATAAACATACGTGTGCATGTGTCTTTATAGCAGCATAATTTATAATCCTTTGGGTATATACCTAGTAATGGGATGGCTGGGTCATATGGTACATCTAGTTCTAGATCCTTGAGGAATCGCCATACTATTTTCCATAATGGTTGAACTAGTTTACAATCCCACCAACAGTGTAAAAGTGTTCCTATTTCTCCACGTGCTCTCCAGCACCTGTTGTTTCCTGACATTTTAATGATCGCCATTCTAACTGGTGTGAGATGGTATCTCATTGTGCTTTTGATTTGCATTTCTCTGATGGCCAGTGATGATGAGCATTTTTTCATGTGTCTGTTGGCTGTATGAATGTCTTCTTTTGAGAAATGTCTGTTCATATCCTTTGCCCACTTTTTGATGGGGTTGTTTGTTTTTTTCTTGTAAATTTGTTTGAGTTCTTTGTAGGTTCTGGATATTAGCCCTTTGTCAGATGAGTAGATTGCAAAAATTTTCTCCCATTCTGTAGGTTGCCTGTTCACTCTGATGGTAGTTTCTTTTGCTGTGCAGAAGCTCTTTAGTTTAATGAGATCCCATTTGTCAATTTTGGCTTTTGCTGCCGTTGCTTTTGGTGTTTTAGACATGAAGTCTTTGCCCATGCCTATGTCCTGAATGGTACTACCTAGGTTTTCCTCTAGGATTTTTATGGTATTAGGTCTAACATTTAAGTCTCTCATCCATCTTGAATTAATTTTCGTATAAGGAGTAAGGAAAGGATCCAGTTTCAGCTTTCTACTTATGGCTAGCCAATTTTCCCAGCACCATTTATTAAATAGGGAATCCTTTCCCCATTTCTTGTTTCTCTCAGGCTTGTCAAAGATCAGATGGCTGTAGATGTGTGGTATTATTTCTGAGGACTCTGTTCTGTTCCATTGGTCTATATCTCTGTTTTGGTACCAGTACCATGCTCTTTTGGTTACTGTAGCCTTGTAGTATAGTTTGAAGTCAGGTAGCGTGATGCCTCCAGCTTTGTTCTTTTGACTTAGGATTGTCTTGGAGATGCGGGCTCTTTTTTGGTTCCATATGAACTTTAAAGCAGTTTTTTCCAATTCTGTGAAGAAGCTCATTGGTAGCTTGATGGGGATGACATTGAATCTATAAATTACCTTGGGCAGTATGGCCATTTTCACGATATTGATTCTTCCTATCCATGAGCATGGTATGTTCTTCCATTTGTTTGTGTCCTCTTTTATTTCATTGAGCAGTGGTTTGTAGTTCTCCTTGAAGAGGTCCTTTACATCCCTTGTAAGTTGGATTCCTAGGTATTTTATTCTCTTTGAAGCAATTGTGAATGGAGGTTCATTCCTGATTTGGCTCTCTGTTTGACTGTCACTGGTGTATAAGAATGCTTGTGATTTTTGCACATTAATTTTGTATCCTGAGACTTTGCTGAAGTTGCTTATCAGCTTAAGGAGATTTTGGGCTGAGACAATGGGGTTTTCTAAATATACAATCATGTCGTCGGCAAACAGGGACAATTTGACTTCTTCTTTTCCTAACTGAATCCCCTTGATTTCTTTCTCTTGCCTGATTGCCCTAGCCAGAACTTCCAACACTATGTTGAATAGGAGTGGTGAGAGAGGGCATCCCTGTCTTGTGCCAGTTTTCAAAGGGAATTTTTCCAGTTTTTGCCCATTCAGTATGATATTGGCTGTGGGTTTGTCATAAATAGCTCTTATGATTTTGAGGTACGTTCCATCAATACCGAATTTATTGAGCGTTTTTAGCATGAAGGGCTGTTGAATTTTGTCAAAAGCCTTTTCTGCATCGATTGAGATAATCATGTGGTTCTTGTCTTTGGTTCAGTTTATATGCTGGATTACGTTTATTGATTTGCGAATGTTGAACCAGCCTTGCATCCCAGGGATGAAGCCCCACTTGATCATGGTGGATAAGCTTTTTGATGTGCTGCTGAATCCGGTTTGCCAGTATTTTATTGAGGATTTTTGCATCGATGTTCATCAGGGATATTGGTCTAAAATTCTCTTTTTTTGTTGTGTCTCTGCCAGGCTTTGGTATCAGGATGATGTTGGCCTCATAAAATGAGTTAGGGAGGATTCCCTCTTTTTCTATTGATTGGAATAGTTTCGGAAGGAATGGTACCAGCTCCTCCTTGTACCTCTGGTAGAAATCAGCTGTGAATCCATCTGGTCCTGGACCTTTTTTGGTTGGTAGGCTATTAATTATTGCCTCAATTTCAGAGCCTACTATTGGTCTATTCAGGGATTCGACTTCTTCCTGGTTTAGTCTTGGAAGAGTGTAAGTGTCCAGGAAATTATCCATTTCTTCTAGATTTTCCAGTTTATTTGCATAGAGGTGTTTATAGTATTCTCTGATGGTAGTTTGTATTTCTGTGGGGTCAGTGGTGATATCCCCTTTATCATTTTTAATTGCGTCGATTTGATTCTTCTCTCTTTTCTTCTTTATTAGTCTTGCTAGTGGTCTGTCAATTTTGTTGATCTTTTCAAAAAACCAACTCCTGGATTCATTGATTTTTTGGAGGCTTTTTTGTGTCTCTATCTCCTTCAGTTCTGCTCTGATCTTAGTTATTTCTTGCCTTCTGCTAGCTTTCGAATGTGTTTGCTCTTGCTTCTCTAGTTCTTTTAATTGCGATGTTAGAGTGTCAATTTTAGATCTTTCCTGCTTTCTCTTGTGGGCATTTAGTGCTATAAATTTCCCTCTACACACTGCTTTAAATGTGTCCCAGAGATTCTGGTATGTTGTATCTTTGTTCTCATTGGTTTCAAAGAACATCTTTATTTCTGCCTTCATTTCGTTATGTACCCAGTATTCATTCAGGAGCAGGTTGTTCAGTTTCCATGTAGTTGAGCGGTTTTGATTGAGTTTCTTAGTCCTGAGTTCTAATTTGATTGCACTGTGGTCTGAGAGACAGTTTGTTATAATTTCTGTTCTTGTACATTTGCTGAGGAGTGCTTTACTTCCAATTACGTGGTCAATTTTGGAGTAAGTACGATGTGGTGCTGAGAAGAATGTATATTCTGTTGATTTGGGGTGGAGAGTTCTATAGATGTCTATTAGGTCTTCTTGCTGCAGAGATGAGTTCAATTCCTGGATATCCTTGTTAACTTTCTGTCTCGTTGATCTGTCTAATGTTGACAGTGGAGTGTTGAAGTCTCCCATTATTATTGCACGGGAGTCGAAGTCTCTTTGTAAGTCTCTAAGGACTTGCTTTATGAATCTGGGTGCTCCTGTATTGGGTGCATATATATTTAGGATAGTTAGCTCTTCCTGTTGAATTGATCCCTTTACCATTATGTAATGGCCTTCTTTGTCTCTTTTGATCTTTGATGGTTTAAAGTCTGTTTTATCAGAGACTAGTATTGCAACCCCCGCTTTTTTTTGTTCTCCATTTGCTTGGTAAATCTTCCTCCATCCCTTTATTTTGAGCCTATGTATGTCTCTGCGTGTGAGATGGGTCTCCTGAATACAGCAGACTGATGGATCTTGACTCTTTATCCAGTTTGCCAGTCTGTGTCTTTTAATTGGAGCATTTAGTCCATTTAAATTTAAGGTTAAGATTGTTATGTGTGAACTTGATCCTGCCATTATGATATTAACTGGTTATTTTGCTCATTAGTTGATGCAGTTTCTTCCTAGCCTTGATTGTCTTTACATTTTGGCATGTTTTTGCAATGGCTGGTACCGGTTGTTCCTTTCCATGTTTAGTGCTTCCTTCAGGGTCTCTTGTAAGGCAGGCCTAGTGGTGACAAAATCTCTAAGCATTTGCTTATCTGTAAAGGATTTTATTTCTCCTTCACTTATGAAACTTAGTTTGGCTGGATATAAAATTCTGGGTTTAAAATTCTTTTCTTTAAGAATGTTGAATATTGGCCCCCACTCTCTTCTGGCTTGAAGAGTTTCTGCCGAGAGATCTGCTGTTAGTCTGATGGGCTTCCCTTTGTGGGTAACCCGACCTTTCTCTCTGGCTGCCCTTAAGATTTTTTCCTTCATTTCAACTTTGGTGAATCTGGCAATTATGTGTCTTGGAGTTGCTCTTCTCGAGGAGTATCTTTGTGGCGTTCTCTGTATTTCCTGGATTTGAATGTTGGCCTGCCCTACTAGGTTTGGGAAGTTCTCCTGGATGATATCCTGAAGAGTGTTTTCCAACTTGGTTCCATTTTCCCCCTCACTTTCAGGCACCCCAATCAGACGTAGATTTGGTCTTTTTACATAATCCCATACTTCTTGCAGGCTTTGTTCATTTCTTTTTCTTCTTTTTTCTTTTGGTTTCTCTTCTCGCTTCATTTCATTCATTTGATCCTCCATCGCTGACATTCTTTCTTCCAGTTGATCGAGTCGGTTACTGAAGCTTGTGCATTTGTCACGTATTTCTCGTGCCATGGTTTTCGTGTCTTTCATTTCGTTTGTGAGCTTCTCTGCATTAATGACTCTAGCCATCAATTCTTCCACATTTTTTTCAAGATTTTTAGTTTCTATGCGCTGGGTACGTAATTCCTCCTTTAGCTCTGAGAAATTTGATGGACTGAAGCCTTCTTCTCTCATGTCGTCAAAGTCATTCTCCGTCCAGCTTTGATCTGTTGCTGGCGATGAGCTGCGCTCCTTTGCCGGGGGAGATGCGCTCTTATTTTTTGAACTTCCAGCTTTTCTGCCCTGCTTTTTCCCCATCTTTGTGGTTTTATCTGCCTCTGGTCTTTGATGATGGTGATGTACTGATGGGGTTTTGGTGTAGGTGTCCTTCCTTTTTGATAGCTTTCGTTCTAACAGTCAGGATCCTCAGCTGTAGGTTGTAGCTGTAGGAGATTGCTTGAGGTCCACTCCAGACCCTGTTTGCCTGGGTATCAGCAGCAGAGGCTGCAGAAGATAGAATATTTCTGAACAGCGAGTGTACCTGCCTGATTCTTGCTTTGAAAGCTTCCTCTCAGGGGTGTACTCCACCCTGTGAGGTGTGGGGTGTCAGACTGCCCCTAGTGGGGGATGTCTCCCAGTTAGGCTACTCAGGGGTCAGGGACCCACTTGAGCAGGGAGTCTGTCCCTTCTCAGATCTCAACCTCCGTGTTGGGAGATCCACTGCTCTCTTCAAAGCTGTCAGACAGAGTCGTTTGCGTCTGCAGAGCTGCTGCGTTTGTTATTGTTTATTGTGCCCTGTCCCCAGAGGTGGAGTCTACAGAGACAGGCAGGTTTCCTTGAGCTGCTGTGAGCTCCACCCAGTTCGAGCTTCCCAGCAGCTTTGTTTACCTACTTAAGCCTCAGCAATGGCGGGCGCCCCTCCCCCAGCCTCGCTGCTGCCTTGCCGGTAGATCACAGACTGCTGTGCTAGCAATGAGGGAGGCTCCGTGGGTGTGGGACCCTCCCGGCCAGGTGTGGGATATGATCTCCTGGTGTGCCTGTTTGCTTAAAGCACAGTATTGGGGTGGGAGTTACCCGATTTTCCAGGTGTTGTGTGTCTCAGTTCCCCTGGCTAGGAAAAGGGATTCCCTTCCCCCTTGCGCTTTCCAGGTGAGGCAATGCCTCGCCCTGCTTCAGCTCTCGCTGGTCAGGCTGCAGCAGCTGACCAGCACCGATCGTCTGGCACTCCCCAGTGAGATGAACCCAGTACCTCAGTTGAAAATGCAGAAATCACCGGTCTTCTGTGTCGCTCGCGCTGGGAGTTGGAGACTGGAGCTGTTCCTATTTGGCCATCTTGCTCCGCCCCTCCTCAGTTGAAAATGCAGAAATCACCGGTCTTCTGTGTCGCTCGCGCTGGGAGTTGGAGACTGGAGCTGTTCCTATTCGGCCATTCGCGAAAGGCTTCTTCAGGGGAAAGCTGTAACTCTGTGAGATGAATTAACAGAACACAAAGCCGTTTCTCGGAAAGCTTCTTTCCAGTTTTTTACCTTAGATATTTCCTTTTTCACCATAGCCCTCTACAGGCTTCCCAATATCCCTTTGTAAATTCCACAAGAACAGACTTAGCGAAAGTCTTCTTGAAGGGAAAGCTGTAACACTGTGAGGTCATTAACAGAACACATAGCAGTTTCTCAGATACCTTCTTTTCAGTTTTTATCTTAGCATATTTCCTTTTTCAACATAGCCCTCAATGGGCTTCCAAATATCACATTGCAAATTCCACAACAACAGCCTCAGTGAACGGTTCCTTGCGGGAAAGCTGTAACTCTGTGAGATGAATTAACAGAACACAAAGCAGTTTCTCAGAAAGATTCTTTCCAGTTTTTAACGGAAGATATTTCCTTTTTCACCGTAGCCCTCTATGGGCTTCCAAATATCACTTTGCAAATTCCACAAGAACAGTCTTAGCGAAAGGCTTCTTGAGAAAGGCTACTTGAGGGGAAACGGTAACTCTGGTAGTTGAATTAACAGAACACAAAGCAGTTTCTCAGAAAGCTTATTTTCAGTTTTTATCCTAGGATATTTCCTTTCTCACCATAGCCCTCTATGGGCTTCCAAATATCACTTTGCAAATTCCACAAGAACCGTCTTAGCGAAAGGCTTCTTGAGGGGAAAGCTGTAACTCTGTGAGATGAATTAACAGAACACAAAGCAGTTTCTCAGAAAGTTTCTTTGCAGTTTCTATTTTAGGATATTTACTTTTTCACCATAGCCCTCTATGGGCTTCCAAATATCGCTTTGCAAATTCTACAAGAACAGCTTTAACTATAGGATTCCTGAGGGAAAGCTGTAACACTGTGAGATGAATTAACAGAACACAAAGCAGTTTCTCAGAAGTCTCTCAGAAAGCTTCTTTCCAGTTTTTAACTGAAGATATTTCCTTTTTCACCATGGCCCTTTATGGGCTTCCAAATGTCACGTTGCAAATTCCACAAGAACAGTCTTAGTGAAAGGCTTCTTGAGGGGAAAGCTGTAACACTGTGAGATTAATTAATGGAACACAAAGCTGTCTCTCAGAAAGCTTCTTTCCAGTTTCTTAAGGAAGATATTTTCTCTTTCACCATAGCCATCTATGGGCTTCCAAATATCACTTTGCAAATTCCACAAGAACAGTCTTAGGGAAAGGCTTCTTAAGTGGAAAGCTGTAACTCTGTGACATGAATTAACAGAACACAAGTCAGTTTCTCAGAAAGATTCTTTACAGTTTTTCATGGAAGATATTTTCTTTTTCACCATTGCCCTCTATGGGCTTCCTAATATTACTTTCCAAATTTCACAAGAACAGTCTTAGTGAGCGGCTTCCTGAGGGGAAAGCTGTAACTCTGTGAGATGAACTAACAGAACACTAAGCAGTTTTTCAGAAAGTTTCTTTTCGGTTTTTATCTTAGTGTATTTCCTTTTTCACCATAGCCCCTTTGAGCTTCCAAACATCACTTTGCAATTTCCACAAGAACAGTCTCAGAGAAAGACTTCTTGAGGGGAAAGCTGTAACTCTGTGAGATGAATTAACAGAACACAAAGCAGTTTGTCAGAAAGTTTCTTTCCAGTTTGTAACTGAAGATATTTCCTTTTTCACCATAGTCCTCTATGGGCTTCCAAATATCACTCTGCAAATTCCACAAGAGCAGTCTTAGCGAAAGGATTCTTGAGGGGAAAGCGGTAATTGTGTGAGATGAATTAAGAGAATACAAAGCAGTCTCTCAGAAAGCTTCTTTCCAGTTTTGAACTGAAGATATTTCCTTTTTCACCATGGCCCTTTATGGGCTTCCAAATATCACTTTGCAAATTCCACAAGATGAGTCTTCGCGAAAGGCTTCTTTATTTATTTATTTATTTATTTATTTATTTAAATTTATTTATCATTATTAAACTTCAACTTGTAGGATACATGTGCACAACGTGCAGGTTTGCTACATATGTATTCTTGTGCCATGTTGGTGTGCTGCACCCATCAACTCGTCATTTACATCAGGTATAACTCCCAATGCAATCCCTCCCCGCTCCCCCCTCCCCATGATAGGCCCCTGTGTGATGTTCCCCTTCCCGAGTCCAAGTGATCTCATTGTTCAGTTCCCGCCTATGAGTGAGAACATGCGGTGTTTGGTTTTCTGTTCTTGTGATAGTTTGCTGAGAATGATGGTTTCCAGCTGCATCCATGTCCCTACAAAGGACACAAACTCATCCTTTTTTATGGCTGCATAGTATTCCATGGTGTATATGTGCCACATTCTCTTAATCCAATCTGTCACTGATGGACATTTGGGTTGATTCCAAGTCTTTGCTATTGTGAATAGTGCTGCAATAAACATACGTGTGCATGTGTCTTTATAGCAGCATAATTTATAATCCTTTGGGTATATACCTAGTAATGGGATGGCTGGGTCATATGGTACATCTAGTTCTAGATCCTTGAGGAATCGCCATACTATTTTCCATAATGGTTGAACTAGTTTACAATCCCACCAACAGTGTAAAAGTGTTCCTATTTCTCCACGTGCTCTCCAGCACCTGTTGTTTCCTGACATTTTAATGATCGCCATTCTAACTGGTGTGAGATGGTATCTCATTGTGCTTTTGATTTGCATTTCTCTGATGGCCAGTGATGATGAGCATTTTTTCATGTGTCTGTTGGCTGTATGAATGTCTTCTTTTGAGAAATGTCTGTTCATATCCTTTGCCCACTTTTTGATGGGGTTGTTTATTTTTTTCTTGTAAATTTGTTTGAGTTCTTTGTAGGTTCTGGATATTAGCCCTTTGTCAGATGAGTAGATTGCAAAAATTTTCTCCCATTCTGTAGGTTGCCTGTTCACTCTGATGGTAGTTTCTTTTGCTGTGCAGAAGCTCTTTAGTTTAATGAGATCCCATTTGTCAATTTTGGCTTTTGCTGCCGTTGCTTTTGGTGTTTTAGACATGAAGTCTTTGCCCATGCCTATGTCCTGAATGGTACTACCTAGGTTTTCCTCTAGGATTTTTATGGTATTAGGTCTAACATTTAAGTCTCTCATCCATCTTGAATTAATTTTCGTATAAGGAGTAAGGAAAGGATCCAGTTTCAGCTTTCTACTTATGGCTAGCCAATTTTCCCAGCACCATTTATTAAATAGGGAATCCTTTCCCCATTTCTTGTTTCTCTCAGGCTTGTCAAAGATCAGATGGCTGTAGATGTGTGGTATTATTTCTGAGGACTCTGTTCTGTTCCATTGGTCTATATCTCTGTTTTGGTACCAGTACCATGCTCTTTTGGTTACTGTAGCCTTGTAGTATAGTTTGAAGTCAGGTAGCGTGATGCCTCCAGCTTTGTTCTTTTGACTTAGGATTGTCTTGGAGATGCGGGCTCTTTTTTGGTTCCATATGAACTTTAAAGCAGTTTTTTCCAATTCTGTGAAGAAGCTCATTGGTAGCTTGATGGGGATGGCATTGAATCTATAAATTACCTTGGGCAGTATGGCCATTTTCACGATATTGATTCTTCCTATCCATGAGCATGGTATGTTCTTCCATTTGTTTGTGTCCTCTTTTATTTCACTGAGCAGTGGTTTGTAGTTCTCCTTGAAGAGGTCCTTTACATCCCTTGTAAGTTGGATTCCTAGGTATTTTATTCTCTTTGAAGCAATTGTGAATGGAAGTTCATTCCTGATTTGGCTCTCTGTTTGACTGTCACTGGTGTATAAGAATGCTTGTGATTTTTGCACATTAATTTTGTATCCTGAGACTTTGCTGAAGTTGCTGATCAGCTTAAGGAGATTTTGGGCTGAGAAATGGGGTTTTCTAAATATACAATCATGTCGTCTGCAAACAGGGACAATTTGACTTCTTCTTTTCCTAACTGAATCCCCTTGATTTCTTTCTCTTGCCTGATTGCCCTAGCCAGAACTTCCAACACTATGTTGAATAGGAGTGGTGAGAGAGGGCATCCCTGTCTTGTGCCAGTTTTCAAAGGGAATTTTTCCAGTTTTTGCCCATTCAGTATGATATTGGCTGTGGGTTTGTCATAAATAGCTCTTATGATTTTGAGGTACGTTCCATCAATACCGAATTTATTGAGCGTTTTTAGCATGAAGGGCTGTTGAATTTTGTCAAAAGCCTTTTCTGCATCGATTGAGATAATCATGTGGTTCTTGTCTTTGGTTCAGTTTATATGCTGGATTACGTTTATTGATTTGCGAATGTTGAACCAGCCTTGCATCCCAGGGAGGAAGCCCACTTGATCATGGTGGATAAGCTTTTTGATGTGCTGCTGAATCCGGTTTGCCAGTATTTTATTGAGGATTTTTGCATCGATGTTCATCAGGGATATTGGTCTAAAATTCTCTTTTTTTGTTGTGTCTCTGCCAGGCTTTGGTATCAGGATGATGTTGGCCTCATAAAATGAGTTAGGGAGGATTCCCTCTTTTTCTATTGATTGGAATAGTTTCAGAAGGAATGGTACCAGCTCCTCCTTGTACCTCTGGTAGTAATCAGCTGTGAATCCATCTGGTCCTGGACCTTTTTTGGTTGGTGGGTATTAATTATTGCCTCAATTTCAGAGCCTACTATTGGTCTATTCAGGGATTCAACTTTTTCTTGGTTTAGTCTTGGAAGAGTGTAAGTGTCCAGGAAATTATCCATTTCTTCTAGATTTTCCAGTTTATTTGCATAGAGGTGTTTATAGTATTCTCTGATGGTAGTTTGTATTTCTGTGGGGTCAGTGGTGATATCCCCTTTATCATTTTTAATTGCGTCGATTTGATTCTTCTCTCTTTTCTTCTTTATTAGTCTTGCTAGTGGTCTGTCAATTTTGTTGATCTTTTCAAAAAACCAACTCCTGGATTCATTGATTTTTTGGAGGCTTTTTTGTGTCTCTATCTCCTTCAGTTCTGCTCTGATCTTAGTTATTTCTTGCCTTCTGCTAGCTTTCGAATGTGTTTGCTCTTGCTTCTCTAGTTCTTTTAATTGCGATGTTAGAGTGTCAATTTTAGATCTTTCCTGCTTTCTCTTGTGGGCATTTAGTGCTATAAATTTCCCTCTACACACTGCTTTAAATGTGTCCCAGAGATTCTGGTATGTTGTATCTTTGTTCTCATTGGTTTCAAAGAACATCTTTATTTCTGCCTTCATTTCGTTATGTACCCAGTAGTCATTCAGGAGCAGGTTGTTCAGTTTCCATGTAGTTGAGCGGTTTTGATTGAGTTTCTTAGTCCTGAGTACTAATTTGATTGCACTGTGGTCTGAGAGACAGTTTGTTATAATTTCTGTTCTTGTACATTTGCTGAGGAGTGCTTTACTTCCAATTACGTGGTCAATTTTGGAGTAAGTACGATGTGGTGCTGAGAAGAATGTATATTCTGTTGATTTGGGGTGGAGAGTTCTATAGATGTCTATTAGGTCTGCTTGCTGCAGAGATGAGTTCAATTCCTGGATATCCTTGTTAGCTTTCTGTCTCGTTGATCTGTCTAATGCTGACAGTGGATTGTTGAAGTCTCCCATTATTATTGCATGGGAGTCTAAGTCTCTTTGTAAGTCTCTAAGGACTTGCTTTATGAATCTGGGTGCTCCTGTATTGGGTGCATATATATTTAGGATAGTTAGCTCTTCCTGTTGAATTGATCCCTTTACCATTATGTAATGGCCTTCTTTGTCTCTTTTGATCTTTGATGGTTTAAAGTCTGTTTTATCAGAGACTAGTATTGCAACCCCTGCTTTTTTTTGTTCTCCATTTGCTTGGTAAATCTTCTCCATCCCTTTATTTTGAGCCTATGTATGTCTCTGCGTGTGAGATGGGTCTCCTGAATACAGCAGACTGATGGATCTTGACTCTTTATCCAGTTTGCCAGTCTGTGTCTTTTAATTGGAGCATTTAGTCCATTTACATTTAAGGTTAAGATTGTTATGTGTGAACTTGATCCTGCCATTATGATATTAACTGGTTGTTTTGCACGTTAGTTGATGCAGTTTCTTCCTAGCCTTGGTGGTCTTTACATTTTGGCATGTTTTTGCAATGGCTGGTACCGGTTGTTCCTTTCCATGTTTAGTGCTTCCTTCAGGGTCTCTTGTAAGGCAGGCCTAGTGGTGACAAAATCTCTAAGCATTTGCTTATCTGTAAAGGATTTTATTTCTCCTTCACTTATGAAACTTAGTTTGGCTGGATATAAAATTCTGGGTTGAAAATTCTTTTCTTTAAGAATGTTGAATATTGGCCCCCACTCTCTTCTGGCTTGAAGAGTTTCTGCCAAGAGATCTGCTGTTAGTCTGATGGGCTTCCCTTTGTGGGTAACCCGACCTTTCTCTCTGGCTGCCCTTAAGATTTTTTCCTTCATTTCAACTTTGGTGAATCTGGCAATTATGTGTCTTGGAGTTGCTCTTCTCGAGGAGTATCTTTGTGGTGTTCTCTGTATTTCCTGGATTTGAATGTTGGCCTGCCCTACTAGGTTGGGGAAGTTCTCCTGGATGGTATCCTGAAGAGTGTTTTCCAACTTGGTTCCATTTTCCCCCTCACTTTCAGGCACCCCAATCAGACGTAGATTTGGTCTTTTCACATAATCCCATACTTCTTGCAGGCTTTGTTCATTTCTTTTTCTTCTTTTTTCTTTTGGTTTCTCTTCTCGCTTCATTTCATTCATTTGATCCTTCATTGCTGACATTCTTTCTTCCAGTTGATCGAGTCGGTTACTGAAGCTTGTGCATTTGTCACGTATTTCTCGTGCCATGGTTTTCGTGTCTTTCATTTCGTTTGTGAACTTCTCTGCATTAATTACTCTAGCCATCAATTCTTCCACTTTTTTTTCAAGATTTTTAGTTTCTTTGCGCTGGGTACGTAATTCCTCCTTTAGCTCTGAGAAATTTGATGGACTGAAGCCTTCTTCTCTCATGTCGTCAAAGTCATTCTCCGTCCAGCTTTGATCCATTGCTGGCGATGAGCTGCGCTCCTTTGCCGGGGGAGATGCGCTCTTATTTTTTGAATTTCCAGCTTTTCTACCCTGCTTTTTCCCCATCTTTGTGGTTTTATCTGCCCCTGGTCTTTGATGATGGTGATGTACTGATGGGGTTTTGGTGTAGGTGTCCTTCCTGTTTGATAGCTTTCCTTCTAACAGTCAGGATCCTCAGCTGTAGGTTGTAGCTGTAGGAGATTGCTTGAAGTCCATTCCAGACCCTGTTTGCCTGGGTATCAGCAGCAGAGGCTGCAGAAGATAGAATATTTCTGAACAGCGAGGGTACCTGTCTGAATCTTGCTTTGAAAGCTTACTCTCAGGGGTGTACTCCACCCTGTGAGGTGTGGGGTGTCAGACTGCCCCTAGTGGGGGATGTCTCCCAGTTAGGCTACTCAGGGGTCAGGGACCCACTTGAGCAGGGAGTCTGTCCCTTCTCAGATCTCAACCTCCGTGTTGGGAGATCCACTGCTCTCTTCAAAGCTGTCAGACAGAGTCGTTTGCGTCTGCAGAGCTGCTGCGTTTGTTATTGTTTACTGTGCCCTGTCCCCAGAGGTGGAGTCTACAGAGACAGGCAGGTTTGCTTGAGCTGCTGTGAGCTCCACCCAGTTCGAGCTTCCCAGCAGCTTTGTTTACCTACTTAAGCCTCAGCAATGGCGGGCGCCCCTCCCCCAGCCTCGCTGCTGCCTTGCCGGTAGATCACAGACTGCTGTGCTAGCAATGAGGGAGGCTCCGTGGGTGTGGGACCCTCCCGGCCATAGCTGCATGATTTATAATCCTTTGGGTATATACCCAGTAATGGGATCGCTGGGTCATATGGTACGTCTAGTTCTAGATCCTTGAGGAATCGCCATACTGTTTTCCATAATGATTGAACTAGTTTACAATCCCACCAACAGTGTAAAAGTGTTCCTATTTCTCCACATCCTCTCCAGCACCTGTTGTTTCCTGACTTTTTAATGATCATCATTCTAACTGGTGTGAGATGGTATCTCAGTGTGGTTTGATTTGCATTTCCCTGATGGACAGTGATGATGAGCATTTTTTCATGTGTCTGTTGGCTATATGAATGTCTTCTTTTGAGAAATGTCTGTTCATATCCTTTGCCCACTTTTTGATGGGGTTGTTTGTTTTTTTCTTGTAAATTTGTTTGAGGTCTTTGTAGGTTCTGGATATTAGCCTTTGTCAGATGAGTAGATTGCAAAAATTTTCTCCCATTCTGTAGGTTGCCTGCTCACTCTGATGGTAGTTTCTTTTGCTGTGCAGAAGCTCTTTAGTTTAATGAGATCCCATTTGTAAATTTTGGCTTTTGCTGCCGTTGCTTTTAGTGTTATAGACATGAAGTCTTTGCCCATGCCTATGTCCTGAATGGTACTACCTAGGTTTTCCTCTAGAGTTTTTATGGTATTTGGTCTAACGTTTAAGTCTCTAATCCATCTTGAATTAATTTTCGTATAAGGAGTAAGGAAAGGATCCAGTTTCAGCTTTCTGCTTATGGATAGCCAATTTTCCCAGCACCATTTATTAAATAGGGAATCCTTTCCCCATTTCTTGTTTCTCTCAGGTTTGTCAAAGATCAGATGGCTCTAGATGTGTGGTATTATTTCTGAGGACTCTGTTCTGTTCCATTGGTCTTTATCTCTGTTTTGGTACCAGTACCATGCTGTTTTGGTGACTGTAGCCTTGTAGTATAGTTTGAAGTCAGGTAGCATGATGCCTCCAGCTTTGTTCTTTTGACATAGGATTGTCTTGGAAATGCGTGCTCTTTTTTGGTTCCATATGAACTTTAAAGCAGTTTTTTCCAATTCTGTGAAGAAACTCATTGGTAGCTTGATGGGGATGGCATTGAATGTATAAATAACCTTGGGCAGTATGGCCATTTTCACGATATTGATTCTTCCTATCCATTAGCATGGTATGTTCTTCCATTTGTTTGTGTCCTCTTTTATTTCATTGAGCAGTGGTTTGTAGTTCTTGAAGAGGTCCTTTACATCCCTTGTAAGTTGGATTCCTAGGTGTTTTATTCTCTTTGAAGCAATTGTGAATGGAAGTTCATTCATGATTTGGCTCTCTGTTTGTCTGTTACTGGTGTATACGAATGCTTGAGATTTTTGCACATTAATTTTGTATCCTGAGACTTTGCTGAACTTGCTTATCAGCTTAAGGAGATTTCGGGCTGAGACAATGGGATTTTCTAAATATACAATCATGTCATCTGCAAAGAGGGACAATTTGACTTCTTCTTTTCCTAACTGAATCCCCTTGATTTCTTTCTCTTGCCTGATTGCCCTAGCCAGGACTTCCAACACTATGTTGAATAGGAGTGGTGAGAGAGGGCATCCCTGTCTTGTGCCAGTTTTCAAAGGGAATTTTTCCAGGTTTTGCCCATTCAGTATGATATTGGCTGTGGGTTTGTCATAAATAGCTCTTATGATTTTGAGGTACGTTCCATCAATACCGAATTTATTGAGCATTTTTAGCATGAAGGGCTGTTGAATTTTGTCAAAAGCCTTTTCTGCATCGATTGAGATAATCATGTGGTTCTTGTCTTTGGTTCTGTTTATATGCTGGATTATGTTTATTGATTTGCGAATGTTGAACCAGCCTTGCATCCCAGGGATGACGCCCACTTGATCATGGTGGATAAGCTTTTCGATGTGCTGTTGAATACGGTTTGCCAGTATTTTATTGAGGATTTTTGCATCGATGTTCATCAGGGATATTGGTCTAAAATTCTCTTTTTTTGTTGTGTCTCTGCCAGGCTTTGGTATCAGGATGATGTTGGCCTCATAAGATGAGTTAGGGAGGATTCCCTCTTTTTCTATTGATTGGAATAGGTTCAGAAGGAATGGTACCAGCTCCTCCTTGTACCTCTGGTAGAATTCAGCTGTGAATCCATCTGATCCTGGATTTTTTTCGTTGGTAGGCTATTAATTATTGCCTCAATTTCAGAGCCTGCTATTGGTCTATTCAGGGATTCAACTTCTTCCTGGTTTAGTCTTGGAAGAGTGTAAGTGTCCAGGAAATTATCCATTTCTTCTAGATTTTCCAGTTTATTTGCGTAGAGGTGTTTATAGTATTCTCTGATGGTAGTTTGTATTTCTGTGGGGTCGGTGGTGATATCCCCTTTATCATTTTTAATTGCATCGATTTGATTCTTCTCTCTTTTCTTCTTTATTAGTCTTGCTAGTGGTCTGTCAATTTTGTTGATCTTTTCAAAAAACCAACTCCTGGATTCATTGATTTTTTGGAGGGTTTTTTGTGTCTCTATCTCCTTCAGTTCTGCTCTGATCTTAGTTATTTCTTGCCTTCTGCTAGCTTTCGACTGTGTTTGCTCTTGCTTCTCTAGTTCTTTTAATTGCGATGTTAGAGTGTCAATTTTAGATCTTTCCTGCTTTCTCTTGTGGGCATTTAGTGCTATAAATTTCCCTCTACACACTGCTTTAAATGTGTCCCAGAGATTCTGGTATGTTGTATCTTTGTTCTCATTGGTTTCAAAGAACATCTTTATTTCTGCCTTCATTTCGTTATGTACCCAGTAGTCATTCAGGAGCAGGTTGTTCAGTTTCCATGTAGTTGAGCGGTTTTGATTGAGTTTCTTAGTCCTGAGTTCTAATTTGATTGCACTGTGGTCTGAGAAACAGTTTGTTATAATTTCTGTTCTTGTACATTTGCTGAGGAGTGCTTTACTTCCAATTACGTGGTCAATTTTGGAGTAGCTACGATGTGGTGCTGAGAAGAATGTATATTCTGTTGATTTGGGGTGGAGAGTTCTATAGATGTCTATTAGGTCTGCTTGCTGCAGAGATGAGTTCAATTCCTGGATATCCTTGTTAACTTTCTGTCTCGTTGATCTGTCTAATGTTGACAGTGGAGTGTTGAAGTCTCCCATTATTATTGTATGGGAGTCTAAGTCTCTTTGTAAGTCTCTAAGGACTTGCTTTATGAATCTGGGTGCTCCTGTATTGGGTGCTTATATATTTAGGATAGTTAGCACTTCCTGTTGAATTGATCCCTTTACCATTATGTAATGGCCTTCTTTGTCTCTTTTGATCTTTGATGGTTTAAAGTCTGTTTTATCAGAGACTAGTATTGCAACCCCTGCTTTTTTTTGTTCTCCATTTGCTTGGTAAATCTTCTCCATCCCTTTATTTTGAGCCTATGTATGTCTCTGCGTGTGAGATGGGTCTCCTGAATACAGCAGACTGATGGATCTTGACTCTTTATCCAGTTTGCCAGTCTGTGTCTTTTAATTGGAGCATTTAGTCCATTTACATTTAAGGTTAAGATTGTTATGTGTGAACTTGATCCTGCCATTATGATATTAACTGGTTGTTTTGCTCGTTAGTTGATGCAGTTTCTTCCTAGCCTTGGTGGTCTTTACATTTTGGCATGTTTTTGCAATGGCTGGTACCGGTTGTTCCTTTCCATGTTTAGTGCTTCCTTCAGGGTCTCTTGTAAGGCAGGCCTAGTGGTGACAAAATCTCTAAGCATTTGCTTATCTGTAAAGGATTTTATTTCTCCTTCACTTATGAAACTTAGTTTGGCTGGATATAAAATTCTGGGTTTAAAATTCTTTTCTTTAAGAATGTTGAATATTGGCCCCCACTCTCTTCTGGCTTGAAGAGTTTCTGCCGAGAGATCTGCTGTTAGTCTGATGGGCTTCCCTTTGTGGGTAACCCGACCTTTCTCTCTGGCTGCCCTTAAGATTTTTTCCTTCATTTCAACTTTGGTGAATCTGGCAATTATGTGTCTTGGAGTTGCTCTTCTCGAGGAGTATCTTTGTGGCGTTCTCTGTATTTCCTGGATTTGAATGTTGGCCTACCCTACTAGGTTGGGGAAGTTCTCCTGGATGGTATCCTGAAGAGTGTTTTCCAACTTGGTTCCATTTTCCCCCTCACTTTCAGGCACCCCAATCAGACGTAGATTTGGTCTTTTTACATAATCCCATACTTCTTGCAGGCTTTGTTCATTTCTTTTTCTTCTTTTTTCTTTTGGTTTCTCTTCTCGCTTCATTTCATTCATTTGATCCTCCATTGCTGACATTCTTTCTTCCAGTTAATCGAGTCGGTTACTGAAGCTTGTGCATTTGTCACGTATTTCTTGTGCCATGGTTTTCGTCTCTTTCATTTCGTTTGTGAACTTCTCTGCATTAATTACTCTAGCCATCAATTCTTCCACTTTTTTTTCAAGATTTTTAGTTTCTTTGCGCTGGGTACGTAATTCCTCCTTTAGCTCTGAGAAATTTGATGGACTGAAGCCTTCTTCTCTCATGTCGTCAAAGTCATTCTCCGTCCAGCTTTGATCCATTGCTGGCGATGAGCTGCGCTCCTTTGCCGGGGGAGATGCGCTCTTATTTTTTGAATTTCCAGCTTTTCTGCCCTGCTTTTTCCCCATCTTTGTGGCTTTATCTGCCTGTGGTTTTTAATGGAAGATATTTCCTTTTTCACCATAGCCCTTTATGGGCTTCCAAATATCACTTTGCAAATTTCACAAGAACAGTCATAGTGAACGGTTTCATGACCGGAAAGCTGTAACTCTGTGAGATGAATTAACAGAACACAAAGCGGTTTCTCAGAAATCTTGTTTCCAGTTTTTAACGAAAGATATTTCCTTTTTCACCATAGCCCCCATGGGCTTCGAAATATCACTTTTCAAATTCCACAAGAACAGTTTTAGAGAGGGCTTCTTGAGGAGAAATGTGTAACACTGTGAGATGAATTACCAGAACACAAAGCAGTTTCTCAGAAAGCTTCTTTTCGGTTTTTATATTAGGATATTTCCATTTCCACCATAGCCCTCTATGGGCTTCCAAATATCACTTTGCAAATTCCACAAGAACAGTCTTAGCGAAAGGCATCTTGAGGGGAAAGCTGTAAATCTGTGAGATGAATTAACAGAACACAAAGCAGTTTCTAAAAAACATTCTTTCCCGTTTTTAACGGAAGATATTTCCTTTTTCATCATAGCCTTCTATGGGCTTCCAAATATCACCTTGAAATTTCCACAGGAACAATCTTAGTGAACGGCTACTTGAGGGGAAAGCTATAACTCTTTGAGATGAATTAAGAGAAGATAAAGCAGTTTCTCAGAAAGCTTCTTTTCAGTTTTTATTTTAGAATATTTCCTTTTTGCCATAACCCTCTAGGGGCTTCTAAAATAACTTTGCAATTTCCACAAGAACAGTCTTCGTGAAAGTCTTCTTGAGGAGAAAGCTGTAACTCTGTGAGATGAATTAGCAGGACACAAAGCACTTTCTCAGAAAGCTTCTATCCAGTTTATAACGGAAAACATTTCCTTATTCACCATAGCACTCTATGGCCTTCTAAATACCACTTTCGAAATGACACAAGAACAGTCCTAGTGAAAGACTACTTGAGGGGAAAGCTGTAACACTGTGAGATGAATTAACAGAACACAAAGCAGTTTCTCCGAAAGCTTATTTTCAGTTTTTATCTCAGGCTATTTCCCTTTTCACCATAGACCTCTATGGGCTTCTAAATATCACTTTCCAAATTCCACAAGAACAGCCTTAGGGAAACGCTTCTTAAGGGGAAAGCTGTAACTCTGTGAGATGAATTAACAGAACACAAAGCAATTTCTCAGAAAGCTTCTATCCAGTTTTTAACTGAAGATATTTCCTTTTTCCCCATAGCCCTCTATGAACTTCCAAATATCACTTTGCAAACTCGACAAGAACAGTCTTAGTGATCGACTTCTTGAGGGGAAAGGTATAACTCCGTGAGATGAGTTAAGAGAACACAATGCAGTTTCTCAGAAAGTTTCTTTTCGGTTTTTATGGTAAGATATTTCCTTTTTCATCATAGCCCTCTATATTCTTCCAAATATCACTTTGCAAATTCCACAAGAACATTCTTAATGAATGGCTTCTGGAGGGGAAAGCTGTAACTCCGTGAGATGAAATAAGAGAACACAAAGAAGTTTCTCAGAAAGGTTCTTTCTGATTTTTAATGGAAGTTATTACCTTTATCTCCAAAGCCCTCTACGGGTTTCAAAATGTCACTTTGCAAATTCCAGAAGAACAGTCTTAGGGAAAGGTTTCTTGAGGGGAAAGCTGTAACTCTGTGAGATGAATTAACAGAATACAAAGCAGTTTCTCAGAAACCTTCTTTCCAGTTTTTAACGGAAGATATTTCCTTTTTCTCCATAGACCTCTAAGGTTTCTAAATATCACTTTCCAAATTCCACAAGAACAGTCTGAGCGAAAGTATTCTTGAGGGGAAAGCTGTAACTCTGTGAGATAAATTAATAGTACACAAAGCAGTTTCTCAGAAGCTTCTTTCCAGTTTTTAACTGAAGATATTTCATTTTTTACCATGGCTCTCTATGAGCTTCCAAATATCACTTTGCAAATTCCACAAGAACAGTCTTAGCGAAAGGCTTCTTGAGGAGAAAGCTGTAACTCTGTGAGATGAATTAACAGGACACAAACGACTTTCTCAGACAGCTTCTTTCCAGTTTATAACGGAAGACATTTCCTTATTCACCATAGCCGTCTATGGCCTTCTAAATTCCACTTTCCAAATGACACAAGAACAGTCCTAGCGAAAGACTTCTTGAGGGGAAAGCTGTAACTTTGTGAGATGAATTAAGAGAACACAAAGCAGGGTCTCAGAAAGCTTCTTTCCAGTTTTCAACTGAAGATATTTCCTTTTTAACCATAGCCCTCTTTGGGCTTCTAAATATCTCTTTGCAAATTCCACAAGAACAGACATAGTAAAGTTCTCCTTGAGGGGAAAACTGTAACTCTGTGAGATGAATTAACAGAACACAAAGCAGTTTCTCAGAAAGCTTCCTTCCAGTTTTTAACGGAAGATATTGCCTTTCTCACCAAAGCCCTCTATGGGCTTCCAAATATCACTTTGCAAATTCCACAAGAACAGTCTTAGCGAAAGGCTTCTTGAGGAAAAAGCTGTACGTATGTGAAATGAATTTACAGAACACAAAGCAGTTTCTCAGAAAGCTTCTTTCTGTTTTTTAACGGAAGATAAATCCTTTTTCACCATAGCCCTCTCTGGGCTTCCAAATATCACTTTGCAAATCCCACAAGAACAGTCTTAGCGAAAAGCTTCTTGAGGGGAAAGCTGTAACTCTCTGAGATGAATTAACGGAACAAAAAGCAGTTTCTCAGAAAACTTCTTTCCAGTTCTTAACGGAGGATAATTCCTTTTTCACAATAGCCCTCTATGGGCTTCTAAATATAACGTTCTAAATTCCACAAGAACAGTCTTAGCGAAAGGCTTCTTGAGGGGAAAGCTATAGCTCTGTGAGATGAATTAACAGAACACAAAACAGTTTCTCAGAAAGCTTATTTTCAGTTTTTATATTAGGCTATTTCCTTTTTCAACGTCGACCACTGTAGGCTTCTAAATATCACTTTCCAAATTCCACAAGAACAGTCTTAGGGTAAGGCTTCTTGACGGGAAAGCAGTAACTCTGTGAGACGAATTAACAGAACACAAGGCAGTTTTTCAGAAATCTTCGTTCCAGTTTTTAAAGGCAGTTATTTCCTTTTTCACCATAGCCCTATATGGGCTTCCAAATATCACTTTGCAAATTTCACAAGAACAGTCTTAGTGAAAGGCTTCTTGGGGGAATGCTGTAACTCTGTTAGATGAATTAAGAGAACACAATGCAGTTTCCCAGAAAGCTTCTTTCCACTTTTTAATGGAAGATATTTCCTTTTTCACCATAGCCCTCTATGGGCTTCCAAATATCACTTTGCAAATTCCGCAAGAACTGTCTTAGCGAATGGTTTCTTGAGGTAAAAGCTGTAAGTCTGTGAAATGAATTGACAGAACACAAAGCAGTTTCTCAGAAAGATTCTTTCCAGTTTTTAACTGAAGATATTTCATTTTTCACCATAGCCCTCCTTGGGCTTCCAAATATCACTTTGCAAATTCCACAAAAACAGTCTTAGCGAAAGACTTCTCAAGGGGAAAGCTGTAACTCTGTGAGATGAATTAACAGAACACAAAGTGGTTTCTCAGAAAGCTTCTTTCCAGTTTTTAACTGAAGTTATTTCCTTTTTCACCGTAGCCCTCTACGCGCTTCCAAATATCACTTTGCAAATTCCACAAAAACAGTCTTAGCAAAAGGCTTCTTGAGGGGAAAGCTGTAACTCTGTGAGATGAATTAACAGAACACAAAGCAGTTTCTCAGAAAGTTTCTTTCCAGTTTTTAACGGAGGATATTTCCTTTTTCACCATAGCCGTCTATGGGCTTCTAAATATCACGTTCTAAATTGCACAAGAACAGTCTTAGCGAAAGGCTTCTTGAGAGGAAAGCTGTAACTCTGTGAGATGAATTAAGAGAACACAAAGCAGTTTTTCAGAAAGCTTATTTTCAGTTTTTATCTTAGGTTATTTCCTTTTTCACCGTAGACCTCTGTAGGCTTCTAAATATCACTTCCCAAATTCGACAAGAACAGTCTTAGGGAAGGCTTCGTGAGGGGAAAGCTGTAACTTTGTGAGATGAATTAGCAGAACACAACGCAGTGTCTCAGAAAGCTTCTTTCCCGTTTTAAACCAAAGATATTTCCTTTTCACCATAGCTCTCTATGGCCTTCGAAATGTCACTTTGCAAATTCCACAAGAACAGTCATAGCGAAAGGCTTCCTCAGGGGAAAGCTGTAACTCTGTGGGATGAATTCACAGATCAGAAAGCTGTTTCTCAGAAAGCTTCTTTCTCACTTTTATGGCGGATATTTCCTTTGGCCCTATAGTCTTCAAAGGGAACCGAATTATCCCTTCTCAGATTCCACAGAAATAAGGTTAGCAAACAGCTCTACGACATATAGCTCTCACTCAGTGAGTGGAAGTCACATATCACAAAGCAGTTTCTCAGAAAGGTTCTTTGCAGTTTTTATCTTAGGATATTTCCTTTTTCACCACAGCCCTCTATGGGCTTACAAATACCACTGTGCAAATTCCACAAGAACAGTCTTACCGAAAGGCTTCTTAAGGGGAAAGCTGTAACTCTGTGAGGTGAATTAACAGAACACAAAGCAGTTTCTCAGAAAGCTTCTTTTCAGCTTTTATCTTAGGATATTTCCTTTTTCACCATAGCCCTATAAGGGCTTACAAATATCACTATGAGTACTACACAAGAAGAGTCTTAGCAAAAGTCTTTTTGAGGGTAAATCTGTAACTCTTTGAGATTAATTAACAGAACACAAAGCAGTTTCTTGGAAAGCTTCTTTCCATTTTTTAACTGAAGACATTTCCCTTTTCACCACAGCTGTCTATGGGCTTCGAAATATCACTTTGCAAATTCAAAAAGAACAGTCCTAGCAAAAGGCTTCTTGAGTGTAATGCTGTAACTCTGTGAGATGAAATAACAGATCTCAGAGAAGTTTCTCAGAAAGCTTCTTTCTCACTTTTAGCGGCAGATATTTCCTTTGGCCCTATAGTCTTCAAAGGGATCCAAAATAACAGTTCTCCGATTCCATAGAAATAAGGCTATCAAACAGCTCTAGGAAATACAGCTGTAACTCAGTGAGTGGAAGTCACATAATACTAAACCGTTTCTCAGAAAGCCTCTTTCAGTTATTAACTGAAGCTATATCCTTTTTCACAGTAGCCCTCTATGGGCTTCAAAATATCACTTTGAAAATACAGCAAGAACAGTCTTAGCGAAAGGCTTCTAGAGGGGAAAGCTGTAACTCTGTTAGGTGAATTAACAGAACACAAAGCAGTTTCTCAGGAATGTTCTTTACAGTTTTTATCTGAAGATATTTCCTTTTCTCCATAGCGCTCTATGGGCTTCCAAATATCACATTTCAAATTCCACGAGAACAGTCTTAGTGAAAGACTTCTTGAGTGGAAAGCTGTAAGTCTGTGAGATGAATTAAAAGAACACAAAGTAATTTCTCAGAAAGCTTCTTTCCAGTTTTTATCTGAGGATATTTCGTTTTCACCATAGCCGTCTATTGGCTTCCAAATATCATTTTTCAAATTGCACAAGAATAATCTTAACGAAAGGCTTCTTGAGGGGAAAGCTGTAACTCTGTGAAATGAATTCGCAGATCACAAAGAAGTTTCTCAGAAAGCTTCTTTCTAACTTTTAGCGGTGGATATTTCCTTTGGCCCTTCAGTCTTCAAAGGGATCCAAAATAACAGTTCTCAGATTCCACAGAAATACGGCTGCCAAACAGCTCTACGAAATACAGCTGTAACTCAGTGAGTGGAAGTCATATATCACAAAGCAGTTTCTCAGAAAGCTTCTTTTCAGTTTTTAACTGAAGATATATCCTTTTTCACTATAGGTCACTATGAGCTTCCAAATATCACTTTGCATATTCCACAAGAACTGTCTTAGCAAAAGGCTTCTTGAGGGGAAACCTGTAACTCTGTGAGATGAATTAACAAAACACAAAGCAGTTTCTCAGAAAGGTTCTTTTCGGTTTTTATCTTAGGATATTTAGGTTTTCACCATCGACTTCTATGGGCTTACAAATATCACTTTGCAAATTCCACAAGAACAGTCTTAGCGAAAGGCTTCTAGAGGGGAAGCTGAAACTCTGTGAGGTGAATTAACAGAATACAAAGCAGTTTCTCAGAAAGTTTCTTTCCAGTTTTTAACTGAAGGTATTTCCTTTTTCACAATAGCCCTCTATGGGCTTTCAAATATCACTTTTCAAATTCCACAAGAACAGTCTTAGTGAACGGCTTCTTGAGGGGAAAGCTGAAACTGTGTCAGATGAATTAACAGAACACAAAACAGTTTGTTCGAAAGCTTTTTTCCAGGTTTGATCCGAGGACATTTCCTTTTACACCATAGCCCTATCACGGCTTCCAAATATCACTTTGCAAATTCCACAAGATCCATCTTAGCGAAAGACTTCTGGATGGGAAAGCTGTAACTCTGCGAGATGAATTAACAGAAAACAAAGCAGTTCCTCAGAAAGCTTCTTTCCAGTTTTTAATCGAAGATATTTCCTTTTTCACCATATCCCTCCATGGGCTTCCAAATATCACATTGCAAATTCCACAAGAACAGTCTTAGCGAAATGCTTCTTGAGGGGAAAGCTGTAACTCTGTGAGATGAATTAACGGAACACAAAGCAGTTTCTCAGAAAACTACTTTCCAGTTTTTATGTGAGGAAATTTCCTTTTTAACGGTACCCCTCTAAGGGCTTCCAAATATCACTTTGTAAACTCCACAAGAACAGTCTTAGAGAAAGGATTCTTGATAGGAAAGCTGTAACTCTGTGTATGAATTAAAGAACACAAAGCAGTTTCTCAGAAAGCTTCTCTCCAGTTTTTAACTGAAGATATTTCCTTTTTCACCATAGCGCTCTATGGGCTTCCAAATATCTCTTTGGAAATTCCAGAAGAAGAGTTTTAGTGAAGGGCTTCTTGAGGGTAGAGCTGTAATACTGTGAGATGAATTAACAGAACACAAAGCAGTTTCTCAGAAAGCTTCTTTCCAGTTTTTATGTGAGGAAATTTCCTTTTTAACCGTACCCCTCTATGGGTTTCCAAATATCACTTTGTAAACTCCACAAGAACAGTCTTAGCGAAAGGATTCTTGATAGGAAAGGTGTAAGTCTGTGTATGAATTAACAGAACACAAAGCAGTTTCTCAGAAAGCTTCTCTCCAGTTTTTAACTGAAGATATTTCTATTTTCACCATAGCCCTCTATGAGCTTCCAAATACCATTTTGCAAATTTCACAACAACAGTCTTAATGAACGGCTTCTTGAGGGGAAAACTATAACTCTGTGAGATGAATTAATGGTACGCAAAGCAGTTTCTCAAAAAGCTTCTTTTCAGTTTTTATCTTAGGATATTTCCTTTTTCACCATAGCCCTCTATTGTTTTCCAAATATCACCTTTCACATTCCACGAGAACAGTCTTAGCGAAAGGCTTCTTGAGGGGAAACTGTAGCTCTGTGAGATCAATTCACAGATCACAAAGAAGTTTCTCAGAAAGCTTCTTTCACACTTTTAGCGGCGGATATTTCCTTTGGACCTATAGTCTTCAAAGAGATCCGAAGTAACATTTCCCAGATTCCACAGAAATAAGGCTAGCCAACAGTTCTACGAAATACAGCAGTATCTCAGTGACAGGAAATCACATATCACAAAGCAGTTCCTCAGAAAGCTTCTTTTCACTTTTTAACTGAAGCTATATCCTTTTTCACCATAGCGATTTATGGACTTCCAAAGACCACTTTGCAAATTCTACAAGAACAGTCCTGGTGAAAGGCTTCTTGAGGGGAAAGCTGTAATTCTATAAGATGAATTAACAGAACACAAAGTCGTTTCTCAGAAAGCTTCTTTTCAGTTCTTTCTTAGGAAATTTCTTTTTCACCACAGCCCTCTATGGGCTTCCAAATGTCACTTTGCAAATTCCAAAAGAACAGTCTTAGCGGAATTCTTCTTGAGGGGAAAGCTGTAACACTGTCAGATGAATTAACAGAACACAAAGCAGTTTCTCAGAAAACTTCTTTCGAGTTTATAACTGAAGATATTTCCTTTTTCGCCATAGCCCCCTATGGGTTTCCAAATATCACTTTGAAAATTCCACAAGAACGGTCTTAGTGAACGGTTTCAGGAGGGCAAAGCTGTAACTGTGTGAGATGAATTAACGGAACACAAAGCAGTTTCTCAAGAAGCTTCTTTCTAGTTTTCATCTGAGGACATTTCCTTTTTCACCATAGCCCTCTATGGGCTTCCAAATTTCACTTTGCAAATTCCACAAGAACAGTCTTAGCGAAAGACTTCTTGAGGGGAAAGCTGTAACTCTGTGAGATGAATTAACAGAAAACAAAGCAGTTTCTCAGAAAGCTTCTATACAGATTCTAACTGAAGATATTCCTTTTTTCACCATAACCCTATATGGGCTTCCAAATATTACTTTGCGAATTACACAAGAATAGTCTTAGCGAAAGGCTTCTTGAGGGTAAAGCTGTTACTCTGTAATATGAATTAACAGAACACTAAGCAGTTTCTGAGAAAGCTTCTTTTCAGTTTTTATCTTAGGATATTTCCTCTCTCACCGTAGCCCTCTATAGGCTTCCAAATATCACTTTGCAAATTTCACAAGAACAGTCTTAGCGAAAGGCTTCTTGAGGGGAAAGCTGTAACTGTGTGAGATGAATAAACAGAACAGAAAGCAGTTTCTCAGAAAGCTTCTTTCAGATTTTAACTGAAGATAATTCGTTTTTCAGCATAGCCCTCTATGGGCTTCTAAATACCACTTTGCAAATTCCACAAGAACAGACTTAGTGAAAGGATTCTTGGGGGAAAAGCTGTAACTCTGTGAGTTGAATTAACAGGACACAAAGCAGTTTCTCAGAAAGCTTCTTTCCAGTTTTTAACTGAAGATATTTTCTTTTTAACCATAGCCCTCTATGGGCTTCCAAATATCACTTTGCATATTCCACAAGAAAAGTCTTAGCGAAAGGCTTCTTGAGGGGAAAGCTGTAAATCTGTGAGATGAATTAACAGAACACAAAGGTGTTTCTCAGAAAGTTTCTTGCCAGTTTTTAACTGAAGATATTTCCTTTTTCACCAAAGCCCTCTATGGGCTTCCAAATACCACTTTGCAAATTCCACAAGAACAGACTTAGTGAAAGGATTCTTGAGGGAAAAGCTGTAACTCTGTGAGTTGAATTAACAGGACACAAAGCAGTTTCTCAGAAAGCTTCTTTCCAGTTTTTAACTGAAGATATTTTCTTTTTAACCATAGCCCTCTATGGGCTTCCAAATATCACTTTGCATATTCCACAAGAAAAGTCTTAGCGAAAGGCTTCTTGAGGGGAAAGCTGTAAATCTGTGAGATGAATTAACAGAACACAAAGGTGTTTCTCAGAAAGTTTCTTGCCAGTTTTTAACTGAAGATATTTCCTTTTTCACCAAAGCCCTCTATGGGCTTCCAAATACCACTTTGCAAATTCCACAAGAACAGACTTAGTGAAAGGATTCTTGAGGGAAAAGCTGTAACTCCGTGAGTTGAATTAACAGGACACAAAGCAGTTTCTCAGAAAGCTTCTTTCCAGTTTTTAACTGAAGATATTTTCTTTTTAACCATAGCCCTCTATGGGCTTCCAAATATCACTTTGCATATTCCACAAGAAAAGTCTTAGCGAAAGGCTTCTTGAGGGGAAAGCTGTAACTCTGTGAGATGAATTAACAGAACACAAAGGTGTTTCTCAGAAAGTTTCTTGCCAGTGTTTAACTGAAGATATTTCCTTTTTCACCAAAGCCCTCTATGGGCTTCCAAATATCACTTTGCAAATTCCACAAGAACAGTCTTAGCGAAGGGCTTCTGGAGGAAAGTGCTGTAACTCTGTGAGATGAATTAAGAGAACGCAAAGCAGTTTCTCAGAAATCTTCTTTCCAGTTTTTAACGGAACATATTTTCTTTTTCACCATAGCCCTCTATGGGCTTCGAAATATCACTTTGCAATTTCCAGATGAACAGTCTTTGCGGAGGGCTTCTGGAGGGGACGTTTTTAACTCTGTGAGATGAATTAAGAGAACACAAAGCAGTTTCTCAGAAATCTTCTTTCCAGTTTTTACGGTAAGATATATCCTTGTTCACCGTAGCCCTCTACGGGCTTCCAAATATCACTATGCAAATTCCACAAGAACAGTCTTAGTGAAAGACTTCTGGAGGGGCAAGCTGTAACTCTGTGAGATGAATTAACACAACACAAAGCAGTTTCTCAGAAAGCTTCCTTCCAGTTTTTAACGGAAGAAATTTCCTTTTTCACCATTGCCCTCTATGGGTTTCCAAACATCACTTTGCAAATTTCACAAGAACAGTCTTAGTGAACGGCTTCTTGAGGAGAAAGCTGAAACTCTGTGAGATGAACTAACAGAACACAAAGCAGTTTCTCAAAGAGCTTCTTTTCGGTTTTTAGCGGAAGATATTTACTTTTTCACCATAGCCCTCTATGTGCTTCCAAATATCACTTTGCAAATTCCACAAGAACAGTCTTAACGAAGGGCTTCTGGAGGGGAAAGTTGTAACTCTGTGAGATAAATTAACAAGACAGAAAGCAGTTTCTCAGAAAGCTTCTTTCCAGTTTTTAACTGAAGATATTTCCTTTTTCACCATAGCCCTCTAGGGGTTCCAAATATCACTTTGCAAATTCCACAAGAATAGTCTTAAGGAAAAGATTCTGGAGGGGAAAGCTGTAAATCTGTGAGATGAATTAACAGAACACAAAACACTTTCACAGAAACCTTCCTTCCAGTTTTTAACTGAAGAAATTTCCTTTTTCACCATAGCGCTCTATGGGCTTCCAAATATGACTTTGCAAATCGCACAAGAACAGTCTTAGCGAAAGGCTTGTTGAGGGGAAAGCTGTAAATATGTGAGATGAATTAACAGAACACAAGGCAGTTTCTCAGAAAGATTCCCTTAAGTTTTTATCTCAGGTAATTTCCTTTTTCACCACAGCCCTCTATGGGCTTCCCAACATCACTTTTCAAATTACACAAGAACAGTCTTAGAGAAAGGCTTCTTGAGGGGAAAGCTGAAACCCTGTGAGTTGAATTAACAGAACACAAAGCATTTTCTCCGAATGCTTCTATTCAATTTTTATCTTAGAATATTTCCTTTTTCACCATAGCCCTGTAAGGGCTTCCAAATATAACTTTGCAAATTCCACATGAAAAGTCTTAGTAAAAAGCTTCTTGAGGGGAAGCTGTAACTCTCTCAGATGAATTAATAGAACACAAAGCAGTTTCTCAGAAAGCTTCTTTCCGGTATTTAACGGAAGATATTTCATTTTTCACCTTAGCCCTCTATGGGCTTCCAAATATGACTTTGAATATCTCACAAAAACATACTTAGCAAAGGCTTCTTGTGGTTAAAGCTGTAACTCGGTCAGATGTATAATTAACAGAACACACGGCAGTTTCTCAGAAAGCTTCTTTTCAGTTTTTAACTGAAGATATTTTCGTTTTCACCATAGCCCTCATTGGGCTTCCAAATATCACTTTGCACATCCCACAAAAACAGTCTTAGCGAAAGTCTTCTTAAGGGGAATGCTCTAGCTCTTTGAGATGATTCAACAGGACACAAAGCAGTTTTTCAGAAAGCTTCTTTTCAGTTTCTATCTTAGGCTATTTCCTTTTTCACCATAGCCCTCTATGGTCTTCCAAATATCACCTTGCAAATTCCACAAGAACAGTCTTAGCGAAAAACTTCTGTAGGGGAAAGCTCTAATTCGGTGAGATGTATTAACAGAAAACACCCTAGTTTCTCATAAAGCTTCTTTCCCCTTTTTAACGGGAGATATTTCCTTTTTCACCATAGCCCTCTATGGGTTACCAAATATGAATTTGCAAATTTCACAAGAAGAGTCTTAGTGAATGGCTTCTTGAGGGGAAAGCTCAAACTCTGTGAGATGAACTAACAGAACACAAAGAAGTTTCTCAGACAGCTTCTTTTCTGTTTTTAACGGAAGATATTCCCTTTTTCAACATAGCCCTCTATGGGCTTCGAAATTTCTCTTTGCAAATTCCACAAGAACAGTTTCAGCCAAAGACTTCTGGAGGGGAAAGCTGTAAGTCAGTGAGATGAATTAACAGAACACAAAGAAGTTTCTCAGAAAGCTTCTTTCCAGTTTTTAAGGTAAGATATTTCCTTTTTCACCATAGCCATCTATGGGCTTCCAAATATCACTTTGGAAATTCCACAAGAACAGTCTTAGTGAACGGCTTCTTAAGGGGAAAGCTGTAAATCGGTGAGATGAATAAACAGAACACAAAGGAGTTACTCATAAAGCTTCTTTCCAGTTTTTAACTAAAGATATTTCCTTTTTCACCATAGCCCTCTATGGGCTTCCAAAATCACTTTGCAAATTCCACAAGAACAGTCTTAGCGAAAGGCTTCTGGAGAGCAAAGCTGTAATTCTGTGAGATAAATTAACAGAACACAAAGCAGTTCCTCAGAAATCTTCTTTCCAGTTTTCATCTTAGGATATTTCCTTTTTCACCATAGCCCTCTATGGGCTTCCAAATATCACTATGCAAATCCCACAGGAACTGTCTTAGTGAAAGGCTTACTGTGGAGGGGCTTTTTGAGGGGATAGCGGTAACACTGGGAGATTAACTAACAGAACACAAAGCAGTTTCTCAGAAAGTTTCTTCTCGGTGTTTACCTTAGGATATTTCCTTTTTCACCTTAGCCAACTATGGGCTTCCAATTATCACTTTGCAAAGTACACAAGAACAATCTTAGCAGAAGGTGTCTTCAGAGGAAAGCTCTAATTCTTTGAGATGAACTAACAGAACACACAGCAGTTTCTCAGAAAGCTTCTTTTCAGTTTATAACTGAAGATATTTCCTTTTTCACTGTAGCCCTCTATGGGCTTCCAAATATCACTTTGCAAGTACCACAACAGCAGCCTTAGCGAAAGGCTTCTTGAGGGTAAAGCTGTAACTCTGTGAGTTGAATTAACAGAAAACAAAACAGTTTCTCAGAAAGTTTCTTTTCTGTTTTTATCTTAGGATATTTACTTTTTCACCATAGCCTTCTAAGGGCTTCAAAATGTCACTTGGCAAATTCCACAAGAACAGTCTTAGTGAACGGCTCCTTGAGCGGAAAGCTGTAACTCTGTGAGATGAACTAACAGAAGAGAAAGCAGTTTCTCAGAAAGGTTCTTTTCGTTTTTTTCTTAGGATATTTCCATTTTCATCATAGCCCTCTATGGGATTCCAAATATCACTTTGCAAATTCCACAACAACAGCCTTAGCGAAAGGCTTTCTGAGGGGAAAGCTACAACTCTGTGAGATGAATTAACAGAACACAAAGCAGTTTCTCAGAAATCTTCTTTCCAGTTTTTAATGGAAGATATTTCCTTTTTCACTATAGCCATCTAGGGTTTCAAAATATCACTTTGCAAATTCCTAAAGAACAGTCTTAGCGAAGGGCTTCTGGAGGGGTAATCTGTAACTCTGTGAGATGAACTAACAGAACACAAAGTAGTTTCTCAGAAATCTTCTTTCCAGTTTTTAACGGAAGATATTTCCTTTTTCACCATAGACCTCTATGGACTTCCATATATCACTTTTCAAAATCCACAAGAACTGTCTTAGCGAAAGCCTTTTTGAAGGTAAAGCTGTTACTCTGTGAGATGAGTTAACAGAAAACAAAGTAGTTTCTCAGAAAGCTTCTTTCCAGTTTTTAAGGGAAGATATTTCCTTTTTTACCAAAGCCCTCTATGGGCTTCTAAATATCACTTTGCAAATTCGACAAGAACAATGTTAGCGAAAGGCTTCTTGAGCGGAAAGCTGTAACTCTGTGAAATGAATTAACATAACACAAAGCAGTTTCTCAGAAAGCTTCTTTCCAGTTTTTAACTGAAGATATTTCTTTTTCACCATAGCCCTCTTTGCTCTTCCAAATATCCCTTTGCAAATTCCACAAGAGCAGTCTCAGCAAAAGGCTTCTTGAGGGGAAAGCTGTAACTCTTTGAGATGAATTAACAGGACACAAAGCAGTTTATCAGAAAGCTTCTTTCCAGTTTTTAACTTAAGATATTTCCTTTTTCACCCTAGGCATCTATGGGCTTCCAACTATCACTTTGCAAATTCCACAAGAACAATCTTAGCGAAACGCTTCTTGAGGGAAAAGCTGTAACTCTGTGAGATGAATTAACATAACACAAAGCAGTTTCTCAGAAAGCTTCTTTTCGGTTTTTATCTTAGGATATTTCCATTTTCACCATAACCCTCTCTGGGCATCCAAATATCACTTTGCAAATACCACAAGAGCAGTCTTAGTGAACTGATTATTGAGGGGAAAGCTGTAACTCTGTGAGATGAATTAACAGAACACAAAGCAGTTTCTCAGAAAGCTTCTTTCCAGTGTTTAACGTAAGATATTTCCTTTTTCACCATAGCCCTCTATGGGCTTCCAAATATCACTTTGCAAATTACACAAGAACAGCCTTAGAGAAAGGTTTCTTGAGAGGAAAGCTGTAACTCGGTGAGATGTATGAACAGAAATCACGGCAGTTTCTCAGAAAGCTTCTTTCCAGTATTTAACGGAAGATATTTACTTTTTCACCATATCTCTGTATGGGTTTCCAAATATCAGTTTGAAAATTTCACAAGAATAGTCCTAGTGAACGGCTCCTTGAGGGGAAAGCTGTAAATTTTTGAGATGAATTAAGAGTACACAAAGCAATTTCTCAGAAATCTTCTATCCAATTTTTAACTGAAGATATTTCCTTTTTCACCATAGCCTTGTATGGGCTTCCAAATATCACTCTACATATTCCACAAGAACAGTCTTAGCAAAAGGCTTCTAGAGGGAAAAGCTGTAACTATGTGAGATGTATTAACAGAACACAAAACAGTTTCTCAGAAACCTTCTTTTCAGTTTCTGTCTTAGGATATTTCCTCTTTCACCATAGCCCTCTATGGGTTTATAAATATCACTTTGAATATTTCACAAGAATAGTCTTAGTGAACGACTTCTTGAGGGGAAAGCTTTAACTCTGTGATATGAACTAACAGAACAGAAAGAAGTTTCTCAGAAATCTTCTATTCGGTTTTTAACGGAAGATATTTCCTTTTTCAACATGGCCCTCTAAGGGCTACCAAATTTCACTTTGTAAATTCCACAAGAAGAGTCTTAGTGAAAGGTTTCTTGAGGGAAAAGCTTTACCTCTGTGAGATGCATTAAGAGAACAAAAAGAAGTTTCTCAGAAAGCTTATTTCCAGTTTTTAACTGAAGATATTTCCTTTTTCACATAGCCCTCTATGGGCTTCCAAATATCACTTTGCAAATTCCACAAGAACAGTCTTAGCAAAAGGTTTGTGCAGAGGAAAGCTGTAACTCTGTGTGATAAATTAACAGAACACAAAGCAGTTTCTCAGAAATCTTCTTTCCAGTTTTTAACGGAAGAAATTTCCTTTTTCACGTTAGAGCTATATGGGCTTCCAAACATGACTTTGCAGATTCCACAAGAACAGTCTTAGCGAAACGTTTCTTGAGGGGAAAGCTGTAACTCTGTGGAATGAATTAGCAGAACACAAAGCAGTCTCTCAGAAAGCTACTATCCACTTTTTAATGGAAGATATTTCCTTTTTCACTGTAGCCCTCTATTGACTACCAAATATCACTTTCCAAATTCCACATGAACAGTCTTAGTGAAAGACTTCTTGAGGGGAAAGCTGTAACTCTGTGAGATGAATTAACAGAACAAAAAGCACTTTCTCAGAAAGCTTCTTTCCAGTTTTTAAGGGAAGATATTTCCTTTTTCACCATAGCCCTCTATGGACTTTCAAATATCACTTTGCTAATTCCTCAAAAACAGTCTTAACGAAAGGCTCCTTGAGTGGAAAGTTGTAACTCTGTGAGATGAATTAACAGAACACAAAGCAGTTATCAGAAATCTTCTTTCCAGTTTTTAACGGAAGATATTTCCTTTTTCACCGTGACCCTCTATGGGCTACTAAATATCACTTTTCAAATTCCACAAGAACAGTCTAAGCGAAAGGCTTCTTGAAGCGAAATCTGTAACTCTGTGAGATGAAATAACAGAACACAAAGCAGTTTCTCAGAAAGCTTCTTTCCAGTTTTTACCTGAAGATATTTCCTTTTTCACCATAGCCCTCTTTGGGCTTCCAAATATCACTTTGCAAATTCCACAAGAACAGTCTTATCGAAAGACTTCTTGAGTGAAAAGCTGTAACTCTGTGAGAGGAATTAATAGAACACAAAGCAGTTTCTCAGAAAGCTTCTTTCCAGTTTTTAACGGAAGATGTTTCCTTTTTAACCGTAGCCCTCTATGAGCTTCCAAATATCACTTTGCAAATTCCAGAAGAACAGCCTTAGTAAAAGGCGTCTTGAGGGGAAACCTGTAATTCTGTGAGGTGAATTAATAGAACACAAAGCGGTATCTCAGAAATCTTCTTTCCAGTTTTTAACGGAAGATATTTCCTTTTTCACATTAGCCCTCTATATGCTTCCAAATATCACTTTGCAAATTTCACAAGACAGGCTTAAAAAAAGGCTTCTTGAGGGGAAACCTGTAACTCTGTGAAATGAAATAATAGAACACAAAGCAGTTTCTCAGAAAGCTTCTTTCCAGTTTTCATCTTGGGATATTTCCTTTTTCACCATAGACATCTATGGGCTTCCAAATATCACTTTGCAAATTCCACAAGCACAGTCATACCTAAAGGCTTCTTGAGGGGAAAGCTGTAACTCTGTGAGATGAATTAACAGAGTACAAAATAGTTTTTCAGAAAGCTTCTTTTCAGTTTTTGTCTTAGGATATTTCCTTTTTCACTATCGCCCTCTACGGGATACTGAGTATCACTTTCCAATTTCCACAAAAACAGTCTTAGCGAAAGGCTTCTTGAGTGGAAAGCTGTAACTCTGTGAGATTAACTAACAGAATACAAAGCAGTTTCTCAGAAAGCTTCTTTCCAGTTTTTAACGGAAGATATCTCCTTTTACACCATAGCCCTTTAAGGGCTTCCAAATATCACTTTGCAAATTCCACAAGAACAGTCTTAGCGAAAGGCTTCTTGAGGGGAAAGCTGTAACTGTTTGAGATGAATTAACGGAACACAAACCAGTTTCTCAGAAAGCTTCTTTCCAATTTTTAACGGAAGATAATTCCTTTTATACCATAGCACCCTATGGGCTTCCAAATATCATTTGCAAATTCCACAAGAACAGTCTTAGCGAAAGGCTTCTGTAGAGGAAAGCTCTAAGTCTGTGACATGAATTAACAGAGCACAAAGTAGTTTGTAAGAAAGATTCTTTTCAGTTTTTGTCTTAGGATATTTCTTTTTTCACCATAGCCCTCTATGGGCTTCTAAGTATCCCTTTCCAATTTCCACAAAAACTGTCTTAAGGAAAGACTTCTTGAGGGGAAAGGTGTAACTCTGTGAGTTGAATTAAGAGAACACAAAGGAGTTACGCAGAATGCCTCTTTCCAGTTTTTAACGGAACATATTTCCTTTTTCACCAGAGTCCTCTATGGGTTTCTAGATATCACTTTCTAAATTCCACAAGAACAGTCTTAGCAAAAGGCTTCTTGAGGGGAAAGCAGTAACTCTGTGAGATGTATTAACAGAACACAAAGCATTTTCTCAGAAAGCTTCTTTTCAGTTTTTATCTTAGGATATTTCCTTTTTCACCATAACCCTCTATGGGCTTCAAAATATCACATTGTAAATTCCACAAGAACAGACTTAGCGAAAGGCTTCTTGAGGGGAAAGCTGTAACTCTGTGAGATGAATTAACAGAACACAAACAGTTTCTCAGAAAGCGTCTTTTCAGTTTTTATCTTACGATATTTCCTTTTTCACATTGACGTCTATGGGTTTCCAAATATCACTTTGCAAATTTCACAAGAAGAGGCTAGGTGAAAGGCTTCCTGAGGGGAAAGCTGTATCTCTGTGACATGAATTAACAGAACAAAAAGCAGTTTCTCAGAAAACTTGTTTCCAGTTTTTAACGGAAGACATTTCCTTTTTCACGGTAGCCCTCGATGGGCTTCCAAATATCACTTTGCAAATTCCACAAGAAAAGGCTTGGCGAAAGGCTTCTTGAGGGGAAAGCTGTAACTCTGTGAGATGAATTAACACAACACAAAGCAGTTTCTCAGAAAGCTTCTCTTCAGTTTTTATCTTAAGATATTTCCTTTTTCACCACAGCCCTCTTTGGGCTTCTAAACATCACTTTCCAAATTCCACAAGAACTGTCTTGGGGAAAGGCTTCTGGAGAGGAAAGCTGTAACTCTGTGGGTTGAATTAACAGAATACAAAGCAGTTTCTCAGAAAGCTTCTTTCCAGTTTTTAACTGAATATATTTCCTTTTTCACCATAGCCCTCTATGGGCTTCCAAATATCACTTTGCATATTCAACAAGAACAGTCTTAGCGAAAGGTTTTTTAAGGGGAAACCTGTAAATCTGTGAGATAAATTAACAGAACATAAAGCATTTTCTCAGAAAGCTTCTCTCCAGTTTTTGTCTTGGGACATTTCCTTTTTCACCACAGCCCTCTATGCTATTCTAAATATCACTTTCGAAATTCCACAAGAACAGTCTTAGGGAAAGGCTTCTTCAGGGGAAAGCTGTAACACTGTGAGATGAATTAACAGAACACAAAGCAGTTTCTCAGAAAGCTTCTTTCCAGTTTTCATCTTAGGATATTTCCTTTTTCACCATAGACATCTATGGGCTTCCAAATATCACTTTGCAAATTCCACAAGCACAGTCTTAGCTAAAGGCTTCTTGAGGGGAAAGCTGTAACTCTGTGAGATGAATTAACGGAGTACAAAATAGTTTTTCAGAAAGCTTCTTTTCAGTTTTTGTCTTAGGATATTTCCTTTTTCACCATAGCCCTCTATGGGCTTCCAAAAATCACTTTGCAAATTACACAAAAACAGTCTTAGCGAAAGGCTTCTTGAGGGGAAACCTGTAACTCTGTCAGATGAATTAACCGAACAAAACGCTGTTTCTCTGAAAGCTACTTTCCAGTTTTTAACTGAACATATTTCCTTTTTCAACATAGCCCTCTATGGGCTTCCAAATATCACTTTGCAAATTCCACAAGAACACTCTTATCGAAAGTCTTCTTTAAGGGAAAGCTGTAAGTTTGTGAGATAAATTAAAGAACACAAAGCAGTTTCTCAGAAAGCTTCTTTCCTGTTTTTAAAGGAAGATATTTTCTTTTTCACCATAGCAGTCTATGGCCTTCCAAGTGTCACTTGCAAATACCTCCAGAACTGTCTTATCGAAAGGCTTCCGGAGGGGTAAGCTGTAACTCTGTGAGATGAACTAAAAGAACACAAGGCAGTTTCGCAGAAAGAATCTTTCCAGTTTTCAATGGAAGATATTTCGTTTTTCACCATAGCCCTCTAAGGGCTTCCAAATATCTCTTTGCAAATTCCACAAGAACAGTCTTAGGGAAAGGCTTCTTGAGAGGGACCCTGTAACCCTGTGAAATGAAGTAACAGAACACAACAAAGTTTCTCAGAAAACCTATTTCCAGTTTTTAACGGAAGATATTTCCTTTTTCACCGTGACCCTCTATGGGCTACTAAATATCACTTTTCAAATTCCACAAGAACAGTCTAAGCGAAAGGCTTCTTGAAGCGAAATCTGTAACTCTGTGAGATGAAATAACAGAACACAAAGCAGTTTCTCAGAAAGCTTCTTTCCAGTTTTTACCTGAAGATATTTCCTTTTTCACCATAGCCCTCTTTGGGCTTCCAAATATCACTTTGCAAATTCCACAAGAACAGTCTTATCGAAAGACTTCTTGAGTGAAAAGCTGTAACTCTGTGAGAGGAATTAATAGAACACAAAGCAGTTTCTCAGAAAGCTTCTTTCCAGTTTTTAACGGAAGATGTTTCCTTTTTAACCGTAGCCCTCTATGAGCTTCCAAATATCACTTTGCAAATTCCATAAGAACAGCCTTAGTAAAAGGCGTCTTGAGGGGAAAGCTGTAACTCTGTGAGGTGAATTAATAGAACACAAAGCAGTATCTCAGAAATCTTCTTTCCAGTTTTTAACGGAAGATATTTCCTTTTTCACATTAGCCCTCTATATGCTTCCAAATATCACTTTTCAAATTCCACAAGAACAGTCTTAGCGAAGGGGTTCTGGAGGGGAAGGTTTTAACTCTGTGAGATGAATTAAGAGAACACAAAGCAATTTCTCACACAGCTTCTTTTCAGTTTTTAACGGATCATATTTACTTTTTCACCACAGCCCTCTATGGGCTTCCAAATATCACTTTGCAATTTCCACAAGAACAGTCTTTGCGGAGGGCTTCTGGAGGGGAAGGTTTTAAATCAGTGAGATGAGTTAAGAGAACACAAAGCAGTTACTCAGAAATCTTCTTTCCAGTTTTTAACGGAAGATATTTCCTTTTTCACCATAGCCCTCTATGGGCTTCCAAATATCACTATGCAAATTCCACAAGAACAGTCTTAGCGAAAGGCTTCTGAGGTGAAGGCTGTAGCTCTGTGAGATGAATTAACAGAACAGAAAGCAGTTTCTCAGAAAGCTTCTTTCCAGTTTTTAACGGAGGATATTTCCTTTTTCACCATAGCCCTCTATGGGCTTCGAAATATCACTTTGCAAATGCCAGAAGAACAGTCTTAGGGAAAGGTTTCTGTAGGGGAAAGCTGTAACTCTGTGAGATGAATTAACAGAACACAAAGCAATTTCTAAGAAAACTTCTTTCCAGTTTTTAACTGAAGAAATTTCCTTTTTCACAATTGCCCTCTATGGGCTTCCAAATATCACTGTGCAAATACCACAAAAACAGTATTAGCAAAAGGCTTCTTGAGGGGAAAGCTGTAACTCACTGAGGTGTATTAACAGAACACACGGCAGTTTCTCAGAAATCTTCTTTCCAGTTTTTAACGGAAGATATTTCCTTTTTCACCATAGCCCTCTACGGGCTTCCAAATATCACTTTGCAGATTCCAATGGAACAGTCTTAGCCAACAGCTTCTTGAGGGGAAAGCTGTAACTCGGTGAGATGTATTAACAGAACACACGGCAGTTTCTCTGAAAGCTTCTTTCCAGTATTTAACAGAAGACATTTCCTTTTTCACCATAGCCCTCTATGGGTTTAAGAATATCACTTTGCAAATTTCACAAGAACAGTTTTAGTGAACGGCCTCTTGAGGAGAAAGCTGAAACTCTGTGAGAAGAACTAACAGAACACAAAGCGGTTTCTCAGAGAGCTTCTTTTCGGTTTTTAGCGGAAGATATTTCCTTTTTCACCATAGCCCTCTATGGGCTTCCAAATATCACTTTGCAAATTCCACAAGAACAGTCTTAACGAATGGCTTCTGGAGGAGAAATTTGTAACTCTGTGAGATAAATTAACAGAACACAAAGCAGTTTCTCAGAAAGCTTCTTTCCAGGTTTTAACTGAAGATATTTCCTTTTTCACCATAGCCCTCTAGGGGTTCTAAATATTACTTTGCAAATTCCACAAGAATAGGCTTAGGGAAAGGCTTCTGGAGGGGAAAGCTGTAATTCTGTGAGATGAATTAACAGAACACAAAACAGTTTCTCAGAAACCTTCTTCACAGTTTTTAACTGAAGAAATTTCCTTTTTCACCTTAGCGCTCTATGGGCTTCCAAATATCACTTTGCAAATCGCACAAGAACAGTCTTAGCGAAAGGCTTCTTGAGGGGAAACTGTAAATCTGGGAAATGAATTAACAGAACACAAAGCAGTTTCTCAGAAAGCTTCCTTTCAGTTTTTATCTTAGGTAATTTCCTTTTTCACCATAGCCCTCTATGGGCTTCCAAATATCACTTTGCAAATTCCACAAGAAGAGTCTTTGCGGAGGGCTTCTGGAGGGAAAGTTGTAACCCTGTGAGATGAATTAACAGAACACAAAGAAGTTTCTCAAAAATCTTCTTTCCAGTTTTTAACGGAACATATTTCCTTTTTCACCATAGCCCTCTATGGGCTTCCAAAAATCACTTTGCAAATTACACAAAAACAGTCTTAGCGAAAGGCTTCTTGAGGGGAAACCTGTAACTCTGTCAGATGAATTAACCGAACAAATCGCTGTTTCTCTGAAAGCTACTTTCCAGTTTTTAACTGAACATATTTCCTTTTTCAACATAGCCCTCTATGGGCTTCCAAATATCACTTTGCAAATTCCACAAGAACACTCTTATCGAAAGGCTTCTTGAAGGGAAAGCTGTAAGTCTGTGAGATAAATTAAAGAACACAAAGCAGTTTCTCAGAAAGCTTCTTTCCTGTTTTTAAAGGAAGATATTTTCTTTTTCACCATAGCAGTCTATGGCCTTCCAAGTGTCACTTGCAAATTCCTCCAGAACTGTGTTATCGAAAGGCTTCTGGAGGGGTAAGCTGTAACTCTGTGAGATGAACTAAAAGAACACAAGGCAGTTTCGCAGAAAGATTCTTTCCAGTTTTCAATGGAAGATATTTCGTTTTTCACCATAGCCCTCTAAGGGCTTCCAAATATCTCTTTGCAAATTCCACAAGAACAGTCTTAGGGAAAGGCTTCTTGAGAGGGACGCTGTAACCATGTGAAATGAAGTAACAGAACACAACACAGTTTCTCAGAAAACCTATTTCCAGTTTTTAACGGAAGATATTTCCTTTTTCATCATAGCCCTCAATGGGCTTCCAAATATCACTTTACAAATTCCACAAGAACAGTCTTACCGAAAGACTTCTTGAGGGGAAACCTGTAACTCTGTGAGATGAATTAACAGAACACAAAGCAGTTTCTCAGAAAGCTGCTTTTCTGTTTTTAACGGAAGTTATTTCCTTTTTCACCATAGACCTCTACGGCCTTCCAAATATCACTTTGCAAATTCCACAAGAACAGTCCCTGCGAAAGGCTTCTTGAAGGGAAAGTTGTAACTCTTTGGGATGAATTAACAGAACACAAAGAAGTTTCTCAGAAAGCTTCTTTCCAGTTTTTACCTGAAAATATTTCCTTTTTCACCATAGCCTTCTTGGGGTTCCAAATATCACTTTGGAAATTCCACTAGAACAGTCTCAGCAAAAGGCTTCTTGAGGGGAAAGCAGTAACTCTGTGAAATGAATTAACAGAACACAAAGTAGTTTCTGAGACAGCTTCTTTCCAGTATTTAGCTGAAGATATTTCCTTTTTCACCACAGCCCTCTATGGGCTTCAAAATATCACTTTGCAAATTACACATGAACAGTCTTAGCGAAAGCCTCTTTGAGGTGAAAGCTGTAACTCTTTGAGATGAATTAACAGAACACAAAGCCGTTTCTCAGAAAGATTCTTTCCAGTTTTTAACGAAAGATATTTCCTTTTTCACCGTAGCCCTCTAAGGGATTCCAAATATCACTTTGCAAATTCCACAAGAACAATCTTAGCGAAAGGCTTCTTGAGGGGAAAGCTGTAACTCTCTGAGAAGAATTAACCGAAAACAAAGCAGTTTCTCAGAAAGCTTCTTTCCAGTTTTTAACTGAAGATATTTCCTTTTTCACCATAGCCCTCTATGGGCTTCCAAATATCACTTTGCAAGTTCCGCAAGAACAACCTCAGCGAAAGGCTTGTTTAAGGAAAGCTGTAACTCTGCGAGATGAATTCACAGAACACAAAGCAGATTCTCAGAAGGTTTCTTTCCAGTTTTTAACAGAAGATATTTCCTTTTTCACTATAGCCCTCTATGGGCTTCCAAATATCACTTTGCAAATTCCACAAGAACAGTCTTAGCGAAAGGTTTCTTCAGGGGAAATCTGTAACTCTGTGAGATGAATTAACAGAATACAAAGCAGTTTCTCAGGAAGCTTCTTTCCCGTTTTTAACGGAAGATATTTCCTTTTTCACCATAGCTCTCTATGGGCTTACAAATATCACATTGCAAATTCTACAAAAGCAGTCGTAGCAAAAGGCTTTTGAGGGGATAGCTGTAACTCTGTGAGATGAATTAACAGAACACAAAGCAGTTTCTCAGACAGCTTCTTTCCAGTTTTTAACTTAAGATATTTCCTTTTTCAAAATAGCCCTCTAAGGGCATCCAAATATCACATTGCAAATTCCACAAGAACAGCCTTTGCGAAAGGCTTCTTGAGGGAAAAGCTATACCTCTGTGAGATGAATTAACAGAACACAAAGCAGTTTCTCACACAGCTTCTTTCGAGTTTTTAACGGAAGATATCTCCTTTTCCACCGTAGCCCTCGATGGGCTTCCATATATCACTTTAGAAATTCCACAAGAACAGCCCTAGCGAAAGGCTTTTTGAAAGGAAAGCTGTAACTCTGTGAGATGAATTAACAGAACACAAAGCAGTTTCTCAGAAAGCTTCTTTCCAGTTTTTAACAGAAGATATTTCCTTTTTCACCATAGCCCTCTACGTGCTGCCAAATATCACTTTGCAAATTCCAAAAGAACAGTCTTAGCCCAAGGTTTCTTGAGGGGAAAGCTGTAACTCTGTTAGATGAATTAACAGAACACAAAGCTGTTTCTCATAAAGCTACTTTCCATTTTTTAACTGAACATATTTCCTTTTCACCATAGCCCTCTACGGGCTTCCACATATCACCTTGCCAATTTTACATGAACTGCCTTAGCGGAAGGCTTCTTGAAGGGAAAGCTGTAACTCTGTGAGATGAATTAACAGAACACAAAGCTGTTTCTCAGAAAGCTTCTTTTCAGTTTTTAACTGAAGATATTTCCTTTTTCAGCATAGCTCTCTATGGGCTTCCAAATATCACTTTGCATATTCCACAAGAAAAGTCTTAACGAAAGGTTTCTTGAGGGGATTGGTGTAACTCTGTGAGATGAATTAACAGAACACAAAGCAGTTTCTCAGAAAGCTTCTTGTCAGTTTTTAACTGAAGATAATTCCTTTTTCACCAAGCCCCCTATGGGCTTCCAAATATCACTTTGCAAATCCCACAAGAACAATCTTAGCCAAAGATTTATTTTGTGGAAAGCTATAACTTGGTGAAATGTGTTAACAGAACACAGGGCAGTTTCTCAGAAAGCTTCTTTCCCGATTTTAACGGAAGATATTTCCTTTTCCACCATAGCCCTCTATCGACTTCCAAATATCACTTTTCAAATTTCACAAAAACAGTCTTAGTGAACGACTTCTTGAAGAAAAAGCTGTAACTCTGTGAGATGAACTATCAGACCACAAAGAAGTTTTCAGAAAGCTTCTTTTCGGTTTTCATCTTAGGATATTTCCATTTTCACCATAGCCCTCTATGAGCTCACAAATAACACTTTGCAACTTACACAAGAACAGTCTTAGCGAAAGGCTTCTTCAGGGGAAAGCTGTAACTCTTTTAGATGAATTAACAGAACACAAAGTAGTTTCCCAGAAAGCTTCTTTTCAGTTTTGAATGGAAGATATTTCCTTTTTCACCATAGCCCTGCATGGGCTTCCAATATCACTTTGCAAGTTCCACAAAAACAGCTTTAGCGTAAGGCTTCTTGAGGGGAAAGCTGTAGTTCTGTGAGTTGAATTAACAGAACACAAAGTAGTTTCTCAGAAATCTTCTTTTCAGATTTTGTCTTAGGCTATTTCCTTTTTCACCACAGCCCTTTATCTGCTTCCAAATATCACTTTGCAAATTCCACCAGAACAGTCTTAGTGAACGGCTTCTTGAGAAGAAAGCTGTAACTCTGTGAGATGAATTAACAGAACACAAAGCAGTTTCTCAGAAAGCGTCTTTACAGATTTTATCTTAGGTAATTTCCTTTTTCACCATAGCCCTGAAGGCGCTTCCAAATATCACTTTTCAAATTCCACAAGAACAGTCTTAGCGAAGGGGTTCTGGAGGGGAAGGTTTTAACTCTGTGAGATGAATTAAGAGAGCACAAAGCAATTTCTCACAAAGCTTCTTTTCAGTTTTTAACGGATCATATTTACTTTTTCACCACAGCCCTCTATGGGCTTCCAAATATCACTATGCAAATTCCACAAGAACAGTCTTAGCGAAAGGCTTCTGGAGGGAAAGGCTGTAACTCTGTGAGATGAATTAACAGAACACAAAGCAGTTTCTCAAAAAGCTTCTTTCCAGTTTTTAACGGAGGATATTTCCTTTTTCACCATAGCCCTCTATGGGCTTCGAAATATCACTTTGCAAATGCCAGAAGAACAGTCTTAGGGAAAGGTTTCTGTAGGGGAAAGCTGTAACTCTGTGAGATGAATTAACAGAACACAAAGCAATTTCTAAGAAAACTTCTTTCCAGTTTTTAACTGAAGAAATTTCCTTTTTCACAATTGCCCTCTATGGGCTTCCAAATATCACTGTGCAAATACCACAAAAACAGTATTAGCGAAAGGCTTCTTGAGGGGAAAGCTGTAACTCAGTGAGGTGTATTAACAGAACACACGGCAGTTTCTCAGAAATCTTCTTTCCAGTTTTTAACGGAAGATATTTCCTTTTTCACCATAGCCCTCTACGGGCTTCCAAATATCACTTTGCAGATTCCAATGGAACAGTCTTAGCCAACAGCTTCTTGAGGGGAAAGCTGTAACTCGGTGAGATGTATTAACAGAACACACGGCAGTTTCTCTGAAAGCTTCTTTCCAGTATTTAACAGAAGATATTTCCTTTTTCACCATAGCCCTCTATGGGTTTAAGAATATCACTTTGCAAATTTCACAAGAACAGTTTTAGTGAACGGCCTCTTGAGGAGAAAGCTGAAACTCTGTGAGAAGAACTAACAGAACACAAAGCGGTTTCTCAGAGAGCTTCTTTTTGGTTTTTAGCGGAAGATATTTCCTTTTTCACCATAGCCCTCTATGGGATTCCAAATATCACTTTGCAAATTCCACAAGAACAGTCTTAACGAAGGCCTTCTGGAGTAGAAATTTGTAACTCTGTGAGATAAATTAACAGAACACAAAGCAGTTTCTCAGAAAGCTTCTTTCCAGTTTTTAACTGAAGATATTTCCTTTTTCACCATAGCCCTTTAGGGTTTCTAAATATTACTTTGCAAATTCCACAAGAATAGGCTTAGTGAAAGGCTTCTGGAGGGGAAAGCTGTAATTGTGTGAGATGAATTAACAGAACACAAAACAGTTTCTCAGAAACCTTCTTTCCAGTTTTTAACTGAAGAAATTTCCTTTTTCACCTTAGCTCTCTATGGGCTTCCAAATATCACTTGGCAAATCGCACAAGAACAGTCTTAGCGAAAGGCTTCTTGAGGGGAAACCTGTAAATCTGGGAGATGAATTAACCGAACACAAGGCAGTTTCTCAGAAAGCTTCCTTTCAGTTTTTATCTTAGGTAATTTCCTTTTCACCATCGCCCTCTAAGGGCTTCCAAATATCACTTTGCAAATTCCACAAGAAGAGTCCTTGCGGAGGGCTTGTTGAGGGAAAAGCAGTAACCATGTGAGATGAATTAACAGAACACAAAGAAGTTTCTCAAAAATCTTCTTTCCAGTTTTTAACTGAAGATATTTCCTTTTTCAACATAGCCCTCTATGGGCTTCCAAATATCACTTTGCAAATTCCACAAGAACACTCTTATCGAAAGGCTTCTTGAAGGGAAAGCTGTAAGTCTGTGAGATAAATTAAAGAACACAAAGCAGTTTCTCAGAAAGCTTCTTTCCTGTTTTTAAAGGAAGATATTTTCTTTTTCACCATAGCAGTCTATGGCCTTCAAATATCACTTGCAAATTCCTCCAGAACCGTCTTATCGAAAGGCTTCCGGAGGGGAAAGCTGTACTCTGTGAGATGAACTAAAAGAACACAAGGCGGTTTCGCAGAAAGATTCTTTCCAGTTTTCAATGGAAGATATTTCGTTTTTCACCATAGCACTCTAAGAGCTTCCAAATATCTCTTTGCAAATTCCACAAGAACAGTCTTAGGGAAAGGCTTCTTGAGAGGAAAGCTGTAACCCTGTGAAATGAAGTAACAGAACACAACGCAGTTTCTCAGAAAACCTATTTCCAGTTTTTAACGGAGGATACTTCCTTTTTCATCGTAGCCCTCAATGGGCTTCCAAATATCACTTTACAAATTCCACAAGAACAGTCTTACCGAAAGACTTCTTGAGGGGAAACCTGTAACTCTGTGAGATGAATTAACAGAACACAAAGCAGTTTATCAGAAAGCTGCTTTTCTGTTTTTAACGGAAGATATTTCCTTTTTCACCATAGACCTCTACGGCCTTCCAAATATCACTTTGCAAATTCCACAAGAACAGTCCCTGCGAAAGACTTCTTGAAGGGAAAGTTGTAACTGTTTGAGATGAATTAACAGAACCCAAAGAAGTTTCTCAGAAAGCTTCTTTCCAGTTTTTACCTGAAAATATTTCCTTTTTCACCATAGCCTTCTTGGGGTTCCAAATATCACTTTGGAAATTCCACTAGAACAGTCTCAGCAAAAGGCTTCTTGAGGGGAAAGCAGTAACTCTGTGAGATGAATTAACAGAACACAAAGTAGTTTCTGAGACAGCTTCTTTCCAGTATTTAGCTGAAGATATTTCCTTTTTCACCACAGCCCTCTATGGGCTTCAAAATATCACTTTGCAAATTACACATGAACAGTCTTAGCGAAAGCCTCTTTGAGGTGAAAGCTGTAACTCTTTGAGATGAATTAACAGAACACAAAGACGTTTCTCAGAAAGATTCTTTCCAGTTTTTAACGAAAGATATTTCCTTTTTCACCGTAGCCCTCTAAGGGATTCCAAATATCACTTTGCAAATTCCACAAGAACAATCTTAGCGAAAGGCTTCTTGAGGGGAAAGCTGTAACTGTGAGAAGAATTAACCGAACACTAAGCAGTTTCTCAGAAAGCTTCTTTCCACTTTTAAACTGAAGATATTTCCCTTTTCACCATAGCCCTCTATGGGCTTCCAAATATCACTTTGCAAGTTCCGCAAGAACAACCTCAGCGAAAGGCTTGTTTAAGGAAAGCTGTAACTCTGCGAGATGAATTCACAGAACACAAAGCAGATTCTCAGAAGGTTTCTTTCCAGTTTTTAACAGAAGATATTTCCTTTTTCACTATAGCCCTCTATGGGCTTCCAAATATCACTTTGCAAATTCCACAAGAACAGTCTTAGCGAAAGGTTTCTTCAGGGGAAATCTGTAACTCTGTGAGATGAATTAACAGAATACAAAGCAGTTTCTCAGGAAGCTTCTTTCCCGTTTTTAACGGAAGATATTTCCTTTTTCACCATAGCTCTCTATGGGCTTACAAATATCACATTGCAAATTCTACAAAAACAGTCGTAGCAAAAGGCTTTTGAGGGGATAGCTGTAACTCTGTGAGATGAATTAACAGAACACAAAGCAGTTTCTCAGACAGCTTCTTTCCAGTTTTTAACTTAAGATATTTCCTTTTTCAAAATAGCCCTCTAAGGGCATCCAAATATCACTTTGCAAATTCCACAAGAACAGCCTTTGCGAAAGGCTTCTTGAGGGAAAAGCTGTACCTCTGTGAGATGAATTAACAGAACACAAAGCAGTTTCTCACACAGCTTCTTTCGAGTTTTTAACGGAAGATATCTCCTTTTCCACCGTAGCCCTCTATGGGCTTCCAAATATCACTTTAGAAATTCCACAAGAATAGCCCTAGCGAAAGGCTTTTTGAAGGGAAAGCTGTAACTCTGTGAGATGAATTAACAGAACACAAAGCAGTTTCTCAGAAAGCTTCTTTCCAGTTTTTAACAGAAGATATTTCCTTTTTCACCATAGCCCTCTACGTGCTGCCAAATATCACTTTGCAAATTCCGAAAGAACAGTCTTAGCCCAAGGTTTCTTGAGGGGAAAGCTGTAACTCTGTTAGATGAATTAACAGGACACAAAGCAGTTTCTCAGAAAGCTACTTTCCATTTTTTAACTGAACATATTTCCTTTTCACCATAGCCCTCTACGGGCTTCCACATATCACCTTGCCAATTTTACAAGAACAGCCTTAGCGAAAGCCTTCTTGAATGGAAAGCTGTAACTCTGTAAAATGAATTAACCGAACACAAAGGAGTTTCTCAGAAAGCTTCTTTCCGGTTTTTCACGAAAGATTTTTCCTTTTACACCATAGCCCTCTATGTACTTACAAATATCACTTCGAAAATTCCACCAAATCAGTCTTAGCGAAAGACTTCTTGAAGGGAAAACTTGAAATCTGTGAGATGAATTGACAGAACAAAAGCAGTTTCTCAGAAAACTTCTTTCCGGTTTTTAACGGAAGCTATTTCCTTTTCACCCTAGCTCTCTAGGGGCTTCCAAATATCACTTTGAAAATTCCACAAGAACAACCTTTGCGAAAGTCTTCTTGAGGGGAAAGCAGTAACTCTGTGAGATGAATTAACGGAACACTAAGCAGTTTCATTAAAAACTTCTTTCCAGTTTTTAACTGAAGATATTTCCTTTTTGAACATAGCCCTCTATGGGCTTCCAATATCACTTTCCAAACACCACAAGAACAGCCTTAGCGAAAGGCTTCTTGAAGGAAAAGCTGTAACTCTGTGAGATGAATTAACAGAACTCTAAGCAGTTTCTCAGAAAGCTTCTTTCCAGTTTTTAACGGAACATATTTCCTTTTTCAACATAGCCCTCTAAGGGTTTCCAAATATCACTTTGAAAACTCCCCAAGAACAATCTTAGCAAAAGGCTTCTTCAGGGGAAAGCTGTAACTCTGTAAGAAGAATTCAAAGAACACAAAGCAGTTTCTCAGAAAGCTTCTTTCCAGTTTTTAACGGAAGATATTTCCTTTTTCACCATAGCTCTCTAGGGACTTCCAAATATCACTTTGCAAATTCCACAAGAACAGTCTTAGCGAAAGGCTTCTTGAGGGGAAAGCAGTAACTCTGTGAGATGAATTAACAGAACACAAAGCAGTTTCTCAGAAAGATTCTTTCCAGTTTTTAACTAAAGATATTTATTTTTTCACCATAGCCCACTAAGGACTTCTAAATATCAGTTACCAAATTCCACAAGAACAGCCTTAGAGAAAGGCTTCTTGAAGGGAAACCTGTAACTCTGTGAGATGAATTAACAGAACACAAAGCAGTTTCTCAGAAAGCTTCTTTCCAGTTTTTCCGGAAGATATTTCCTTTTTCACCATAGCCCTCTATGGGCTTCCAAATATCACTTTGCAAATTCCAAAAGAACAGCCTTAGATAAAGGCTTCTTGAAGGGAAAGATGTAACTCTGTGAGATGAATTAACAGAACACAAAGCCGTTTCTCAGAATGTTTCTTTTCAGTTTTTAACTTAGGATATTTCCTTTTTCACCGTAGCCCACTATGGGCTTCCAAATATCACTTTGCAAATTCCACAAGAACTCTCTTAGCGAAAGGCTTCTAGAAGGGAAAGCTGTAACTCTGGGAGATGAATTAACAGAACACAAAGCAGTTTCTGAGACAGCTTCTTTCCAGTTTTTAACTGAAGATATTTCCTTTTTCATTCTAGACCACTTTTGGCTTCGAAATATCACTTTGCAAATTCCAGAAGAACAGTCTTAGCGAAAGACTTCTTGAGGGGAAAGCAGTAACTAAGTGAGATGAATTAACAGAACACAATGCAGGTTCTCAAAAGCTTCTTTCCAGTTTTTAACGGAAGATATTTCCTTCTTCACCGTTGCCCTCTATGGGCTTACAAGTATCCCTTTGCATATTCCACATGTAAAGTCTTAGCGAAAGGCTTCTGGAGGGGTAAGGCTGTAACTCTGTGAGATGAATTAACAGAACACAAAGCAGTTTCTCAGAAAGCTTCTTTCCAGTTTTTAACTGAAGATATTTCCTTTTTCACCATAGCTCACTCTGGACTTCCAAATATCACTTTCCAAATTCCACAAGAATAGTGTTAGTGAACGACTTCTTGAGTGGAAAGCTGAAACTCTCTGAGATGAACTAACAGAACAGAAAGCAGTTTCTCAGAGAGCTTCTTTTCGGTTTTTAACAGAAGATATTTCCTTTTTCACCATAGCTCTCTAAGGGCTTCCAAATTTCACTTTGCATATTCCACAAGAACAGCCTTAGCGAAAGGCTTCTTGAGGGTAAAGCTGTAACTCTGTGAGATGAATTAACCGAACACAAAGCAGTTTCTCAGAATGCTTCTTTCCAGTTTTTAAGGGAATATATTTCCTTTTTCACCATAGCCCTCTATGGGCTTCCAAATATCACTTTGCAAGTTCCACAAGAACAGCATTAGCGAAAGGCTTCTTGAGGTGAAAGCTGTAACTCTGTGAGATGAAATAACAGAACACAAAGCAGTGTCTCAGAAAGTTTCTTTCCTGTTTTTAATGGAAGATATTTCCTTTTTCACCGTATCCCTCTATGGGCTTCCAAATATCACTTTGTAAATTCCACAAGAACCGTCTTAGCGAAAGCTTCTTGAGGGGAAAGCAGTAACTCTGAGTTTAAATAAGAGAGTACAAAACAGTTTCTCAGAAAGCTTCATTCCAGTTTTTCACATAAGATACTTCCTTTTTCAGCAAAGCGCTCTATGGGCTTACAAATATCACTTTCCAGATTCCACAAATCAGCCTTAGCGAAAGGATTCTTGAAGGGAAAGCTGCAATTCCGTGAGATGAATTAAGAGAAGACACAGCAGTTTCTCAGACAGCTTCTTTCCAGTTTTTAACTGAAGATATTTCCTGTTTCACCCTAGACCTCTTTGGGCTTCGAAATATCACTTTGCAAATTCTAGAAGAACAGTCTTAGCGAAAGGCTTCTTAAAGGGAAAACTGTAACTCTGTGAGATGAATTATCAGAACACAAAGCAGTTGCTCAGAATGCTTCTTTCCAGTTTTTAACGGAAGATATTTCCTTTTTCACCGTAGCCCTCTTTGGGCTTCCATAATCACTTTCCAAATTCAACAAGAACAGTCTTAGCGAAAGGCTTCTTGAGGGGAAAGCTGTAACTCTGTGAGATGAATTAACAGAACACAAAGCAGTTTCTCAGAAAGCTTCTTTCCAGTTTTTTACTGAAGATATTTCCTTTTTCACCATAGCCCTCTATGGGCTTCCAAATATCACTTGGCCAATTCCACAAGAAGAACCTTTGCGAAAGGCTTCTTGAAGGGAAAGCTGTAACCCTGTGAGATGAATTAACAAATCACAAAGCAGTTCCTCAGAATGCTTCCTTTCAGTTTTTTTCTTAGGATATTTCCTTTTTCACTATATCCCGCTATGGGCTTCCAAATATCACTTTGCAAATTCCACAAGAACAGTCTTAGCGAAAAGCTTCTTAAGGGGAAAGCAGTAACTCTGAGATGAATTAAGAGAACAGAAAACAGTTTCTCAGAAAGCTTCATTCCAGTTTATCTCGTAAGATTATTCCTTTTTCAGCATAGCTCTCTATGGGCTTACAAATATCACTTTCCAGATACCACAAGAGAGCCTTTGCGAAAGGCTTCTTGAAGGGAAAGCTGTAATTCTGTGACATGAATTAAGAGAACACAAAGCAGTTTCTGAGAAAACTTCTTTCCAGTTTTCAACTGAAGATATTTGTTTTTTCACATTACCCTCTATGAGCTTCCAAATATCTCTTTCCAAATTCCACAAGAACAGCCTTATCAAAAGGCTTCTTGAAGGGAGAACTTTAACTCTGTGAGATGAATTAAGAGAACACAAAGCAGTTTCACAGAAAGCTTCTTTACAGTTTTTAACGGAAGATATTTTGTTTTTCACCATAGCCCTCTATGGACTCCCAAATATCACTATGCAAATTCCACAAGAACAGTCTTAGCAAAAGGATTATTGAGGGGAAAGCTGTAATTCTGTCAGAGGAATTAACAGAACACAAAGGAGTTTCTCAGAAAGCTTCTTTCCACTTTTTAACAGAAGATATTTCTTTTTTCACCATAGCCCGCTATGGGCTTCCAAATATCACTTTGCAAATTCCACAAGAACTCTCTTAGGGAAAGGATTCTAGAAGGGAAAGCTGTAACTCTGGGAGATGAATTAACAGAACACAAAGCGGTTTCTGAGACAGCTTCTTTCCAGTTTTTAACTGAAGATATTTCCTTTTTCATTCTAGACCACTTTGGGCTTCGAAATATCACTTTGCAAATTCCAGAAGAACAGCCTTAGCGAAAGACTTCTTGAGGGGAAAGCAGTAACTCAGTGAGATGAATTAACAGAACACAAAGCAGGTTCTCAAAATCTTCTTTTCAGTTTTTGACGGAATATATTTCCTTTTTCACCGTAGCCCACTATGGGCTTCCAAATATCACTTTGCAAGTTCCACAAGAACAGCCTTAGCGAAAGGCTTCTTGAGGGGAAAGCTCTAACTCTGTGAGATGAATTAAAAAAACATAAAGCAGCTTCTCAGAAAGCTTCTTTCCAGTTTTTATCCTAAGATATTTCCTTTTTCACCATAGACCTCTATGGACTTCCAAATATCACTTTCCAAATTCCACAAGAACAGTCTTAGTGAAAGACTTCTTGAGGCTTTACAGTTTTAAACGGAACATATTTCCTTTCTCAGCATAGCCCTCTATGGGCTTACAAGTATCACTTTGCATATTCCACAAGTAAAGTCTTAGCGAAAGGCTTCCTGAGGGGAAAGCTGTAACTCTGTGAGATGAATTAACAGAACACTAACAGTTTCTCAGATAGCTTCTTTCCAGTGTTTGACGGAAGATATTTCTTTTTTCACCCTAGACCTCTATGGGCTTCCAAATATCACTTTGCAAATTCCACAAGAACAGGCTTAACGAAAGGGTTCTTGAGGAGAAAGCTGTAACTCTGTGGGATGAATTAACAGAACACAAAATAGTTTCTCAGAAAGCTTCTTTCCAGTTTTTAACGGAAGATATTTCCTTTTTCACCATAGCCCTCCATATGATTCAAAATATCACTTTGGAAATTCCACAAGAACAGGCTTAACAAAAGGCTTCTAGAGGGGAAAGCTGTAACTCTGTGAAATGAATTAACAGAACACAAAGCAGTTTCTCAGAAAGCTACTTTTCAGTTTTTATCTTAGGATATTTCCTTTTGCACCATAGACCTCTATGGACTTCCAAATATCACTTTGCAAATTCCACAAGAACAGTCTTAGCGAAAGGCTTCTGGAGGGGAAAGCTGTAAGTCTGTGAGATGAATTAACAGAACACAAACCAGCTTCTCTCAGAAAGCCTCTTTCCAGTTTTTATCGGAAGTTATATCCTTTTTCACCATAGCTCCCTATGGGCTTCCAAATACCACTTTGCAATTTCCACAAGAACAGTCTTAGTGAAAGGCTTCTTGAGGGGAAAGCTGTAACTCTGTGAAATGAATTAACAGAACACAATGTAGTTTTTCAGAAAGCTTCTTTTCAGTTTTTTTCTTAGGATATTTCCTTTTTCACCGTTGCCCTCTATGGTCTTCCAAATATCACTTTGCAAATTCCACAAGAACAGTCTTAGTGAAAGGCTTCTGTAGGGGAAAGGTCTAACTCTGTGACATGAATTAACAGAGCACAAAGTAGTATCTAAGAAAAATTCTTTTCAGTTTTTGTCTTAGGATAATTCTTTTTTCACCATAGCCGTCTATGGGCTTCTAAGTGTCCGTTTCCAATTTCCACAAAAACTGTCTTAAGGAAAGGCTTCTTGAGGGGAAAGGTGTAACTCTGTGAGTTGAATTAAGAGAACACAAAGGAGTTTCTCACAATGCCTCTTTCCAGTTTTTAACGGAAGATATTTCCTTTTTCACCATAGCCTTCTAAGGGCTTCCAAATATCACTTTGCAAATTCCACAAAAACTGTCTTAGCGAAAGGCTACTTGAGAGGAAAGCTGTAACTCTGTGAGATGAAATAACAGAACAGAAAGCAGTTTCTCAGAAAGCCTCTATCCAGTTTTTAACGGAAGATATTTCCTTCTTCACCATAGCCCTCTATGGTCTTCCAAATATCGCTTGGCAAATTCCACAAGAACAGTCTTAGCGAAAGGTTTCTTGAGCGGAAAGCTGTAACTCTGTGAGATGAATTAACAGAACACAAAGCAGATTCTCAGAATGTTTCTTTTCAGTTTTTAACGGAAGATATTACCGTTTTCACCATAGCCCTCTAGGGGTTCTATATATCACATTCCAAATTCCACAAGAACAGTCTTAGCGAAAGGCTTCTTGAGGGGAAAGCTGTAACTCTGTGAGATCAATTAAGAGAACACAAAGCAGTTTCTCAGAATGCTTCTTTCCAGTTTTTAACTGAACATATTTCCTTTTTCACCATAGCCATCGAGGGTTTCCAAATATCCCTTTGCTAATTCCTCAAAAACAGTCTTAACGAAAGGCTTCTTGAGTGGAAAGCTGTAACTCCGTGAGATGAATTAACAGAACACAAAGCAGTTTCTCAGAAATCTTCTTTCCAGTTTTTAACGGAAGATATTTCCTTTTTCACCATGGCCCTCTATGGGCTACTAAATATTACTTTCCAAATTCCACAAGAACAGTCTTAGCGAAAGGCTTCTTGAGGGGAAAGCTGTAACTCTGTGAGATGAAATAACAGAACACAAAGCAGTTTCTCAGAAAGCTTCTTTCCAGTTTTTAACGGAAGATATTTCCTTTTTCACCGTCGCCCTCTTTGGGCTTATAAATATCACTTTCCAAATTCCACATGAACAGTCTTAGCGAAAGGCTTCCTGATGGGAAACCTGTAATTCTGTGAGACGAATTAACAGAACACAAAGCAGTTTCTCAGAAAGCTTCTTTCCAGTTTTTAATGGAAGATATTTCCTTTTTCACCACAGCCCTCCAAGGGGTTCGAAATACCACTTTGCAAATTCCACAAGAATAGTCTTAGCGAATGGCTTCTTGAGGGGAAAGCTCTAACTCTGTGAGATGAATTAACAGAGCACAAATCTGTTTCTCAGAAAGCATCTTTCCAGTTTTTAACGGAAGATGTTTCCTTTTTAAACGTAGCCCTCTATGGGCTTCCAAATATCACTTTGCAAATTCCACAAGAACAGCCTTAGCAAAAGGCTTCTTGAGGGGAAAGCTGTAACTCTGTGAGATGAATTAACAGAACTCAAAGCAGTATCTCAGAAAGCTTCTTTCCAGTTTTTAACGGAAGATATTTCCTTTTTCACATTATCCCTCTATATGCTTCCAAATATCAAATTGCAAATTTCACAAGAACAGGCTTAAAAAAAGGCTTCTTGAGGGGAAACCTGTAACTCTGTGAAATGAAATAATAGAACACAAAGCAGTTTCTCAGAAAGCTTCTTTCCAGTTTTCATCTTAGGATATTTCCTTTTTCACCATAGACATCTATGGGCTTCCCAATATCACTTTGCAAATTCCACAAGAACAGTCTTAGCTAAAGGCTTCTTGAGGGGAAGGCTGTAACTCTGTGAGATGAATTAACAGAACACAAAGCAGTTTCTCAGAATGCTTCTTTCCAGTTTTTACCCGAAGATATTTCCTTTTTCACCATAGCCCTCTATGGGTTTTGATTTATCACTTTGCAAATTTCACAAGAATAGTGTTAGTGAACGGCTTCTTGAGTGGAAAGCTGAAATTCTGTGAGATGAACTAACAGAACAGAAAGCAGTTTCTCAGAGAGCTTCTTTTCGGTTTTTAACGGAAGATATTTCCTTTTTCACCATAGCTCTCTAAGGGCTTCCAAATTTCACTTTGCAAATTCCACAAGAACAGTCTTAGCGAAAGGCTTCTTGAGGGGAAAGTTGTAACACTGTGAGATGAATTAACAGAACACAAAGCAGTTTCTCAGAAAGCTTCTTTTCAGAATTTATCTTAGGATATTTCCTTTTTCACCATAGCCCTCTGTAGGCTTCCAATATCACTTTGCAAATTCCACAAAAACAGTCTTATCGAAAGGCTTCTTGAGGGAAAAGCTGTAACCCTGTGAGATGAATTAACAGAACCCAAAGCAGTTTCTCAGAAAGATTCTCTTCAGTTTTTATCTTAGGATATTTCCTTTTTCACCGTAGCCCTTTATGACCTTCCAAATATCACTTTGCAAACTCCACAAGAACACTCTTAACGAAAGGCTTCTGGAGGGGAAAGCTGTAACTCTGTTAGATGAATTAACAGAATACAAAGAAGTTTCTCAGAAAACTTCTTTCCAGTTTTTAACATAAGATATTTCCTTTTTCACCATGGCCCTGTATGGGCCTCCAAATATCACCTTGCAAATTCCACAAGAGCATTCTTAGCGAAAGGCTTCTTGAGGGGAAAGCTGTATTTCTGTGAGATGAATTAACAGAACACAAAGCAGTTTCTCATAAAGCTTCCTTCCAGTTTTTAACGGAAGATATTTCCTTTTTCACCGAAGCGCTCTATGGTCTTCTAAATATCACTTTCCAAATCCCACAAGAACAGTCTTAGCGAAAGGCTTCTTGAGGGAAAAGCTGTAACTCTGTGAGATGAAGTAACAGAACACAAAGCAGTTTCTCAGGAAGGTTCTTTCCAGTATTTACTGAAGATGATTCATTTTTCACCGTAGACGTCTATGAGCTTTCAAATATCACTTTGCTATTTCCACAAGAACAGTCTTAGCGAAAGGCTTCTTGAGGGGAAAGCTGTAATCGGAAAGCTTTTTCCGAGTTTTAAACAGAAGATATTTCCTTTTTCACCATAGCCCTCCATGGGCTTCCAAATATCACTTTGCAAATTCCACAAAACTGTCTTTGCAAAAGGCTCCTTGAGGGGAAAGCTGTAACTCTGTGAGATCAATTAACAGAACACAAAGCAGTTTCTCAGAAAGCTTCTTTCCAGTTTTTAATGGAAGATATTTCCTTTTTCACCATAGCCCTCCATGGGCATCGAAATACCACTTTGCAAATTCCACAAGAATAGTCTTAGCGAATGGCTTCTTGAGGGGAAAGCTCTAACTCTGTGAGATCAATTAAGAGAACACAAAGCAGTTTCTCAGAATGCTTCTTTCCAGTTTTAAACTGAACATATTTCCTTTTTCACCATAGCCCTCTATGGGCTTCCAAATATCCCTTTGCTAATTCCTCAAAAACAGTCTTAACGAAAGGCTTCTTGAGTGGAAAGCTGTAACTCTGTGAGATGAATTAACAGAACACAAAGAAGTTTCTCAGAAATCTTCTTTCCAGTTTTTAACGGAAGATATTTCCTTTTTCACCATGGCCCTCTATGGGCTACTAAATATCACTTTCCAAATTCCACAAGAACAGTCTTGGCGAAAGGCTTCTTGAGGGGAAAGCTGTAACTCTGTGAGATGAAATAACAGAACAAAAAGCAGTTTCTCAGAAAGCTTCTTTCCAGTTTTTAACCGAAGATATTTGCTTTTTCACCGTAGCCCTCTTTGGGCTTATAAATATCACTTTCCAAATTCCACATGAACAGTCTTAGCGAAAGACTTCCTGATGGGAAACCTGTAATTCTGTGAGATGAATTAACAGAACACAAAGCAGTTTCTTAGAAAGATTCTTTCCAGTTTTTAATGGAAGATATTTCCTTTTTCACCATAGCCCTCCATGGGCTTCGAAATACCACTTTGCAAATTCCACAAGAATTGTCTTAGCGAATGGCTTCTTGAGGGGAAAGCTCTAACTCTGTGAGATGAATTAACAGAGCACAAATCTGTTTCTCAGAAAGTTTCTTTCCAGTTTTTAACTGAAGATATTTCCTTTTTCACCATAGCACTCTATGGGCTTCCAAATATTACTTTGCAAATTCCACAAGAACAGTCTTAGCGAAAGGTTCTTGAGTGGAAAGCTGTAACTCCCTGAGATGAATTAACAGAACACAAAGCAGTTTCTCAGAAAGCATCTTTCCAGTTTTTAACGGAAGATGTTTCCTTTTTAACCGTAGCCCTCTATGGGCTTCCAAATATCACTTTGCAAATTCCACAAGAACAGCCTTAGGAAAAGGCTTCTTGAGGGGAAAGCTGTAACTCTGTGAGATGAATTAACAGAACTCAAAGCAGTATCTCAGAAAGCTTCTTTCCAGTTTTTAACGGAAGATATTTCCTTTTTCACATTAGCCCTCTATATGCTTCCAAACATCAAATTGCAAATTTCACAAGAACAGACTTAAAAAAAGGCTTCTTGAGGGGAAACCTGTAACTCTGTGAAATGAAATAATAGAACACAAAGCAGTTTCTCAGAAAGCTTCTTTCCAGTTTTCATCTTAGGATATTTCCTTTTTCACCATAGACATCTATGGGCTTCCCAATATCACTTTGCAAATTCCACAAGAACAGTCTTAGCTAAAGGCTTCTTGAGGGGAAGGCTGTAACTCTGTGAGATGAATTAACAGAACACAAAGCAGTTTCTCAGAATGCTTCTTTCCAGTTTTTACCCGAAGATATTTCCTTTTTCACCATAGCCCTCTAAGGGTTTTGATTTATCACTTTGCAAATTTCACAAGAATAGTGTTAGTGAACGGCTTCTTGAGTGGAAAGCTGAAACTCTGTGAGATGAACTAACAGAACAGAAAGCAGTTTCTCAGAGAGCTTCTTTTCGGTTTTTAACGGAAGATATTTCCTTTTTCACCATAGCTCTCTAAGGGCTTCCAAATTCCACTTTGCAAATTCCCCAAGAACAGACTTAGCGAAAGACTTCTTGAAGGGAAAGGTGTAACTCTGTGAGATGAAATAACAGAATACAAAACAGTTTCTCAGAAAGCTTCTTTCCAGTTTGATCTCCTTTTCCAAATATCACTTTTCAAATTGCACAAGAAAAGTCTCAGCGATAGGCTTCTTGAGTGGAAAGCAGTAACTCTGTGAGATGAATTAATAGAACACAAAGCAGTTTCTCAGAATGCTTCTTTCCATTTTTTAACAGAAGATATTTCCTTTTTCGCCATAGCCCTCTGTGGGCTTCCAAATATCACTTTGCAAATTCCACAAGAACAGTCTTAGCGGAAGGCTTCTTGAAGGGAAAGCTGTAATTCTGTGACAAGAATTAACAGAGCACAAAGCATTTTCTCAGAATGCTTCTTTTCAGTTTTTAACTTAGGATATTTCCTTTATCATCGTTGCCCTCTATGGGCTTCCCAATATCACGTTGCAAATTAAACAAGAACAGTCTTAGCGAAAGGCTTCTTGAGGGGAAAGCTGTAAATCTGTGAAATGAATTAAGAGAACACAAAGCAGTTTCTCAGAAAGCTTCTTTCCAGTTTTTAACGGAAGATATTTCTTTTTTCACCACAGCCCTCTATGGGCTTCCAAATATCACTCTGCAAATTCCCCAAGAGCAGTCTTAACGAGACGGTTCTTGAGGGGAAATTTGTAACTCTGTGAGATGAATTAACAGAACACAAAATAGTTTCAAAAAAAGCTTCTTTCCAGATTTTAACGGTAGATATTTCCTTTTTCACCATAGCCCTCTAGGGGCTTCCAAATATCACTTTGCAAATTCCACAAGAACAGTCTTACCGAAAAGCTTCTTGAGGGGAAAGCTGTAACTCTGTGAGATGAATTAACAGAACACAAAGCAGTTTCTCAGTCAGCTTCTTTCCAGTTTTTAACTGAAGATATTCCTTTTTCATCATAGCACTCTATGGGCTTCCAAATATCACCTTGCCAATTCCAAAAGAACAGGCTTAGCAAAAGTCTTCTTCAGGGGAATGCTGTAACTCTGTGAGATGAATTAACACAGAACAAAGCAGTTTCTCAGACTGCTTCTTTCTAGTTTTTAACTGAGGATATTTCCTTTTTCACCATAGCCCTCTATGGGCTCCTAATATCACTTTGTAAATACCCCAAGAACAGCCTTAGTGAAAGGCTTCGTGAAGGGAAAGCTCTAACTCTGTTAGATGGATTAACAGAAAACAAAGCAGTTTCTCAGAAAGCTTCTTTCGCGTTTTTAACGGAAGATATTTCCTTTTCCAACATAGCCCTCTAAGGGCTTACAAATATCATTTTGTAAATTCTACAAGAACAGCCTTAGCAAAAGGATTCTTGAAGGGAAAGCTGTAACTCTGTTAGATGAATTAACATAAAACAAAGCAGTGTCTCAGAAAGCTTCTTTCCCGTTTTTAACGGAGGATATTTCCTTTTTCACCATAGCCCTCTAAGGGCTTACAAATATCACTTTGCAAATTCCAGAAGAACAGTCTTCGGGAAAGGCTTCTGGAGGAGAAAGCTGTAACTCAGTGAGTTAAATTAACAGAACACAAAGCAGTTTCTGAGAAAGCTTCTTTCCAGTTTTTAACTGAAGAAATTTCCTTTTTCACCATAGTCCTATTTGGGCTTCCAAATATCACTTTGCAAATCCCACAAGACCAGTCTTATCGAAAGGCTTCTTGAAGGAAAAGCTGTAATTCTGTGAGATGAATTATCAGAACACAAAGCAGTTTCTCAGAAATCTTCTTTCCAGTTTTTAACTGAAGATATTTCCTTTTTCACCGAAGCCCTCTAGGGGCTTCCAAATATCACTTTGCAAATTCCACAAAAACAATCTTAGCGAATGACTTCTGTAGGGGAATGCTGTAACACTTTTAGATAAATTAACAGAACACAAAGCAGTGTCTTAGAAATCTTCTTCCCAGTTTTTAACGGAAGATATTTCCTTTTTCTCCATAGCCCACTATGGGCTTCCAAATATCACTTTGCAAATTCCACATAACAGACTTACCGAAAAGCTTCTTGAGAAGAAAGCTATAACCCTGTGAGATGAGTTACCAGAACACAAAGCAGTTTCTCAGAAAGTTTCTTTCCAGTTTTTAACTGAAGATATTTCCTTTTTCATCATGGCACTCTGTGGGCTCCAAATATCATTTTGCAAATTGCACAAGAACAGTCTTAGCGAATGGCTTCTTGAGGGAAAATTTGTAACTCTGGGATACGAATTAAGAGAACACAAAGCAGTTCCTCAGAAAGCTTCTTTTCAGTTTTTATCTTGGATATTTTCTTTTTCACCATAGCTCTCTTTGGGCTTCCAAACATCATTTTGCAAATTCCACAAGAACAATCTTAGCGAAAGGCTTCTGGAGGGGAAAGTTTTAACTCTATGAGATGAATTAACAGAACACAAAGCAGTTTCTCAGAAAGCTTCTTTCCAGTTTTAAACTGAAGACATTTCCTTTTTCACCGTAGCCCCCTATGGGCTTCTAAATATCACATTGCAAATCCCACAAGATCAGTCTTAGCGAAAGGCTTCTTGAGGGGAATGCTGTAACTCGGTTAGACTTATTAACAGAACACACGGCAGTATCTCAGTATGCTTCTTTCCAGTTTTTAACGGAAGATACTTCCTTTTTCACCATAGCCCTCTAAGGGCTTCCAAATATCACTTTGCAAATTCCAAAAGAGCAGTCTTATCGAAAGGCTTCTGGAGCGGAAGGCTGTAACTCTCTGAAATGAATTAACAGAACACAGAGCTGTTTCTCAGAAAGCATCTTTGCAGTTTTCAACCGAAGATATTTCCTTTTTCCCCTTAACCCTCTATGGGCTTCCAAATATCACTTAGAAAATCACACAAGAACAGTCTTTGCGAAAGGCTTCTTGAGGGGAAAGCTGTAACTCGGTGAGATGTATTAACAGAACACACGGCAGTTTCACAGAATGCTTCTTCAGAGTTTTAACAGAAGATATTTCCTTTTTCCCCATAGCCTTCTATGGGCTTCCATATATCACATTGCAAATTCCACAAGAACAGTCTTAACGAAAGGCTTCTAGAGGGAAAAGCTGTTACTCTGTGAGATGAATTTAAAGAACACGAAGCAGATTCTCAAAAATCTTCCTTCCAGTTTTAAACTGAAGATATTTCCTTTTCACCATAGCCCCCTATGGGCTCCAAAATAACACTTTGCATATTTTAGAGGAACTGTCTTAGCAAAAGGCTTCTTGTGCGGAAAGCAGTAACTCTGTGAGATGAATTAACAAAACACAAAGCAGTTTCTCAGAAATCTTCTTTCTACTTTTTAACTGAGGATATTTCCTTTTTCACTATAGCCCTCTAATGGCTTCCAAGTACCACTTTGCAAATTCCACAAGAAGTGTCTTAGCGAAAGGCTTCTTGAGGGGAAAGCTGTATCTCCGTGATGTGAATTAACAGAACTCAAAGCAGTTTCTCAGAAAGCTTCTTTCCAGTTTTTAACTGAGGATATTTTCTTTTTCACCATAGCCCTCTATGGTCGTCCAATTATCAGTTTGCAAATTCCACAAGAACAGTCTTCGCGAAAGGCGTCTTGAGGGGAAAGCTGTAACTCTGTGAGATGAATTAACAGATCACAAAGCAGTTTTTCAGAAAACTTCTTTCCAGTTTTTAACTGAAGATATTTCCTTTTTCACCATAGCCCTCTATGGGCTTCCAAATATCAGTTTGCAAATTACACAAGAAGAGCCTTACAGAAAGGCTTCTTCAGGGGAAAGGTTAACTCTATAAGATAAATTAACAGAACACAAAGCAATTTCTCAGAAAGCTTCTTTACAGTTTTTAACAGAAGATATTTCTTCTTTCACCATAGCCCTCTATCGGCTTCCAAATATCACTTTGCAAATTCCACAATAAGTGTCTTAGTGAAAGGCTTCCTGAGGGAAAAGCAGTAATTGTGAGATGAATTAACCGAACACACAGCAGTTTCTCAGAAAGCTTCTTTCCAGTTTTAAAGGGAAGATTTTCCTTTTTCACCATAGCCCTCTATGGGCTTCCAAATATCACATTGGAAATTCCACAAGAACAGACCTAGCGAAAGGCTTATTGAAGGGAAAGCTGAAACTCTGTGAGATGAATTAACAGAAAACAAAGCAGTTCCTCAGAAAGCTTCTTTCCAGTTTTTAACTGAAAATTTTTCCTTTTTCACTATATCCCTCTATATGCTTCCAAATATCACTTTGCAAATTCCACAAGAACAGTCTTAGCAAAAGGGTTCTTGAGGGGAACGCAGTAAATCTGTGAGATGAATTAACAGAACACAAAGCACTTTCTCAGAAAGCTTCTTTCCAGTTTTTAACGGAAGATATTTACTTTTTCACCATAGAACTCTAAGGGCTTCCAAATATCACTTTGCAAATTCGACAAGAACAGTCTTAGCGAAAGGCTTCTTGAGGGGAAAGCTGTAACTCTCTGAGATGAAATAACAGAACACAGAGCAGTTTATCAGAAAGCTTCTTTCCACTTTTTAACAGAAGATATTTCCTTTTTCACCATAGCCCTCTAAGGGCTTCCAAATATCACTTTGCAAATTCCACAAGAACAGACATAGCGAAAGGCTTCTTGAAGGGAAAGCTGTAACTCTGTGAGATGAATTAACAGAACCCGAAGCAGTTTGTCCGAAAGCTTCTTTCCAGTTTTTAACGGAAGATATTTCCTTTTTCACCATAGTCCTCTATGGGCTTCCAAATATCACTGTGCAAATTCCACAAAAACAGACTTAGCGAAAGGCTTCTTTAAGGGAAAGCTGTAACTCTCTGAGATGAATTAACAGAACACAAAGCAGTTTCTCAGAAAGCTTCTTTCCAGTTTTAACGGAAGATATTTCCTTTTTCACCATAGTCCTCTATGGGCTTCCAAATATCACTGTGCAAATTCCACAAAAACAGACTTAGCGAATGGCTTCTTGAAGGGAATGCTGTAACTCTGTGAGATGAATTAACAGAACACAAAGCAGTTTCTCAGAAAGCTTTTTTCCAGTTTTTAACGGGAGATATTTCGTTTTTCACCTTAGCACTCTATGGGCTTCCAAATATCACTTTGCAAATTCCACAAGAATAGACTTAGCAAAAGGCTTCTTGAAGAGAAAGCTGTATCTCTGTGAGATGAGGTAACAGAACACAAAGCAGTTTCTCATTAAGCTTCTTTCCAGTTCTTAACGGAAAATATTTCCTTTTTCACCGTAGTCCTCTATGAACTTGCAAATATCACTTTGCAAATTCCACAAGAACTGTCTTCGCGAAAGTCTTCTTGAGGGGAAAGCTGTAACCCTGTGAGATGAATTAACAGAACACAAAGCAGTTTCTCAGAAAGCTTCTTACCAGTTTTTAATGGAAGATATTTTCTTTTTCACCTTAACCCTCTGTGGGCTTCCAAATATCACTTTGCAAATTCCACAAGAACAGTCTTAGCGAAAGGCTTCTTGATGGGAAAGCAGTACCTTTGAGATGAATTTACCGAACACTAAGCAGTTTCTCAGAAAGCTTCTTTCCAGTTTTTAAGGGAATATTTTACTTTTTCACCATAACCCTCTATGGGCTTCCAAATATTATTTTACATATTCCACAAGAACAGTCTTTGCGAAAGGTTTCTTGAGAGGAATGCAGTCACTCGGTGAGATGAGTAAACAGAACACAAAGCAATTTCTCAGAAAGCTTCTTTCCACTTTTGGACGGAAGATATTTCCTTTTTCACCATAGCCTTCTATGGACTTGCAAATATCACTTTGCAAATTCCACAAGAACAGTCTTCGCGAAAGGATTCTTCAGGGGAATGCTGTAACTATGTGAGATGAATTAACAGAACACAAAGCAGTTTCTCAGAAAGCTTCTTTCCAATTTTTAAGGGAAGATTTTCCTTTTTCACCATTGCCCTATGTGGGCTTCTAAATATCACATTAGAAATTCCACAAGAACAGTCTTAGCGAAAGGCTTCTTGAAGGGAAAGTTGTAACTCTGTGACATGAATTAAGAGAACACAAAGCAGTTTCTCACAAAGCTTATTTTCAGTTTTTAACGGAAGATATATCCTTTTTTACCATATCCCTCTATGGGCTTCCTAATATCACTTTGCAAATTCCACAAGAACAGTCTTAGCGAAAAGCTTCTTGTGGGGAACGCAGTAACTCTGTTAGATGAATTAACAGAACACAAATCAGTTTCTCAGAAAGCTTCTTTCCAGTTTTTAAAGGAAGATATTTCCTTTTTCGCCATAGCCCTCTAAGGGCTTCCAAATATCACTTTGTAAATTCCAAAAGAACAGTCTTAGCGATAGTCTTCTTGATGGGAAAGAAGTAACTCTGTGAGATGAATTAACGGAATATAGAGCAGTATCTCAGTAAGCTTCTTTCCAGTTTTTAACGGAGGATATTTCCTTTTTTACCATAGCTCTCTTTGGGCTTCCAAATATCACTTTTAAAATTCCACAAGAAGAGTCTTAGCAAAAGGATTCTTGAAGGGAAAGCTGTAACCCTGTGAGATGAATTAACAGAACACAGAGCAGTGTCTCATAAACCTTCTTTCCAGTTTTTAACGGAAGATATTTCCTTTTTCACCGTAGCCCTCTACGGACTTCCAAATATAACTTTGCAAATTCCACAAGAACAGTCTTCGTGAAAGGCTTCTTGAGGGGAAAGCTGTAAATCTGTGACATGAATTAACAGAACACAAAGCAGTTTCTCAGACAGCTTCTTGCCAGTTTTTAACGGAAGATATTACCTTTCTCACCTTAACCCTCTATGGGCTTCCAAATATCACTTTGCAAATTACACAATAAGTGTCTTAGCGAAAGGCTTCTTGAGGGAAAAGCAGTAATTGTGAGATGAATTAACCGAACACAAAGCAGTTTCTCAGAAAGCTTCTATCCAGTTTTTAAGGGAAGGTTTTCTTTTTCACCATAGCCCTCTATGGGCTTCCAAATATCGCATTGCAAATTCCACAAGAACAGACTTAGCGAAAGGCTTCTTGAAGGGAAAGCTGTAAAACTGTGAGATGAATTAACAGAACACAAAGCAGTTCCTCAGAAAGCTTCTTTCCAGTTTTTAACTGAAGATATTTCCTTTTTCACTATATCCCTCTCTGTGCTTCCAAATATCACTTTGCAAATTCCACAAGAACAGTCTTAGCGAAAGGCTTCTTGAGGGGAACGCAGTAAATCTGTGAGGTGAATTAACAGAACACAAAGCACTTTCTCAGAAAGCTTCTTTCCAGTTTTTTACGGAAGATATTTACTTTTTCACCATAGCCCTCTATGGGCTTCCAAATATCACTTTGCAAATTCCACAAGAACAGACTTAGCGAAAGTCTTCTTGACTGGAATGCAGTAACTCTGTGAGATAAATTAACAGAACACAAAGCAGTTTCTCAGAATGCTTCTTTTCAATCTTTAACTATGGATATTTCCTTTTACACCACAGCCCTCTATGGGCTCCCAAATATCACTTTGCAAATGCCACAAGACCAATCTTAGCGAAAGGCTTCTTGAGGGGACTGCTGTAACTCTGTGAGATGAATTAACAGAACGCAAAGCAGTTTCTCAGAAAGCTTCTTTCCAGTTTTTAATGGAAGATATTTTCTTTTTCACCATAGCCCTCTATGGGCTTCCAAATATCACTTTGCAAAATCCACAAGAAGAGTCTTAGAGAATGGCTTCTTGCTGGGAAAGTAGTAACTCTGTGAGATGTATTAACAGAACAGAGAGCAGTTTCTCAGAAAGCTTCTTTCCAGTTTTTAACGGAAGATATTTCCTTTTTCACTATAGCCCTCTACGGGCTTCCAAATATCGCTTTGCAAATTCCACAAGAACAGTCTTAGCGATAGGCTTCTTTAGGAAAAGCTGTAAGTCTGTGAGATGAACTAAGAGAACACAAAGAAGTTTCTCAGAAAGATTCTTTACAGTTTTTAACGGTAGATATTTCCTTTTTCACCTTCACCCTCTAAGGGCTTCCAAATACCACTTTGCAAATTGCATAAGAACAGTATTAGCGAAAGGCTTTTTGAGGAGAAACCACTAACTGTGAGATAAATTAACCGAACACAAAGCAGATTCTCAGAAAGCTTCTTTCCAGTTTTTAAGGGAAGATTTTCCTTTTTCACCATAACCCTCTGTGGGCTTCCAAATATCACTTTTCAAATTCCACAAGAACAGTCTTCGCGAAAGGCTTCTTGAGGGGAACGCAGTAAATCTGTGAGATGAATTAACAGAACACAAAGCAATTTCTCAGAAAGCTTCTTTCCAGTTTTTATCTTAGGATATTTCCTTTTTCACCTTAGCCCTCTATGGGCTTCCAAATATCACTTTGCAAATTCCACAAGAACAGTCTTAGCGAAAGGCTTCTTGATGGGAAAGCAGTACCTTTGAGATGAATTTACCGAACACTAAGCAGTTTCTCAGAAAGCTTCTTTCCAGTTTTTAAGGGAATATTTTACTTTTTCACCATAACCCTCTATGGGCTTCCAAATATTATTTTACATATTCCACAAGAACAGTCTTTGCGAAAGGTTTCTTGAGAGGAATGCAGTCACTCGGTGAGATGAGTAAACAGAACACAAAGCAATTTCTCAGAAAGCTTCTTTCCACTTTTGGACGGAAGATATTTCCTTTTTCACCATAGCCTTCTATGGACTTGCAAATATCACTTTGCAAATTCCACAAGAACAGTCTTCGCGAAAGGATTCTTCAGGGGAATGCTGTAACTATGTGAGATGAATTAACAGAACACAAAGCAGTTTCTCAGAAAGCTTCTTTCCAATTTTTAAGGGAAGATTTTCCTTTTTCACCATTGCCCTATGTGGGCTTCTAAATATCACATTAGAAATTCCACAAGAACAGTCTTAGCGAAAGGCTTCTTGAAGGGAAAGTTGTAACTCTGTGACATGAATTAAGAGAACACAAAGCAGTTTCTCACAAAGCTTATTTTCAGTTTTTAACGGAAGATATATCCTTTTTTACCATATCCCTCTATGGGCTTCCTAATATCACTTTGCAAATTCCACAAGAACAGTCTTAGCGAAAAGCTTCTTGTGGGGAACGCAGTAACTCTGTTAGATGAATTAACAGAACACAAATCAGTTTCTCAGAAAGCTTCTTTCCAGTTTTTAAAGGAAGATATTTCCTTTTTCGCCATAGCCCTCTAAGGGCTTCCAAATATCACTTTGTAAATTCCAAAAGAACAGTCTTAGCGATAGTCTTCTTGATGGGAAAGAAGTAACTCTGTGAGATGAATTAACGGAATATAGAGCAGTATCTCAGTAAGCTTCTTTCCAGTTTTTAACGGAGGATATTTCCTTTTTTACCATAGCTCTCTTTGGGCTTCCAAATATCACTTTTAAAATTCCACAAGAAGAGTCTTAGCAAAAGGATTCTTGAAGGGAAAGCTGTAACCCTGTGAGATGAATTAACAGAACACAGAGCAGTGTCTCATAAACCTTCTTTCCAGTTTTTAATGGAAGATATTTCCTTTTTCACCGTAGCCCTCTACGGACTTCCAAATATAACTTTGCAAATTCCACAAGAACAGTCTTCGTGAAAGGCTTCTTGAGGGGAAAGCTGTAAATCTGTGACATGAATTAACAGAACACAAAGCAGTTTCTCAGACAGCTTCTTGCCAGTTTTTAACGGAAGATATTACCTTTCTCACCTTAACCCTCTATGGGCTTCCAAATATCACTTTGCAAATTACACAATAAGTGTCTTAGCGAAAGGCTTCTTGAGGGAAAAGCAGTAATTGTGAGATGAATTAACCGAACACAAAGCAGTTTCTCAGAAAGCTTCTATCCAGTTTTTAAGGGAAGGTTTTCTTTTTCACCATAGCCCTCTATGGGCTTCCAAATATCGCATTGCAAATTCCACAAGAACAGACTTAGCGAAAGGCTTCTTGAAGGGAAAGCTGTAAAACTGTGAGATGAATTAACAGAACACAAAGCAGTTCCTCAGAAAGCTTCTTTCCAGTTTTTAACTGAAGATATTTCCTTTTTCACTATATCCCTCTCTGTGCTTCCAAATATCACTTTGCAAATTCCACAAGAACAGTCTTAGCGAAAGGCTTCTTGAGGGGAACGCAGTAAATCTGTGAGGTGAATTAACAGAACACAAAGCACTTTCTCAGAAAGCTTCTTTCCAGTTTTTTACGGAAGATATTTACTTTTTCACCATAGCCCTCTATGGGCTTCCAAATATCACTTTGCAAATTCCACAAGAACAGACTTAGCGAAAGTCTTCTTGACTGGAATGCAGTAACTCTGTGAGATAAATTAACAGAACACAAAGCAGTTTCTCAGAATGCTTCTTTTCAATCTTTAACTATGGATATTTCCTTTTACACCACAGCCCTCTATGGGCTCCCAAATATCACTTTGCAAATGCCACAAGACCAATCTTAGCGAAAGGCTTCTTGAGGGGACTGCTGTAACTCTGTGAGATGAATTAACAGAACGCAAAGCAGTTTCTCAGAAAGCTTCTTTCCAGTTTTTAATGGAAGATATTTTCTTTTTCACCATAGCCCTCTATGGGCTTCCAAATATCACTTTGCAAAATCCACAAGAAGAGTCTTAGAGAATGGCTTCTTGCTGGGAAAGTAGTAACTCTGTGAGATGTATTAACAGAACAGAGAGCAGTTTCTCAGAAAGCTTCTTTCCAGTTTTTAACGGAAGATATTTCCTTTTTCACTATAGCCCTCTACGGGCTTCCAAATATCGCTTTGCAAATTCCACAAGAACAGTCTTAGCGATAGGCTTCTTTAGGAAAAGCTGTAAGTCTGTGAGATGAACTAAGAGAACACAAAGAAGTTTCTCAGAAAGCTTCTTTACAGTTTTTAACGGTAGATATTTCCTTTTTCACCTTCACCCTCTAAGGGCTTCCAAATATCACTTTGCAAATTGCATAAGAACAGTATTAGCGAAAGGCTTCTTGAGGGGAAAGCTGTAACTCTGTGAAATGAATTAAAAGAACACAAAGCAGTATCTCAGAAGCTTCTTTCCAGTTTTTAACTGAAGATATTTCCATTTTCACCGTATCCCTCTATGGGCTTCGAAATATCACTTTGCAAATCCTACAGGAACAGTCTTAGTGAAAGGTTTCTTGAGGGTAAAGCTTTAACTCGGTGAGATGTATTAACATAACACACGGCAGATTCTCTGAAAGCTTCTTTCCCGTATTTAATGGAAGATATTTCCTTTTTCACCATAGCCCTCTATGGAGTTCCAAATATCACTTTGAAAATTTCACAACAACAGACTTAGCAAAAGGCTTCTTGAGGGGAAAGCTGTAACTCTGTGAGTTGAATTGTCAGAACACAAAGCAGTTTCTCAGAAAGCTTATTTTCAGTTTCTATCTTAGGATAATTCCTTTTTCAAAATAGCCTTCTACGGGCTTCCAAATATTACTTTGCGAATTCCACAAGAACAGTCTTGGCGAAAGGTTTCTGGAGGTGAAGATCTAACTCTGTGAATTGAATTAACAGAACAAATAGCAATTTCTTAGAAATCTTCTTTCCAGTTTGTAACGGAAGAAATTTCCTTTTTCACCATAGCCCTCTATGAACTTCCAAATATCACTTTGCAAATCCCACAAGAACAGTCCTAGCGAAAGTCTACTTGAGGGGAAAGCTGTAACTCGGTGAGGTGCATTAAGAGAACACATGGCGGTTTCTCAGAAAGCTTATTTCCAGTTTTTAACGGAAGATATTTCCTTTTTCACCATAGCCCTCTGCGCGCTTCCAAATATCACATTGCAAATTCCACAAGAACAGTATTAGCGAATGGCTTCTGGAGGGGAAATCTATAACTCCGAGAGATCAATTAAGAAAACACAATGCAGTTTCTCAGAAAGCTTCTTTTCAGTATTTATCTTAGGATACTTCCTTTTTCACCATAGCCCTCTAGGAGCTTCCAAATATCACTTTGCAATTTCCACAAGAACAGTCTTAACGAAAGGCTTCTTGAGCTGAAAGTCGTAGTCTGTGAGAGGATTTAACAGAACACAAAACAGTCTCTCAGAAAGCTTGTTTCCAGTTTTTAATGGAAGATATTTCCTTTTTCACCATAGCCCTCTACGGGCTTCTAAGATCACTTTGCAAATTCCAGAAGAACAGACCTAGCGAAAGGCTTCTGGAGAGCAAAGCTATAATTCTGTGAGGTGAACTAACAAAATACAAAGCAGGTTCTCAGAAAGCTTCCTTTCGGTTTTTAACTTAAGATATTTCCTTTTTCACCATAGCCCTCTCTGGCCTTCCAAATATCACTTTGCAAATTCCACAAGAACAGTCTCAGTGAACGGCTTCTGGAGGGGAAAGCTGTAACTCTGTGAGATGAATTAACAGAACACAAAGCAGTTTCTCAGAAAGCTTTTTTTCAGTTTTTATCTTAGGATATTTCCTTTTTCACCATAGCTCTCTCTTTGCTTCCAAATATCATTTTGCAAATTCCACAAGAACAGTGTTAACGAAAGGTTATTGGATGGGAGAGCTGTAACTCTGTGAGATACATTAACAGAACACAAAGCAGTTTCTCAGAAATCTTCTTTCCAGTTTTTAACGGATGATATTTCCTTTTTCAGCTTAGCCCCCTATGGGATTCCAAATATCACTTTGAAAATTCCACAAGAACAGTCTTAGTGAACGGCTTCTTGAGGGCAAAGCTGTAACTCTGGAGACGAATTAACAGAACACAAAGCAGTTTCTCAGAAAGCTTCTTTTCAGTTTTTATCTTAGGATATTTCCTTTTTCACCATAGCCCTCTATGGGCTTCCAAATGTCACTTTGCATATTCCAAAAGAACAGTCTTAGTGATCAGCTTCATGATAGGAAAGTTGTAACTCTGTGAGATTAATTAACGGAACACAAAGGAGTTTCTCAGAAAGGTTCTTTCCAGTTTTTAACGGAAGATATTTCCTTTTTCACCATAGCCCACTATGGGCTTCAAAATATCACTTTGCAAATTCCACAAGAACAGTGCTAGCGAAAAACTTCTGGAGGGGAAAACTGTAACTCTGTGAGATGAATTAACAGAACACAAAGCAGTTTCTCAGAAATCTTCTTTCCAGTTTTTAACGAAAGATATTTCCTTTTTCACCATAGCCCTCTATGGGATTCCAAATATCAGAGTGCAAATTTCACAACAACAGTCTTAGTGAAGGGCTTCTTGAGGGGAAAGCTGTAACACTGTGAGATGAACTAAGAAAACATAAAGCAGTTTCTCAGACAGTTTCTTTTCGGTTTTTATCTTAGGATATTTCCATTTTCAAAATAGCCCTCTATGGGCTTCCAATATCATTTTGCAAATTCCACAAGAACAGTTTTATAGAAAGGCTTCTTGAGGGGAAACCTGTTACTCGGTGAGATGTATTAACAGAACACACAGCAGTTTCTCAGAAAGCTTCTTTCCAATTTTTAATGGAAGTTATTTCCCTTTTCACCATAGCCCTCCAGGGGTTCCAAATATCACTTTGCAAATTCCCCAAGAACAATCTTAGCGAAAGGCTTCTGGGGGCGAAATCTGTAACTCTGTGAGATGAATTAACAGAACAAAAAGCAGTTTCTCACAAATCTTCTTTCCAGTTTTTAACGGAAGACATTTCCTTTTTCACCATAGTCCTCTATGGGCTTCCAAATATCACTTCGCAAATTCCACAAGAAGAAACTTAGCGAAAGGCTTCTTGAGGGGGAAGCTGTAACTCTGTGAGATGAATTAACAGAACACAAAGCAGTCTCTCAGAAAGCTTCTTTCCAGTATTTAACGGAAGATATTTCCTTTTTCACTATAGCCCTCTATGGGCTTCCAAATATCACTTTGGAAATCCCACAAGAACAGTCTTAGCGAAAGGCTTCTTGAGCGGAAAGCTGTAACTCGGTGATATGTACTAACAGAACACTCCGCATTTTCTCAGAAAGCTTCTTTCCAGTTTTTAACGGAATATATTTCCTTTTTCACATTAGCCCTCTATGGGCTTCCAAATATCACTTTGCCAATTTCACAAAACAGTCTTAGTGAATGGCTTCCTGAGGGGAAAGCTGTAACTCTGTGAGTGAACTAACAAAACGCAAAGCAGCTTTTCATACAGCTTCTTTTCGGTTTTTATCTTAGGATATTTCCATTTTCAAAATAGCCCTCTATGGGCTTCCAATATCATTTTGCAAATTCCACAAGAACAGTTTTATAGAAAGGCTTCTTGAGGGGAAACCTGTTACTCGGTGAGATGTATTAACAGAACACACAGCAGTTTCTCAGAAAGCTTCTTTCCAATTTTTAATGGAAGTTATTTCCCTTTTCACCATAGCCCTCCAGGGGTTCCAAATATCACTTTGCAAATTCCCCAAGAACAATCTTAGCGAAAGGCTTCTGGGGGCGAAATCTGTAACTCTGTGAGATGAATTAACAGAACAAAAAGCAGTTTCTCACAAATCTTCTTTCCAGTTTTTAACGGAAGACATTTCCTTTTTCACCATAGTCCTCTACGGGCTTCCAAATATCACTTCGCAAATTCCACAAGAAGAAACTTAGCGAAAGGCTTCTTGAGGGGGAAGCTGTAACTCTGTGAGATGAATTAACAGAACACAAAGCAGTCTCTCAGAAAGCTTCTTTCCAGTATTTAACTGAAGATATTTCCTTTTTCACTATAGCCCTCTATGGTCTTCCAAATATCACTTTGGAAATCCCACAAGAACAGTCTTAGCGAAAGGCTTCTTGAGCGGAAAGCTGTAACTCGGTGATATGTACTAACAGAACACACCGCATTTTCTCAGAAAGCTTCTTTCCAGTTTTTAACGGAATATATTTCCTTTTTCACATTAGCCCTCTATGGGCTTCCAAATATCACTTTGCCAATTTCACAAAACAGTCTTAGTGAATGGCTTCCTGAGGGGAAAGTTGTAACTCTGTGAGTGAACTAACAAAACGCAAAGCAGCTTTTCATACAGCTTCTTTTCGGTTTTTATCTTTGCATATTTCCATTTTCACCATAGCCTACTATGGGCATCCAAATATCACTTTGGAAATTCCACAAAGACAGTCTTAACGGAAGGCTTCTTGAGGCAAAAGCTGTAACTCTTTCAGATGAATTAATAGAACACAAAGCAGTTTCTCAGAAAGCTTCTTCTCAGTTTTTAACTGAATGTATTTCCTTTTTCACCATAGCCCTCTTTGGACTTCAAAATATCACTTTGTAAATTCCATAACAACAGCCTTAGCGAAAGGCTCCCTGAGGTAAAAGAGTAACTCTGTGACTTGAATTAACACAACACAAAGCCGTTTCTCAGAAAGCTTCTTTTGAGTTTTTATTTTAGGATGTTTCCTTTTTCACCATTGCCGTCTATGTGCCTCCAAATATCACTTTGCAATTCCACAAGAACAGTCTTAGTGAACGGCTTCTTGAGGGGAAAGCTGTAACTCTGTGAGAGGAACTAACTGAACACAAAGCAGTTTCTCAGAAGGCTTCTCTCCAGTTTTTAACTGAGGATATTTCCTTTTTCACCATAGCCCTTTCGGGCTTCCAAATATCACTTTGCAAATTCCACAAGAAAAGTCTTAGCAAAAGGCTTCTTGAGGGGAAAGCTCTAACGCTGTGAGATGAATTAACAAAACAGAAAGCATTTTCTCACAAATCTTCCTTCCAGTTTTTAACGGAAGATATTTCCTTTTTCACCATAGCCCTGTATGGGCTTCCAAATATCACCTTGTAAATTATTCAAGAATAGTCTTAGCGAAAGTGTTCTTGAGGGGAACAGAGTGACTCTGTGAGATGAATTAACAGAGCACAAAGCAGTTTCTCAGATAGCTTGATTCTAGTTTTTAACGGAATATATTTCCTTTTTCACCATAGCTCTCTAGGGGCTTCCAAATATCACTTTTAAAATCCCGCAAGAACAGTCTTTGCGAAAGGCTTCTTGAGAGGAAAGCAGTAACTCTGTGAGATGAATTAACAGAACACAAAGCAGTTTCTCTGAAAGTTTCTTTCCATTTTTTTACGGGGGATATTTCCTTTTTCACCATAGCCCTCTATGGGCTTCCAAATATCACTTTGCAAATTCCACAAGAACAGTCTTAGGGAAGGGCTTCTTGAGGGAATAGCTGTAACTGTGTGAGATGAATTAACAGAATACAAAGCAGTTTCTACGAAAGCTTCTTCTTTACAGTTCTTAGCGGAAGATATTCCCTTTTGTACCATAGGCCTCTTTGGGCTTCCAAATATCACTTTTCCAATTCCACAAGAACAGCCTTAGCAAAAGACTTCTGAAGGGAAAGCTGTAACTCTGTGTGATGAATTAACAGAACACAAAGCAGTTTCTCAGAATGCTTCCTTTCAGTTTTTATCTAGGATATATCCTTTTTCACCATAGCCCTCTATGGGCTTCCAAATATCACTTTGCACATTCCTCAAGAACAGTCATAGCAAAAGGATTCTTGAGAGGAAAGCTGTAACTCTGTGTGAAGTATTCACAGAAAACACAGTAGTTTCTCAGAAAGCTTCTTTCCAGTTTTTTACGGAAGATATTTCATTTTTCAGCATAGCCCTCTATTTGCATACACATATCACTTTGCCAATTCCACAAGAACAGCCTTAGCGAAAGGCTTCTTGAAGGGAAAGCTGTAACTCTGTGAGATGAGTTATCAAAACACAAAGCAGTTTCTCAGAATGCTACTCTTCAGTTTTAATCTTAGGATATTTCCTTTTTCACAATAGCCCTCTATGGGCTTCAAAATATCACTTTGCAAATTCCTTAAGAACAGTGTCAGCAAAAGAATTCTTGAGGGGAAAGCTGTAACTCTGTGAGAAGAAATCACAGAACACAAAGCAGTTTCTCAGAAAGCTTCTTTCCAGTTTTTTACGGAAGACATTTCCTTTTTCACCATAGCCCTCTAAGGGCTTCCAAATATCACTTTGCAAATACCACAAGAACAGCCTTAGCGATAGGCCTCTTGAGAGGAAAGATATAACTCTGTGAGATGAATTAAGAGAACACAAAGTAGTTTCTCAGACGGCTTCTTTCCAGTTTTTAACTGAAGATATTTCCTTTTTCAAAATAAACCTCTATGGGCTTCCAAATATCACTTTGCAAATTCCACAAGAACAGCCTTAGCGAAAGGCTTCTTGAAGGGAAAGCTGTAACTCTGTGACATGAATTAACAGAACACAAAGCAGTTTCTCAGAAAGCTTCTTTCCAGTTTTTTACGGAAGATATTTCCTTTTTCACCTCAGCCCTCTATGGGGTTACAAATATCACTTTGCAAATTCCACAAGAACAGCCTTAGCGAAAGGCTTCTTGAGGGGAAAGCTGTAACTCTGTGACATGAATTAACAGAACACAAAGCAGTTTCTCAGAAAGCTTCTTTCCAGTTTTCAACGGAAGATATTTCCTTTTTCACCATAGACCTCTATGGGCTTCCAAATATCACCTTGCAAATTCCACAAGAACAGTCTTAGCGAAAGTCTTCTGGAAGGGAAAGCTGTAACTCTGTTAGATGAATTAACAGAACACAAAGCAGATTCTCAGAAAGCTTCTTTCCAGTTTTTAACTGAAGTAATTTCCTTTTCACCAAAGCCCTCTGTGGGCTTCCAAATATCACTTTGCAAATTACACATGAACAGCCTTAGAGAAAGGCTTCTTGAGAGGAAAGCTGTAACTCTGTGAGATGAATTAAGAGAACACAGGGAAGTTTCTCAGAGAGTTTATTTCCAGTTTTAAACTGACGATATTTCCTTTTTCACATAGCCCTCTATGGGCTTCCAAATATCACTTTGCAAATTCCACAAGAACATTCTTAGTGAAAGGCTTCTTGAGGGAAAACCTGTAATGCTGTGAGATGAATTAACAGAACACAAAGCAGTTTCTCAGAAAGCTTCTTTCAAGTTTTTAACTGAAGATATTTCGTTTTTCACCATAGCCCTCTACTGGCTTCCAAATATCACTTAGCAAATTAAACAGTAACAGTATTAGAGAAATGATTCTAGAGAGGAAAGCTGTAACTCTGTCAGATGAATACACAGAACACAAAGCAGTTGCTCAGAAATTTTCTTTCGTGTTTTCAACGGAAGATATTTCCTTTTTCACCTTAGCGCTCTATGGGCTTCCAAATATGACTTTGCAGATTCCACAAGGACAGTCTTCGCGAAAGTCTTACTGAGGAGAAAGCTGTAACCCTGTGAGATGAACTTACAGAACACAACGCAATTTCTCAGAAAGCCTCTTTCCAGTTTTTAACTGAAGATATTTCCTTTTTCACCATAGCCCTCTATTCCTTCCAAATATCACTTTGCAAATATCACAAGAACAGTCTTAGGGAACGGCTTGTTTAGGGGAAGGTTGTAACTCCTTGAGATGAACTAACAGAACACAGAGTGCTTTCTCAGATAGCTTCTTTTCGGTTTTTATCTTAGGATATTTCCATTTTCACCATAGCCCTCTATGGGCTTCCAAATATTACTTTGCATATTCCACAAGAACAGTCTTAACGGAAGGCTTCTTGAGGAGAAACTGTAACTCTTAGAGATGAATTAGCAGAACACAAAGCAGTTTCTTAGAAAGCTTCTTTCAAGTTTTTAACTGAAGATATTTCCTTTTTCATCATAGCCTTCTATGGGCTTCCAAATATCACTTTGGATATTCCACAAGAACAGTCTTAGCGAAGGCTTCTTGAGGGGAAAGCTGTAACTGTTTGAGATGAATTAACAGAACACAAAGTAGTTTCTCAGAAAGCTTCTTTTCATTTTTTATCTTAGGATATTTCCTTTTTCACCATAGCCCTCTATGGGCTTTCAAATATCACTTTGCAAATTCCACAAGAACAGTCTTAGTGAACGGCTTCTTGAGGATTAAGCTGTAACTCTGTGAGATGAATTAACTGAACACAATGCAGTTTCCCAGAAAACTTCTTTCCAGTTTTTAACGGAAGATTTTAATTGTTCAACATAGCTCTCTATGAGGTTCCAAATATCTTGTTGCAATTTGCACCAGAACAGTCTGGCCGAAAGGCATCTTGAGGTAAAAACTGTAAGTCTGTGAGATGAATTAACAGAACACAAAAGAGTTTCTCAGAAAGCTCCTTTTTTGTTTTTATCCTAGGATATTTCCTTTTTCACCATAGCCTTCTAAGGGCTTCCAAATATCACTTTGCAAATTCCACAAGAAAAGTCTTAGCGAAAGGCTTCTGTAGGGGACCACTCTAACTCTGTTAGATGAATTAACCGAACACAAAGCGGATTCTCTGAAATCTTCTTTCCAGTTTTTAACGGAAAATATTTCCTTTTTCAGCCAAGCTCTCTAGAGTCTTCCAAATATCACTTTGCAAATTCCACAAGAACAGTCTTAGCGAAAGGCTTCTTTCAGGGAAAGCTTTAACTCTGTGAGATGAATTAACAGAACACAAAGCAGTTTCTCAGAAATCTTCTTTCCAGTTTTTAACGGGAGATATTTCCTTTTTCACCATAGCCCCCTATATGCTTCCAAATATCACTTCGAAAATTCCACAAGAACAGTCTTAGGGAAAGACTTCTTGAGGGGAAAGCTGTATCTCTGTGAGATGAATTAACAGAACACAAAGCAGTTTCTCAGAAGTCTTCTTTCCAGTTTTTAACGGATGATATTTCCTTTTTCACCCTAGACTTCCATGGGCTTCCAAATATCACTTGACAAATTCCACAAGAACAGTCTTTGAGAAAAGCTTCTTGTGGGAAAATCTGTAACTCTGTGAGATGAATTAACAGAACACACATCAGTTTCTCAGAAACCTTCTTTCCAGTTTTACACTGAAGATATTTCCTTTTTCACCATAGCCCTCTATGGGCTTCCAAATATCACTTTGCAAATTCCACAACAGTCTTAGCGAAAGGCTTCTTGAGGGAAAGCTGTAACTCTGTGAGATGAATTAACAGAACAAAAAGCAGTTTCTCAGAAATCTTCTTTCCAGTTTTGAACGGAAGATATTTCCTTTTTCACCATAGCCTTCTAGGGGCTTCCGAATATCACCTTGCAAATTACACAAGAACAGTCTGAGCGAAAGTCTTTTGATGGGAAAGGTGTAACTCTGTGAGATGAATTAACAGAACACAAAGAAGTGTCTCAGAATGCTTTTTTCCAGTTTTCAACTGAGGATAATTTCTTTTTCACCATAGCCCTCTGTGGGCTTCCAAATATCACCTTGCAAATTCCACAAGAACAGTCTTAGCGATTCGCTTCTAGAGGGAAAAGCTGTAACTCTGGGAGATGAATTAACAGAACACAAAGCAGTTTCTCAGAAAGCTTCTTTTCAGTTTTTATCTTAGAATATTTCCTTTTTCAAGATAGCTTTTTATGGGCTTCCAAATATAAAATTGCAAATTCTACAACAACAGTTTAGTGAATGGCTTCTGGAGGTGAAAGCTGTAACTCTGTGAGATGAATTAACAGAACACAAAGCAGTTTCTCAGAAAGCTTCTTTCCAGTATTTAACGGAAGATATTTCTTTTTTCACCGTAGCCTTCTATGAGCTTCCAAATATCACTTTGCAAATTCCACAAGAAGAGTCTTAGCGAAAGGCTTCTTTAAGGAAAGCTGTAACTCTGTGAGATGAATTAACAGAACACAAAGCAGTTTCTCAGAAAGCTTCTTTCCAGTTTTTATCTGAAGTTATTTCCTTTTTCACCATAACCCTCTATGGGCTTCCAAATATCACTTTGCAAATCCCACAAGAACAGACTCAGCGAAAGTCTTCTTGTGGGAAAAGCTGTAACTCGGTGAGATGTATTAACAGAACACACGGCAGTATCTCAGAGAGCTTCTTTCCAGTTTTTAACTTAGTATATTTCCTTTTTCACCGTAGCCCTCTATGAGCTTCCAAATATCACTTTTGAAATTTCACAAGAACAGTCTTAGTGCCCGACTTCTTCAGGGAAAAGCTGAAACCCTGTGAAATGAACTCACAGAACACAAAGCAGTTTCTCAGAAAGCTTCTTTTTCAGTTTTTATCTTAGGATATTTCCTTTTTCACCATAGCCCTCTAAGGGCTTACAAATATCACTTTGCAAATGCCACAAGAACAGTCTTAGTGAAAGGCCTCTTGACGGAAAAGCTGAAACTCTGTGAGATGAATTAACAGAACACAAAGCAGTTTCTAAGAAAGCTTCTTTTCGGTTTTTATCTTAGGATACTTCCTTTTTCACCGTAGCCTTCTATGGGCTTCCAAATATCACTTTGCAAATTCCAGAAGAACAGTCTTAGCAAAAGGCTTCTGGAGGGAAAGCTGTAACTCGGTGAGATGTATTAACAGAACACACGGCAGTTTCTCCGAAAGTTTTTCCAGTTTTTTATGGAAGATATTTCCTTTTTCAACACAATCCTCTATGGGTTTCTAAATATCAATATGCAAATTTCACAAGAACAGTCTTAGTGAACGGCCTCTTGAGTGGAAAGCTGAGGCTCTGTGAGATGAACCAACAGAACACAATGCAGTTTCTCAGAAATCTTCTTTTCGGTTTTTAACGGAAGATATTTCCTTTTTCACCATAGCCCTCTAGGGTCTTCCAAATATCACTTTGCAAACTCCACAAGAACAGACTTAGCGAAAGGCTTCTTGAGGGAAAGCTGTAACTCTCTTAGATGAATTAGTAGAACACAAAGCAGTTTCTCAGAAATCTTCTATCCAGTTTTTAACGGAATATATTACTTTTTCACCATAGCATTCTATGGGCTTCCAAATATCACTTTGAAAATTCCACAAGAACAGTCTTAGCGAAAGGCTTCTGGAGGGGAAAGCTATAACTTTGTGAGATGAATTTACAGAACACAAAGCAGTTTCTCAGAAATCTTCTTTCCAGTTTTTAACGGAAGATATTTCCTTTTTCACCATAGCCCTCTATGGGCTTCCAAATATCACTTTGCAAATTCCACAAGAACAGTCTTAGCGATAGACTTCTTGAGGCAAAAGCTGTAACTCTGTGAAATGAATTAACAGAATACAAAGGAGTCTCTCAGAAAGCTTCTTTCCAGTTTTTAATTGAAGATATTTCCTTTTTCACCATAGACCTCTAAGGGCTTCCAAATATCACTTTGCAAATTCCACAGGAACAGTCTTAGCGAAAGGCTTCTGGAAGGGAAAGCTGTAACTCTGTGAGATGAATTAACAGAAAACAAAGCAGTTTCTCAGAAAGCTTCTTTCCAGTTTATATCGGAAGATATTTCCTTTTTCACCATAACCCTCATTGGACTTCCAAATATGACTTTGAATATCCCACAAGAACATTCTTAGCGAAGGCTTCCTATGGGGAAAGATTTAACTCGGTCAGATGTATTATTAACAGAACACACGGCAGTTTCTCAGAAAATTTCTTTTCAGTTTTTAACTGAAGATATTTCCTTTTTCATCATAGCCCTCTATGAGCTTCCAAATATCACTTTGCAAATTCCACAGGAACAGTCTTAGCGAAAGGCTTCTGGAAAGGAAAGCTGTAACTCTGTGAGATGAATTAACAGAACTCAAAGCAGTTTCTATGAAAGCTTCTTTTCATTTTTTATCTTAGGATATTTCCTTTTTCACCATAGCCCTGAATGGGTTTTGAAATATCACTTTGCAAATTCCAAAACAACAGTCTTAGTGAAAGGTTTCTGGAGGGGAAAGCTGTAACTCTCTGAGATGAATTAACAGAACACAAAGCAGTATCTCAGAAAGATTCTTTCCAGGTTTTAACGGAAGATATTTCTTTTTTCACCATAGCCCTCTATGGGCTTCCAAATATCACTTTGGAAATGCCACAAGAACAGTGTTAGCAAAAGACTTCTTGAAGCGAAAGCTGTAACACTGTTAGACAAATTAGCAGAACACAAAGCAGTTTCTCAGAAAACTTCTTTCAAGTTTTTAACTGAAGATATTTCCTTTTTCACCATAGCCCTCTATGGGCTTCCAAATATCACTTTGCACATCCCACAAGAACAGTCTTAGCGAAAGGCTTCTAGAGGGGAAATCTGCAAATCTGTAAGATGAATTAACAGAACACAAACAGATTCTCAAAAAGCTTCTTTCCAGTTTATAACGGAAGATATTTCCTTTTTATTTTATTTATTTATTTTATTTTATTTTTTTTTTTTTTTTGAGACGGAGTCTGGCTCTGTCCCCCAGGCTGGAGTGCAGTGGCCGGATCTCAGCTCACTGCAAGCTCCTCCTCCCGGGTTTACACCATTCTCCTGACTCAGCCTCCCGAGTAGCTGGGACTACAGGCGTCCACCACCTCGCCCGGCTAGATTTTTTTATTTTTAGTAGAGACGGTGTTTCACCGTATTAGCCAGGGTGGTCTCGATCTCCTGACCTCGTTATCCGCCCGTCTCAGCCTCCCAAAGTGCTGGGATTACAGGCTTGAGCCACCGCGCCCGGCGGATATTTCCTTTTTAACCATAGCCCTGTATGGGCTTCCAAATATCACTTTGCAAATTCCACAACAACAGTCTTAGCGAAAGTCTTCTTGAGGGGAAAGCTGTAACTCTGTGAGTGGATTTAACAGAAAACAAAGCAGTTGCTCAGAAAGCTTCTTTTCAGTTTTTATCTTAGGCTATTTCCTTTTTCACCATAGCCCTCTAAAGGCTTCGAAATATCACTTTGCAAATTCCACAAGAACAATCTTATCCAAAGACTTCTGGAGGGGAATGCTGTAACTCTGTGAGATGAATTAACAGAACACAAAGCAGTTTCTCAGAAATCTTCTTTCCAGTTTTTCACGGAAGTTATTTCCTTTTTCACCGTAGCCCTCTATGGGCTTCCAAATATCACTTTGTAAATTCCACAAGAACAGTCTTAGTGAACGGCTTCTTGAGGGGAAAGCTGTAAATAGCTGAGATGAATTAACAGAACACAAAACAGTTTCTCAGAAATCTTCTTTCCAGTTTTTATCTTAGGATATTTCCTTTTTCACCATAGCCCTCTATGGGCTTCCAAATATCACTATGCAAATCCCACAGGAACAGTCTTAGCGAAAGGCTTCTTGTGGAGAAAGCTGTAACTCGGTGAGATATATTAACAGAACACTCGGCAGTTTCTCAGAGTGCTTCTTTCTAGTTTCTAAGGGAAGATATTTCCTTTTTCACCATAGCACACTATGGGCTTCCAAATATCTCTTAGAAAATTTCACAAGAACAGTCTTATTGAATGGCTTCTTGAGGGGAAAGCGGTAAAACTGTGAGATTAACTAAAAGAACACAAAGCAGTTTCTCAGAAAAGTTCTTCTGGGTTTTTATCTTAGGATATTTCCTTTTTCACCATAGCCATCTATGGGTTTCCAATTATCACTTTGCAAATACCACAAGAACAGTCTTAGCAGAAGGTGTCTTCAGGGGAAAGCTCTAATTCTTTGAGATGAACTAACAGAACACACAGCAGATTCTCAGAAAGCCTCTTTTCAGTTTTTAACTGAAGATATTTCCTTTTTCACCGTAGCCCTCTATGGGCTTCCAAATATCACATTGCAAATACCACAACAGCAGCCTTAGCGAAAGGCTTCTTGAGGGTAAAGCTGTAACTCTGTGAGTTGAATTAACAGAAAACAAAGCAGTTTGTCAGAAAGTTTCTTTTCAGTTTTTATCTTAGGGTATTTACTTTTTCACCATAGCCCTTTAAGGGCTTCCAAATATCACTTGGCAAATTCCAAGAGAAGAGTCTTAGTGAACGGCTCCTTTAGCAGAAAGCTGTAACTCTGTGAGATGAACTACCAGAACAGAAAGCAGTTTCTCAGAAAGATTCTTTTCGGTTTTTATCTTAGGATATTTCCATTTTCACCATAGCCCTCTATGGGATTCCAAATATCACTTTGCAAATTCCACAAGAACAGTCTTAGCGAAAGGCTTCTTGAGGGGAAAGCTGGAACACTGTGAGATGAATTAACAGAACACAAAGCAGCTTCTCAAAAGGCTTGTTTTCAGTTTTTCTCTTAGGCTATTTCCTTTTTCACCATAGCCCTCTTTTGGCTTCTAAATATCACTTTGCAAATTCCACAAGAGCAGTCTTCTCGAAAGGCTTCTTGAGGGGAAAGCTGTAACTCTTTGAGATGAATTAACAGAACACAAAGCAGATTCTCAGAAAGTTTCTTTTCAGTTTTTAACTGAAGATAATTCCTTTCTCACCATAGCCCACTTTGGGCTACCAAATATCTCTTTGCATATTCCAAAAGACCAGTCTTAGTGAATGGCTTCTTGAGGGGAAAGCTGTATCTCTGTGAGATGAATTAACAGAACACAAAGCATTTGCTCAGAAAGCTCCTTTCCAGTTTTTAGCTGAAGATATTTCCTTTTTCACCATTGCCCTCTAGGGGCTTCCAAATATCACTTTACAAATTCCACAAGAACAGACTTAGCGAAACGCTTCTTGCGGGGAAAGCTGTATCTCTGTGACATGAATTAACAGAACACAAAGCAGTTTCTCGGAAAGCTTCTTTCCACTTTTTAACCGAAGACATTTCCTTTTTCACTATAGCCCTCTAAGGCCTTCCAAATATCACTTGGCAAATTCCACAAGAACAGCCTTAGCGAAAGGCTTCTTGAGGGGAAAGATGTAACTCTGTGATATGAATTAACAGAACACAAATCAGTTTATCAGAAAGCTTCTTTTCAGTTTTTATCTTATGATATTTCCTTTTTCGCCATAGCCCACTATGGGCTTCCAAATATCACTTTGCAAATTCCACAAGAATAGTCTGAGCGAAAGGCTTTTTGAGGGGAAAGCTGTAACTCTCTTAGTTGAATTAACAGAACACAAAGTAGTTTCTCAGAAAATTATTTCAGGTTTTATATTAGGATAATTCTTTTTTCACCATAGCCCTCTATGGGCTTCTAAATATCACTTTTCATATTCCACAAGAATAGTCTTAGCGAAAGGCTTCTTGAGGAGAAAGCTGTAACCCTGTGAGATGAATTAATAGAACACAAAGCAGTTACTCAGAAAGCTTCTTTCAAGTAGTTAACTGAAGATATTTCCTTTTGGACCATAGTCCTCTACGGGCTTCCAAATATCACTTACCAAATTCCACAAGAACAACGTTAGTGAAAGGCTTTTTGAGGAGAACGCTGTAACTCTGTGAGATGAATTAACAGAACACAAAGCAGTTTCTCAGAAATCTTCTTTCCAGTTTTTATCTGAAGATGTTTCCTTTTTCACCATAGCCCTCTATGGACTTCCAAATATCACTTTGCAAATTTCACAAGAACAGTCTTCATGAAATGTTTCTTGAGGGGAAAACTGTAACTCTGGAGATGAATTAACAGTTCACAAAGCAATTTCTCAGAAAGTTTCTTTTCGATTTTTATGTTAAGATATTTCCAGTTTCACCATAGCCCTCTATGGGCTTCTAAATATCACTTTGCAAATTCCACAAGAACAGTCTTAGCGAAACGCTTCTTGAGGAGAAATATTTAACAATGTGAGTTGAATTAACAGAACACAAAGAGGTTTCTCAGAAAGCTTCTTTTCAGTTTTTATCCTAGGTTATTTCCTTTTTCACCATAGCCCTCTATGGGCTTCCATATATCACTTGAAAATTACACAGGATCAGTCTTAGAGAACGGCTTCTTGAGGGGAAAGCTGAAACTCTGTGAGATGAATTATCAGAGCATCAAGCAGTTTCTCAGAAAGAGTCTTTCCAGTTTTTAACTGAAGATATTTCGTTTTTCAAAATAGCCCTATAGTGGCTTCGAAATATCACCTTGCAAATTCCACAGGAACAGTCTTAGTGAATGACTTCTTGAGGGGTAAGCTCTAACCCTGTGAAATGAATTAAGAGAACACAAATCAGTTTCTCAGAAATCTTCTTTCCAGTTTTAAACAAAACGTATTTCCTTTCTCACCGTAGCCCTCTATAGGCTTCCAAATATCACTTTGCAAATTCCACAAGAACAGCCTTAGCGGAAGGCTTCTTGAGGGGAAAGCTGTAACTCTTTGAGATCAATTAACAGAACGCAAAGCAGTTTCTCAGAAAGCTTCTTTTCAGTTTCTATCTTAGGATATTTCCTTTTTCACCATAACCCTCTACGGGTTTCCAAATATCACTTTGCAAATTCCACAAGAACAGTCTTACCGAAAGGCTTCTTGGTGTGCAAGCTATAACTCTGTGAGATGAATTAACAGAACACAAATCAGTTTCTCAGAAAGCTTCTTTCCAGTTTTTTAACAGAAGACAGTTCCTTTTTCACTATAGCCCTCTACTTGCTTTAAAATATCACTTTGCTAATTCTACAAGAACAGTCTTTGCGAAAGGCTTCTTGAGGGGAAAGCTGTAACAGTGTGTGATCAATTAACAGAAAACAAAGCAGTCTCTCAGAACATTTCTTTGCAGTTTTTAACGGAAGACATTTCCTTTTTCACCATAGCCCTCTATGGATTTTCAAATATCACTTTGCAAATCCCACAACAAAAGTCTTAGCGAAAAGCTTCATGAGGGGAAAGCTGTAACTCTGTGAGATGAATTAACAGAACACAAAGCAGTTTCTCAGAAAGCTTCTTTCCGGTTTTTAACGGAAGAGATTTCCTTTATCACCATAGCCCTCTGTGGGCTTCCAAATATCACTTTGCCAATCCCACAAGAACAGTCTTAGCCAAAGGCTTCTTGAGGGGAAAACTGTAACTCTGTAAGATGATTTAACAGAACACAAAGCAGTTTCTCAGAAAGATTCTTTTCGGTTTTTATCTTAGGATATTTCCCTTTTCGACATAACCCTCTATCGGCTTCCAATATCACTTTGCAAATTCCACAAGAATAGTTTCAGTGAACGGCTTCTTGACGGGAAAGCTGTAACTGTGTGAGACGAATTAACAGACAAAGAAGTTTCTCAGAAAGCTCCTTTTCAGTTTTTATCTTAGGACAATTTCTTTTTCACCATAGCCCTATATGGGTTTCCAAATATCACTTTGGAAATTCCACAAGAACAAAGTTAGCGAAAGGCTTCTTCAGGGGAAAGCTGTAATTCTGTGAGATGAATTAACAGAACACAAAGCAGTTTCTCAGAAAGATTCTATCCAGTTTTTAACGGATGATATTTCCTTTTTCTGCATAGACTTCTAACGGCTTGCAAATATCACGTTGCAAATTCCACAGGAAGAGTCTTAGTGAACGGCTTCTTGTGGCGAAAGCTATAACTCTGTGAGATGAATTAAGAGAATAAAATGCAGTTTCGCAGAAAGCTTCTTTTCGGTTTTTATCTTAGGAAATTACCTTTTTCGCGATAATCCTCTATGGGCTTCCAATATCCCTTTGCAAATTACACAAGAACAGTCTCAGTGAACGGCTTGTTTAGGGGAAAGCTGTAACTCTGTGAGATGAATTAACAGAATACAAAGCAGTTTCTCAGAAAGCTTCTTTCCAGTTTTTAACGGAAGATATTTCCTTTTTCACCATAGCCCTCTATGGGCTTCCAAATATCACTTTGCAAATTCCACAAGAACAGTCTTTGCGAAAGGCTTCTTGAGGGGAAAGCTGTAACTCTGTGACATGAATTAACAGAACACAAAACAGTCCTTCAGAAAGCTTCTTTCCAGTTTTTAACGGAAGATATTTCCTTTTTCACCATAGTCCTGTATGGGCTTCCAAATATCTCTTTGCAAATTCCACAAGAACAGTCTTAGCGAAAGGCTTCTTGAGGGAAAAGCTGTAACTCTGTGAGATGATTTGACAGAACACAGAGCAGTTTCTCAGAAAGCTTCTTTTCAGTTTTTATCTTCGGATATTTCCTTTTTCACCATAGCCCTCTATGGGCTTCCAGATATCACTTTGCAAATTCCACAAGCACAGTTTTAGCGAAAGGCTTCTTCGGGGGAAAGCTGTAACTCTGTGAGTTGAACTAACAGAACACAAAGCAGTTTCTCAGAAATCTTCTTTCCAGTTTTTAACGAAAGTTATTTCCTTTTTCACCTTAGACCTCTATGCGATTCCAAACATCACTTTGAAAATTTCACAAGAACAGTCTTATTGAAAGGCTTCTTGGGGAGAAAGCTGTAACTCTCTGAGATGAATTAACAGAACACAAAGCAGATTCTCAGAAAGCTTCTTTTCGGTTTTTATCTCAGGATATTTCCATTTTCACCATAGCCACCTTTCACCTTCAAAATATCACTTTCCAAATTCCACAAGAACAGTCTTAGTGAAATGCTTCTTGAGGGGAAAGCTGTAACTCTGCGAGATGAACTAACAGAACACAAAGCAGTTTCTCAGAAAGCTTCTTTTCAGTTTTTATCTTAGGATATTTCCTTTGTCAGCATAGCCCTGTATGGGCTTACAAATGTCACTTTGCAAATTCATCAAGAACAGTCTTAGCGAAAGGCTTCTTGAGTGGAAAGTTGTAGCTCTGTGAGATGAATTAACAGACCACAAAGCAGTTACTCTGAAAGCTGCTTTCCAGTTTTTAACGGAAGATATTTCCTTTTTCACCATATCTCTCTATGGGATTCCAAATATCACTTTGCAACTTCCACAAGAACAGTATTAGCGAAAGGCTTCTTGAGGGGTAATCTGTAGCTTTGTTAGATGAATTAACAGACAAGAAAGCAGTTAATCAGAAAGGTTCTTTCCAGTTGTTAACGGAAGATATTTTCTTTTCACCATATCCCTCTACGGGCTTCCAAATATCACTTTGCAAATTCCACAAGAACAGTCTTAGTGAACGGCTTCTTGAGGGGAAGATATAACTCTGTGAGATGAATTTCGAGAACACAGTGCAGTTTCTCAGAAAGCTTTCTTTTTGTTTTTGTCTTAGGATATTTTCTTTTTCACCAGAGCCCCCTATGGGCTTCCAAATATCACTTTGCAAATTCCACAAGAACAGTCTTAGGGAAAGACTTCTTGAGGGGAAAGCTGTAACTCTCTGAGATCAATTAACAAAACACAAAGCAGTTTCTCAGAAATCTTCTTTCAAGTTTTTAACGGAAGATATTTCCTTTTTCACCATAGCCCTCTATGGGTTTCCAAATACCACATTTCAAGTTCCACAAGAACAGACTTAGCGAAAGGCTTTTTGAGGAGAAAGCTGTAAATCTGTAAGATGAATTAACAGACCCAAACTGTTTCTCAGAAAGCTTCTTTCCAGTTTTTATCTTAGGATATTTCCATTTTCACCGTAGCCCTCTATGGGCTTCCAAATATCACTTTGAAAATTCCACAAGAACAGTCTTAGATAAAGGCTTCTTGAGCGGAAAGCTGAAACTCTGTGCGATGAATTATCAGAACACAAACCAGTTTCTCAGAAAGGCTATTTTCAGTTTTTATCTTCGGATATTTCCTTTTTCACCATAGCCCTCTATGGGCTTCCAGATATCACTTTGCAAATTCCACAAGCACAGTCTTAGCGAAAGGCTTCTTCAGGGGAAAGCTGTAACTCTGTGAGATGAATTAACAGAACAAAAAGCAGTTTCTCAGAAAGCTTCTTTCCAGTTTTTTCCGGAGATATTTCCTTTTTCACCATAGCCCTCTATGGGATTCCAAATATCCCTTTGCAAATTCCATAAGAACAGACTTAGCGAAAGGTTTCTTGAAGGGAAAGATGTAACTCTGTGAGATCATTACCAGAAAACATAGCAGTTTCTCAAATGCCTTTTTTCAGTTTTTATCTTAGCATATTTCCTTTTTCAACATAGCCCTCTATGGGCTTCCAAATATCACTTTGCAAATTCCACAGGAACAGCCTTAGTGAACGGTTCCTTGCGGAGAAAGCTGTAACTCTGTGAGATGAATTAACAGAACACAAAGCAGTTTCTCAGAAAGATTCTTTCCAGTTTTTAACGGAAGATATTTCCTTTTTCACCATAGCCCTCTATGGGCTTCCAAATATCACTTTGAAAATTCCACAAGAACAGTCTTAGTGAAAGGCTTCTTGAGAAAGGCTTTTTGAGGGGAAACTGTAACTCTGGTAGTTGAATTAACAGAACACAAAGCAGTTTCTCAGAAAGCTTATTTTCAGTTTTTATCCTAGGATATTTCCTTTTTCACCATTGCCCTCTATGGGCTTCCAAATATCACTTTGCTAATTTCACAAAAACAATCTTAGTGAACAGCTTCTTGAGGGGTAAGCTGTAACTCTGTGAGTTGAACTAACAGAACACAAAGCAGTTTCTCAGAAATGTTCTTTCCAGTTTTTAACGAAAGTTATTTCCTTTTTCACCTTAGCCCTCTATGCGATTCCAAACATCACTTTGCAAATTTCACAAGAACAGTCTTAGCGAAAGGCTTCTTGGGGAGAAAGCTGTAACTCTCTGAGATGAATTAACAGAACACAAAGCAGTTTCTCAGAAAGCTTCTTTTCGGTTTTTATCTTAGGATATTTCCATTTTCACCATAGCCCCCTTTGGCCTTCCAAATATCACTTTCCAAATTCCACAAGAACAGTCTTAGCGAAATGCTTCTTGAGGGGAAAGCTGTATCTCTGCGAGATGAAATAACAGAACACAAAGCAGTTTCTCAGAAAGCTTCTTTTCAGTTTTAATCTTAGGATACTTCCTTTGTCAGCATAGCCCTCTATGGGCTTCCAAAAATCATTTTCAAATTCCACAAAAACAGTCTTGGGGAAAGGCTTCTTGAGGGGAAAGCTGTTACTCTGTGAGATGAATTAACAAACACAAAGCAGTTTCTCAGAAATCTTCTTTTCAGTTTTTAACGGAAGATATTTTCTTTTTTGCCACAGCTCTCTATGGGCTTCCTAATATCACTATGCAAATTCCACAAGAACAGTCTTAGAGAAAGGATTCTTGAGGGGAAAGCTGTAGCTGTGAGAGATGAATTAACAGAACACAAAGCAATTTCTCAGAAAGCTACTTTTCAGTTTTTATCTTAGGAAGTTTCCTTTTTCACCTTTGGGCTCTGGGGCTTCCAAAAATCACTTTGCGAATTCCACAAGAAGAGTCTTAGCGAAAGGCTTCTTGAGGGCAAAGCTGTAACTCTCTGAGATGAAATAACAGAAGACAAAGCAGTTTCCCAGAAAGCTTTATTCCAGTTTTTAACTGAAGATGTTTCATTTTTCACCATAAACCCCTATGGGCTTCCAAATATCACTTTGCAAATTCCACAAAAACAGCCTTAGCGAAAGGCTTCTTGAGGGGAAATCTGTAATTCTGTGAGATGAATTAACAGAACACAAAGCAGTTTCTCAGAAAGTTTCTTTCCAGTTTTTAACGGAAGATATTTCCTTTTTCGCCATAGCCCTCTACGGGCTTCCAAATATGACTTTGAAAATTCCACAGGAATAATCTTACTGATAGCCTTCTTGAGGGGAAAGTTATAACTCTGCGACATGAATTAAGAGAACACAATGCAGTTTCTGAGAAAGCTTCCTTTCGGTTTTTAACTTAGGATATTTCCTTTTTTGCAATAACCATCTATGGTCTTCAAATATCACTTTGCAAATTCCACAGGAATAGTCTCAGTGAACGGTTTCTTGAGGGGAAAGCTGTAGCTATGTGAGATGAATTAGCATAACACAAAGCAGTCTCTCAGAAATCTTCTTTCCAGATTTTAACCGAAGATACTTCCTTTTTCACCATAGCCCCCTACGGGCTTCCAAATATCACTTTTCAAATTCCAGAAGATCAGCCTTAGCTAAAGGTTTCTTGAGGAGAAACGTGTAACACAGTGAGATGAATTAACAGAACACAAAGCAGTTTCTCAGAAAGCTTCTTTTCGGTTTTTATCTTAGGATATTTCCATTTTCACCATAGCCCCCTTTGGCCTTCCAAATATCACTTTCCAAATTCCACAAGAACAGTCTTAGCGAAATGCTTCTTGAGGGGAAAGCTGTATCTCTGCGAGATGAAATAACAGAACACAAAGCAGTTTCTCAGAAAGCTTCTTTTCAGTTTTAATCTTAGGATACTTCCTTTGTCAGCATAGCCCTCTATGGGCTTCCAAAAATCATTTTCAAATTCCACAAAAACAGTCTTGGGGAAAGGCTTCTTGAGGGGAAAGCTGTTACTCTGTGAGATGAATTAACGAACACAAAGCAGTTTCTCAGAAATCTTCTTTTCAGTTTTTAACGGAAGATATTTTCTTTTTTGCCACAGCTCTCTATGGGCTTCCTAATATCACTATGCAAATTCCACAAGAACAGTCTTAGAGAAAGGATTCTTGAGGGGAAAGCTGTAGCTGTGAGAGATGAATTAACAGAACACAAAGCAATTTCTCAGAAAGCTACTTTTCAGTTTTTATCTTAGGAAGTTTCCTTTTTCACCTTTGGGCTCTGGGGCTTCCAAAAATCACTTTGCGAATTCCACAAGAAGAGTCTTAGCGAAAGGCTTCTTGAGGGCAAAGCTGTAACTCTCTGAGATGAAATAACAGAAGACAAAGCAGTTTCCCAGAAAGCTTTATTCCAGTTTTTAACTGAAGATGTTTCATTTTTCACCATAAACCCCTTTGGGCTTCCAAATATCACTTTGCAAATTCCACAAAAACAGCCTTAGCGAAAGGCTTCTTGAGGGGAAATCTGTAATTCTGTGAGATGAATTAACAGAACACAAAGCAGTTTCTCAGAAAGTTTCTTTCCAGTTTTTAACGGAAGATATTTCCTTTTTCGCCATAGCCCTCTATGGGCTTCCAAATATGACTTTGAAAATTCCACAGGAATAATCTTACTGATAGCCTTCTTGAGGGGAAAGTTATAACTCTGCGACATGAATTAAGAGAACACAATGCAGTTTCTGAGAAAGCTTCCTTTCGGTTTTTAACTTAGGATATTTCCTTTTTCGCAATAACCATCTATGGTCTTCAAATATCACTTTGCAAATTCCACAAGGACAGTCTCAGTGAACGGTTTCTTGAGGGGAAAGCTGTAGCTATGTGAGATGAATTAGCATAACACAAAGCAGTCTCTCAGAAATCTTCTTTCCAGATTTTAACCGAAGATACTTCCTTTTTCACCATAGCCCCCTACGGGCTTCCAAATATCACTTTTCAAATTCCAGAAGAGCAGCCTTAGCTAAAGGTTTCTTGAGGAGAAACGTGTAACACAGTGAGATGAATTAACAGAACACAAAGCAGTTTCTCAGAAAGCTTCTTTTTGGTTTTTATCTTAGGATATTTCCATTTTCACCATAGCCCTCTATGGTCTTCGAAATATCACTTTGCAAATTCCACAAGAAGCGTCTTAGCAAAAGGCTTCTTGAGAGGAAAGCTGTAACTCTATGAGATGAATTAGCATAACACAAATCAGTTTCTCAGAAAGTTTCTTTTCAGTTTCTATTTTAGGATATTTACTTTTTCACCGTAGCCCTCTTTGGGCTTCCAAATATCACTTTGCAAATTCCAGAAGAACAGTCTTAGCGAAAAGCTTCTTAAGGAGAAAGCTGTAACTCTGTGAGATGAATTAACAGAACACAATGCAGTTTCTTAGAAGGCTTCTTTTCAGTTTTTTTCTTAGGATATTTCCTTTTTCACCATAGACTTCTATGGGCTTCCAAATATCGCTTTGCAAATTCTACAAGAACAGCTTTAACTATAGGCTCCCTGAGGGAAAGCTGTAACACTGTGAGATGAATTAACAGAACACAAAGCAGTTTCTCAGAAAGCTTCTTGCCAGTTTTTAACGGAAGATATTTACTTTTTCACCATAGTCCTCTAGGGGTTCCAAATATCACTCTGCAAATTGCAAAAGAGCAGTCTTAGCGAAAGGCTTCTTGAGGGAAATGCTGTAATTGTGTGATATGAATTAAGAGAATACAAAGCAGTATCTCAGAAAGCTTCTTTTCAGTTTTTAACTGAAGATATTTCCTTTTTCACCATGGCCTTTTATGGGCTTCCAAATGTCACGTTGCAAATTCCACAAGAACAGTCTTAGCGAAAGGCTTCTTGAGGGGAAAGCTGTAACTCTGTGAGATGAATTAATGGAACACAAAGCTGTCTCTCCGAAAGCTTCTTTCCAGTTTTTTAAGGAAGATATTCTCTCTTTCACCAAAGCCATCTATGGGCTTCCAAATATCACTTTGGAAATTCCACAAGAACAGTCTTAGGGAAAGGCTTCTTGAGTGGAAAGATGTAACTCTGTGACATGAATTAACAGAACACAAGTCAGTTTCTCAGAAACATTCTTTACAGTTTTTAATGGAAGATATTTGCTTTTTCACCATTGCACTCTATGGGCTTCCAAATATTACTTTCCAAATTTCACAAGAACAGTCTTAGTGAACGGCTTCCTGAGGGGAAGCTGTAACTCTGTGAGATGAACTAACTTTTTCACCATAGCCCCTTTGAGCTTCCAAACATCACTTTGCATTTTCCACAAGAACAGTCTCAGAGAAAGACTTCTTGAGGGGAAAGCTGTACCTCTCTGAGATGAATTAACAGAACACAAAGCAGTTTCTCAGAAAGCTTCTTTTCGGTTTTTATCTAAGGATATTTCCATTTTCAACATAGCCCTCTATGGTTTTCGAAATATCACTTTGCAAATTCCACAAGAACAGTATTAGCGAAAGGCTTCTTGAGGGGAAAGATATAACTCTGTGAGATGAATTAACAGAACACAAAGCAGGTTCTCAGAAAGCTTCTTTCCAGTTTTTAACGGGAGCTATTTCCTTTTTCACCTTAGCCCTCTATGGGCTTCCAAATATCACTTTGCAAATTCCGCAAGAAGAGTCTTAGGCAAAGGCTTCTTGAAGGGAAAGCTGTAACTCTGTGAGATGAATTAACAGAACACAAATCAGTTTCTCAGAAAGCTTCTTTTCAGTTTTTATCTTAGGATATTTCCTTTTTCACCATAGCCTGCTCTAGGCTTCCAAATATCACTTTGCAAATTCCACAAGAACAGTCTTAGCGAAAGGATTCTTGAGGGCAAAGGTGTAACTCTGTGAGATGAATTAACAGAACACAAAGAAGTTTCTCAGAAAGCTTCTTTCCACTTTTTAACGGAAGATATTTCCTTTTTCACCATCGACCTCTATGGGCTTCCAAATATCACTTTGCAAATTCCACAAGAACAGTCTTAACGAAAGGCTTCTTGAGGGGAAAGCTGTAACTCTGTGAGATGAATTAACAGAACACAAAGCAGTTTCTCAGAAAGCTTCTTTCCAGTTTTTAAGGAAAGTTATTTCCTTTTTCACCATAGCCCTGTATGGCCTTCCAAATATTACTTTCAAAATTTCCCAAGAACAGTCTTAGTGAACGGATTCTTGAGGGGAAAGCTGTAACTCTGCGAGATGAACTATCAGAACACAAAGCAGTTTCTCAGAAATCTTCTTTTCGGTTTTTATCTTAGTATATTTCCTTTTTCACCATAGCCTTGTAAGGTCTTCCAAATATCCCTTTGCAAATTCCACAAGAACAGTCTTAGCGAAAGGCTTCTTGAGGGGAAAGCTGTAACTCTGTGATATGAATTAACAGAACACAAAGCAGTTTCTCAGAAAGCTTCTTTCCAGTTTTTAACTGAAGATATTTCCTTTTTCACCATAGCCCTCCATGGGCTTCCAAATGTCACTTTTCAAATTCCACAAGAACCGCCATCGCGAAAGTCTTCTTGAGGGGAAAGCTGTAACTCTGTGAGATAAATTGACAGAACACAAGGCAGTTTCTCAGAAAGCTTCTTTTCAGTTTTTATCTTAGGATATCTCCTTTTTCACCGTATCCCTCTGTGGGCTTCCAAATATCACTTTGTCAATTCCACAAGAACAGTCTTAGGGAAAGGCTTCATGAGGGGAAATCTGTAAGTCTCTGAGATGAATTAACAGAACACAAATTAGTTTCTCAGAAATCTTCTTTCCAGATTTTAACGGAAGATACTTCCTTTTTCACCATAGCCCCCTATGGGCTTCCATATATCACTTTTCAAGTTCCACAAGATCAGCCTTAGCTAAAGGTTTCTTGTGGAGAAATTTGTAACACTGTGAGATGAATTAACAGAACACGAAGCAGTTTCTCAGAAAGCTTCTTTCCACTTTTTAATGGAAGATATTTCCTTGTTCACCATGGCCCTCTATGGGCTTCCAAATATCACTTTGCAAATTCCACAAAACAGTCTTAGCGAAAGTCTTCTTGAGGGGAAAGCTGTAACTCTGTGAGATGAATTAACAGAACACAAAGCAGTTTCTCAGAAAGCTTCTTTCCTGTTTTTAACAGAAGTTATTTCCTTTTTCACTGTAGCCCTCTATGGGCTTCCAAATATCACTTTGCAAATTCCAGAAGAACAGTCTTAACGAAAAGCTTCTTGAGGAGAAAGCTGTATATCTGTGAGATGAATTAACAGAACACAATGCAGTTTCTTAGAAGTCTTCTTTTCAGTTTTTATCTTAGGATATTTCCTTTTCCACCATATCCCTCTATGGGCTTACAAATATCACTTTGAAAATTCCACAAGAACAGTCTTAGCCAAAGGCTTCTTGAGGTGAAAGCTGTAACCCTGTGAGATGAATTAACAGAGCACGAAGCAGTTTCTCAGAAAGCTTCTTTTCAGTTTTTATCTTAAGATATTTCCTTTTTCTCCATAGCCCTCTATGGGCTTCCAAACGTCACTTTGCAAATTTCACCAGAACACTCTTAGGGAAAGGCTTCTTGAGGGGAAAGCTGTAACTCTGTGAGATGAATTAACAGAACACAAAGCAGTTTCTCAGAAAGCTTCTTTCCACCTTTTTTTTTTTAAAATATTACATGCTTAATTTCTTTTTTATTTTTATAATTTTGTGTAACAATCACTCATGAAATATCAGAATTCTTATTACTTAGTACATAAAGAATATTCAACAAATATTGTTGCAGTAGAAAGCTAGTCAAGTATGAGCAGGGCAGGAGAGGGCTCCCCTCTTCCACACACCAAATGTGTTGGGAAACCCTCAGGTGATGGTCAAGGGGTTGTTAACTGTTTCTCTAAAGTAGTAATTGGTCATACCTGGTGTCAAGGATAGGCAGGCTTCTAATAGAAAACACCTGAAACTGATCAGCAACTTCCCAATGAGATCTCAGGAGTGAGGAGAAGTAAGGCAAGATCCCGGAAGTATGCCAATGTATAAAACCCCAAATCAAGAATTCAAGCTGTGCACTTGGCTTCTCAAGTCTCCCACTTGGCCCTCTTCCAGGTTGTACTTCCCTTCTTTTCCTTTCTGTTTTAAAGCCTTTTAATAAACCTTCACTCCTGCTCTGAGAATTACCTCTGTCTCACTATCTGCCTTATGCCCCTTAGTGGAATTCCTTCTGAGGAAGCAAGAATGGAGGGTGCTGCAAACCTATACAGATTCGCCGCCAATGTCTCCAGAACTCGGATGTCTTCCACAGGTAATAACATTGCTTTAAATATTTTTCATAATTATATCATGCTAAAAAACTAAGTATAACAGTGTCAAATACAAATACAATTAAAGCTTTTTGAATTCTATTTTACTTTACAAGTTTTTTTAAATCAAGTATGATTTTTCCTGGTGCCATTAAATTATAATTCTTTTCATATTTATATTTAATCATTTTATATAGAATTATTTTATATTTCTAGTACTTATTATTCTAGTATATCTCTTTTAGGCTTACTTTATGTCTCACTTTTATAAAAATAAGTAAAATATATATTTGATACATTACAATAGCTTAGCAAAATACTCAGGTATAATGCTATTTAAAAATTAATATACCATATTTATATAATGCTATAATTTTCTCATAAAATAATAAATCTTTTTAATGTTTGAAATTATAGGATGATAAGTGGTCTTTAATTTATTCCCCTTGTTTGAATTTTCAGTAGTGAATATGTTCTTTCAAAAATATTTTTATGATAAATTCCAAATGCATACAATAGTGGATTACCGCTAGGTACTCATCATTCATTTCACCAACATCAACACTTGTCCAATTCCTTTTATCTTCACTCACTTCTCCCCATTTACCCCAACCGCATTCCTGCCACAACTGCTGACTCAAACCATTCAAAGGATTGTTTGGTCAATCCTTTTGTAACAATTTAGTTATGTGCTTTTCCTAAAAAATAAGTGGAAGATTATTTTTTATTTTTTATTTTTTATTTTTTAAAATTATTTCAATTTTGTGGGTATATAGTAGATGTATGTATTTATGGGGTGCATGAGATGTTCTGATTCAGGCATGCAATGAATAATAATCACGTCATGTAAAATGGGGTATCCATTCTCTCAAGCATTTATCCTTTGTGTTACAAGCAATCCAATTAGACTCTTTTAGTTATTTTAAAATGCACAGTTAAATTATTCCTGACTATAGTCGCCTTGTTGTGCTATCAAATACTAGATCTTATTTATTCTTTCTGTTTTTTTGTACCCATTAACCATCTCCAGCTTTGCCTCAAACCCCCACTACCCTTCCCAGCCTCTGGTAACCATGCTTCTACTCTCTATCTCCATTAGTTCAATTCTTTTGATTTTTAGATCTCACAAATAAGTGAGAACATGAAATTAGAATTATTATTAAACAGATCTCAAAATGTGACTTAGTTGCGTATCTTCTCCTCCTCTCCCTGTATCAACCTGTTTCAGCCTGGAAGCCTCTAGTGGGAAGGAGGGATGTGGTTGGTTGCTTCTTTTTTTTTTTTTTTTTTTTTTTTATATTTTAAGTTCTAGGGTACATGTGCATAACGTGCAGGTTGGTTACATATGTATACTTGTGCCCTGTTGCTGTGCTGCACCCATCAACTCGTCAGCACCCATCAACTCGTATTTACATCAGGTATAACTCCCAGTGCAATCCCTCCCCCCTTCCACCTCCCCATGATAGGCCCCGGTGTGTGGTGTTCCCCTTCCCGAGTCCAAGTGATCTCATTGTTCAGTTCCCACCTATGAGTGAGAACATGCGGTGTTTGGTTTTCTGTTCTTGTGATAGTTTGCTAAGAATGATGGTTTCCAGCTGCATCCATGTCCCTACAAAGGACACAAACTCATCCTTTTTTATGGCTGCATAGTATTCCATGGTGTTTATTTGCCACATTTTCTTAATCCAGTCTGTCACTGATGGACATTTGGGTTGATTCCAAGTCTTTGCTATTGTGAATAGTGCCGCAATAAACATACGTGTGCATGTGTCTTTATAGCAGCATGATTTATAATCCTTTGGGTATATACCCCGTAATGGGATGGCTGGGTCATATGGTATGTCTAGTTCTAGATCCTTGAGGAATCGCCATACTGTTTTCCATAATGATTGAACTAGTTTACAATCCCACCAACAGTGTAAAAATGTTCCTATTTCTCCACATCCTCTCCAGCACCTGTTGTTTCCTGACTTTTTAATGATCACCATTCTAACTGGTGTGAGATGGTATCTCAGTGTGGTTTTGATTTGCATTTCTCTGATGGCCAGTGATGATGAGCATTTTTTCATGTGTCTGTTGGCTGTATGAATGTCTTCTTTTGAGAAATGCCTGTTCATATCCTTTGCCCACTTTTTGATGGGGTTGTTTGTCTTTTTCTTGTAAATTTGTTTGAGGTCTTTGTAGGTTCTGGATATTAGCCTTTGTCAGATGAGTAGATTGCAAAAATTTTCTCCCATTCTGTAGGTTGCCTGTTCACTCTGATGGTAGTTTCTTTCTTTTTTTTTTTTTTTTTTTGAGACGGAGTCTTGCTCTGTAGCCCGGGCTGGAGTGCAGTGGCCGGATCTCAGCTCACTGCAAGCTCCTCCTCCCGGGTTCACGCCATTCTCCTGCCTCAGCCTGCAGAGTAGCTGGGACTACAGGTGCCCGCCACCTCACCCGGCTAGTTTTTTGTATTTTTAGTAGAGATGGGGTTTCACCGTGTTAGCCAGGATGCTCTCGATCTCCTGACCTCGTGATCCGCCTGTCTCGTCCTCCCTAAGTGCTGGGATTACAGGCTTGAGCCACCGCGTCCGGCCTCTGATGGTAGTATCTTTTGCTGTGCAGAAGCTCTTTAGTTTAATGAGATCCCATTTGTCAATTTTGGCTTTTGCTGCCATTGCTTTTGGTGTTTTAGACATGAAGTCTTTGCCCATGCCTATGTCCTGAATGGTACTACCTAGGTTTTCCTCTAGGGTTTTCATGGTATTAGGTCTAACGTTTAAGTCTCTAATCCATCTTGAATTAATTTTCGTATAAGGAGTAAGGAAAGGATCCAGTTTCAGCTTTCTGCTTATGGCTAGCCAATTTCCCCAGCACCATTTATTAAATAGGGAATCCTTTCCCCATTTCTTGTTTCTCTCAGGTTTGTCAAAGATCAGATGACTCTAGATGTGTGGTATTATTTCTGAGGACTCTGTTCTGTTCCATTGGTCTATATCTCTGTTTTGGTACCAGTACCATGCTGTTTTGGTTACTGTAGCCTTGTAGTATAGTTTGAAGTCAGGTAGCGTGATGCCTCCAGCTTTGTTCTTGTGACATAGGATTGTCTTGGAAATGCGGGCTCTTTTTTGGTTCCATATGAACTTTAAAGCAGTTTTTTCCAATTCTGTGAAGAAACTCATTGGTAGCTTGATGGGGATGGCATTGAATCTATAAATAACCTTGGGCAGTATGGCCATTTTCACTATATTGATTCTTCCTATCCATGAGCATGGTATGTTTTTCCATTTTTTTGTGTCCTCTTTTATTTCATTGAGCAGTGGTTTGTAGTTCTCCTTGAAGAGGTCCTTTACATCCCTTGTAAGTTGGATTCCTAGGTGTTTTATTCTCTTTGAAGCAATTGTGAATGGAAGTTCATTCATGATTTGGCTCTCTGTTTGTCTGTTACTGGTGTATACGAATGCTTGTGATTTTTGCACATTAATTTTGTATCCTGAGACTTTGCTGAAGTTGCTTATCAGCTTAAGGAGATTTCGGGCTGAGACAATGGGATTTTCTAAATATACAATCATGTCATCTGCAAAGAGGGACAATTTGACTTCTTCTTTTCCTAACTGAATCCCCTTGATTTCTTTCTCTTGCCTGATTGCACTAGCCAGGACTTCCAACACTATGTTGAATAGGAGTGGTGAGAGAGGGCATCCCTGTCTTGTGCCAGTTTTCAAAGGGAATTTTTCCAGTTTTTGCCCATTCAGTATGATATTGGCTGTGGGTTTGTCATAAATAGCTCTTATGATTTTGAGGTACGTTCCATCAATACCGAATTTATTGAGCGTTTTTAGCATGAAGGGCTGTTGAATTTTGTCAAAAGCCTTTTCTGCATCGATTGAGATAATGATGTGGTTCTTGTCTTTGGTTCTGTTTATATGCTGGATTATGTTTATTGATTTGCGAATGTTGAACCAGCCTTGCATCCCAGGGATGAAGCCCACTTGATCATGGTGGATAAGCTTTTTGATGTGCTGTTGAATCCGGTTTGCCAGTATTTTATTGAGGATTTTTGCATCGATGTTCATCAGGGATATTGGTCTAAAATTCTCTTTTTTTGTTGTGTCTCTGCCAGGCTTTGGTATCAGGATGATGTTGGCCTCATAAAATGAGTTAGGGAGGATTCCCTGTTTTTCTATTGATTGGAATAGTTTCAGAAGGAATGGTACCAGCTCCTCCTTGTACCTCTGGTAGAATTCAGCTGTGAATCCATCTGGTCCTGGACTTTTTTTGATTGGTAGGCTATTAATTATTGCCTCAATTTCAGAGCCTGCTATTGGTCTATTCAGGGATTCAACTTCTTCCTGGTTTAGTCTTGGAAGAGTGTAAGTGTCCAGGAAATTATCCATTTCTTCTAGATTTTCTAGTTTATTTGCGAAGAGGTGTTTATAGTATTCTCTGATGGTAGTTTGTATTTCTGTGGGGTCCGTGGTGATATCCCCTTCATCATTTTTTATTGCGTCTATTTGATTCTTCTCCCTTTTCTTCTTTATTAGTCTTGCTAGCGGTCTGTCAATTTTGTTGATCTTTTCAAAAAACCAACTCCTGGATTCATTGATTTTTTGGAGGGATTTTTGTGTCTCTATCTCCTTCAGTTCTGCTCTGTTCTGAGTTATTTCTTGCCTTCTGCTAGCTTCTGAATGAGTTTGCTCTTGCTTCTCTAGTTCTTTTAATTGCGATGTTAGAGTGTCAATTTTAGATCTTTCCTGCTTTCTCTTGTGGGCATTTAGTGCTATAAATTTCCCTCTACACACTGCTTTAAATGTGTCCCAGAGATTCTGGTATGTTGTATCTTTGTTCTCATTGGTTTCAAAGAACATCTTTATTTCTACCTTCATTTCGTCATGTACCCAGTAGTCATGCAGGAGCAGGTTGTTCAGTTTCCATGTAGTTGAGCGGTTTTGATTGAGTTCCTTAGTCCTGAGTTCTAGTTTGATTACAGTGTGGTCTGAGAGACAGTTTGTTACAATTTCTGTTCTTGTACATTTACTGAGGAGTGCTTTACTTCCAACTATGTGGTCAATTTTGGAATAAGTGCGATGTGGTGCTGAGGAGAATGTATATTCTGTTGATTTGGGGTGGAGAGTTCTATAGATGTCTATTAGGTCTGCTTGCTGCAGAGATGAGTTCAATTCCTGGATATCCTTGTTAACTTTCTGTCTTGTTGATCTGTCTAATGTTGACAGTGGAGTGTTGAAGTCTCCCATTATTATTGTATGGGAGTCTAAGTCTCTTTGTAAGGCTCTAGGTACTTGCTTTATGAATCTGGGTGCTCCTGTATTGGGTGCATATATATTTAGGATAGTTAGCTCTTCCTGTTGAATTGATCCCTTTACCATTATGTAATGGCCTTCTTTGTCTCTTTTGATCTTTGATGGTTTAAAGTCTGTTTTATCAGAGACTAGTATTGCAACCCCTGCTTTTTTTTGTTCTCCATTTGCTTGGTAAATCTTCCTCCATCCCTTTATTTTGAGCCTATGTATGTCTCTGTGTGTGAGATTGGTCTCCTGAATACAGCAGACTGATGGTTCTTGACTCTTTTTCCAGTTTGCCAGTCTATGTCTTTTAATTGGAGCATTTAGTCCATTTACATTTAAGGTTAATATTGTTATGTGTGAACTTGATCCTACCATTATGATATTAACTGGGTATTTTGCTCGTTAGTTGATGCAGTTTCTTCCTAGCCTTGATGGTCTTTACATTTTGGCATGTTTTTGCAGTGGCTGGTACCGGTTGTTCCTTTCCATGTTTAGTGCTTCCTTCAGGGTCTCTTGTAAGGCAGGCCTAGTGGTGACAAAATCTCTAAGCATTTGCTTATCTGTAAAGGATTTTATTTCTCCTTCACTTATGAAACTTAGTTTGGCTGGATATGAAATTCTGGGTTGAAAATTATTTTCTTTAAGAATGTTGAATATTGCCCCCACTCTCTTCTGGCTTGTAGAGTTTCTGCCGAGAGATCTGCTGTTAGTCTGATGGGCTTTCCTTTGTGGATAACCCGACCTTTCTCTCTGGCTGCCCTTAAGGTTTTTTCTTCATTTCAACTTTGGTGAATCTGGCAATTATGTGTCTTGGAGTTGCTCTTCTCGAGGAGTATCTTTGTGGTGTTCTCTGTATTTCCTGGATTTGAATGTTGGCCTGCCCTACTAGATTGGGGATGTTCTCCTGGATGATATACTGAAGAGTGTTTTCCAACTTGGTTCCATTTTCCCCCTCACTTTCAGGCACCCCAAACAGACGTAGATTTGGTCTTTTTACATAATCCCATACTTCTTGCAGGCTTTGTTCATTTCTTTTTCTTCTTTTTTCTTTTGATTTCTCTTCTCGCTTGATTTCGTTCATTTGATCCTTAATCGCTGATACTCTTTTCCAGTTGATCGAGTCGGTTACTGAAGCTTTTGCATTTGTCACGTATTTTTCGTGTCATGATTTTCATCTCTTTCATTTCGTTTATGAAGTTCTCTGCATTAATTATTCTAGCCATCAATACTTACACTTTTTTTTCAAGACTTTTAGTTTCTTTGCACTGGGTAGGTAATTCCTCCTTTAGCTCTGAGAAGTTTGACGGACTGAAGCCTTCTTCTATCATCTCGTCAAATCATTCTCCGTCCAGCTTTGATTCGTTGCTGGCGATGAGCTTCGCTCCTTTGCCGGACGAGATGCGATCTTATTTTTTGAAATTCCAGCTTCTCTGCCCTGCTATTTCCCCATCTTTGTGGCTTTATCTGACTCTGGTTTTTAAGAGAAGATATTTCCTTTTTCACCATAGCCCTCTATGGGCTTCCAAATATCACTTTGCACATTTCACAAGAACTGCCTTAGTGAACGGATTCTTGAGGGGAAAGCTGTAATTCCGTGCGATGAATTAACAGAACACAAAGCAGTTTCTCAGAAATCTTGTTTCCAGTTTTTAACGAAAGATATTTCCTTTTTCACCATAGCCCCCATGGGCTTCAAAATATCACTTCTCAAATTCCACAAGAACAGTCTTAGCGAAAGTCTTCTTGAGGAGAAAGGTGTAACTCTGTGAGATGAATTACCAGAACACAAAGCAGTTTCTCAGAAAGTTTCTTTTCGGTTTTTATCTTAGGCTATTTTCATTTTCACCGTAGCCATCTATGGGATTCCAAATATCACTTAGCAAATTCCACAAGAACAGTCTTAGCGAAAGGCATCTTGAGGGGAAAGCTGTAAATCTGTGAGATGAATTAACAGAACACAAAGCAGTTTCTAAAAAACATTCTTTCCAGTTTTTAACGGAATATATTTCCTTTTTCATCATAGCCCTCTATGGGCTTCCAAATATCACCTTGAAAATTCCACAGGAACAATAATAGTGAACGGCTTCTTGAGGGGAAAGCTATAACTCTGTGAGAGGAATTACGAGAACATAATGCAGTTTCTCAGAAAGCTTCTTTTCGGTTTTTATCTTAGAATATTTCCTTTTTGCCATAACCCTCTATGGGCTTCTAAAATCACTTTGCAAATTCCAGAAGAAAAGTGTTAGCGAAATTCTTCTTGAGGAGAAAGCTGCAATTCTGTGAGATGAATTAACAGGACAAAAAGCACTTTCTCAGAAATCTTCTTTCCAGTTGATAACGGAAAATATTTCCTTATTCACCATAGCCCTCTATGGCCTTCTAAATACCACTTTAGAAATGATACAAGAACAGTCCTAGCGAAAGACTTCTTGAGGGGAAAGCTGTAACTCTGTGAGATGAATTAACAGAACACAAAGCAGTTTCTCAGACAGCTTCTTTCCAGTTTTCAACTGAAGATATTTCCTTTTTAACCATAGCCCTATATGGGCTTCCAAATATCACTTTGCAAATTCCACAAGAACAGATTAGTAAAGGTCTTCTTGAGGGGAAAGCTGTAACTCTGTGATATGAATTAACAGAACACAGAGCAGTTTCTCAGAAAGCTTCTTACCAGTTTTTAACTGAAGATATTTCCTTTTTCACCATAGCCCTCTATGGGCTTCCAAATATCACTTTGCAAATTCCAGAAGAACAGTCTTAGCGAAAAGCTTCTTGAGGAGAAAGCTGTATCTCTGTGAGATGAATTAACAGAACACAATGCAGTTTCTTAGAAGGCTTCTTTTCAGTTTTTATCTTAGCATATTTCCTATTTCACCAGAGGCCTCTATGTGCTTCCAAATATCACTTTGCAAATTCCACATGAACAGCTTTAGCAAAAGGCTTCCTGAGGGGAAAGCTGTGACTCTGTGAGATGAATTAACAGAACACAAAGCAGTTTCCCAGAAAGCTTCTTTCCATTTTTTAACAGAAGATATTTCCTTTTTCACCATATCCTTCTATGGCTTTCCAAATATCACTTTGAAATTCCACAAGAACAGTCTTAGCGAAAGGCTTCTTGAGGAGAAAGCTGTAACCCTGTGAGATGAATTAACAGAACAGAGGGCAGTTTCTTAGAAAGCTTCTTTTCAGTTTTTATCTTAGGATATTTCCTTTTTTACCCTAGTCCTCTATGGGCTTCCATATATCACTTTGCAAATTTCACCAGAACACTCTTAGGGAAAGGCTTCCTGAGGGGAAAGCTGTAACTCTGTGAGATGAATTAACAGAACACAAAGCAGGTTCTCAGAAAGCTTCTTTCCAGTTTTTAACCGAAGCTATTTCCTTTTTCACCGAAGCCCTCTATGGGCTTCCAAATAACACTTTGCAAATTCCACAAGAAGAGTCTTAGGCAAAGGCTTCTTGAGGGGAAAGCTGTGACTCTGTGAGATGAATTAACAGAACACAAAGCAGTTTCTCAGAAAGCTTCTTTTCAGTTTTTATTCTAGGATATTTCCTTTTTCACCATAGCCTGCTATGGGCTTCCAAATATCACTTTGTAAATTCCACAAGAACAGTCTTAGTGAAAGGCTTCCTGAGGGGAAAGCTGTAACTCTGTGAGATGAATTAACAGAACACAAAGCAGTTTCTCAGAAAGTTTCTTTCCACTTTTTAACGGAAGATATTTCCTTTTTCACCATAGCCCTCTATTTGCCTCCAAATATCACTTTGCAAATTCCACAAGAACAGTTTTAGCGAAAGGCTTCTTGAGGGGAAAGCTGCAACTCTGTGAGATGAATTAACAGAATACAAAGTAGTTTCTCAGAAAGCTTCTTTTCACTTTTTATCTTAGGATACTTCCTTTTCCACCATAGCCCTCTATGAGCTTCCAATATGACTTTGAAAATTCCACAACAACAGTTTTAGCGAAAGTCTTCTTGAAGTGAAAGCTGTAACTCTGTGAGATGAATTAAAAGAACACAAAGCAGTTTCTCAGAAAGCTTCTTTCCAGTTTTTAACTGAAGATATTTCCTTTTTCACCGTAGCCCTCTATGGGCTTCCAAATATCACTTTGCAATTTCCACAAGAACAGTCTTACCGAAAGGCTTCTTGAGGGTAAAGCTATAACTCTGTGCGATGAATTAACAGAACACAAATCAGTTTCTCAGAAAGCTTCTTCTCAGTTTTTTTCTTAGGATATTTGCTTTTTCACCATAGCCCGCTGTGGGTTTCCAAATTTCACTTTGCAAATTCCACAAGAACACTCTTAGCGAAAGGCTTCTTGAGGGCAAAGCTGTAACTCTGTGAGATGAATTAACAGAACACAAAGCAGTTTCTCAGAAAGCTTCTTTCCAGTTCTTAAGGAAAGTTATTTCCTTTTTCACCATAGCCCTCTATGGGCTTCCAAATATTACTTTCAAAATTTCCCAAGAACAGTCTTAGTGAACGGATTCTTGAGGGGAAAGCTGTAACTCTGTGAGATGAATTAACAGAACACAAAGCAGTTTCTCAGAAAGCTCCTTTCCAGTTTTTAACTGAAGATATTTTCTTTTGCACCGTAGCCCTCTATGGGCTTCCAAATATCACATTGCAAATTGCAGAAGAACAGTGTTAGCGAAAGGCTTCTTGAGGGAAAAGCTGTAATCAGAAAGCTTCTTTCGAATTTTTAACTGAAGATATTACCTTTTACACCATATCCCTCTAAGAACTTCCAAATATCACTTTGCACATTCCACAAGAACAGTCTTAGCAAAAGGCTTCTAGAGGGGAAAGCTGTAACTCTGTGAGATGAATTAACAGAACAAAAGCCGTTTCTCAGAAAGCCTCTTTCCAGTTTTTAACTGAAGATATTTCCTTTTCCACCGTAGCCCTCGATGGGCTTCCAAATACCACTTTGCAAATTCCACAAGAGCAGCCTTAGCAAAGGGATTCTTGAGGGGAAAGCTGTAACTCTGTGAAATGAATTAACAGAAAGCTAAGCAGTTTCTCAGAAAGCTTCTTTTCAGTTTTTATGTTAGGATATTTCCTTTTACACCATAGATCTCTATGGGCTTCCAAATATCACTTTGCAAATTCCACAAGAACAGTCTTAGCGAAAGGCGTCTTGAGGGGATAGCAGTAACTCTGTGAGATGAATTAACAGAACACAAAGCGGTTTCTCGAAACCTTATTTTCAGTTTTTATCTCAGGTTTTTTCCTTTTTCACCATAGACCTCTATGGGCTTCTAAATATCACTTCCAAATTCCACAAGAACAGCCTTAGGGAAAGGCTTCTTATGGAGAAAGCTGTAACTCTGTGAGATGAATTAACAGAACACAAAGCAGTTCCTCAGAAAGCTTCTTTCCATTTTTTAACGGAAGATATTTCCTTTTTCACCAATGCACTCTATGGGCTTCCAAATATCACTTTGCAAATTCCGAAAAAATTGTCTTCGCGAAAGACTTCTTGAGAGAAAAGGTGTAAGACTGTGAAATGAATTAACAGAACACAAAGCTGTTTCTCAGAAAGATTCTTTCCAGTTTTTAACGGAAGATATTTCCTTTTTCACCATAGCCCTCTCTGGGCTTCCAAATATCCCTTTGCAAATTCCACAAGAACAGTCTTAATGAAAGATTTCTCGAGGGGAAAGCTGTAACTCTTTGAGATGAATTAACAAAACACAAAGAAGTATCTCAGAAAGCTTCCTTCCAGTTTTTAACTGAAGTTATTTCCTTTTTCACCATAGCCTTCTACGGGCTTCCAAATATCACTTTGCAAATTCCACAAGAACAGTCTTAGCAAAAGGCTTCTTGAGGGGAAACCTGTAACTCTGTGAGATGAATTAACAGAACACAAAGCAGTTTCTCAGGAAGCTTCGTTCCTGTTTTTAACGGAGGATATTTCCTTTTTCACCATAGCCCTCTATGGGCTTCTAAATATCACGTTCTAAATTGCACAAGAACCGTCTTAGCGAAAGGCTTCATGAAAGGAAAGCTGTAACTCTGTGAGATGAATTAAGAGAACACAAAGCAGTTTTTCAGAAAGCTTATTTTCAGTTTTTATCTTAGGCTATTTCCTTTTTCACCGTAGACCTCTGTAGGCTTCTAAATATCACTTCCCAAATTCGACAAGAACAGTCTTAGGGAAAGACTTCGTTCGGGGAAAGCTGTAACTTTGTGAGCTGAATTAACACAACACAACACTGTGTCTCAGAAAGCTTCCTTCCCGTTTTAAACCGAAGATATTTCCTTTTCACCACAGCTCTCTATAGCATTCGAAATGTCACTTTGCAAATTCCACAAGAACAGTCATAGTGAAAGGCTTCCTCAGGGGAAAGCTGTAACTCTGTAGGATGAATTCACAGATCAGAAAGCTGTTTCTCAGAAAGCTTCTTTCTCACTCTTATGGGGGATATTTCTTTGGCCCTATAGTCTTCAAAGGGAACCGAATTATCCCTTCTCAGATTCCACAGAAATAAGGTTAGCAAACAGCTCTACGACATAGAACTCTCACTCAGTGAGTGGATGTCACATATCCCAAAGCAGTTTCTCAGAAATATTCTTTTCAGTTTTTATCTTAGTATATTTCCTTTTTCACCATAACCCTCTATGGGCTCAAAAATACCACTCTGCAAATTCCACAAGAACAGTCTTACCGAAAGGCTTCTTAAGGGGGAAGCTGTAACTCTGTGAGGTGAATTAACAGAACACAAAGCAGTTTCTCAGAAAGCTTCTTTTCAGCTTTTATCTTAGGATATTTCCTTCTTCACCATAGCCCTATAAGGGCTTAAAAATGTCACTATGAGTATTACACAAGAAGAGTCTTAGCAAAAGTCTTTTTGAGGGTAAAGCTGTAACTCTTTGAGATGAACTAACAGAACACAAAGCAGTTTCTTAGAAAGCTTCTTTCCATTTTTTAACTGAGGATATTTCCCTTTTCACCACAGCCGTCTATGGGCTTCCAAATATCACTTTGCAAATTCAAAAAGAACAGTCCTAGCGAAAGGCTTCTTGAGTGGAATGCTGTAACTCTGTGAGATGAATTCACAGATCTCAGAGAAGTTTCTCAGAAAGCTTCTTTCTCACTTTTAGCGGCAGATATTTCCTTTGGCCCTATAGTCTTCAAAGGGATCCAAAATAACAGTTCTCTGATTCCATAGAAATAAGGCTATCAAACAGCACTAGGAAATACAGCTGTAACTCAGTGAGTGGAAGTCACATAATACTAAACCGTTTCTCAGAAAGCCTCTTTCAGTTTTTAACTGAAGCTATATCCTTTTTCACCGTAGCCCTCTATGGGCTTCAAAATAGCACTTTGAAAATACAACAAGAACAGTCTTAGCGAAAGTCTTCTACAGGGGAAAGCTGTAACTCTGTTAGGTGAATTAACAGAACACAAAGCAGTTTCTCAGGAATGTTCTTTACAGTTTTTATCTGAAGATATATCCTTTTTCACCATAGCCCTCTATGGGCTTCCAAATATCACTTTGCAAATTCTACAAGAACAATCTTAGCGAAAGACTTCTTGAGGGGAAAGCTGTAAGTCTGTGAGATGAATTAAAAGAACACAAAGCAGTTTCTCAGAAATCTTCTTTCCAGTTTTTATCTGAGGATATTTCGTTTTCACCATAGCCGTCTATTGGATTCCAAATATCATTTTTCAAATTGCCCAAGAATAATCTTAGCCTAAGGCTTCTTGAGGGGAAAGCTGTAACTCTGTGAAATGAATTCGCAGATCACAAAGAAGTTTCTCAGAAAGCTTCTTTCTAACTTTTAGTGGTGGATATTTCCTTTGGCCCTACAGTCTTCAAAGGGAACCGAAATAACAGTTCTCAGATTCCACAGAAATAAGGCTGCCAAACAGCTCTATGAAATACAGCTTTAAATCAGTGAGTGGAAGTCATATATCAAAAAGCAGTTTCTCAGAAACCTTCTTTTCAGGTTTTAACTGAAGATATATCTTTTTTCACCATAGCCCTCTAAGGGCTTCCAAATATCACTTTGCAAATTCCAGAAGAACACTCTTATGGAAAGGATTCTTGACGGGAAAGCTCTAACTCTTTGAAATGAGTTAACAGATCACAAAGCAGTTTCTAAGAAAGCCTCTTTCCAATTTTTAACTGAAGATATTTCCTATTTCACCATAACCATCTATGGGCTTACAAATATGACTTTGCAAATTCCACAAGAACAGTCTTACCGAAAGGCTTCTTGAGGGAAAAGCTGTAGCTCTGTGAGATGTATTAACAGAACACAAAGCGGTTTCTCAGAAAAATTCTTTCCAGTTTTTATGTTAGTATATTTCCTTTTTCACCGTAGCCCTATATAGGCTTAAAAATATCACTTTGAAAATTAAACAAGAACAGTCTTAAAAAAAGTCTTCTTGAGGATAAAGCTGTAAGTCTTTGAGATGAATTAACAAAACACAGAGCAGTTTCTCAGAAAGCTTCTTCCCAGTTTGTAACTGAAGATATTTCCTTTTTCATCATAGCCCTCTATGGTCTTCCAAATATCACTTTGCAAATTCCAAAAGAACAGTCTTAGCAAAAGGCTTCTTGAGGGGAAAGCTGTAACTGCCTGAGATGAATTAACAGAACACAAAGCAGTTTCTCAGCAAACGTCTTTTCTGTTTTTATCGTAGGATATCTCCTTTTTCACATTAGCCCTCTAAGGGCTTACAAATATCACGTTGCAAATTTCACAAGAACCGTCTTAGCGAAAGGCTTGCTGAGGGGAAAGCTGTAACTCTTTAAGATGAATCAACAGAACACAAAGGAGTTTCTCAGAAAGCTTCTTTCCACTTTTTATCTTAGGATATTGCCTTTTTCACCATATCCCTATTTGGGCTTAAAATATCACTTTGAAAATTACACAAAACAATGTTAGCAAAAGTCTTCTTGAGGGTAAAGCTGTAACACTTTGAGAGGAATTATCAGAACACAAACCAGTTTCTCAGAAAACTTCTTTGCAGATTTTAATTGAAGATATTTCCTTTTTCATCGTAGACCTCTATGGGCTTCCAAATATCACCTTGCAAATTCCACAAGAACAGTCTTAGCGAAAGGCTTCTTGACGGGAAAGCTGTAACTTTGTGAGATGTATTAACAGAACACAAAACAGTTTCTCAGAAAGCTGCTTTCCAGTTTTTAGCTGAAGATATTTCCTTTTTCTCCGTAGCCCTCTGTGGGCTTCCAAATATCACGTTGCAAATTACACAAGAACAGTCTTAGGGAACGGCTTCTTGAGGGGAAAGCTGTCACACAGTGAGATGAATTAATAGAACACAAAGCAGTTTCTCATAAAGCTTCTTTCCAGTTTTTATCTGAGGACATTTCCTTTTTCACCGTAGCCCTCTATGGGCTTCCAAATATCACTTTGCAAATTCCACAAGAACAGTCTTAGTGAACGGCTTCTTGAGGGGAGAGTTGTAACTCTGTGAGATGAATTAACAGAACACAAAGCAGTTTCTCAGAAAGCTTCTTTTCAGTTTTTATCTTAGGATATTCAATTTTTCACCAAAGCCCTCTATGGGTTTCCAAATATCACTTTGCAAATTCCCCAAGAAAAGTGTTAGCGAAAAACTTCTTGAGGGGAAAGCTGTAACTCTGTGAGATGAATTCACAGATCACAAAGAAGTTTCTCAGAAAGCTTCTTTCTCACTTTTAGCAGCGTATATTTCCTTTATCGCCATAGTCTTCAATGGAATTCGAAATAACAGTCCTCAGATTCCACAGAAATAAGGCTAGCACACAGCTCTACGAAATACAGATGTAACTCAGTGAGTGGAAGTCACATATCACAAAGCAGTTTCTCAGCAAGGTTCTTTTTAGTTTTTATGGGAAGATATATCCTTTTTCTCCTTAGCTCTCTATGGGCTTCCAAATATCACCTTGCAAATTCCACAAGAACAGTCTTAGCGAAAGGATTTTTGAGGGGAATGCTGTAATTCTGTAAGGAGAATTAACAGAACACAAAGCAGTTTCACCAAAGCTTCTTTCTAGTTTTTATGTTAGAATGTTTCCTTTTTCACCATAGCCCACAATGGGCTTCCAAATATCACTTTGCAAATTCCACAAGAAGAGTCTTAGTGAAAGGCTTCTTGAGGGGAAAGCTGTAACTCTATGAGATGAATTAACAGAACACAAAGCAGTTTCTCAGAAAGCTTCTTTCCAGTTTTTTAACTGAAGATATTTCCTTTTTCACCTTAGCCCTCTAAGGACTTCCAAATATCACTTTGCAAATTCCACAAGAACATTCTTTGCGAAAGGCTTCTTGAAGGGGAAGCTGTAACCCTGTGAGATGAATTAACAGAACACAAAGCAGTTTCTAAGAAAGCTTCTTTCCAGTTTTCAACAGACGCTATTTCCTTTTTCACCTTAGCCCTCTAAGGGCTTCCAAATATCACTTTGCAAATTCCACAAGAACAGTCTTTGCGAAAGGCTTCTTGAGGGGAAAGCTGTAACTGTGTGTGATGAATTAACAGAACACAGAGCAGTTTCTCACAAAGCTCCTTTCCAGTTTTTAACTGAGACACATTTCCTTTTTCACCTCAGACCTCTACTGGCCCTCAAATATCACTTTGCAAATTCCACAAGAACACTCTTAGTGAACGACTTCTTGAGGGGAAAGCTGTAATTCTGTGGGATGAATTAAGAGAACACAAAGCAATTTCTCAGAAAGCTTCCTTCCAATTTCTATCTGAGGACATTTCCTTTTTCACCATAGCCCTCTATGTGCTTCGAAACATCACTTTGAAAATTCCACAAGAACAGTCTTAGCGAAAGGCTTCTTGAGGGGAAGGCTTTAGCACTGTGAGATGAATTAACAGAACCCAAAGTAGTTTCTCAGAAAGCTTCTTTAAGTTTTTATCTGAGGACAGTTCATTTTTCACCTTAGACCTCTCTGGCTTCCAAATATCACTTTGTAAATTCCACAAGAACGGTCTTAGGAAAGGCTTCTTGAGGGGAAAGCTGTAACTCTGTGAGGTGAATTAACAGAACACAAGCAGTTTTTCAGAAAGTTTCTTTACAGTTTTTTACTGAAGATATTTCCTTTTTAACCGTAGCCCACTATGGGCTTACAAATATCACTTTTCAAATTCCTCAAGAAAAGTATTAGTGAACGGATTCTTGAAGGTAAAGCTGCCACGCTGTGAGATGAATTAACAGAACACAAAGCAGTTTCTCAGAAAGCTTCTTTTTAGTTTTTATCTTAGGATATTTCCTTTTTCACCATAGCCCTCTTTGGGCTTCCAAATATCACTTTGCACATTCTCCAAGTACAGTCTTCGTGAACGGCTTCTTGAGGGGAAAGCTGTAACACGGTAGATGAATTAACAGAACAAAAAGAAGTTTCTCAGAATGCTTCTATTCAGTTTTTATCTTAGGATGCTTCCCTTTTCACCATAGCCCTCTATGGGCTTCTAAGTATCACATTTCAAATTCCACAAGAACTGTCTTAGTAAACGGCTTCATTAGGGGAAAGCTGTAAATCTGTGAGATAAATTCACAGAACACAAAGGAATTTCTCAGAAAGCTTCTTTTCAGTTTTTATCATAAGATATTTCCTTTTTCACCATAGCCCTCAATGGGCTTCCAAATCACACTTTGCAAATTCCACAAGAACAGTCTTCGTGAACGGCTTCTTTAGAGGAAAGCTGTAACACTGTGAGATGAATTAAAAGAAAACAAAGCAGTTTCTCAGACAGCTTCTTTCCAGTTTTAACTGAAGATATTTCCTTTTTTACCGTAGCCCTTTAAGGGGTTGCAAATATCACTTTGCATATTCCACAAGAACAGTCTTAGTGAACGACTTCTTTAGGGCAAAGCTGTAACTCAGTGAGGTGAATTAACAGAACACAAAGCAGTTTCTCACAAAGCTTCTTATCAGTTTTTATGTTAGGATATTTCCTTTTTAACCATAGCCCTCTATGGGCTTTCAAATATCACTTTGCAAATTCCACAAAAACAGTCTTAACGAAAGGCTTCCTGAGGGGAAAGCTGTAACTCTGTGAGATGAATTAACAGACCATAAAACAGTTTCTCAGAAAGCTTCTTTCCAGTTTTCAACTGAAGATATTTCCTTTTCACCATAGCCCTCTATGGGCTTCCAAATATCACTTTGAAAATACCAGAAGAACAGTCTCAGCGAAAGACTTATTGAAGGGAAAGCTGTAACTCTGTGAGATGAATTCACAGAACACAAAGAAGTTTCTCAGAAAGCTTCTTTCTCACTTTTAGCGGTCGATATTTCCTTTGTCCCGATAGTTTTCAAAGGGATCCGAAATAACAGTTCTCAGATTCCACAGTAATAAGGCTAGAAAACAGCTCTACGAAACACAGCTGTAACTCAGTGAGTGGAAGTCACATATCACAAACCAGTTTCTCTGAAAGCCTATTTTCCGTTTTTAACTGAAGAAATATCCTTTTTCACCATAGCCATCTATCGGTTTCCAAATATCACTTTGAAAATTCCACAAGAACAGTCTTAGCGAAAGGCTTCTTGAGGGGAAAGCGGTAACTCTGTGAGATGAATTAACAGACCACAAAGCAGTTTCTCAGAAAGCTTCTTTCCAGTCTTTAACTGAAGATATTTCCTTTTTCCCCATAGCCCTCTATGGGCTTCCAAATGTCACTTTGCAAATTCCACAAGAACAGTCTTAGCGAAAGCCTTCTTGAGGGAAAAGCTGTAACTCTGTGAGATGAATTAACAGAAAACCAAGCAGTTTCTCAGAACGCTTCTTTCCAGTTTTAAACTGAAGGTATTTCCTTTTTCACCATAGCTCTCTATGGGCTTCCAAATACCACTTTGCAAAATACACAAGAAGAGTCTTAGTGAACGGCTTCTTCAGGGGAAAGCTGTAAATCTGTGAGATGAATTAACAGATCACAAAGCAGTTTCTCAGAAAGCTTCTTTGCAGTTTTTATCTTAGGATATTTCCTTTTTCACCATAGCTCTCTATGGGCTTCCAAATATCACTTTGCAAATTCCACAAGAACAATCTTAGCGAAAGGCTTCTTGAGGGGAAAGCTGTAAGTTTGTGAGATGAATTAACAGAACTCAAAGCAGTTTCTCAGAAAGTTTCTTTCCAGTTTTTATCTTAAGATATTTCCTTTTCACAATCGCCATATATGGGCTTCAAATATCACTTTGCAAACTCCACAAGAGCAGTCTTAGTGGTCGAGTTCTTGAGGGGAAAACTAACTCTGTGAGATGAATTAACAGAACACAATGTAGTTTCTCAGAAAGCTTCTTTGCGGTTTTTATCTGAGGACACTTCCTTTTTCACCATAGCCCTCTACGGGCATTCCAATATCACTTTGCAGATTCCACAAGAACAGTCTTAGTGAAGGACTTCCTGAGGGGAAAGCTGTAACTCTGTGAGAAGAATTAACAGAACACAAAGCCGTTTCTCAGAAAGCTTCCTTTCAATTTTTATCTTAGGATATTTCCGTTTTCACCATAGTTCTCTAAGCGCTTCCAAATATCACTTTGCAAATTCCACAAAAGCATACTTAGCGAAAGGCTTCTAGAGGGGAAAGCTGTAACTCTGTGAGTTGAAATAACAGAACACAAAGCAGTTTCTCAGAAATCTTCTTTCCAGTTTTTAACTGAAGTTATTTCCTTTTCCACCATAGCCCTCTATGGGCATCCAAATATCACATTTCAAATTCCACACGAACAGTCTTAGTTGAAGGGCTCCTTGAGGGGAAAGCTGTATCACTGTGAGATGAATTAACAGAACACAAAGCGGTTTCTCAGAAAATTTCTTTCCAGTTTTTAACTGTAGATATCTCCTTTTAACTCTAGCCCTCTGTGTGTTTCCAAATATCACTTTGCAAATTCCACAAGAACACTCTTAGCGAAAGGCTTCTAGAGGGGAAAGCTTCCCCTCTATCTTCCGTTAAAAACTGAAAAGAAGCTTTTTGAGAAACTGCTTTGTGTTCTGTTAATTCATCTCACAGAGTTACAGGTTTCCCCTCCAGAAGCCTTTCACGAAGACTGTTCTTGTGGAATTTGCAAAGTGATATTTGGAAGCCCATAGAGGGCTATGGTGAAAAAGGACCTATCTTCCATTAAAAACTGGAAAGAAATTTTCTGAGAAACTGCTTTGTTTTCTTTTAATTCATCTCACAGAGTTACAGCTTTCTTCTCAAGAAGCCTTTCGGTAAGACTGTTCTTGTGGAATTTGCAAAGTGATATTTGCAAGCCCATAGAGGGCTATGGTGAAAAAGGACATATCTTCCGTTACAAACTGGAAAGAAGATTTCTGAGAAACTGCTTTGTGTTCTGTTAATTCATCTCAGAGAGTTACAGATTTCCCCTCAAGAGGCCGTTCACTAAGACTGTTCTTCTGAAATTTGGAAAGTGATATTTAGAATCCCATAGAGGGCTATGGTGAAAAAGGAATTATTTTCCGTTAAAAACTGGAAAGAAGCTTTCTGAGAAACTGCTTTGTGTTCTGTTAATTCATCTCACACAGTTACATTTCCCTCTAAAAGCCTTTCGCTAAGGCTGTTGTCGAATTTGCAAAGTGATATTTGGAAACCCATAGAGGGCTATGGTGAAAAAGGAAATATCTTCAGTTAAAAACTGGAAAGAAGCTTTCTGAGAAACTGCCATGTGTTCTGATAATAGACCTCACCCAGTTACAGCTTTCCCTTCAAGAAGCCTTTCGCTAAGACTGTTGTTGTGGGATTTGCAAAATGATATTTGGAAGCCCATAGAGCGCTATGGTGAAAAAGGAAATATCTTCTGTTAAAAAGCGGAAAGAAGCTTTCTGAGAAACTCCTTTTTGTTCTGTTAATTCACCTCAAAGAGTTACAGCTTTCCACTCAATAATTCTTTCGCTAAGACTGTTCTTGTGGAATTTGCAAAGTGAGATTTGGAAGCCCATAGAGGTCTATGGTGAAAAAGGAAATATCGTAAGATAAAAACTGAAAAGAAGCTTTCTGAGAAATTGCTTTGTGTTCTGTTAATTCATCTCACATAGTTACAACATTTCCCTCTAAAAGCCTTTCGCTAAGACTGTTCTTGTGGAATTTGCAAAGTGATATTTGGAAGACCATAGAGGGCTATGGCTTAAAAGGAAATATCCTCCGTTAGAAACTGGAAAGAAGCTATCTGAGAAACTGCTTTGTGTTCTGTTAATTCATCTCACAGAGTTACAGTTTTCCCCTCAAGAAGCCGTTCACTAAGACTTTCCTTGTGGAATTTTCAAAGTGATATTTGAAGGCACATAGAGGGCTATGATGAAAAAGAAAACATCCAAAGATAAAAACTGAAATGAAGCTTTCTGTGAAACTGCTTTGTGTTCTGTTAATTCATCTCACAGATTTACAGCTTTCTTCTCAAGAAGCCTTTCGGTAAAACTGTTCTTGTGGAATTTGCAAAGTGATATTTGGAAGCCCATAGAGGGCTATGGTGAAAAAGGACATATCTTCTGTTAAAAACTGGAAAGAAGCTTTTTGAGAAACTGCCGTGTGTTCTGTTAAAGCATCTCACCGAGTTACAGCTTTCCCCTCAAGAAGGCTTTTGCTAAGACTGTTCTTGTGGGATTTGCAAAGTGATATTTGGAAGCCCATAGAGGACTATGGTGAAAAAGGAAATATCTTTCGTTAAAAACTGGAAAGAAGATATCTGAGAAACTGCTTTGTGTTCTGTTAATTCATCTCACAGCGTTACAGTTTTCCCCTCCCGAAGTCTTTCGCTTCCACTGTTCTTGTGGAATTTGCATAGTGATATTTGGAATCCCATAGAGGGCTATGGTGAAAATGGAAATACCTTCAATTAAAAAATGAAAAGAACTCCAACTCCCAGCGCGAGCGACACAGAAGACCGGTGATTTCTGCATTCTCAACTGAGGTACTGGGTTCATCTCACTGGGGAGTGCCAGACGATCCGTGCTGGTCAGCTGCTGCAGCCCGACCAGCGAGAGCTGAAGCAGGGCGAGGCATTGCCTCACCTGGAAAGCGCAAGGGGGAAGGGAATCCCTTTTCCTAGCCAGGGGAACTGAGACACACAACACCTGGAAAATCGGGTAACTCCCACCCCAAAACTGCGCTTTAAGCAAACAGGCACACCAGGAGACCATATCCCACACCTGGCCGGGAGTGTCCCACACCCACGGAGCCTCTCTCATTGCTAGCACAGCAGTCTGTGATCTACCGGCAAGGCAGCAGCGAGGCCGGGGGAGGGGCGCCCGCCATTGCTGAGGCTTAAGTAGGTAAACAAAGCTGCTGGGAAGCTCGAACTGGGTGGAGCTCACAGCAGCTCAAGGAAACCTGCCTGTCTCTGTAGACTCCACCTCTGGGGACAGGGCACAGTAAACAATAACAAACGCAGCAGCTCTGCAGACGCAAACGACTGTGTCTGACAGCTTTGAAGAGAGCAGTGGATCTCCCAACACGGAGGTTGAGATCTGAGAAGGGACAGACTCCCTGCTCAAGTGGGTCCCTGACCCCTGAGTAGCCTAACTGGGAGACATCCCCCACTAGGGGCAGTCTGACACCCCACACCTCACAGGGTGGAGTACACCCCTGAGAGGAAGCTTTCAAAGCAAGAATCAGACAGGTACACTCGCTGTTCAGAAATATTCTATCTTCTGCAGCCTCTGCTGCTGATACCCAGGCAAACAGGGTCTGGAGTGGACCTCAAGCAATCTCCTACAGCTACAACCTACAGCTGAGGATCCTGACTGTTAGAAGGAAAGCTATCAAACAGGAAGGACACCTACACCCAAACCCCATCAGTACATCACCATCATCAAAGACCAGAGGCAGATAAAACCACAAAGATGGGGGAAAAGCAGGGCAGAAAAGCTGGAAATTCAAAAAATAAGAGCGCATCTCCCCCGGCAAAGGAGCGCAGCTCATCGCCAGCAACAGATCAAAGCTGGACGGAGAATGGCTTTGACGAGATGAGAGAAGAAGGCTTCAGTCCATCCAATTTCTCAGAGCTAAAGGAGGAATTATGTACCCAGTGCAAAGAAACTAAAAATCTTGAAAAAAAAGTGGAAGAATTGATGGCTAGAGTAATTAATGCAGAGAAGCTCATAAACGAAATGAAAGAGACGAAAACCATGGCAGGAGAAATACGTGACAAATGCACAAGCTTCAGTAACCGACTCGATCAACTGGAAGAAAGAATGTCAGCGATGGAGGATCAAATGAATGAAATGAAGCGAGAAGAGAAACCAAAAGAAAAAAGAAGAAAAAGAAATGAACAAAGCCTGCAAGAAGTATGGGATTATGTAAAAAGACCAAATCTACGTCTGATTGGGGTGCCTGAAAGTGAGGGGGAAAATGGAACCAAGTTGGAAAACACTCTTCAGGATATCATCCAGGAGAACTTCCCCAACCTAGTAGGGCAGGCCAACATTCAAATCCAGGAAATACAGAGAACGCCACAAAGATACTCCTCGAGAAGAGCAACTCCAAGACACATAATTGCCAGATTCACCAAAGTTGAAATGAAGGAAAAAATCTTAAGGGCAGCCAGAGAGAAAGGTCGGGTTACCCACAAAGGGAAGCCCATCAGACTAACAGCAGATCTCTCGGCAGAAACTCTTCAAGCCAGAAGAGAGTGGGGGCCAATATTCAACATTCTTAAAGAAAAGAATTTTCAACCCAGAATTTTATATCCAGCCAAACTAAGTTTCATAAGTGAAGGAGAAATAAAATCATTTACAGATAAGCAAATGCTTAGAGGTTTTGTCACCACTAGGCCTGCCTTACAAGAGACCCTGAAGGAAGCACTAAACATGGAAAGGAACAACCGGTACCAGCCATTGCAAAAACATGCCAAAATGTAAAGACCATCAAGGCTAGGAAGAAACTGCATCAACTAACGAGCAAAATAACCAGTTAATATCATAATGGCAGGATCAAGTTCACACATAACAATCTTAACCTTAAATGTAAATGGACTAAATGCTCCAATTAAAAGACACAGACTGGCAAACTGGATAAAGAGTCAAGATCCATCAGTCTGCTGTATTCAGGAGACCCATCTCACACGCAGAGACATACATAGGCTCAAAATAAAGGGATGGAGGAAGATTTACCAAGCAAATGGAGAACAAAAAAAAGCGGGGGTTGCGATACTTGTCTCTGATAAAACAGACTTTAAACCATCAAAGATCAAAAGAGACAAAGAAGGCCATTACATAATGGTAAAGGGATCAATTCAACAGGAAGAGCTAAGTATCCTAAATATATATGCACCCACTACAGGAGCACCCAGATTCATAAAGCAAGTCCTTAGAGACTTACAAAGAGACTTAGACTCCCATACAATAATAATGGGAGACTTCAACACTCCACTGTCAACATTAGACAGATCAACGAGACAGAAAGTTAACAAGGATATCCAGGAATTGAACTCATCTCTGCAGCAAGCAGACCTAATAGACATCTATAGAACTCTCCACCCCAAATCAACAGAATATACATTCTTCTCAGCACCACATCGTACTTACTCCAAAATTGACCACGTAATTGGAAGTAAAGCACTCCTCAGCAAATGTACAAGAACAGAAATTATAACAAACTGTCTCTCAGACCACAGTGCAATCAAATTAGAACTCAGGACTAAGAAACTCAATCAAAACCGCTCAACTACATGGAAACTGAACAACCTGCTCCTGAATGAATACTGGGTACATAACGAAATGAAGGCAGAAATAAAGATGTTCTTTGAAACCAATGAGAACAAAGATACAACATACCAGAATCTCTGGGACACATTTAAAGCAGTGTGTAGAGGGAAATTTATAGCACTAAATGCCCACAAGAGAAAGCAGGAAAGATCTAAAATTGACACTCTAACATCGCAATTAAAAGAACTAGAGAAGCAAGAGCAAACACATTTGAAAGCTAGCAGAAGGCAAGAAATAACTAAGATCAGAGCAGAACTGAAGGAGATAGAGACACAAAAAACCCTCCAAAAAATCAATGAATCCAGGAGTTGGTATTTTGAAAAGATCAACAAAATTGACAGACCACTAGCAAGACTAATAAAGAAGAAAAGACAGAAGAATCAAATCGACGCAATTAAAAATGATAAAGGGGATATCACCACCGACCCCACAGAAATACAAACTACCATCAGAGAATACAATAAACACCTCTACGCAAATAAACTGGAAAATCTAGAAGAAATGGATAATTTCCTGGACACTTACACTCTTCCAAGACTAAACCAGGAAGAAGTTGAATCCCCGAATAGACCAATAGTAGGCTCTGAAATTGAGGAAATAATTAATAGCCTACCAACCAAAAAAGGTCCAGGACCAGATGGATTCACAGCTGAATTCTACCAGAGGTACAAGGAGGAGCTGGTACCATTCCTTCTGAAACTATTCCAATCAATAGAAAAAGAGGGAATCCTCCCTAACTCATTTTATGAGGCCAACATCATCCTGATACCAAAGCCTGGCAGAGACACAACAAAAAAAGAGAATTTTAGACCAATATCCCTGATGAACATCGATGCAAAAATCCTCAATAAAATACTGGCAAACCGGATTCAGCAGCACATTAAAAAGCTTATCCACCATGATCAAGTGGGCTTCATCCGTGGGATGCAAAGCTGCTTCAACATTCGCAAATCAATAAACATAATCCAGCATATAAACAGAACCAAAGACAAGAACCACATCATTATCTCAATAGATGCAGAAAAGGCTTTTGACAAAATTCAACAGCCCTTCATGCTAAAAACGATCTATGGTCTTCCAAATATCACTTTGCAAATTCCACAAGAACAGTCTTAGCGAAAGGCTTCCTGAAGGGAAAGCTGTAACTCTGTGAGATGAATTAACAGAACACAAAGCAGTTTCTCAGAAAGCTTCTATCCTGTTTTTATCGGAAGATATTTCCTTTTCCACCATAGCCCACTATGGGCTTCCAAATATCACTGTGCAAATTCCACAAGAACAGTCTTAGCGAAAGGCTTCTTGAGGGGAAAGCTGTAACTCTGTGAGATGAATTAACAGAACACAAAGTAGTTTCTCAGAAAGCTTCGTTCCAGTTTTAACGGAAAATATTTTCTTTTTCACCATAGTCCTCTATGGGATTCCAAATATCATTGCGCAAATTCCACAAAAATAGATTTAACCAAACGCTTCTTGAAGGGAAAGCTGTAACTCTGTGAGATGAATTAACAGAACGCAAAGCAGTTCCTCAAAAAGGTTCTTTCCAGTTTTTAACGGAAGATATTTCCTTTTTCACAGTAGCCCTCTATGGACTTCCAAATATCACTTTGCAAATTCCACAAGAACAGTCTTCGCGAAAGTCTTCTTGAGGGGAAAGGTGTAACTCTGTGAGATGAATTAACAGAACACAAAGCAGTTTTTCAGAAAGCTTCTTACCAGTTTTTAATGGAAGACATTTCCTTTTTCACCTTAAACCTCTATGGGCTTCCAAATATCACTTTGCAAATTCCCCAAGAACAGTCTTAGCGAAAGGCTTCTTGAGGGGCAAGCTGTAACTCTGGGAGATGAATTAACAGAACACAGAGCAATTTCTCAGAAAGCTTCTTTCCGGTTTTTAACGGAAGATATTTACTTTTTCAACATAGCCCTCCAGGGGCCCAAATATCACTTTGAAAATTCCACAAGGACAGTCTTAACGAAAGGCTTCTTGAGGGTAAAGCTGTCACTCTGTGAGATGAATTAACAGAACACAGAGCACTTTCTCAGAAAGCTTCTTTCCAGTTTTTAACAGAAGATATTTGCTTTTTCACCATAGCCATCTAAGGGCAAATATCACTTTGCAAATTCCACAAGAAGAGTCTCCGCTAAAGTCTTCTTCAGGGGAAAGCTGTAGCACTGTGAGATGAATTAACAGAACACAAAGTAGTTTCTCAGATTGCTTCTTTTCAGTTTTTATCTTAGGATAGTTCCTTTTTCACCTTAGCCCTCTATGGGCTTGAAAATATCACTATGAAAATTCCACAAGAACAGTCTTAGCGAAAGGCTTCTTGAGGTAAAAGCAGTGAGTCTCTGAGATGAATTAACAGAACACAGAGCAGTTTCTCAGAAAGCTTCTTTTCAGTTTTTAATGGAAGATATTTCCTTTTTCACCATAGACCTCTATGGGCTTCCAAATATCACTTTGCCAATTCCACAAGAAGAGTCTTAGCGAAAGGCTTCTTGAGGGGAAAGCAGTAACTGTGAGATGAATTAATCGAAAACAAAGCAGTTTCTCTGAAAGCTTCTTTCCAGTTTTTAAGGGAAGATTTTCCTTTTTCAACATAACCCTCTATGGGCTTCCAAATATCACTGCGCAAATTCCACAAAAATAGATTTAGCGAAACGCTTCTTGAACGGAAACCTGTAACTCTGTGAGATGAATTAACAGAGCACAAAGCAGTTTCTCACAAAGCTTCTTTCCAGTTTTTAACGGAAGATATTTCCTTTTTCACCGTAGCCCTCTATGGACTTCCAAATATCACTTTGCAAATTCCACAAAAACAGTCTTCGCGAAAGTCTTCTAGAGGCGAAAGCAGTAACTCTGTGAGATGAATTAACGGAACACAAACCAACTTCTCAGAAAGCTTCTTTTCAGTTTTTAACGGAAGATATTTCCTTTTTCACCATAGACCTCTATGGACTTCCAAATATCACTTTGCAAATTCCACAAGAACAGACTTAGCGAAAGGCTTCTTGAAAGAAAGCTGTAACTCTGTGAGATGAATTAACAGAACACAAATCAGTTTCTCAGAAAGCTTCTTTCCAGTTTTTAACAGAAGATAATTCCTTTTTCAATATAGCCCTCTATGGGCTTCCAAATATCATTTTGCAAATTCCACAAGAACAGTCTTAGCGAAAGATTTCTTGAAGGGAAGCTATAACGCTGTGAGATGAATTGACAGAACACAAAGCAGTTTCTAAGAAAGCTTCTTTCCAGTGTTTAACTGAAGATATTTCCTTTTTCACCATAGCCCTCTATGGGCTTCCAAATATCACTTGGCAAATTCCACAAGAACAGTATTAGCCAAAGGCTTCGTGAGGGGAAAGCTGTAACTCTGTGAGGTGAATTAACAGAACACAAAGCAGTTTCTCAGAAAGCTTCTTTCCAGTTTTTAACGGAAGATATTTCCTTTTTAACCGTAGCCCTCCATGGGCTTCCAAATATCACTTTGCAAATTCCACAAGAACAGTCTTATAGAAAGGATTCTTGAGGGGAAAGATGTAAGTCTGTGAAATGAGTTAACCGAACACAAAGCAGTTTCTCAGAGAGCCTCTTTCCAGTTTTTAACGGAAGGTATTTCCTTTTTCACCATAGCCCTCTATGGGCTTCCAAATATCACTTTGCAAATTCCACAAAAACAGTCTTAGCGAAAGGCTTCTTGAGGGGAAAGCTGTAACTCTGTGAGATGAATTAACAGAAAACAAAGCAGTTTCTCAGAAAGATTCTTTGCAGTTTTTAATGGAAGATATTTCCTTTTTAACCGTAGCCCTCCATGGGCTTCCAAATATCACTTTGCATATTCCACAAGAACTGTCTTAGCGAAAGGCTTCTTGAGGGGAAAGCTGGAACTCTGTGAGATGAATTAACAGAACACAAAGCAGTTTTTCAGAAAGTTTGTTTTCAGTTTTTAACAAAAGATATTTCCTTTTTCACAATAGCCCTCTAAGGGCTTCCAAATATCACTTTGCATATTCCACAAGAACAGTATTAGCGAAAGACTTATTGAGGGGAAAGCTCTAACTCTGTGAGATGAATTAACAGAACACAAAGCAGTTTTTCAGAAAGCTTCTTTTCAGTTTTTATGGAAAGATATTTCCTTTTTCACAATAGACCTCTATGGGCTTCCAAATATCACTTTGAAAATTCCACAAGAACTGTCTTACGAAAGACTTTTTAAGGAGAAAGCTGTAACTCTCTGAGATGAATTAACAGAACACAAAGCAGTTTCTCAGATTGCTTCTTTTCAGTTTTTATCTTAGGATAGTTCCTTTTTCACCTTAGCCCTCTATGGGCTTGAAAATATCACTATGAAAATTCCACAAGAACAGTCTTAGCGAAAGGCTTCTTGAGGTAAAAGCAGTGAGTCTCTGAGATGAATTAACAGAACACAGAGCAGTTTCTCAGAAAGCTTCTTTTCAGTTTTTAATGGAAGATATTTCCTTTTTCACCATAGACCTCTATGGGCTTCCAAATATCACTTTGCCAATTCCACAAGAAGAGTCTTAGCGAAAGGCTTCTTGAGGGGAAAGCAGTAACTGTGAGATGAATTAATCGAAAACAAAGCAGTTTCTCTGAAAGCTTCTTTCCAGTTTTTAAGGGAAGATTTTCCTTTTTCAACATAACCCTCTATGGGCTTCCAAATATCACTGCGCAAATTCCACAAAAATAGATTTAGCGAAACGCTTCTTGAACGGAAACCTGTAACTCTGTGAGATGAATTAACAGAGCACAAAGCAGTTTCTCACAAAGCTTCTTTCCAGTTTTTAACGGAAGATATTTCCTTTTTCACCGTAGCCCTCTATGGACTTCCAAATATCACTTTGCAAATTCCACAAAAACAGTCTTCGCGAAAGTCTTCTAGAGGCGAAAGCAGTAACTCTGTGAGATGAATTAACGGAACACAAACCATCTTCTCAGAAAGCTTCTTTTCAGTTTTTAACGGAAGATATTTCCTTTTTCACCATAGACCTCTATGGGCTTCCAAATATCACTTTGCAAATTCCACAAGAACAGACTTAGCGAAAGGCTTCTTGAAAGAAAGCTGTAACTCTGTGAGATGAATTAACAGAACACAAATCAGTTTCTCAGAAAGCTTCTTTCCAGTTTTTAACAGAAGATAATTCCTTTTTCAATATAGCCCTCTATGGGCTTCCAAATATCATTTTGCAAATTCCACAAGAACAGTCTTAGCGAAAGATTTCTTGAAGGGAAGCTATAACTCTGTGAGATGAATTGACAGAACACAAAGCAGTTTCTAAGAAAGCTTCTTTCCAGTGTTTAACTGAAGATATTTCCTTTTTCACCATAGCCCTCTATGGGCTTCCAAATATCACTTGGCAAATTCCACAAGAACAGTATTAGCCAAAGGCTTCATGAGGGGAAAGCTGTAACTCTGTGAGGTGAATTAACAGAACACAAAGCAGTTTCTCAGAAAGCTTCTTTCCAGTTTTTAACGGAAGATATTTCCTTTTTCGCGTTAGCCCTCTATATGCTTCCAAATATCAAATTGCCTATTTCACAAGAACAGTCTTAACAAAAGGATTCTTGAGGAGAAACCTGTAACTCTGTAACATGAAATAATAGAACACAAAACAGTTTCTCAGAAAGCTTCTTTCCAGTTTTCATCTTAGGATATTTCCTTTTTCACCATAGACATCTATGGGCTTCCAAATATCACTTTGCAAAATCCAAAAGAACAGTCTTCGTGAAAGGCTTCTTGAGGGTAAAGCTGTAACTCTGTGAGATGAATTAACAGAGCACAAAGTAGTTTTTCAGAAAGCTTCTTTTCAGTTTTTGTCTTAGGATATTTCCTTTTTCACCATAGCCCCCTATTGGATACTTAGTATCACTTTCCAATTTCCACAAAAACAGTCTTAGCGAAAGGCTTCTGGAGGGGAAAGCTCTAACTCTGTGAGATGAACTAACAGAATTCAAAGCAGTTTCTCAGAAAGTTAATTTTCAGTCTTTATCTTAGGATATTTCCTTTTTCACCATAGACCACTAAGGGCTTCCAAATATCACTTTGCAAATTCCACAAGAACAGTCTTATAGAAAGGATTCTTGAGGGGAAAGATGTAAGTCTGTGAAATGAGTTAACAGAACACAAAGCAGTTTCTCAGAGAGCCTCTTTCCAGTTTTTAACGGAAGGTATTTCCTTTTTCACCATAGCCCTCTATGGGCTTCCAAATATCACTTTGCAAATTCCACAAGAACAGTCTTAGCGAAAGGCTTCTTGAGGGGAAAGCTGTAACTCTGTGAGATGAATTAACAGAAAACAAAGCAGTTTCTCAGAAAGATTCTTTGCAGTTTTTAACGGAAGATATTTCCTTTTTAACCGTAGCCCTCCATGGGCTTCCAAATATCACTTTGCATATTCCACAAGAACTGTCTTAGCAAAAGGCTTCTTGAGGGGAAAGCTGTAACTCTGTGAGATGAATTAACAGAACACAAAGCAGTTTTTCAGAAAGTTTGTTTTCAGTTTTTAACATAAGATATTTCCTTTTTCACAATAGCCCTCTAAGGGCTTCCACATATCACTTTGCATATTCCACAAGAACAGTATTACCGAAAGACTTCTTGAGGGGAAAGCTCTAACTCTGTGAGATGAATTAACAGAACACAAAGCAGTTTTTCAGAAAGCTTCTTTTCAGTTTTTAAGGAAAGATATTTCCTTTTTCACAATAGACCTCTATGGGCTTCCAAATATCACTTTGAAAATTCCACAAGAACTGTCTAACGAAAGACTTTTTAAGGAGAAAGCTGTAACTCTCTGAGATGAATTAACAGAACACAAAGCAGTTTCTCAGAAAGCTTCTTTCCAGTTTTTAACGGAAGATATTTCCTTTTTCACCATAGCCCTCTACGGGCTTCCAAATATCACTTTGCAAATTCCACAAGAACAGTCTTAGCGAAAGGCTTCTTGAGGGGAAATCTGTACCTCTCTGAGATGAAATAACAGAACTCAAAGCAGTTTCTCAGAAAGCCTATTTCCATTTTTAACTGAAGATATTTATTTTTTCACCAAAAACCTCTATGGGCTTCCAAGTATCACTTTGCAAATTTCACAAGAACCGTCTTAGTGAAAGGCTTCTTGAGGGGAAAGCTGTAACTCTTTGAGATGAATTAACAGAACACAAAGCAGTTTCTCAGAAAGCTTCTTTCCAGTTTTTATCTTAGAATATTTCCTTTTTCTCCATAGCCATCTATGGGCTTCCATTAATCACTTTGCAAATTCCACAAGAAGAGTCTTAGTGAAAAGCTTCTTGAGGGGAAGCTGTAAACCTCTCAGATGAATTAATAGAACACAAAGCAGTTTCTCAGACAACTTCTTTCCAGTTTTTAACCGAAGATATTTCCTTTTTCACCATAGCCCTCTATGGGCTTCCAAATATGACTTTGAATATCCCACAAGAACATTCTTAGCGAAGGCTTCTTGTGGGGAAAGCTGCACCTCGGTCAGATGTAGAATTAACAGAACACACGGCAGTTTCTCAGAAAGCTTCTTTTCAGTTTTTAACTGAAGATATTTCCTTTTTCACCATTGCCCTCTAGGGGCTTCCAAATATCACTGTGTAAATTCCACAAGAACAGTCTAAGCGAAAGGCTTCTTGAGGGGAAATCTGTAACTCTTCGAGATGAATTAACAGAACACAAACCACTTTCTCACAAAGCTTCTTTCCAGTTTTTATTTGTAGATATTTCCTTTTTCACCATAGCACTCTATGGGCTTCCAAATGTCACTTTGTTAATCCCACAAGAACAGTCTTAGCGAAAGGCTTTTTGAGGGAAAAGCTGTAACTCTCTGAGATGAATTAACCGAACACAAAGCAGTTTCTCAGAAAGCTTCTTTAAACTGTTTAACGGAAGATATTTCCTTTGTCACCATAGCCCTCCAAGGGCTTCCAAAAATCACTTTGTAGAATTCCACAAGAACAGTCTTAGTGAAAGGCTTCTGGAGGGATATGCTGTTACTCTGTGAGATGAATTAACAGAACACAAAGCAGTTTCTCAGAAAGCTTCTTTTTAGATTTTATCTTAGGATATTTCCTTTTTCACCATAGTCCTCAATGGGCTTCCAAATATCACTTTGCAAATTCCACAAAAACCGTCTTATCGAAAGGCTTCCTGAGGGAAAAGCTGTAACTCTGTGAGATGAATTATCAGAACTCAAAGCAGTTTCTCAGAAATCTTCTTTCCAGTTTTTAACAAAATATATTTACTTTTACACCATAACCCTCTACGGGCCTCCAAATATCACTTTGTAAATTCCACAAGAACAGCCTTAGCGAAAGGCTTCTTGAGGGGAAAGTTGTGGCTCTGTGAGATGTACTAACAGAACAAAAAGCGGTTTCTCAGAAAGCTTCTTTTCTTTTTCTAACTTAGGATATTTCCATTTTCACCAATGCCCTCTAGGGGCTTCCAAATATCACTTTGCAAATCGCACAAGAACAGTCCTACCGAAAGGCTTCTTGAGGTGAAAGCTGTAACTCGGTGAGATATACTGACAGAACACACGGCAGTTTCCCAGAATGCTTCTTTCCAGTTTTTACCCGAAGATATTTCCTTTTTCACCATATCCCTCTATGGGCTTCCAAATATCACTTTGCGAATTTCACAAGAAAGGTCCTAGTGAAGGGCTTCTTGAGGGGAAAGCTGTATCTCTGTGAAATGAATTAACAGAACACAAAGCAGTTTCTCAGAAAGCTTCTTTTCATTTTTTTTCTAAGGATATATCCTCTTTCATTAGAGTCCTCTATGGGCTTCAAAATATCACTTTGCAATTTCCACAAGAAGAGTCCTGGATAAAGGCTTCTTGAGGTGAAAGATTTAACTTGGTGAGATGTATTAATAAAACACACGGTAGGTTCTCAAAAAACTTCTTTCCAGTTTTTAACGGAAGATATTTCCTTTTTCATCATAGCCCTCTATTGGTTTTGAAATATCACTTTGCAAATTTCACAGGAATAGTGTTAGTGAACGGCTTCTTGAGGGGAAAGCTGAAACTCTGTGAGATGAACTAACAGAACAGAATACAGTTTCTCAGAGAGCTCCTTTTCGTTTTTAACGGAAGATATTTCCTTTTTCACCATAGCTCTGTAAGGGCTTCCAAATTTCACTTTGCAAATTCCACAAGAACAGTCTTAGCGAAAGGCTTCTTGAGGGGAAAGCTGAAAATCTGTGAGATGAATTAACAGAACACAAAGCAGTTTCTCAGAAAGCTTCTTTTCAGATTTTATCTTAGGATATTTCCTTTTTCACCATAACCCTCTATAGGCTTCCAATATCACTTTGCAAATTCCACAAAAACAGTCTTATCGAAAGGCTTCTTGAGAGAAAAGCTGTAACCCTGTGAGATGAATTAACAGAACTCAAAGCAGTTTTTCAGAAAGCTTCTTTGTAGTTTTTAAAGAAAGATAATTTCTTTTTCACCATAGCCGTCTATGGCCTTCCAAATATCACTTGCAAATTCCTCCAGAACTGTCTTATCGAAAGGCTTCTTGAGGGGAAAGCTGTAACTCTGTGAGATGAACTAACAGAAACCAAGGCAGTTTCTCAGAAAGGTTCTTTCCAGTTTTTAATGGAAGATATTTCCATTTTCACCATAGCCCTCTAAGTTCTTCCAAATATCGCTTTGCAAATTCCACAAGAACAGTCTTATGGAAAGGCTTCTTGAGAGGAAAGCTGTAACCCTGTGAAATGAAGTAACAGAACACAACGCAGTTTCTCTGAAAACCTCTTTCCAGTTTTTAACGGAAGATACTTCCTTTTCATCATAGCCCACTATGGGTTTCCAAATATCACTTTGCAAATTCCACAAGAACAGTCTTATCGAAAGATTTCTTGAGGGGAAAGCTGTAACTCTGTGAGATGAATTAACAGAACACAAAGCACTTTCTCAGAAAGCTTCTTTTCAGTTTTTAACGATGATATTTCCTTTTTCTCCATAGCCCTCTACGGCCTTCCAAATATCACTTTGCAAATTCCACCAGAACAGTCTCTGGGAAAGGATTCTTGAGGGGAAAGCTGTAACTCTGTGAGATGACTTAACAGAACACAAAGCAGTTTCTCAGAAAGCTTCTTTCCATTTTTTACCTGAAGATATTCCCTTTTTAACCATAGCCCTCTAGGGATTCCAAATATCACTTTGCAAATTCCACTAGAACAGTCTTAGCGAAAGGCTTCTTGAGGGGAAAGCTGTAACTCGGAGAGATGAATTAACAAAACACAAAGCAGTTTCTCTGAAAGCTTCTTTAAACTTTTTAACTGAAGATATTTCCTTTTTCTCCATAGCCCTCTGTGGGCTTCCAAATATCACTTTGCAAATTCCACAATAACAGTCTTAGCGAAAGGCTTCTGGAGGGGAAGCTGTAACTCTGTGAGATGAATTAACAGAACACAAAGCAGTTTCTGAATAAGCTTCTTTTCAGTTTTTATCTTAGGATATTTATTTTTTCACCATACCCCTCTATTGGCTTCCAAATATCACTTTGAAAATTTCACAACAACAGTTTTAGCGAAAGGCTTCTTGAGGGGAGGGCTGTAACTCTGTGAGTTGAATTAACAGAATACAAAGCAGTTTCTCAGAAATATTTTTTCAAGTTTTTAACGGAAGAAATTTCCTTTTTCACCATAGCCCTCTGTGGACTTCCAAATATTACTTTGCACATCCCACAAGAACAGTCCTAGCGAAAGTCTTCTTGAGGGGAAAGCTGTAACTAGGTGAGGTGCATTAAGAGAACTCATGGCATTTTCTCAGAAAGCTTATTTCCAGTTTTTAAGTGAAGATATTTCCTTTTTGCCCATAGCCCTCTATGGGCTTCCAAATATCACTTTGCAAATTCCACAAGAAGAGTCTTAGTGATCGGTTTCTTGAGGGCAAAGCTGTAACTCTGTGAGATGAATTAAAAGAACACAAGGCAGTTTCTCAAAAAGCTTTTTTCCTGTTTTTAACGAAAGATAATTCCTTTTTCACCATAGACCTCTACGGGCTTCCAAATATCACTTTGCAAATTCCACAAGAACAATCTAAGCGAAAGGCTTCTTGAGGGGAAAGCTGTAACTCTGTGAGAAGAATTAACCGAACACGAAGCAGTTTCTCAGAAAGCTTCTTTCCAGTTTTTAAGGGAAGATATTTCCTTTTTCACCGGAGCCCTCTATGGACTTCCAATATCACTTTGAAAATTCCAGAAGAACAGTCTAGCGAAAGGCTTCTTGAGGAAAAGCTGTAACTCTGTGAGGTGAAGTAACAGAACACAAAGCTGTCTGCAGAAAGCTCTTTTCAGTTTTTAACGGAGGATATTCCTTTTTCACCTTAGCCATCTAAGGGCTTCCAAATATCACTTTGAAAATTCCACAAGAACAGTCTTAGGGAAAGGCTTCTTGAGGGGAAAGCTGTAACTCTGTGAGATGAGTTAATAGAACACAAAGCAGTTTCTCTGAAAGCCTTTTTCCACTTTTTAAGGTAAGATACTTCCTTTTTCACCATAGCCCTCGATGGGCTTCCAAATATCACTTAGAAAATACCACAAGAACAGTCTTAGGGAATGTCTTTTTGAGGGGAAAGCTGTAACTCTGTGAGATGAATTAACAGAACACAAAGCAGTTTCTCAGAAAACTTCTATACAGTTTTTAACTGAAGATATTCCCTTTTTCACCATGCCCTGTAAGGGCTTAAAATATCACTCTGCATATTCCACAAGAACAGTCTTAGGGAAAGGCTTCTTGAGGGGAAAGCTGTAAGTCTGTGAGATGAATTAACAGAACACAAACCATTTTTCTCAGAAATATTCTTTCCAATTTTTAACGGAAGCTATTTTCTTTTTCACCATAGCACCCTATGGGCTTCCAAATATCACTTTGCAAATTCCACAAGAACAGTCTTAGCGAAACGAAAGGCTTCTGTAGGGGAAAAGTCTAAGTCTGTGACATGAATTAACAGAGCACAAAGTAGTTGTAAGAAAGATTCTTTTCAGTTTTTGTCTTAGGATATTTCTTTTTTCACCATAGCCCTGTTTGGGCTTCTAATTATCCCTTTCCAATTTCCACAAAAAGTGTCTTAAGGAAAGACTTCTTGAGGGGAAAGGTGTAACTCTGTGAGGTGAATTAAGAGAACACAAAGGAGTTTCTCAGAATGCTTCTTTCTAGTTTTCAAAGGAAGATATTTCCTTTTTCACCATAGCCCCCTATGGGCTTCCAAATATAACTTTGCAAATTCCACAAAAAATGTCTTAAGGAAGGGCTACTTGAGAGGAAAGCTGTAACGCTGTGAGATGAAATAACAGAACACAAAGCAGTTTATCAGAAAGCCTCTTTCCAATTTTTAACGGAAGATACTTCCTTCTTCACCATAGCCCTCTATGGTCTTCCAAATATCGCTTTGTAAATTCCATAAGAAGAGTCTTAGCGAAAGGCTTCTTGAGCGGAAAGCTGTAACTCTGTGAGATGAATTAACAGAACACAAAAGCAGTTTCTCAGAAAGCTTCTTTTAAGTTTTTATCTTAGGATATTTCCTTTTCCACCATAAAGCTCTATGGGCTTCCAAATATCACTTTGCAAATTTCACAAGAACAGTCTTAGCGAAAGTGTCCTGGAGGGGAAAGCTGTAAATCTGTGAGATGAATTAACAGAGTACAAAATAATTTTTCAGAAAGCTTCTTTTCAGTGCTTGTCTTAGGATATTTCCTTTTTCACCATAGCCCTCTATGGGATACTAAGTATCACTATCCAATTTCCACAAAATCAGTTTTAGCGAAAGGCTTCTTGAAGGGAAAGCTGTAACTCTGTGAGATGAACTAACAGAATACAAAGCAGTTTCTCAGAAAGCTTCTTTCCAGTTTTTAACGGAAGGTATTTCCTTTTCCACCATAGCCCTTTAAGGGCTTCCAAATATCACTTTGAAAATTCCTCCAGAACTGTCTTATCGAAAGGCTTCTTGAGGAGAAAGCTCTAACTCTGTGAGATGAATTAGCAGAACACAACGTAGTTTCTCAGAAAGCTTCTTTCAAGTTTTTAACTGAAGATATTTCCTTTTTCACCATAGCCCTCTATGGGCTTCCAAATATCACTTTGCAAGTTACACAAGAACAGTGTTAGTGAAAGGCTTCTTGAGGGGAAAGCTGTAACTGTGTGAGATGAATTAACAGAACACAAACCAGTTTCTCAGAAATATTCTTTCCAATTTTTAACGGAAGATATTTCCTTTTTCACCATAGCACTCTACGGCCTCAAAATATCACTTTGCAAATTCCACAAGAACAGTCTTAGCGAAAGGCTTCTGCAGGGGAAAGCTCTAAGTCTGTGACATGAATTAACAGAGCACAAAGTAGTTTGTAAGAAAGATTCTTTTCAGTTTTTGTCTTAGGATAATTCTTTTTTCACCATGACCCTCTATGGGCTGCTAAGTATCCCTTTCCATTTTCCACAAAAACTGTCTTAAGGAAAGGCTTCTTGAGGGGAAAGGTGTAACTCTGTGAGTTGAATTAAGAGAACACAAAGGAGTTTCTCAGAATGCCTCTTTCCAGCTTTTAACGGAAGATTTTTCCTTTTTCACCATAGCCCTCTAAGGGCTTCCAAATATCACTTTGCAAATTATACAAAAACTGTCTTAGCGAAAGACTACTTGAGAGGAAAGCTGTAACTCTGTGAGATGAAATAACAGAACACAAAGCAGTTTCTCAGAAAGCCTCTTTCCAGTTTTTAACGGAAGATATTTCCTTCTTCACCATAGCCCTCTATGGTCTTCCAGATATCGCGTTGCAAATTCCATAAGAACAGACTTAGCGAAAGGCTTCTTGAGCGAAAAGCTGTAACTGTGTGAGATGAATTAACAGAACACAAAGCAGTTTCTCAGAGAGCTTCTTTTAAGTTTTTATCATAGGATATTTCCTTTTCCACCATAGAGCTCCATGGGCTTCCAAATATCACTTTTCAAATTCCACAAGAACTGTCTTAGCGAAAGGGTCCTGGAGGGGAAAGCTGTAAATCTGTGAGATGAATTAACAGAACACAAAGCAGTTTCTCAGAAAGCTCCTATCCAGTTTTTAACGGAAGATATGTCCTTTTTCACCATAGCCCTCTATGGGCTTCCAAATATCACTTTGCAAATTCCACAAGAGCAGTCTTATCAAAAGGCTTCTTGAGGGGAAAGCTGTAACACTGTGAGATGAATTAAAGAACACAAAGCAGTTCTCAGAAAGCTTTTTTGAATCTTTAAAGGAAGATATTTCCTTTTTCACAATAGTCGTCTATGGCCTTCCAAATATCACTTCCAAATTCCTCCAGAACTGTCTTATCGAAAGGCTTCTTGAGGGGAAAGCTTTAACTCTGTGAGATAAATTAACAGAAAACAAAGCAGTTTCTCAGAAAGCTTCTTTCCAGTTTTTACCTGAAGATATTTCCTTTTTCACCATAGCCCTCAAGGGGTTCCAAATATCACTTTGCAAATTCCACTAGAACAGTCTAAGCGAAAGGCTTCTTGAGGGAATAGCTGTAACTCTGTGAGATGCATTAACAGAAAACAAAGCAGTTTCTCTGAAAGCTTCTTTCCAGTTTTTAACTGAAGATATTTCGTTTTTCTCCATAGCCCTCTATGAGCTTCCAAATATCACTTTGCAAATTCCACAAGAACAGTCTAAGCGAAATGCTTCTTGAGGGGAAAGCTGTAACTCTGTGAGATGAATTAACAATACAGAAGACAGTTTCTCAGAATGCTTCTTTCAAGTTTTTAACTGAAGATATTTCCTTTTTCACCATAGCCTTCTATGGTCTTCCAAATATCACTTTGAAAATTCCACAAGAACAGTCTTAGCGAAAGGCTTCTTGAGGGGAAATGTGAAACTCTGTGAGATGAAACAACAGAACACAACGCACTTTCGCAGAAAGCTTCTTTCAAGTTTTTAACGGAAGATATTTCCTTTTTCACTATAGCCCCCTAAGGGCTTCCAATATCACTTTGAAAATTCCACAAGAACAGTCTTAGCGAAAGGCTTCTTGAAGGGAAAGCTGTAAGTCTGTGAGATGAATTAACAGAACACAAAGCAGTTTCTCAGAAAGCTTCTTTGCAGTGTTTAACGGAAGATATTTCCTTTTTCACCATAGCCCTCTATGGACTTCCAAATATCACTTTGCAAATTCCACAAGAACAGTCTTAGCGAATGGCTTCTTGAGGGGAACGCTGTAACACTGTGAGATGAATTAACAGAACACAAAGCAGTTTCTCAGAAACCTTCTTTCCAATTTTTAACGGAAGATAATTCCTTTTTCACCATAACCCACCATGGCCTTCCAAATATCACTTTGGAAATTCCACAAGATCAGTCTTAGCGAAAGACTTCTTGAAGGGAAAGCTGTAACCCTGTGAGATGAATTAACAGAACACAAAGCAGTTCCTTAGAAAGCTTCTTTGCAATTTTTATCTTAGGATATTTCCTTTATCACCATAGCGCGCTTTGGGCTTTCAAATATCACTTTTAAAATTTCACAAGAACACTCTTAGTGAATGGCTTCTTGAGGGTAAAGCTGTAACTCTGTTGGATGAATTAACAGAACACAAAGAACTTTTCCAAAGCTTCTTTTCAGTTTTTATCTTAGAATATTTCCTTTTTCATCCTTGCCCTCTATGGGCTTCCAAATATCACTTTGCACATTCCACAAGAATAATGTCTGCAACTGGCTTCTTGAGGAGAAATCTGTACCTCTGTGAGATGAATTAACAGAACACAAAGTAGTTTCTCAGAATGCTTCTTTTCAATTTTTATCTTAGGATATTTCCTTTTTAACCTTAGCCCTCCATGTGCTTGAAAATATCACTATGAAAATTCCACAAGAACAGTCTTAGCCAAAGGCTTCTTGAGGGGAAAGCAGTAACAGTGAGATGAAATAATCGAACACAAAGCAGTTTCTCAGAAAGCTTCTTTCCAGTTTTTAAGGGAAGATTTTCCTTTTTCACCATAACCCTCTATGGGCTTCCAAATATCACTGTACAAATTCCACAAGAAGAGTCTCAGCGAAAGGCTTCTTGAGAGGAACGCAGTAACTCTGTGAGATGAATTAACAGAACACAAAGCAATTTCTCAGAAAGCTTCTTTCCAGTTTTTAACGGAAGATATTTCCTTTTTCACCATAGCCCTCTATGGGCTTCCAAGTATCACTTTGAATATTCCACAAGAACAGTTTTAGCGAATGGCTTCTTGAGGGGAAAGCTGTAACTCTGTGAGATGAATTACCAGAACAGAAAGCAGTTTCTCAGAAACCTTCTTTGCAGTTTTTAACTGAATATATTTCCTTTTTCACCACAGCCCTATATGGGCTACCAAATATCTTTTTTCAAATTTCACAAGAACAGTATAGTGAACGACATCTTGAGGGGAAAGCTGTAACTCTGTGAGATGAATTAGCAGAACACAAACCAGTTTCTCAGGAAGCTTCCTTCCAGTTTTTAACGGAAGATATTTCCTTTCTCACCATAGCCCGCTAAGGGCTTCCAAATATCACTTTGCAAATTCCACAGGAACAGTCTTAGCGAATGGCTTCTGGAGCGGAAGGCTGTAACTCTGTGAGATGAATTAACAGAACACAAAGCAGTTTCTCAGAAAGCTTCTTTTCAGTTTTTATCTTAGGATATTTCCTTTATCACGGTAGACCTCTATGGTCTTCCAAATATCACTTTGAAAATTCCACAAGAACATTCTTAGCGAAAGGCTTCTTGAGGGGAAAGCTGTAACTCTTTGAGATGAATTACAGTTTCTCAGAAAGATACTTTTCATTTTTTATCTTAGGATATTTCCTTTTTCACCATAGCCCTCTATGGGCTTCCAAATATTGTTTGAAAATTTCAAAAAAACAGTCTTAGTGAACGGTTTCCTGAGAAGAAAGCTGTAACTCTGTGAGATGTATTAACAGAACACAAAGCAGTTTCTCAGAAACCTTCTTTCCAGTTTTTAAGGGAAGATATTTCATTTTCACCGTAACCCTCTATGGGCTTCCAAGTATCACTTTGCGAATTCCACAAGAACAGTCTAAGCGAAATGCTTCTTGAGGGGAAAGCTGTAACTCTGTGAGATGAATTATCGCAACACAAAGCATTTTCTCAGAAAGCTTCTTTCCAGTTTTTAACAGAAGATATTTCCTTTTTCACCATAGCCCTCTATGGGCTTCCAAATGCCACTTTGCAAATTCCACAAGAACAGTCTTAGCGAATGGCTTCTTGTGGGGAAAACTGTAACTGTGTGAGATGAATTAACAGAACAAAGAGCAGTTTCTCAAAAGCTTCTTTTCAGTTTTTAACTGAAGATAATTCCTTTTTCACCCTAGCCCTCTATGAGCTTCCAAATATCACTTTGCAATTTCCACAAGAAAAGTATTAGCGAAAGGCTTCTTGACGGGAAAGCTGTAACTCTGTGAGATGAAATAACAGAACACAAAGCAGCTTCTCAGAAAGCTTCTTACCAGTTTTTAACTGAAGATATTTCCTTTTTCACCATAGCCCTCTATGGGCTTCCAAATATCACTTTGCAAGTTACACAAGAACACTCTTAGCAAAAAGGTTCTTGAGGGGAAAGCAGTAACGCTGTGAGATGAATTAACAGAACACAAAGCAATTTCTCAGATACCTTCTTTTTAGTATTTTTCATAGGATATTTCCTTTTTCACCATAGCTTCCTATGGGCTTCCATATATGACTTTGCAAATTCCACACGAACAGTCTTAGCGAAAGGCTTCTTGAGGGGAAAGCTGTAATTCTGTGAGATGAATTAACATAACACAAAGCAATTTCTCAGAAAACTTCTTTCCAGTTTTTAACGGAAGATATTTCCTTTTTCACCATAACACTCTATGGGCTTCCAAATATCTCTTTGCAAATTTCACAAGAACAGTCTTAGCGAATGGCTTCTTGAGGGGAAAGCTGCAACTCTGTGAGACGAATTAACGGAACACAAAGCAGTTTCTGAGAAAGCTTCTTTTCAGTTGTTATCTTAGGATATTTCTTTTTCTCCGTAGCCCTCTATGGGCTTACAAATATGACTTTGCAAATTCCACAAGAACAGTCTTAGGGAAAGGCTTCTAGAGTGCAAAGTTGTAACACTGAGGGAGGAATTAACAGAACACAAAGCAGTTTCGCAGAAAGCTTCTTTACAGTTTTTAACGGAAGATATTTCCTTTTTCATCACAGTCCTCTATGGGCTTCCAAATATCACTTTGCAAATTCCACAATAACAGTCTTAGCGACCGGCTTATTAAGGGGAAAGATGTAACTCTGTGAGATGAATTAACAGAACACAAAGAAGTTTCTCAGAAAGCTTCTTTCCTGTTTTTAAATAAGATATTTCCTTTTTAACCATCGCCATCTATGGGCTTCCAAGTATCTCTTTCCAAATTCCAGAAGAACAGTCTTAGCGAAAGTCTTCTTGAGGGGAAAGCTGTAAATCTGTGAGATGAATTAACAGAACACAAAGCAGTTTCTCAGAAAGCTTCTTTCCAGTTATTAATAGAAGATATTTCCTTTTTCATCGTAGCTTTTATGGGATTCCAAATATCATTTCGCAAATTCCACAAGAACAGTCTTACCGAAAGGCATCTTGAGGGGAAAGCAGTAACTCTGTGAAATGAATTAAGAGAACACAAAGCAGTTTCTCAGAAAGCTTCTCTCCAGTTTTTAACTGAAGATATTTCCTATTACACCATAGCCCGCTATGCTCTTCCAAATATCACTTTCCAAAATCCACCAGAGCTGCCTTAGCGAAAGGCTTCTTGAAGGGAAATCTGTAACTCTGTGAGATGAATTAACAGAACACAAAGCAGTTTCTCAGAAAGCTTCTTTCCAGTTTTTAACAGAAGTTATTTCCTTTTTCACCATAGCCCTCTATGGTCTTCCAAATATCACTTTGGAAATTCTACAAGAACAGACTTAGCGAAAGGCTTCTTGAAGGGAAAGCTGTAACTCTGTGAGATAAATTAACAGAACACAAAGCAGATTCTCAGAAAGCTTCTTTTCAGTTTTTATCTTAGATTATTTCCTTTTTCAAGATAGCTTTTTTCGGCTTCCAAATATCAATTTGCAAATTCCACAAGAACAGTCTTAGTGTATGGCTTCTGGAAGTGAAATCTGTAACTCTGTGAGATGAATTAACAGAACACAAAGCAGTTTCTCAGAAGTTTCTTTCCAGTATTTAACGGAAGATATTTCTTTTATCACCGTAGCCTTCTATGGGCTTCCAAATATCACTTTGCAAATTCCACAAGAAGAGTCTTAGCGAAAGGCTTCTTAAAGGAAAGCTGTAGCTCTGTGAGATGAATTAAAAGAACACAAAGCAGTTTCTCAGAAAGCTTCTTTCCAGTTTTTACCTGAAGATATTTCCTTTTTCACCATAGCCCTCAATGGGCTTCCAAATATCACTTTGCAAATCCCACAAGAACAGACTTAGCGAAAGTCTTCTTGTGGGAAAAGCTGTAACTCGGTGAGATGTATTAACAGAACACACGGCATTATCTCAGAAAGCTTCTTTCCAGTTTTTAACATAGGATATTTCTTTTTTCACCGTAGCCCTCTAAGGGCTTCTAAATATCACTTTTGAAATTTCACAAGAACAGTCTTAGTGCACGACTTCTTGAGGGGAAAGCTGTAACCCTGTGAAATGAACTAACAGAACACAGAGCAGTTTCTGAGAAAGCTTCTTTTTCAGTTTTTATCTTAGGATATTTCCTTTTTCACCATAGCCCTCTATGGGTTACAAATATCACTTTGCAAATGCCACAAGAACAGTCTTAGCGAAAGGCCTCTTGACGGAAAAGCTGAAACTCTGTGAGTTGAATAAACAGAACACAAAGCAGTTTCTTCGAAAGCTTCTTTTCAGTTTTTATCTTAGAATATTTCCTTTTTCACCATAGCCCTCTCTGGGCTTCCAAATATCACTTTGAGAATTCCACAAGAAAAGTCTTAGTGAAAAGCATCTTTAGGGGTAGCTGTAACTCTGTGAGATGAATTAATAGGACACAAAGCAGTTTCTCAGAAAGCTTCTTTCCAGTTTTTAACGGAAGATATTTCCTTTTCCACCTTAGCCCTCTATGGGCTTCCAAATATGACTTTGAATATCCCACAATAACATTCTTAGCGAAGGCTTCTTGTGGGGAAAGCTGTAACTCGGTCAGATGTATACTTAACAGAACACTCGGCAGTTTCTCAGAAAGCTTCTTTTCAGTTTTTAACTGAATATATTTCCTTTTTCATCGTAGCCCTCTATGAGCTTCCAAATATCACTTTGCAAATTCCACAGGAACAGTCTTAGCGAAAGGCTTCTGGAAGGGAAATCTGTAACTCTGTGAGATGAATTAACAGAAGACAAAGCAGTTTCTATGAAAGCTTCTTTTCAGTTTTTATCTTAGGATATTTCCTTTTTCACCATAGCCCTGAATGGGCCTCAAAATATCACTTTGCAAATTCCAAAACAGCAGTCTTAGCGAAACGTTTCTGGAGCGGAAAGCTGTAACTCTCTGAGACGAATTAACAGAACACAAAGCAGTTTCTCAGAAAACTTCTTTCCAGTTTTTAACTGAAGATATTTCCTTTTTCACCATAGCCCTCAATGGGCTTCCAAATATCACTTTGCACATCCCACAAGAACAGTCTCAGCGAAAGGCTTCTACAGGGGAAAGCTGCAACTCTGTGAGATGAATTAACAGAACACAAAGCAGTTTCTCAGAAAGCTTCCTTCCAGTTTTTAATGGAAAATATTTCCTTTTTAACCAAAGCCCTGTATGGGCGTCCAAATATCACTTTGCAAATTCCACAGCAACAGCCTTAGCGAAAGTCTTCTTGAGGGGAAAGCTGTAACTCTGTGAGTTGAATTGACAGAACACAAAGCAGTTTTTCAGAAAGCTTCTTTTCAGTTTTTATCTTAGGCTATTTCCTTTTTCACCATAGCCCTCTAGGGGCTTCCAAATATCACATTGCAAATTCCACAAGAACAGTCTTAGTTAATGGCTTCTTGAGGGGAAAGCTGTAACGTTGTGAGATGAATTAACAGAACACAGAACAGTTTCTCAGAAAGCTTCTTTCCAGTTTTTAACGGAAAATATTTCCTATTTCACCATAGCCATCCATGGGCTTCCAAATTACACTTTGCAAATTCAACAAGAACAGTCTTTGCGAAAGGCTTCTGGAGGGATAAGCTGTAACTCTGTGAGATGAATTAACAGAACACAAAGCAGTTTCTCAGAAAGCTTCTTTTTAGTTTTTATCTTAGGATATTTCCCTTTTCAGCAAAGCCCTCAATGGGCTTCCAAATATCACTTTGCAAAATCCACAAAAACAGTCTTATCGAAAGGCTTCTTGAGGGAAAAGCTGTAACTCTGTGAGATGAATTAACAGAACTCAAAGCAGTTTCTCAGAAATCTTCTTTAGAGTTTTTAACGGAATATATTTATTTTTTCACCGTAGCCATTTATGGGCCTCCAAATATCACTTTGCAAATTCCACAAGAACAGTCTTTGCGAAAGGCTTCTTGAGGGGAAAGCTGTAACTCTGTGAGTTGATTTAACAGAAAACAAAGCAGTTTCTAAGAGAGCTTCTTTTCAGTTTTTATCTTAGGGTATTTCCTTTTTCACCATAGCCCTCTAAGGGCTTTGAAATATCACTTTGCAAATTCCACAAGAACAGTCTTAGCCAAAGACTTCTGCAGGTTAAAGCTGTAACTCTGTGAGATGAATTAACAGAGCACAAAGCAGTTTCTCAGAAATCTTCTTTCCAGTTTTTAACCGAAGATATTTCCTTTTTCACCGTAGCCCTCTATGGGCTTCCAAATATCACTTTGCAAATTCCACAAGAACAGTCTTAGTGAACGGCTTCTTGAGGGGAAAGCTGTAAATCGGTGAGATGAACTAACAGAACACAAAGCAGTTTCTCAGAAATCTTCTTTCCAGTTTTTATCTTAGGATATGTCCTTTTTCACCATAGCCCTCTATGGGTTTCCAAATATCACTATGCAAATCCAACAGGAACAGTCTGAGCGAAAGGCTTCTTGTGGAGAAAGTTGTAACTCCGTGAGATATATTAACAGAACACGCGGCAGTTTCTCAGAGTGCTTCTTTCTAGTTTTTAAAAGAAGATATTTCCTTTTTCAACATAGCCCAATAAGGGCTTCCAAATATCACTTTGAAAATTTCACTAGAACAGTCTTACTGAATGGCTTCTTGAGGGGAAAGTGGTAACACTGTGAGATTAACTAAAAGAACACAAAGCAGTTTCTCACAAAGCTTCTTCTCTGTTTTTATCTTAGAATATTTCCTTTTTCACCATAGCCATCTATGGGCTTCCAATTATCACTTAGCAAATTCCAGAAGAACAGTCTTAGCGGAAGGTGTCTTCAGGGGAATGCTCTAATTCTTTGAGATGAATTAACAGAACACACAGCAGTTTCTCAGAAAGCTTCTTTTCAGTTTTTACCTGAAGATATTTCCTTTTTCACCGTAGCCCTCTAATGACTTCCAAATATCATTTTGCAAATACCACAACAGCAGCCTTAGCGAAAGGCTTCTTGAGGGTAAAGCTGTAACTCTGTGAGTTGAATTAACAGAAAACAAAGCAGTTTCTCAGAAAGTTTATTTTCAGTTTTTATCTTAGGATATTTACTTTTTCACTATAGTCCTCTAAGGGCTTCCAAATGTCACTTGGTAAATTCCACAAGAACAGTCTTAGTGAACGGCTCCTTGAGCGGAAAGCTGTAACACTGTGAGATAAACTAAGAGAACAGAAAGCAGTTTCTCAGAAAGGTTCTTTTCAGTTTTTATCTTAGGATATTTCCTTTTTCACCATAGCCCTCTGAGGGCTTCTAAATATCACTTTACAAATTACACAAGAGCAGTCTTAGCGAAAGGCTTCTTGAGGGGACAGGTGTAACTCTTTGAGATGAATTAACAGAACACAAAGAAGTTTCTCAGAATGTTTCTTTTCAGATTTTAACTGAAGATATTTCCTTTTTCACCATAGCCCACTTTGGGCTACCAAATATCACTTTGTAAATTCCTAAAGAAGAGTCTTAGTGAAGGGCTTCTGGAGGGGAAATCTGTAACTCTGTGAGATGAACTAACAGAACACAAAGTAGTTTCTTAGAAATCTTCTTTCCAGTTTTTAACGGAAGATATATCCTTTTTACCATAGCCCCCTAAGGTCTTCCAAATAACACTTTGCAAATTCCACAAGAACAGTCTTAGCGAAAGGCTTCCTGAGGGGAAAGTGTGTAACTCTGTGAGATGAATTAACAGAACACATAGCAGCTTCTCAGAAAGTTTCTTTCCAGTTTTTAACGGAAGTAATTTCCTTTTTCACCGTAGCGATCTATGGGCTTCTAAATATCTCTTTGAAAATTCCACAACAACAGCCTTAGCGAAAGGCTTCATGAGGGGAAGGCTGTAACTCTGTGAGATGAATTGGCAGAACACAAAGCAGTTTCTCAGAAAGATTCTTTACAGTTTTTAACTGAATATATTTCCTTTTTCACCATAGCCCTGTATGGGCTTCCAAAGATCACTTTGCAAATTCCACAAGAACAGTATTAGTGAAAGGCTTCTTGAGGGGAAAGCTGTAACTCTGTGAAATGAATTAACAGAACACAAAGCAGTTTCTCAGAAGCTTCTTTCCACTTTTTAACTGAAGATATTTCACTTTTCACCATAGCCCTCTATGGGCTTCCAAAGATAACTTTGCAAATCCCACAAGAACAGTCTTAGTGAAAGGTTTCTTGAGGGTCAAATTATAACTCGGTGAGATGTATTAACATAACACACGGCAGATTCTCTGAAAGCTACTCTACAGTTTTTAACGGAAGATATTTCCTTTTTCACCATAGCCCTCTATGGGCTTCGAAATATCACTTTGAAAATTTCACAACAACAGCCTTAGCAAAAGGCTTCTTGAGGGGAAAGCTGTAACTCTGTGAGTTGAATTGACAGAACACAAAGCAGTTTCTCAGAAAACTTATTTTCAGTTTCTATCTTAGGATAATTCCTTTTTCAAAATGGCCTTCTATGGGCTTCCAAATATCACTTTGCAAATTCCACAAGAACAGTCTTAGCGAAAGGCCTCTGGAGGTGAAGCTGTAACACTGTGAGATGAATTAACAGAACAAATAGCAATTTCTCAGAAATATTCTTTCCAGTTTTTAACGGAAGAAATTTCCTTTGTCACCATAGCCCTCTATGGACTTCCAAATATCACATTGCAAATCCCACAAGAACAGTCCTAGCGAAAGTCTTCTTGAGGGGAAAGCTGAAACTCGGTGAGGTGCATTAAGAGAACACATGGCAGTTTCTCAGAAAGCTTATTTCCAGTTTTTAAGGGAAGATATTTCCTTTTTCACCATAGCCCTCTATGGGCTTCCAAATATCACTTTGCAAATTCCACAAGAACAGTCTTAGTGATCGGTTTCTTGAGGGGAAAGCTGTAACTCTTTGAGATGTATTAGCAGAACACAAAGGAGTTTCTCAGAAATCTTCTTTCCAGTTTTTAACGGAAGATATTTCCTTTTTAACCATAGCCCACTACGGGCTTCCAAATATCATGTTGCAAATTCCACAAGAACAGTCTTAGCGAAAGGCTTCTGGAGGGGAAATCTATAACTCCGTGACATCAATTAAGAAAACACAATGCAGTTTCTCAGAAAGCTTCTTTTCAGTTTTTATCTTAGGATACTTCCTTTTTCACCATAGACCACTAAGGGCTTCCAAATATCACTTTGCAAATTCCAGAAGAACAGTCTTAACAAAAGGCTTCTTGAGGGGAAAGCTGTAATTCTGTGAGAAGAATCACCAGAACACAAAGCAGTTTCTCAGAAAGCCTCTTTCCAGTTTTTAAGGGAAGATATTCACTTTTTCACATTAGCCCTCATTGGGCTTCAAATATCACTTTCCAAATTCCACAAGAACAGCCTTAGCATAAAGCTTCTTGAAGGGAAAGCTGTAACTCTGTGAGATAAATTAACAGAACATGAAGCAGTTTCTCAGAAATCTTCTTTACAGTTTTTAACAGAACATATTTCCTTTTACAACATAGCCCTCTATGAGCTTTCAAATATCAGTTTGCAAATTCCACAAGAACAGTCTTAGTGAAAGGCTTCTTGAGGGGAAAGCTGTAACACTGTGAGATGAATTAACAGAACACAAAGCAGTTTCTCAGAAAGCTTCTTTCCAGTTTTTAACGGAAGATATTACCTTTTTCACCATAGGCCTCTGTGGGCTTCGAAATATCACTCTGCAAATTCCACAACAACAGTCTTAGGGATAGGCTTCTTGAGGGGAAAGGTGTAACTCTGTGATATGAATTAACAGAACAAAAAGCCGTTTCTCTGAAAGCTTCTTTTCGGTTTTTATCTTAGGATATTTCCTTTTTCACCTTAGCCCTCATTGGGCTTCCAAATATCAAATTTTAAAGTCCACTTGTACAGTCTTAGCGAAAGGCTTCTTGAGATGAAGCTGTAACACTGTGAGATGAATTAACAGAACACGAAGATGTTTCTCAAAAAGCTTCTTTTCAGTTTTTATCTTAGGATATTTCCTTTGTCACCAGAGCCCTCTATGGGCCTCCAAACAACACTTTGCAAATTCCACAAGAACAGTTTTAGCGAAAGGCTTCTGGAGGGCAAAGCTGTAACTCTGTGAGATGTATTAACCCAACACAAAGCAGTCTCTCAAAAAAGCTTCTTTTCAGTTTTTATCTTAAGATATTTCTTTTTTCACAATAGCCCTCTATGGACTTCCAAATATCACTTCGCAAATTCCACAAGAACACTGTTCGCGAAGGATTTCTTGAGGGGTAAGCTGAAACTCTGTGAGATGAATTAACAGAACACAAAGCAGTTTCTCAGAAAATTTCTTTCCAGATTTTTTCTTAGGCTATTTCCTTTTTCACCATAGGCCTCTATGGGCTTCCAAATATCACTTTGCAAATTACACAAGAACAGTCTTAGGAAAAGGTTTCTTGAGGGGGTAGCTGTAACACAGTGAGAAGAATTAACAGAACACAAAGCAGTTTCTCAGACAGCTTCTTTCCAGTTTTTAACGGAAGATATTTCCTTTTTCACAATAGCCCTCTATGGGCTTCCAACTATCACTTTGCAAATTCCACAAGAACAGCCTTAGCGAAAGGCTTTATGAAGGGAAATCTGTAACTCTGTGAGATGAATTAACAGAACACAAAGCAGTTTTTCAGAAGGCTTCTTTCCAGTTTTTAACGCAAGATATTTCCTATTCACCATAGCCCTACATGGGATTCCAAATATCACTTTGCAAATTCCACAAGAACAGTCTCAGCGAAAGGCTTCTTGAGGGAAAAGCTGTAACTCTGTGAGATGAATTAACAGAACACAAAGCAGTTTCTCAGAAAGCTTCTTTCCAGGTTTTAACGGAAGATATTTCCTTTTTCACCATAGCCCTCTATGGGCTTCCTAATATCACTTTTGAAATTCCCCAAGAAAAGTCTTATGGAAAGGCTTCTTGTGGGGAAAGCTGTAACTCTGTGAGATGAATTAACAGAACACAAAGCAGTTTCTCAGACAGATTCTTTCCAGTGTTTAAAGGAAGATATTTACTTTTTCACCATAGCCCTCTATGGGCTTCCAAATATCACTTAGCAAATTCCACAAGAACAGACTTACCGAAAGGCGTCTTGAAGGGAAAGGCCCTCTATGGGCTTCCAATGATCACTTTGCAAATTCCTCAAGAACCGTCTTAGCGAAAGGCTTCTTGAGGGGAAAGCTGTAACTCTGTGAGATGAATTAACAGAAGAGAAAGCAGTTTCTCAGAACGCTTCTTTCCAGTTTTTAACGGAAGATATTTCCTTTTTCGCCATAGCCCTCTCTGGGCTTCCAAATATCACTTTGTAAATTCCACGAGAACCGTCTTAGCGAAAGGCTTCTTGAGGGGAAAGCTGTAACTCCTTGAGATGAATTTACAGACACGAAGCAGTTTCTCAGAAATCTTCTTTTCAGTTTTAACTTAGGATATTTCCTTTTTCACCATAGCCATCTAAGGGCTTCCAAATATCACTCTGCAAATACCACAAGAACAGTCTTAGCGAAAGGCTTCTTGAGGGGAAATCTGTAACTCTGCGAGAAGAATTAACAGAACAAAAAGCAGTTTCTCAGAAATTTCTTTCCAGTTTTTAACGGGAGATATTTCCTTTTTCACCATAGCCCTGTATGGACTTCCAAATATCACTTTGCAAATTTCACAAGAACAGTCTTAGCAAAAGACAACTTGAGGGGAATGCTGTAACTATGTGAGATGAATAAACAGAATATAAAGCTGTTTCTCAGAACGCTTCTTTTCAGTTTTTAATGGAAAATATTTCCTTGTTCACCATAGCCCTCTATGGAATTCCAAATATCACTTTACACATTCCACAACAACAGTCTTAGCGAAAGTCTTCTTGAGGGGAGAGCTGTAGCACTTTGAAATGAATTAACAGAACACTGAACAGCTTCTCAGAAAGCTTCTTTTCAGTTTTTATCTTAGGATATTTCCTTTTTCTCCATAGCCCTCTAAGGGATTCCAAATATCACTTTGCAAATTCCACAAGAACAGTCTTAGAGAAAGATTCTTGAGGGGGAAGCTGTAACTCTGTGAGATGAATCAACAGAACACAAAGCAGTTTCTCAGAATGCTTCTTTTCAGTTTTTATCTTAGGATATTTCCTTTTTCACCATAGACCACTAAGGGCTTCCAAATATCACTTTGCAAATTCCAGAAGAACAGTCTTAACAAAAGGCTTCTTGAGGGGAAAGCTGTAATTCTGTGAGAAGAATCACCAGAACACAAAGCAGTTTCTCAGAAAGCTTCTTTCCAGTTTTTAAGGGAAGATATTCACTTTTTCACATTAGCCCTCATTGGGCTTCCAAATATCACTTTCCAAATTCCACAAGAATAGCCATAGAAAAAGCTTCTTGAAGGGAAAGCTGTAACTCTGTGAGATAAATTAACAGAACAGGAAGCAGTTTCTCAGAAAGCTTCTTTACAGTTTTTAACAGAACATATTCCCTTTTTCACCATAGCCCTCTATGGGCTTTCAAATACCACTTTCCAAATTCCACAAGAACAGTCTTAGCGAAAGGCTTCTTGAGGGGAATGCTGTAACTCTGTGAGATAAATTAACAGAACACAAAGCAGTTTCTCAGAAAGCTTCTTTCCAGTTTTTAACGGAAGATATTTCTTTTTTCACCATAGCCAACTAAGGGCATCCAAATATCAGTTTCCATATTCCACAAGAACAGTCTTAGCGAAAGGCTTCTTGAGGGGAAAGCAGTAACTCTCTGAGGTGAATTAAGGGAACACAAAGCAGTTTCTCCGAAAGCTTCTTTACAGTTTTTAACTGAAGATATTTCCTTTTTCACCATAGCCCTCTATGGTCTTCCAAATAACACATTCGAAATTCCACAAGAACAGCCTTAGCGAAAGACTTCTTGAAGGGAAAGCTGTAACTCTGTGAGATGAATTAACAGAACACAAAGCAGTTTCTCAGAACGCTTCTTTCCAGTTTTTAACGGAAGATATTTCCTTTCTCACCATATCCCTCTATGGCCTTCCAAATATCACTTTCCATATTCCACAAGAACAGTCTTAACGAAAGGCTTCTTGAGGGGAAAGCTGTAACACTGTGAGATGAATTAACAGAACACAAAGCAGTTGCTCAGAAAGCTTCTTTCCAGTTTTTAACGGAAGATATTTCCTTTTTCACTGTAGCCCTCTGTGGGCTTTAAAATATCACCTTGCAAATTCCACAAGAACAGTCTTAGCGAAAGGCTTCTTGAGGGGAAAGCTGTAACTCTGTGAGATGAATTAACAGAACACAAAGCAGTTTCTCAGAAAGCTTCTTTCCAGTTTTTAACTGAAGATATTTCCTTTTTCACCATAGCCCTCTATTGGCTTCCAAATATCACTTTGCCAATTCCACAAGAAGAGCCTTTGCGAAAGGCTTCTTGAAGGGAAAGCTGTAACTCTGTGAGATGAATTAACAAATCACAAAGCAGTTTCTTAGAATGCTTCCTTTCATTTTTTATCTTAGGATATTTCCTTTTTCACTATAGCCTGCTGTGAGCTTCCAAATATCACTTTGCAAATTCCACAAAAACAGTCTTAGCAAAAGGCTTCTTGAGGGGAAAGCTGTAACGCTGTGAGAAGAATTAACAGAACACAAAGCAGGTTCTCAGAAAGCTTCTTTCCAGTTTATCGCGTAAGATTCTTCCTTTTTCGCACAGCTCTGTATGGGCTTACAAATATCACTTTCCAGATTCCACAAGACAGCCTTAGCAAAAGTCTTCTTGAAGGGAAAACTGTAATTCTGTGAGATGAATTAAGAGAAGACAAAGCAGTTTCTGAGAAAACTTCTTTCCAGTTTTTAACTGAAGATATTTCCTTTTTCACCTTACCCTCTATGGGCTTCCAAATATCACTTTCCAAATTTCACAAGAACAGCCGTAGCGAAAGGCTTCTTGAAGGGAAAACTGTAACTCTGTGAGATGTATTAACAGAACACAAAGCAGTTTCACAGAAAGCTTCTTTCCAGTTTTTAACGGAAAATATTTCCTTTTTCACCATAGCCCTCTAAGGGCTTCCAAATATCACTTTGCAAATTCCATAAGAACAGTCTAAGCGAAAGGCTTATTGAGGGAAAAGATGTAACTCTTTGAGATGAATTAACAGAACACAAAGCAGTATCTCAGAAAGCTTCCTTTCAGATTTTAACTGAAGATATTTCCTTTTTCACCATAGCCCTCTAGGGATTCCAAATATCACTTTGCAAATTCCACAACAACAACTTCAGCGAAAGGCTTCTTAAGGGGAAAGCTGTAATTCTGTGAGTTGAATTAACAGAACACAAATCAGTTTCTCAGAAAACATCTTTTCAGTTTTTTTCTTAGGCTATTTCCTTTTTCACCAAAGCCCTCCAGGAGCTTCCAAATATCACTTTGCAAATTCCACAAGAACAGTCTTAGTGAACGGCTTCCTCAGGGGAATGCTAAACTCTGTGAGATGAATTAACAGAACACAAAGCAGTTTTTCAGAAAGCTTCTTTTCAGTGTTTATCTTAGGATATTTCCTTTTTCATCATAGCCCTCTAGGGGCTTCCAATTTCACTTTGCAAATTCCACAAGAACAGTCTTAGCGAAAGGCTTCTTGAGGGGAAAGCTCTAACACTGTGAGATGAATTTACAGAACACAAAGCAGTTTCTCAGAAATCTTCTTTCCAGTTTTTAACGCAAGATATTTCCTTTTTTACCTTAGCCCTCTATGGGCTTCCAAATATCACTTTGCAAATTTCACAAGAACAGTCTTAGTGAACGGATTATTGAGGGGAAGGCTGTAATTCTGTGAGGTGATCTAACAAAACACACAGCATTTTCACAGAAAGTTTCTTTTCAGTTTTTATCTTAGGCTATTTCCATTTTCACCATAGCCCTCTATGGGCTTCCAAATATCACTTTGCAAATCCCACAAGAACAGTCTTAGCGAAAGGTTTCTTGAGCGCAAAGCTGTAACGCGATGAGATGTCTTACATGAACACACGGCAGTTTCTCAGAAAGCATCTTTCAAGTTTTTAACGGTAGATATTTACTTTTTCACCGTAGCCCTCTATGGGCTTCCAAATATCACTTTGCAAATTTCACAAGAACAGTCTTAGCGAAAAGCTTGTTGAGGGGAAAGCTGTAAGTCAGTGAGATGTATTAACACAACACACGGCAATTTCTCAGAATGCTTCTTTCCAGTTTTTAACGGAAGATATTTTGTTTTTCACCATAGGCCTCTATGGGCTTCCAAATGTCACATTGCAAATTTCACAAGAACAGCCTTACTGAACAGATTCTTGAGGGTAAAACTGTAACTCAGTGAGATGAACTAACAGAACACAAAGCAGTTTCTCAGAAAGCTTCTTTTGGGTTTTTATCTTAGGATATTTCCATTTTCACCATAGCCCTCTATGGGCTTACAAATATCACTTTGCAAATTCCACAAGAACAGTCTTAGCGGAAGGCTTGTGGAGGAGAAAGCTCTATCTCTGTGAGATGAATTAACAGAACACAAAGCAGTTTCTAAGAAATCTTCTTTCCAGTTTTTAACGGAAGATATTTCCTTTTACACCATAGCCCCCTAGGGGCTTCAAAATATCACTTTGCAAATTCCACAAGAACAGTCCTAGCGAAGGGCTTCTTTAGGAGGGAGCTGTAACTCTCAGAGATGAATTAACAGAACACAAAGCAGTTTCTCAGAAAACCTTTTTCCAGGTTTTAACTGAAGATATTTCCTTTTTCACCATAACCCTCTACCGGCTTCCAAATATCACTTTGCAAATCCCACAGGAACAGTCTTAGCGAAAGGCTTCTGGAAGGGAAAGCTGTAACCATGTGAGATGAAATAACAGAACACAAAGGAGTTTCTCAGAAAGCTTCTTTCCAGTTTTAAACGGAAGATATTTCCTTTTTCACCATCGCGCTCTATGGGTTTCCAAATATCAGTTTGCAAATTCCACAAGAACAGTCTTAGGGAAAGGCTTCTGGAGGAGAAAGCTGTAACGCTGTGAGATGAATTTACAGAACACAAAGCAGTATCTCAGAAACCTTCTTTCCAGTTTTTAACTGAAGATATTTCCTTATTCACCATAGTCCCCTATGGGCTTCCAAATATCTATCTGCAAATCCCACAAGAACAGTCTTAGCGAAAGGCTTCTTGAGGGGAAAGCTGTAACTCGGTGAGGTGTATTAACAGAACACACGGCAGTTTCTCAGAAAATTTCTTTCCACTTTTTTTTTTTTTTTTTTTTTTGAGACGGAGTCTCGCTGTGTCGCCCAGGCTGGAGTGCAGTGGCCGGATCTCAGCTCACTGCAAGCTCCGCCTCCCGGGTTCATGCCATTCTCCTGCCTCAGCCTCCCGAGTAACTGGGACTACAGGCACCCGCCACCTCGTCCGGCTAGTTTTTTTGTAGTTTTAGTAGAGACGGGGTTTCACCGTGTTAGCCAGGATGGTCTCGATCTTCTGACCTCGTGATCCGTCCGTCTCGGCCTCCCAAAGTGCTGGGATTACAGGCTTGAGCCACCGCGCCCGGCCTTTCTTTCCACTTTTTAACGGAAGATATTTCCTTTTTCACCATAGCCCTGTAGGGGCTTCCAAATATCACTTTGAATATTGCAATAGAACAGTCTTAGCGAAAGGCTTCTTGAGGGGAAAGCTGTAATTTGGTGAGAAGTATTCTCAGAACACACGGCAGTTTCTGATAAAGTCTCTTTCCAGTTTTTAAAGGTAGATATTTCCTTTTACACCAAAGCCCTCTATGGGCTTCCAAATATCACTTTGCAAATTTCACAAGAACAGTCTTAGTGAACGGCTTCTTGAGGGGAAAGCTGTAACTCTGTGAGACGAACTAACAGATCACAAAGCAGTTTCTCAGAGAGCTTCTTTTCGGTTTTTAATGGAAGATATTTCCTTTTTCACCATAGCCCTCTACGGGCTTCCAATTATCACATTGCAAATTCCACAAGAACAGTCTTAGCGAAAGACTTCTTCAGGGAAACTGTAACTCTTTCAGATGACTTAACAGAACACAAAGCAGTTTCTCAGAAAGATTCTTTCCAGTTTTAACTGAAGATATTTCCTTTTTCACCATAGCCCTCAATGGGCTTCCCAATATCAGTTTGCAAATATCACAAGAACAGTCTTAGCGAAAGGCTTCTTGAGGGGAATCCTGTAAGTCGGTGAGATGTATTAACACAACACACGGTAGTTTCTCAGAATGCTTCTTTCCAGTTTTTAACTGAAGATATTTCCTATTTCACCATAGTCCTCTATGGGCTTCCAAATATCATTTTGCAATATTCACAAGAACAGTCTTAGTGAACGGATTCTTGAGGGGAAAGCTGTAACTCTGTGAGATGAACTAACAAAACACAAAGCAGTTTCTCAGAAAGCTTCTTTTTGGTTTTTATCTTAGGATATTTCCATTTTCACCACAGCCCTCTATGGGCTTCCAAATATCACTTCACAATTTCCACAAGAACAGTCTTAGCGAAAGTCTTCTTGACGGAAAAGCTGTAACTCTGTGAGATGAATTAACAGAACACAAAGCAGTTTCTCAGAAATCTTCTTTCCAGTTTTTAACGGAAGATATTTCCTTTTACACCGTAGCCCCATATGGGCTTCAAAATATCACTTTGCAAATTCCACAAGAACAGTCTTAGCGAAGGGCTTCTTGAGGAGACAGCTCTAACTCTCCGAGATGAATTAACAGAACACTAAGCAGTTTCTCAGAAAGCCTCTTTCCAGTTTTTAACTGAAGATATTTCCTTTTTCACCATAGCCCTCTATGGGCTTCCAAATATCACTTCGCAAATCCCACAAGAACAGTCTTAGCAAAAGGCTTCTGGAAGGGAAAGCTGTAACACTGTGAGATGAATTAGCAGAACACAAATCAGTTTCTCAGAAAGCTTCTTTCAAGTTTTTAACGGAAGATATTTCCTTTTTCTCCGTAGCCCTCTATGGGCTTCCAAATATCTCTTTGCAAATCCCTCAAGAACAGTCCCAGTGAAAGGCTTCTTGAGGAGAAAGCTGTAACTCGGTGAGATGTATTACACGAACACACGGCAGTTTCTCAGAAAGCTCCTTTCCAGTTTTTAACGGAAGATATTTCCTTTTTCATCATAGCGCTCTATGGGCTTCCAAATATCACTTTGAAAATTCCACAAGAACAGCCTTAGGGAACGGCTTATGGAGGGGAAAGCTGTAACTCTGTGAGATGAATTAACAGAACACAAAGCAGTATCTCAGAAACCTTCTTTCCAGTTTTTAACTGAAGATATTTCCTTATTCACCATAGCCCTCTATGGGTTTCCAAATATCTCTCTGCAAATACCACAAGAACAGTCTTAGCGAAAGGCTTCTTGAGGGGAGAGCTGAAAGTCGGTGAGGTGTATTAACAGAACACACAGCAGTTTCTCAGAAAGCTTCTTTCCACTTTTTAACGGAAGATATTTCCTTTTTCACCATAGCCCTCTAGGGGCTTCCAAATATCAATTTGAAAATTCCACTAGAACAGACTTAGCGAAAGGCTTCTTGAGGGGAAAGCTGTAATTTGGTGAGATGTATTAACAGATCACACGGCAGTATCTCAGAGAGATTCTTTCCAGTTTTTAACTGAAGATATTTCCTTTTTCTCCGTAGCCCAACATTGGTTTGCAAATATCACTTTGCAAATTTCACAACAATAGTCTTAGTGAACGGCTTCTTGAGGGGATACCTGTAACACTGTGAGATGAACTAACAGAACACAAAGCACTTCTCAGAAAGCTTCTTTACGGTTTTTAATGGAAGATATGGCGTTTTTCACCATTGCCCACTATGGGCTTCCAAATTTCACTTTGCAAATTCAAAAAGAAAAGTCTTAGTGAAAGGCTTCTTCAGGGTAAAGCTGTAACTCTGTGAGATGAAGTAGCAGAACACAAAGCAGTTTCACAGAAAGTTTCTTTCCGGTTTTTAACTGAAGATATTTCATTTTTCCCCATAGCCCCCTATGTTCTTCTAAATATCACTTTGCAAATTTCACAAGAAAAGTCTTAGTGAAAGGCTTCTTGAGGAAAAAGCTGTAACTCTGTGAGATGAATTAACAGAATACTAAGGAGTTTCTCAGAAAGGTTCTTTTCAGTTTTTATCATAGGCAATTTCCTTTTTCACCATAGCCGTCTATGGGCTTCCAAATATCACTTTGCAAATTAAACAAGAACAGTCTTAGCGAAGGGCTTCTGGAGGGGAAAGCTGTAACTCTGTGAGACGACTTAACAGGACACAAAGCAGTTTCTCAGAAATCTTCTTTCCAGTTTTTAACAGAAGATATTTCCTTTTTCACCATAGCCCTCTATGGGCTTCCAAATATCACTTTGCAAATTCCACAAGAATAGTCTTAGTGAACGGCTTCTTGAGGGGAAAGCTGTAACTCTGTGAGATGAATTAACAGAACACAAATCAGTTTCTCCGAAAGCTTCTTTTCGGATTAACGGAAGATATTGCTTTTTCACCGTACCCCTCTATGGGCTTCAAATTTCACTTTGCAAAATCCACAAGAACATTCTTAGCTAAAGGCTTCTTGAGGGTAAAGCTGTTACTCTGTAAGATGAATTAACAGAACACTAAGCAGTTTCTCAGAAAGCTTCCTTCCTGATTTTAACTGAAGATATTTCGTTTTTCAGCATAGCCCTCTATGGGCTTACAAATGTCACTTTGCAAATTTCACAATAACAGACTTAGTGAAAGGCTTCTTGAGGGAAAAGCTGTAACCCTGTGAGATGAATTAACAGAACACAAAGCAGTTTCTCAGAGAGCTTCTTTCCAGTTTTTCACTGAAGATATTTTCTTTTTAACCATAGCCCTCTATGGGCTTCCAAATATCACTTTGCAAATCCCATAAGAACAGTCTAAGCCAAAGACTTCTTTTGGGGAAAGCTGTAACTTGGTGAGATGTATTAACAGAACACACGGCAGTTTCTCAGAAAGCTTCTTTCCAGATTTTAACGGAAGATATTTCCTTTTACACCATAGCCCTCTAACGGCATCCAAAGTTCACCTTTCAAATTTCACAAGAACAGTCTTAGTGAACGACTTCTTGAAGGGAAAGCTGTAACTCTGTGAGATGAACTAACAGAACACTAAGAACTTTTCAGAAAGCTTCTTTTCGGTTTTCATCTTAGGATATTTCCATTTTCACCTTAGCCATCTATGGGCTTCCAAATATCACTTTTCAAATTCCACAAGAACAGTCTTAGCGAAAGGCTTCTTGAGGGGAAAGCTGTAACTCTTTGAGATGAATTTACAGAACACAAATCAGTTTCTCAGAAAGCTTCTCTCCAGTTTTTAACTGAAGATATTTCCTTTTTCACCATAACCCTGCATGGGCTTCCAAATATCACTTTGCAAATTCCACAACAACTGCCTTAGCGTAAAGCTTCTTGACGGAAAAGTTGTAATTCTGTGAGATGAATAAACAGAACACAAAGTAGTTTCTCAGAAAGCTTCTTTCCAGTTTTTAACGGAAGGGATTTTTGAGAAGAAAGCTGTAACTCTGTGAGATGAATTAACAGAACACAAAGCAGTTTCCGAGAAATCTTCTTTACAGTTTTTTTCTTAGGTAATTTGCTTTTTCACCATAGCCCTCTATGGGCTTCCAAATATCACTTTGCAATTTCCAGAAGAACAGTCTTTGCGGAGGGCTTCTGGAGGGGAAGGTTTTAGCTCTGTGAGATGAATTAAGAGAACACAAAGCGAAAGGCTTCTTGAGGGGGAAGCTGTAATTCTGTGAGATGAATTAACAGAACAGAAAGCAGTTTCTCAGAAAGCTTCTTTCCAGTTTTTAACGGAAGACCTTTCCTTTTTCACGATAGCCCTCTATGGGTTTCCAAATATCACTTTGCAAATTTCACAAGAACAGTCTTAGTGAACGGCTTCTTGAGGAGAAAGCTGAAACTCTGTGAGATGAACTAACAGAACACAAAGCAGTTTCTCAAGGAGCTTCTTTTCGGTTTTTAGCGAAAGATATTTACTTTTTCACCATAGCCCTCTATGGGCTTCCAAATATCACTTTGCAAATTCCACAAGAACTGTCTTAACGAAGGGCTTTTGGAGGGGAAAGCTGTAACTCTGTGAGATAAATTAACAGAACAGAAAGCAGTTTCTCAGAAAGCTTCTTTCCAGTTTTTAACTGAAGATATTTCCTTTTTAACCATAGCCCTCTAGGGTTTCCCAATATCACTTTGCAAATTCCACAAGAATAGTCTTAGGGAAAGGATTCTGGAGGGGAATGCTGTAACTCTGTGAGACGAATTAACAGAACACAACACAGTTTCTCAGAAACGTTCTTTCCAGTTTTTAACTGAAGAAATTTCCTTTTTCACCATAGCGCACTATGGGATTCCAACTATCACTTTGCAAATCGCAAAAGAACAGTCTTAGCGAAAGGCTTCTTCAGGGGAAAGCTGTAAATCTGTGAAATGAATTAACAGAACACAAGGCAGTTTCTCAGAAAGCTTCCTTTCAGTTTTTATCTTAGGTAATTTCCTTTTTCACCGTAGCCCTTTAAGGGCCTCCAAATCTCACTTTGCAAATTCCACAAGAAGAGTCTTTGTGGAGGGCTTCTGGAGGGAAAAGTTGTAACTCAGTGAGGTGAATTAACAGAACACAAAGCAGTTTCTCAGAAATCTTCTTTCCAGTTTTTAACGGAAGATATTTCCGTTTTCACCACAGCCCTCTATGGGCCTCCAAATATCACTTTGCAAATTCCACAAGAACAGTCTTAGCGAAAGGCTTCTTGAGGAGAAAGCTGTAATTCTGTGAGATGAATTAACAGAACACAAAGCAGCTTCTTAGAAAGCTTCTTTCCAGTTTTTAACTTAAGAAATTTCCTTTTTCAGCATGGCCCTATAGGGTCTTCCAAATACCACTTTGCAAATCCCACAAGAACACTCTTAGCGAAAGGCTTCTTGAGGGGAAGGCTGTAATTCTGTGAGATGAATTAACAGAACAGTAAGCAGTTTCTCAGAATGTTTCTATCCACAGTTTAACTGAAGATATTTCCTTTTTCACCATAGCCCTCTATGGGCTTCCAAATATCACTTTGCAAATCCCACAAGAGCAGTCTTAGCGAAAGGCTTCTTGAGGGGAAAGCTGTAACTCCGTGAGGTGTATTAACAGAACACATGGCAGTTTCTCAGAAAGCTTCTTTCCAGTTTTTAACGGAAGACTTTGCCTTTTTCACCGTAGCCTCCTATGGGTTTCCAAATATCACTTTGCAAATTTCACAAGAGCTGTCTTAGTGAACGAATTCTTGAGAGGAAAGCTCTAACTCTGTGAGATGAATTACGAGAACCCAAAGCCGTTTCTCAGAAAGCTTCTTTTCAATTTTTATCTTAGGATGTTTCCTTTTTCACCATAGGCCTCTATGGGCTTCCAAATATCACATTGCACATTCCACAAGAACAGTCTTAGTGAAAGGCTTCTTGAGGGGAAAGGTGTAACTCGGTGAGATGTATTACACCAACACACGGCAGTTTCTCAGAAAACTTCTTTTCAGTTTTTAACTGAAGATATTTCCTTTTTCACCATAGCCCTCTATGGGCTTCCAAATATCACTTTGCAAGTTCCCCTAGAACAGCCTTAGTGAACGGCTTGTTGAGGGGAAAGCTGTAACTCGATGGATGTATTAACAGAACACACAACAGTTCTTCTGAAAGCTTCTTTCCCGTTTTTACCGGAAGATATTTCCCTTTTCACTGTAGCCCTCTATGGGTTTGCAAATAGCAATTTGCAAATTTCACAAGAATAGTCTTAGTGGGGCACCTTGAGGGCAAAACTGAAACTCTGTAACATGAACTAACAGAACACCAAGCAGTTTTGCAGAAAGATTCTTTTCGATTTTATCTTAGGATATTTCCATTTTCAACATAGCCCTCTATGGGCATCGAAATATCACTCTGCAAATTCCACAACAACAGCCTTAGCGAAAGGCTTCTTGAGGGGAAAGCTGTAACTTTGTGAGATGAATTAACAGAACACAAAGCACTTTCTCAGAAGACTTCTTTCCAGTTTTTAACGGAAGATATTTCCTTTTTCACCATAGCCCTCTATGGGCTTCCAAATATCACCTTGCAAATTCCACAAGAACAGTCTTAGCCAAAGTCTTCTGGAGGGGAAAGCTGTAACTCTGTTAGATGAATTAACAGAACACAAAGCAGGGTTTCAGAAAGCTTCTTTTCAGTTTTTAACTGAAGTAATTTCCTTTTTCACCGTAGCCCTCTATAAGCTTCCAAATATCACTTTGAAATCCCAAAAGAACAGTCTTAGCGAAAGGCTTCCTTAAGGGAAAGGTGTATCTCGGTGAGGTGTATTAACAGAACACGCGACATTTTCTCAGAAAGCTTCTTTCCAGTTTTTAACGGAAGATTTTTTTTTTATCACCATAGCCCCCTACCGGATTCCAAATATCACTTTGCAAATTCCACAAGAGCAGTCTTAGCGAAAGGCTTCTGCAGGGGAAAGCTATAACTCTGTGAGATGAACTAAGAGAACACAAAACAGTTTCTCAGAAAGCTCCTTTACGGTTTTTAATTGAAGATATTTCCTTTTCCACCATAGCCCTCTATGGGATTCCAAATTTCATTTTTCAAATTCAACAAGAACACTCTTATTGAACGGCTTCTTGAGGGGAAAGCTGTAACTCTGTGAGATGAATTAACAGAACACAAAGCAGTTTCTCAGAAAGCTTCTCTTCGGTTTTTATCTTAGGATATTTCCATTTTCACCATAGCCCTCTATGGGCTTCCAAATATCATTTTGTAAATTCCGCAAGAACAGTGTTATCGAAAGTCTTCTGTAGAGGAAAGCTGTATCTCTTTGAGATATGTTAACAGAACACCCGGCAGTTTCTAAGAAAGCTTCTTTCAAGTTTTTAACGGAAGATATTTCCTTTTTCACCATAGCCATCTATGGGGTTGAAAACAATATGCAAATTTCACAAGAATAGTCTTAGTGAACGGCTTCTTGAGGGAAAGCTGAAACTCTGTGAGATTAACTAACAGAACACAAAGCAGTTTTTGAGAAAGATTGTTTTCGGTTTTTAACGGAAGATATTTCCTTTTTCTTTTTTTTTTTTTAATTTTTTTTTTTTTTTTGAGATGGAGTATCGCTCTGTCGCCCAGGCTGGAGTGCAGTGGCGCAATCTCGGATCACTGCAAGCTCCGCCTCCCGGGTTCACGCCATTCTCCTACCTCAGCCTCCCGAGTAGCTGGGACTAAAGGCGCCCGCCACTGCCCCCGGCTAATTTTTTTCTATTTTTTAGTAGAGACGGGGTTTCACCATGGTCTCGATCTCCTGACCTTGTGATCCGCCAGCCTCGGCCTCCCAAAGTGCTGGGATTACAGGCGTGAGCCACCGCGCCCGGCCTTTTTCACCATAGCGCTCTATGGGCTTCCAAATATCATTTTGCAAATTCCAAAGAACAGTCTAAGCGAAAGGCTTCTTGAGGGAAAGCTGTAACTCTGTGAGATGAATTAACAGAACACAAAGCAGTTTCTCAGAAATCTTCTTTCCAGTTTTTAATGGAAGATATTTCCTTTTTCACCATAGCCTTCTATGGGCTTCTAAATATCACCTTGCAAATTACACAAGAACAGGCTTAAGGAAAGTCTTCTTGATGTTACAGGTGTAACTCGGTGAGATGAATTAACAGAACACAAAAAAGTGTCACGGAAAGCTTCTTTCCAGTTTTCAACTGAGGATATTTCCTTTTCCAGCATAGCCCTCTACGGGCTTCCAAATATCACCTTGCAAATTCCACAAGAACAGTCTTAGCGATTCGCTTCTAGAGGGAAAAGCTGTAACTCTGTGAGATGAATTAGCAGAACACAAAGCAGTTTCTCAGAAAGCTTCTTTTCAGTTTTTATCTTAGAATATTTCCTTTTTCAAGATAGCTTTTTATGGGCTTCCAAATATCAATTTGCATATTCCACAAGAACAGTCTTAGTGAATGGCTTCTGGAGGTGAAAGCTGTAACTCTGTAAGATGAATTAACAGAATACAAAGCAGTTTCTCAGAAAGCTTCTTTCCAGTTTTTAACTGAAGATATTTCTTTTTTCACCATAGCCTTCTATGGGCTTCCAAATATCACTTTGCAAATTGCACAAGAAGAGTCTTAGCGAAGGGCTTCTTGACGGAAAGCTGTAACTCTCTGAGATGAATTAACAGAACACAAAGCAGTTTCTCAGAAAGCTTCTTTCCAGTTTTTACCTGAAGATATTTCCTTTTTCACCACAGCCCTCTATGGGCTTCCAAATATCACTTTGCAAATCCCACAAGAACAGACTTAGCGAAAGTCTTCTTGTGGGAAAAGCTGTAACTCGGTGAGATGCATAACAGAACACAAGGCAGTATCTCAGAAAGCTTCTTTCCAGTTTTTAACTTAGGATATTTCCTTTTTCACCATAGCCCTCTATGGGCTTCCAAATATCACTTTTGAAATTTCACAAGAACAGTCTTAGTGAACGGCCTCTTGAGCGGAAAGCTGAAACTCTGTGAGATGAACCAACAGAACACAATGCAGTTTCTCAGTAATCTTCTTTTCTGTTTTTAACGGAAGATATTTCCTTTTTCACCATAGCCGTCTAGGGGCTTCCAAATATCACTTTGCGAATTCCACAAGAACAGATTTAGCGAGAGGCTCCTTGAGGGAAAGCTGTAACTCTGTGAGATGAATTAACAGAATACAAAGCAGTTTCTCAGAAAGCTTCTTTCCAGTTTTTAACTGAAGATATTTCTTTTTTCACCGTAGACTTCTATGGGCTTCCAAATATCACCTTGCAAATTGCACAAGAAGAGTCTTAGCAAAAGGCTTCTTGACGGAAAGCTGTAACTCTGTGAGATGAATTAACAGAACACAAAGCAGTTTGTCAGAAATCTTCTTTCCAGTTTTTAACGGAAGATATTTCCTTTTTCAGCATAGCCCTCTATGGGCTTCCAAATATCACTTTGCAAATTACACAAGAACAGTCTTAGCAAAAGACTTCTTGAGGCGAAAGCTGTAACTCTGTGAGATGAATTAACAGAACACAAACAATTTCTCAGAAAGCTTCTATCCCGATTTTAACTGAAGATATTTCCTTTTTCACCATAGCCTTCTATGGGCTTCCGAATATCACTTTGCAAATTTCACAAGAACAGTCTTAGCGAAAGGCTTCTTTAGGGGAAAGGTGTAACTCGTTCAGATGTATTAACAGAACACACGGAAATTTCTCAGAATGCTTCTTTCCAGTTTTTTACAAAAGATATTTGCTTTTTCACTATAGCCCACTATGGGCTTCCCAACATCACTTTTCAAATTTCACAATAACAGTCTCAGCGAAAGGCTTCTTGAGGGGAAAGGTGTAACACTGTGAGTTGCTTAACAGGACACAAAGAGGATTCTCCGAAAGCTTCTTTTCAGTTTTTAACTTAGAATATTTCTTTTTTCACCATAGCCCTCTATGGGCTTCCAAATATCACTTTGCAAATTCCACAGGAAAAGTCTTAATGAAAAGCTTCTTGAGGGGAAGCTGTAAGTCTCTGACATGAATTAATAGAACACAAAGCAGTTTCCCAGAAAGCTTCTTTCCAGTTTTTAACCGAAGATATTTCCTTTTTCACCCTAGCCCTCTATGGTCTTCCAAATATGACTTTAAATATCCCACAAGAACATTCTTAGCGAAGGCTTCTCCTGGGTAAAGCTGTTACTCTGTCAGATGTATAATTAACAGAACACACGGCAGTTTCTCAGAAAGCTTCTTTTCAGTTTTTAACTGAAGATATTTCCTTTTTCATCATACCCCTTTATGAGCTTTCAAATATCACTTTGCAAATTCTACAGGAACAGTCTTAGCGAAAGTCTTCTGGAAGGGAAAGCTGTAACTCTGTGAGATGAATTAACAGAACACAGAGCAGTTTCTATGAAAGCTTCTTTTCAGTTTTTATCTTACGATATTTCCTTTTTCACCATAGCCCTGAATGGGCTTCGAAATATCACTTTGCAAATTCCAAAACAACAGTCTTAGTGAAAGGGTTCTGGAGGGGAAAGCTGTAACTCTCTGAGATGAATTAACAGAACACAAAGCAGTTTCTCAGAAACCTTCTTTCCAGTTTTTAACAGAAGATGTTCCCTTTTTCACCTTAGCCCTCTATGGTCTTCCAAATATCACTTTGCAAATTCCACGAAAACAGTCTTAGCGAAAGGCTTCTTGAGGGGAAAGCTGCAACTCTCTGAGATGAATTAACAGAACACAAAGCAGTTTCTCAGAAAGATTCTTTTCAGTTTTTAACGGAAGATATTTCTTTTTTCACCGTAGCCCTCTATGGGCTTCCAAATATCACATAGAAAATGCCACAAGAACACTCTTAGCAAAAGACTACTTGAGGCGAAACCTGTAACTCTGTGAGATAAATTAAAAGAACACAAAGCAGTTTCTCAGAAAACTTCTTTCCAGTTTTTAACGGAAGATATTTCCTTTTTCACCCTAGCCCTCAATGGGCTTCCAAATATCAGTTTGCACATCCCAAAAGAACAGTCATACTGAAAGGCTTCTAGAGGGGAATGCTGCAACTCTGTAAGATGAATTAACAGAACACAAAGCAGTTTCTCAGAAAGCTTCTTTCCAGTTTTTAACGGAAGATATTTCCTTTTTAACCATAGACCTGTATGGACTTCCAAATATCACTTTGCAAATTCCAAAACAACAGGCTTAGCGAAAGGATTCTTGAGGGGAAAGCTGTAACTCTGTGAGTTGAATTAACAGAACACAAAGCAGTTTCTCAGAAAGCTTCTTTCCCGTTTTTAAGTGAAGATATTTCTTTTTCACCGTAACACTCTTTAGGCTTCCAAATATCACTTTGCAAATTCCACAAGAGCAGTCTTAGCGAAAGGCTTCTTCAGGGGAAAGGTGTAATTCTGTGAGATGAATTAACAGAACACAAAGCAGTTTCTCAGAATGCATCTTTCCAGTTTTTCACGGAAGATATTCCCTTTTTCACCATAGCCCTCTATGGGCTTCCAAATATCCCTTTGCAAATTCCACAAGAACAGTCTTATCGAAAGGCTTCTTGAAGGGAAATATGTAACTCTGTGAGTTGAATTAGCAGAACACAATGCAGTTTCTCAGAAAGCTTCTTTCCAGTTTTTAAACGGAAGATATTTCTTTTTTCACCATAGCCCTCTATGGGCTTCAAATATCACTTTGCAACCTCCACAAGAACAGTCGTAGCGACAGGCTTCTTGATGGGAAAGCTGTAATTCTGTGAGATGAATTAACGGAACACAAAGCAGTTTCTCAGAAAGCTTCTTTCCCGTTTTTACCAGAAGATATTTCCTTCTCACCGTAGCCCTCTATGGGCTTCAAATATCACTTTCCAAATTTCACAAGAACAGTCTTAGCAAAAGGCTTTTGAGGGGAAAGCTGTAACTCTGTGAGATGAATTAAAAGAACACAAAGCCGTTTCTTAGAAAGCTTCTTTCCAGTTTGTAACTGAAGAGATTTCCTTATTCACCATAGCCCTCCATGGGCTTCAAAATATCACTTTGCAAATTCCACAAGAGCAGTCTTAGCGAAAGGCTTCTTCAGGGGAAAGCTGTAATTCTGTGAGATGAATTAACAGAACACAAAGCACTTTCTCAAAAGGTTTCTTTCCAGTTTTTAACTGAAGATATTTCCTTTTTCACCATAGCCCTCTACGGGCTTCCAAATATCACCTTGCAAATTCCACAAGAATAGTCTTAGCAAAAGGCTGCTTGAGGGGAAAGCTGTAAGTCTGTGAGATGTATTAACAGAACACAAAGCCGTTTCTCAGAAAGCTTCTTTCCAGTTTTTAAAGAAGAGACTTCCTTTTTCAACATAGACCTGTAAGGTCTTCCAAATATCACTTTGAAAATTCCTCAAGAGGAGTCTTAGCAAAGGGCTTCTTGAGGGGATAGCTATAGCTCTGTAAGATGATTTAACAGAACACAAAGCCGTTTCTCTGAAAGCTTCTTTCCCGGTTTTAACGGAAGATATTTCCTTTCTCACCATAGCCCTCTATGGGCTTCCAAATATCACTTTGCAAATTCCACAAGAACAGTCTTAGCGAAAGGCTTCTTGAGGGGAAAGCTGTAACTCTGTGAGATGAATTAACAGAACACAATGCTGTTTCTCAAAAATCTTCTTTCCAGTTTTTAACTGAAGATATTTCCTTTTTCACCATTGCCCTCTAAGGGCTTCCAAATATCACTTTGCAAATTCCACCGGAACCGTCTTAGCGTAAGGATTCTTGAGGGGAAAGCTGTAATTCTGTGAGATGAATTAACAGAACAAAAAGGAGTTTCTCAAAAAGCTCTATACAGTTTTTATCTTAGGATATTTCCTTTTTCACTACAGCTCTCTAAGGGCTTCCAAATATCAGTTTTTAAATTCCACAAGAGCACTCTTAGCAAAAGGCTTCCAGAGGGGAAAGCAGTAAATCTGTGAGATGAATTAACTGAACACACAGCAGTTTCTCAGAAAGCTTCTTTCCAGTTTTTAACTGAAGATACTTTCTTTTTCACCACAGCCCTCTATGGGCTTTCAAATATCACTTTGCAAATTCCACACCAACAGTCTTAGCGAAAGTCTTCTTCAGGGGAAAGCTGTAACACTTTGAGATGAATTAATAGAACACAAAGCCGTTTCTCAGAAAGCTTCTTTCCAGTTTTTAATTGAAGAGATTTCCTTTTAAATCATGGCCCTCCAGTGGCTTCCACATATCACCTTGCAAATTACACAAGAACAGTCTTAGAGAAAGTATTCTTGATGGGAAAGCTGTAACAATGTGAGATGAATTAACAGAACACAAAGCAGTTTCTCAGAAAGCTTCTTTCCAGATTTTACCCGAAGATATTTCCTTTTTCATCATAGCCCTCTGTGGGCTTCAAATATCACTTTGTAAATACCATAAAAAGAGTCTTAGCGAAAGGCTTCTTGAGGGGATAGCTGCAACTCTGTGAGATGAATTAACAGAACACATAGCCGTTTCTGAGAAAGCTTCTTTCCAGTTTTCAACGGAAGAGATTTCCTTTTTCACCATAGCCCTCTATGGGCTTCAAAATATCACTTTGCAAATTCCACAAGAACAGTCTTTTCGACAGGCTTCTTGAGGGGAAATATAAAATTCTGTGAGATGAATTAACAGAACACAAAGCAGTTTCTCATAATGTTTCCTTCCACTTTTTAACTAAAGATAATTACTTTTTCAACATAGGCCTCTATGGGCATCCAAATATCACTTTGCTAATTCCACAAGAACAGTCCTAGCGAAAGTCTTCTTCAGGGGAAAGCTGTAATTCTGTGAGATGAATTAACAGAACACAAAGCAGTTTCTCAAAAAGCTTATTTCCAGTTTTTAACTGAAGATATTTCCTTTTTCACTGTAGCCCTCTTTGGGTTTCCAAATATCACCTTGCAAACTCCACAAGAATAGTCTTAGCGAAAGGCTTCTTGAGGAGAAAGCTGTAACTCTGTGAGATGAATTAACAGAACACAAAGCCATTTCTCAGAAACCTTCTTTCCAGTTTTTAATGAAGAGACTTCCTTTTTCACCATAGACCTCTATGGGCTTCCAAATATCACTTTGAAAATTCCACAAGAACAGTGTTAGCGAAAGGCTTCTTGAGGAGAAAGCTGTAACTTTTTGAGATGAATTAACAGAACACAAAGCCATTTCTCAGAAAGCTACAATCTTACCGAAAGGTTTCTTGAGGTGAAAGCAGTGACTCTGTCAGATGAATTAACAGAAAACAAAGCAATTTCTCAGAAAGCTTCTTTCCAGTTTTTAATGGAAGATATTTCCTTTTTCAACATAGCCCAATATGGGCTTCCAAATATCACTTTGCAAACTCCACAAGAACAGACTTAGCGAAAGGATTCTTGAAGGGAAAGCTGTAACTCTGTGAGATGAATTAACAGAACACAAAGCATTTTTTCAGAAAGCTTCTTTCCAGTTTTTAACGGGAGATATTTTCTTTTTCACCACAGCCCTCTATGCGCTTCCAAATATCACTTTGCCAATTCCACAAGAACAGTCTTAGCGAAAGGCTTCTTGAGGGGAAAGCTATAACTCTGTGAGATGAATTAACAGAACACAAAGGAGTTTCTCTGAAACCTTCTTTCCAGTTTTTAACGGAAGATATTTCCTTTTTCACCATAGCCCTCTATGGGCTTCCAAATATAACTTTGCAAATTACACAAGAAAAGACTTAGCGAAAGGCTTCTTGAAGGGAAAGCTGTAACTCTGCAAGATGAATTAACAGAACACAGAGCAGTGTATCATAAAGCTTCTTTCCAGTTTTTAACGAAAGACATTTCCTTCTTCACCATAGCACTGTATGGGATTCCAAATATCACTTTGCAAAATACACAAGAACAGTCTTTGCGACAGGCTTATTGAATGGAAAGCTGTAACTGTTTGAAACGAATTAACAGAACACAAAGAAGTTTCTAAGAAAGCTTCTTTCCAGATTTTAACTGAAGATATTCCTTTTTCACCATAGCCCTCTATGGGCTTCCAAATATCACTTTGCCAATTCCACAAGAACAGTCTTAGCAAAAGGCTTCTTGAGGGGAAAGCTGTAACTCTGTGAGATGAATTAACACAACACAAAGCAGATTCTCAGACAGCTTCTTTCCAGTTTTTATCTGAAGATATTTTCTTTTCACCATTGAAATCTATGGGCTTCCAAATATCACTTTCCAAATTTCACAAGAACAGCCTTAGCGAAAGGCTTCTTGAAGGGAAAGCTGTAACTCTGTGAGATGAATTAACGGAACACAAAGCAGTTTCTCAGAATTCTTCTTTTCAGTTTTTACCTTAGATTATTTCCTTTTTCACCATAATCCTCTATGGGCTTCCAAATATAACTTTCCAAATTTCGCAAGAACAGATTTAGTGAAAGGCTTCTTTAAGGGAAAGCTGTAACTCTGTGAGATGAAATTACAGAACACAAAGCAGTTTCTCAGAAAGCTTCTTTCCAGTTTTAACGGAAGATATTTCCTTTTTACCATACCCCTCTATGGGCTTGCAAATATCACTTTCCCAATTCCACAAGAACAGACTTAGAGAAAGGATTCTTGAGGGGACAGCTGTAACCCTTTGAGATGAATTAACAGAACACAGAGCAGTATCTCAGACAGCTTCTTTCCAGTTTTTAACTGAAGATATTCCCTTTTTCACCGTAACCCTCTATGGGCTTCCAAATATTACTTTGCAAATTCCACAGGAACAGCCTTAGCGAAAGGCTTCTTGAAGGGAAAGCTGTAAATCTGCGAGATTAATTAACAGAGCACAAAGGAGTTTCTCAGAAAGCCTCTTTAAAGTTCTTACTTAAGGTATTTCCTTTTTCACCATAGCCCTCTACGGGCTTCTAAGATCACTTTGCAAATTCCACAAGAACAGTCTTAGGGAAAAGGCTTCTGGGAGCAAAGCTGTAATTCTGTGAGATGAACTAACAAAACACGTAGCAGTTTCTCAGAAATCTTCTTTTCGGTTTTTAATGGAAGAAATGTCCTTTTTCATCATAGCCCTCAATGGGCTTCCAATTTTCACTCTGCAAATTCCACAAGAACAGTCTTAGCGAAAGGCTTTTTGAGGGGAAAGCTGTAACTCTGGTGACGAATTAACAGAACACAAAGCAGTTTCTCAGAAAGCTTCTTTTCAGTTTTTGTCTTAGGATATTTCCTTTTTCACCGTAGCCCTCTATGGGCTTCCAAATATCACTTTGCATATTCCAAAAGAACAGCCTTAGTGATCGGCTTCATGATAGGAAAGCTGTAACTCTGTGAGATTAATTAACGGAACACAAAGCAGTTTCTCAGAAAGGTTCTTTCCAGTTTTTAGCGGAAGATATTTCCTTTTTCAAAATTCTCCATTATGGGCTTCAAAATATCACATTGCAAATTCCACAAGAACAGTCTTAGTGAACGGCCTCTTGAGGGGAAATCTGTAACTCTCTGAGATGAATTAACAGAACACAAAGCAGTTTCTCAGAAATCTTCTTTCCAGTTTTTAACGAAAGATATTTCCTTTTTCACCAAAGTCCTCTATGGGATTACAAATATCAGTGTGCAAATTTCACAAGAACAGTCTTAGTGAAGGGCTTCTTGAGGGGAAAGCTGTAACACTGTGAGATGAACTAACACAACACAAAACAGTTTCTCAGACAGCTTCTTTTCGGTTTTTATCTTAGGCTATTTCCATTTTCAAAATAGCCCTCTATGGGCTTCCAAGTATCACTTTGCAAATTCCACAAGAACAGTCTTATAGAAAGGCTTCTTGAGGGGAAAGCTGTAACTCGGTGAGATGTATTAACAGAACACACGGCAGTTTCTCAGAAAGGTTCTTTCCAGTTTTTAACGGAAGTTATTTCCCTTTTCACCGTAGCCCTCCATGGGCTTCCAAATATCACTTTGCATATTCCAGAAGAACAGTCTTAGCCAAAGGCTTCTGAATGGGAAATCTGTAACTCTGTGAGTTGAATTAACAGAACACAAAGCAGTTTCTCAGAAATCTTCTTTCCAGTTTTTAACGGAAGTTAGTTCCTTTTTCACCATAGTCCTCTATGGGCTTCCAAATATGACTTTGCAAATTCCACAAGAACAGTCTTAGCGAAAGGCTTCTTGAGGGGGGAAGCTGTAACTCTGTGAGATGAATTAACAGAACACAAAGCAGTCTCTCAGAAAGCTTCTTTCCGGTATTTAACTGAAGATATTTCCTTTTTCACTATAGCCCTCTATGGGCTTCCAAATATCACTTTGGAAATCCCACAAGAACAGTCTTAGCGAAAGGCTTCTTGAGAGGAAAGCTGTACCTCGGTGATATGTACTAACAGAACACACCGCATTTTCTCAGAATGGTTCTTTCCAGTTTTTAACGGAAGATATTTCCTTTTTCACCTTAGCCCTCTATGGGCTTCCAAATATCACTTTGCAAATTTCACAAAACAGTCTTAGTTAACGGCTTCTTGAGGGGAAAGCTGTAACTCTGTGAGTGAACTTCCAAAACACAAAGGAACTTTCCATACAGCTTCTTTTCGGGTTTATCTTAGGATATTTCCATTTTCACCATAGCCTACTTTGGGTATCGAAATATCACTTTGGAAATTCCACAAAAACAGTCTTAGCGGAAGGATTCTTGAGGCAAAAGCAGTAACACTTTGAGATGAATTAACAGAACACAAAGCAGTTTCTCAGAAAGCTTCTTTTCAGTTTTTAACTGAGGATATTTCCTTTTTCACCATAGCCCTCTATCGGCTTCAAAATATCACTTTGTAAATTCCACATCAACAGCCTTAGTGAAAGGCTTCCTGAGGTAAAAGAGTAACTGTGAGTTGAATTAACAGAAAACAAAGCAGTTTCTCAGAAAGCTTCTTTTCAGTTTTTATCTTAGGATGTTTCCTTTTTCACCATTGCCCTCTATGTGCCTCCAAATATCACTTTGCAATTCCACAAGAACAGTCTTAGTGAACGGCTTCCTGAGGGGAAAGCTGTAGCTCGGTGATATGTACTAACAGAACACACCGCATTTTCTCAGAATGGTTCTTTCAAGTTTTTAACGGAAGATATTTCCTTTTTCACCTTAGCCCTCTATGGGCTTCCAAATATCACTTTGCAAATTTCACAAAACAGTCTTAGTGAACGGCTTCTTGAGGGAAAAGCTGTAGCTCTGTGAGATGAACTAACAGAACACAAAGCACTTTTTCAGACAGCTTCTTTTCGGTAAGTATCTTACGATATTTCCATTTTCACCATAGCCCTCTATGGGCTTCCACATATCACTTTGGAAATTCCTCAAAAACAGTCTTAGTGGAAGGCTTCTTGAGGGGAAAGCTGTAACCCTTTGAGATGAATTAACAGAACACAAAGCAGTTTCTCGGAAAGCTTCTTTTCATTTTTTAACTGAAGTTATTTCCATTTTCACCATAGCCCTCTATGGGATTCCAAATATCACTATGCAAATTCCACAAGAACAGTGGAAGCGAAAGACTTCTGGAGGGGAAAACTGTAACTCTGTGAGATGAATTAACAGAACACAAAGCAGTTTCTCAGATATCTTCTTTCCAGTTTTTAACGAAAGATATTTCCTTTTTCACCATAGCCCACTATGGGCTTCCAAATATCACTTTGCAAATCCCACAAGAACAGTCTTAGCGAAAGCCTTCTTGAGGGGAAAGGTGTAACTCGGTGAGATGCTTTAACAGAACACACGGCAGTTTCTCAAAAACCTTCTTTCCAGTTTTTAACGGAAGATATTTCCTTTTTCACCATAGCCCTCTAGGAGTTGTCTAATATCACTTTGCAAATTTCACAAGAATAGTCTCAGTGAACTGCTTCTTGAAGGGAAAGCTGTAACTCTGTGAGATGAACTAACAGAACACAAAGCAGTTTATCAGAAAGCTTCTTTACAGTTTGTATCGGAAAATATTTCCTTTTTCACCATTGCCCTCTATGAGATTCTAAATATCACTTTCCAAATTTCAGAAGAACAGTCTTAGTGAACGGCCTCATGAGGGGAAATCTGTGACACTTTGAGATGAATTAACAGAACACAAAGCAGTTTCTCAGAAAGGTTCTTTTCGGATTTTATCTTACTATATATCCTTTTTCAACATAGCCCTCTATGGTCTTCCAAATATCACTTTGCAAATTACACAAGAACAGTCTTTGTGAAAGACTTCTTGAGGGGAAAGCTGTAACTCTCTGAGATGAATTAACAGAACACAAAGCAGTTTCTCAGAAAGCTTCTTTTCAGTTTTTATCTTAGGATATTTCCTTTTTCAGCATAGCCCTCTATGGGCTTCCAAAAACATTTTGCAAATTCCACAAGAACAGTCTTAGCGAAAGGATTCTGGAGATAAAAGCTGTAAATCTGTAAGATGAATTAAAAGAATTCAAAGCAGTTTCTCAGAAACCTTCTTTTCGTTTTTTATCTTACGATATTTCCATTTTAACCATAGGGCTATAGGGTTTCCAAATATCACTTTGAAAATTCCAGAAGAAAAGTCTTAGCGAAAGGCTTCTTGAGGGTAAAGCTGTAACTCTGTAAGATGAATTAACAGAACACAAAACATTTTCTCAGAAACCTACTTTTCAGTTTTTACCTTAGGATATTTCCTTTTTCACCATAGCCCTCTAAGGGATTCCAATTATCACTCTGAAAATTCCACATGAACAGTCTTAGCGAAAGTCTTCTTGAGGGGAAAGCTGTAACTCTGTGAGAGGAACTAACTGAACACAAAGCAGTTTCTCAGAAAGCTTCTTTCCAGTTTTTAACTGAGGATATTTCCTTTTTCACCATAGCGCTTTTGGGCTTCCAAATATCACATTGCAAATGCCACAAGAACAGTCTTAGCGAAAGGCTTCTTGAGGGGAAAGCTCTAACTCTGTGAGATGAATTACCAGAACACAAAGCTTTTTCTCACAAATCTTCTTTCCAGTTTTTAACGGAGGATATTTCGTTTCTCACCATAGTTCTCTATGGGCTTCCAAATATCACATTGCAAATCCCACAAGAACAGTCTTAGCGAAAGGCTTCTTGAGAGGAAAGCTGTAACTCAGTGAGATGTATTAACAGAAGACATGGCATTTTCTCAGAATGCTTCTTTCCAATTTTTAACGGAAGATATTTCCTTTTTCACCATAGTCCTCTAGGGGTTTCCAAATATCACTTTCCAAATTTCACAAAACAGTATTAATGAACGGCTTCTTGAGGGAAAAGCTGTAGCTCTGTGAGATGAACTAACAGAACACAAAGCAGTTTTTCAGACAGCTTCTCTTCAGTAAGTATCTTAGGATATTTCCATTTTCACCATTGCCCTCTATGGGCTTCCACATATCACTTTGGAAATTCCTCAAAAACAGCCTTAGCGGAAGGCTTCTTGAGGGGAAAGCTGTAATTCTTTGAGATGAATTAACAGAACAGAAAGCAGTTTCTCTGAAAGCTTCTTTTCATTTTTTAATCGAAGATATTTCCATTTTCACCATAGCCCTCTATGGGATTCCAAATATCACTATGCAAATTCCACAAGAACAGTGGAAGCGAAAGACTTCGGGAGGGGAAAACTGTAACGCTGTGAGATGAATTAACAGAACACAAAGCAGTTTCTCAGATATCTTCTTTCCAGTTTTTAACGAAAGATATTTCCTTTTTCACCATAGCCCTCTATGGGCTTCCAAATATCACTTTACAAATCCCACAAGAACAGTCTTAGCGAAAGCCTTCTTGAGAGAAAAGCTGTAACTCGGTGAGATGCTTTAACAGAACACACGGCAGTTTCTCAAAAAGCTTCTTTCCAGTTTTTAACGGAAGATATTTCCTTTTTCACCATAGCCCTCTAGGAGTTTTCTAATATCACTTTGCAAATTTCACAAGAATAGTCTCAGTGAACTGCTTCTTGAAGGGAAACCTGTAACTCTGTGAGATGAACTAACAGAACACAAAGCAGTTTATCAGAAAGCTTCTTTACAGTTTTTATCAGAAAATATTTCCTTTTTCACCATTGCCCTCTATGAGATTCTAAATATCACTTTCCAAATTTCAGAAGAACAGTCTTAGTGAACGGCCTCATGAGGGGAAATCTGTGATACTTTGAGATGAATTAACAGAACACAAAGCAGTTTCTCAGAAAGCTTCTTTTCGGATTTTATCTTACTATATTTCCATTTTCAACATAGCCCTCTATGGTCTTCCGAATATCACTTTGCAAATTACACAAGAACAGTCTTTGTGAAAGACTTCTTGAGGGGAAAGCTGTAACTCTCTGAGATGAATTAACAGAACACAAAGCAGTTTCTCAGAAAGCTTCTTTTCAGTTTTTATCTTAGGATATTTCCTTTTTCAGCATAGCCCTCTAAGGGCTTCCAAAAACATTTTGCAAATTCCACAAGAACAGTCTTAGCGAAAGGATTCTGGAGATAAAAGCTGTAAATCTGTAAGATGAATTAAAAGAATTCAAGGCAGTTTCTCAGAAACCTTCTTTTCGTTTTTTATCTTACGATATTTCCATTTTAACCATAGGGCTATAGGGTTTCCAAATATCACTTTACAAATTCCAGAAGAAAAGTCTTAGCGAAAAGCTTCTTGAGGGTAAAGCTGTAACTCTGTAAGATGTATTAACAGAACACAAAACATTTTCTCAGAAACCTACTTTTCAGTTTTTACCTTAGGATATTTCCTTTTTCACCATAGCCCTCTAAGGGATTCCAATTATCACTTTGAAAATTCCACATGAACAGTCTTAGCGAAAGTCTTCTTGAGGGGAAAGCTGTAACTCTGTGAGAGGAACTAACTGAACACAAAGACGTTTCTCAGAAAGCTTCTTTCCAGTTTTTAACTGAGGATATTTCCTTTTTCACCATAGCCCTTTTGGGCTTCCAAATATCACTTTGCAAATTCCACAACAACAGCCTTAGCGAAAGGCTTCCTGAGGTAAAAGAGTAACTCTGTGACTTGAATTAACAGAACACAAAGCCGTTTCCCAAAAAGCTTCTTTTCAGTTTTTATCTTGGGATGTTTCCTTTTTCACCATTGCCCTCTATGTGCCTCCAAATATCACTTTGCAATTCCACAAGAACAGTCTTAGTGAACGGCTTCCTGAGGGGAAAGCTGTAGCTCGGTGATATGTACTAACAGAACACACCGCATTTTCTCAGAATGGTTCTTTCCAGTTTTTAACGGAAGATATTTCCTTTTTCACCTTAGCCCTCTATGGGCTTCCAAATATCACTTTGAAAATTTCACAAAACAGTCTTAGTGAACGGTTTCTTGAGGGAAAAGCTGTAGCTCTGTGAGATGAACTAACAGAACACAAAGCAGTTTTTCAGACAGCTTCTTTTCGGTAAGTATCTTACGATATTTCCATTTTCACCATCGCCCTCTATGGGCTTCCACATATCACTTTGGAAATTCCTCAAAAACAGTCTTAGCGGAAGGCTTCTTGAGGGGAACGCTGTAACTCTTTGAGATGAATTAACAGAACACAAAGCAGTTTCTCGGAAAACTTCTTTTCATTTTTTAACTGAAGTTATTTCCATTTTCACCATAGCCCTCTATGGGAATCCAAATATCACTATGCAAATTCCACAAGAACAGTGGAAGCGAAAGACTACGGGAGGGGAAAATTGTAACGCTGTGAGATGAATTAACAGAACACAAAGCAGTTTCTCAGATATCTTCTTTCCAGTTTTTAACGAAAGATATTTCCTTTTTCACCATAGACCTCTATGGGCTTCCAAATATCACTTTGCAAATCCCACAAGAACAGTCTTAGCGAAAGCCTTCTTGCCGGGAAAGCTGTAATTCGGTGAGATGATTTAACAGAACACACGGCAGTTTCTCAAAAATCTTCTTTCCAGTTTTTAACGGAAGATATGTCCTTTTTCACCATAGCCCTCTATGGGCTCCCAAATATCACTTTGCAAATTCCACAAGAACATTTTTACCGAAAGGCTTCTTGAGTAGAAAGCTGTAAACCTGTGAGATGAATTAACAGAACACAAAGCAGTTTCACAGAAAGCTTCATTTCAGTTTTTATCTTTGGATGTTTTCTTTTTCATCATAGCCCTCTATGTGCCTTCACATATCACTTTGAAAATTCCACAAGGAAAGTCTTAGTGAACGGCTTCTTGAGGGGAAAACTGTAACTCTGTGAGATGAATTAACAGAACACAAAGCAGTTTCTCAGATAGCTTCTTTCCAGTTTCTAACGGAGGATATTTCCTTTTAAGCCATAGCCCTCTATGGGCTTCCAAATATCACTTTGCAAGTTTCACAAGAACAGTCTTATCGAAAGGCTTCCTGAGGGGAAAGTTGTAACTCTGTGAGATGAATTAACAGAACACAAAGCAGTTTCTCAAAAAGCTTCTTTTCAGTTTTTAACGGAAGATATTTCCTTTTTCAACATAACCCTGTATGGGCTTCCAAATATCACTTTGCAAATTCCACAAGAACAGTCTTAGCGAAAGGATTTTAGAGGGAAATGTTGTAACTATGTGAGATGAATTAACAGAACACAAAGCAATTTCTCAGAAAGCTTCTTTTCAGTTTTTATCTTACGATATTTCCTTTTTCACCATAGACCTCTATGGGCTTCCAAATCTCACTTTGCAAATTCCTCAAGAACAGTCTTAGCGAAAGAATTATTGAGTGGAAAGCTGTAACTCTTTGAGGTGAATTAACAGAACAAAAAGGAGTTTCTCAGAAAGCTTCTTTCCGCTTTTTAACAGAAGATATTTCCTTTTTCACCATAGCGCTCTATGGGCTTCCAAATATCATTTTGCAAATCCCACAACAACAGTCTTAGCGAAAGCCTTCTTGAAGGGAAAGCTGTAACTGGGTGAGGTCTATTATCAGAACACATGGCAGTTTCTCAGAAAGCTTCTTTCCAGTTTTTAACTGAAGATATTTCCTTTTTCACCATAGCCCTCTATGGGCTTCCAAATACCACTTTGCAAATTCGACAGCAGCCTTAGCGAAAGGCTTTTAGAGGGAAATGTAACTCTGTGAGATGAATTAACAGAACACAAAGCAGTTTCTCAGAAAGCTTCTTTACAGTTTTTAACGGAAAATAATTCCTTTTTCACCATAGCCCTCTATGGGATTCTAAATATCACTTTCCAAATTTCAGAAGAACAGTCTTAGTGAACGGCCTCTTGAGGGGAAATCTGTAACTCTCTGAGATGAATTAACAGAACACAAAGCAGTTTCTCAGAAATCTTCTTTCCAGTTTTTAACGGAAGATATATCCTTTTTCACCATACCCTCTATGGGCTTGCAAATATCACTTTGCAAATTCCACAAGAACAGTCTTACCGAAAGGCTTCTTGAGAAGAAAGCTGTAACTCTGTGAGATGAATTAACAGAAAGCAAAGCAGTTCCTCAGAAAATTTCTTTCCAGTTTTTAATGGAAGATATGTCCTTTTTCACCATAGCCCTCTATGGACTTCCAAATATCACTTTGCAATTCCACAAGAACAGTCTTAGTGAACGGCTTCATGAGGGGAAAACTGTAGCTCGGTGATATGTACTAACAGAACACACCGCATTTTCTCAGAATGGTTCTTTCCAGTTTTTAACGGAAGATATTTCCTTTTTCACCTTAGCCCTCTATGGGCTTCCAAATATCACTTTGCAAATTTCACAAAACAGTCTTAGTGAATGGTTTCTTGAGGGAAAAGCTGTAGCTCTGTGAGATGAACTAACAGAACACAAGGCAGTTTTTCAGACAGCTTCTTTTCGGTAAGTATCTTACGATATTTCCATTTTCACCATCGCCCTCTATGGGCTTCCACATATCACTTTGGAAATTCCTCAAAAACAGTCTTAGCGGAAGGCTTCTTGAGGGGAAAGCTGTAACTCTTTGAGATGAATTAACAGAACACAAAGCAGTTTCTCGGAAAGCTTCTTTTCATTTTTTAACTGAAGTTATTTCCATTTTCACCATAGCCCTCTATGGGATTCAAAATATCACTATGCAAATTCCACAAGAACAGTGGAAGCGAAAGACTTCGGGAGGGGAAAACTGTAACGCTGTGAGATGAATTAACAGAACACAAAGCAGTTTCTCAGATATCTTCTTTCCAGTTTTTAACGAAAGATATTTCCTTTTTCACCATAGTCCTCTATGGGCTTCCAAATATCACTTTGCAAATCCCACAAGAACAGTCTTAGCGAAAGCCTTCTTGCCGGGAAAGCTGTAACTCGGTGAGATGATTTAACAGAACACACGGCAGTTTCTCAAAAATCTTCTTTCCAGTTTTTAACGGAAGATATGTCCTTTTTCACCATAGCCCTCTATGGGCTTCTAAATATCACTTTGCAAATTCCACAAGAACAGTTTTACCGAAAGGCTTCTTGAGAAGAAAGCTGTAACTCTGTGAGATGAATTAACAGAACACAAAGCAGTTTCAGAGAAAGCTTCATTTCAGTTTTTATCTTTGGATGTTTTCTTTTTCATCATAGCCCTCTATGTGCCTTCAAATATCACTTTGAAAATTCCATAAGGAAAGTCTTAGTGAACGGCTTCTTGAGGGGAAAACTGTAACTCTGTGAGATGAATTAACAGAACACAAAGCAGTTTCTCAGAAAGCTTCTTTCCAGTTTTTAACTGAAGATATTTCCTTTTTCACCATAGCCCTCTAAGGGCTTCCAAATATCACTTTGCAAATGCCACAAGAACAGTCTTAGCGAAAGGCTTCTAGAGGGGAAAGCTGTAACTCGGTTAGATATATTAACAGAACACACGGCAGTATCTCAGAATGCTTCTTTCTAGTTTTTAACGGAAGATATTCCCTTTTTCACCATAGCCCTCTAAGGGCTTCCAAATATCACTTTGCAAATTCCAAAAGAGCAGTCTTAGCGAAAGACTTCTGGAGCGCAAAGCTGTAACTCTCTGAAATGAATTAACAGAACACAGAGCTGTTTCTCAGAAAGCTTCTTTCCAGTTTTCAACCGAAGATATTTTCTTTTTCCCATAGCCCTCTATGGGCTTCCAAATATCACTTAGAAAATTCCACAAGAACAGTCTTAGAGAAAGGCTTCTTTAGGTGAAAGCTGTAACACGGTGAGATATTTTAACAGAACACTCATCAGTTTCTCAGAAAGCTTCTTTCCAATTTTTAACGTAAGTTATTTCCTTTTTCACCATAGCCCTCTACGGGCTTCTAAGATCACTTTGCAAATTCTACAAGAACAGTCTTAGCGAAAGGCTTCTGGGAGCAAAGCTGTAATTCTGTGAGATGAACTAACAAAACAAGAAGCAGTTTCTCAGAAATCTTCTTTTCGGTTTTTAATGGAAGAAATGTCCTTGTTCATCATAGCCCTCAATGGGCTTCCAAATTTCACTTTGCAAATTCCACAAGAACAGTCTTAGCGAAAGGCTTTTTGAGGGGAAAGCTGTAACTCTGGTGACGAATTAACAGAACACAAAGCAGTTTCTCAGAAAGCTTCTTTTCAGTTTTTGTCTTAGGATATTCCTTTTTCACCGTAGCCCTCTATGGGCTTCCAAATATCACTTTGCATATTCCAAAAGAACAGCCTTAGTGATCGGCTTCATGATAGGAAAGCTGTAACTCTGTGAGATTAATTAACGGAACACAAAGCAGTTTCTCAGAAAGGTTCTTTCCAGTTTTTAGCGGAAGATATTTCCTTTTTCACCATAGTCCGCTATGGGCTTCAAAATATCACTTTGCAAATTCCACAAGAACAGTCTTAGTGAACGGCCTCTTGAGGGGAAATCTGTAACTCTCTGAGATGAATTAACAGAACACAAAGCAGTTTCTCAGAAATCTTCTTTCCAGTTTTTAACGAAAGATATTTCCTTTTTCACCAAAGTCCTCTATGGGATTACAAATATAAGTTTGCAAATTACACAAGAACAGACTTAGTGAAGGGCTTCTTGAGGGGAAAGCTGTAACACTGTGAGATGAACTAACACAACAAAAAGCAGTTTCTCAGACAGCTTCTTTTCGGTTTTTATCTTAGGATATATCCATTTTCAAAATAGCCCTCTATGGGCTTCCAAATATCACTTTGCAAATTCCACAAGAACAGTCTTATAGAAAGGCTTCTTGAGGGGAAAGCTGTAACTCGGTGAGATGTATTAACAGAACACACGGCAGTTTCTCAGAAAGCTTCTTTCCAGTTTTTAACGGAAGTTACTTCCCTTTTCACCGTAGCCCTCCATGGGCTTCCAAATATCACTTTGCAAATTCCAGAAGAACAGTCTTAGCGAAAGGCTTCTGAAGGGGAAATCTGTAACTCTGTGAGTTGAATTAACAGAACACAAAGCAGTTTCTCACAAATCTTCTTTCCAGTTTTTATCGGAAGTTAGTTCCTTTTTCACCATAGTCCTCTATGGGCTTCCAAATATGACTTTGCAAATTCCACAAGAACAGTCTTAGCGAAAGGCTTCTTGAGGGGGGAAGCTGTAACTCTGTGAGATGAATTAACAGAACACAAAGCAGTCTCTCAGAAAGCTTCTTTCCAGTATTTAACTGAAGATATTTCCTTTTTCACTATAGCCCTCTAGGGGCTTCCAAATATCACTTTGGAAATCCCACAAGAACAGTCTTAGCGAAAGGCTTCTTGAGAGAAAAGCTGTACCTCGGTGATATGTACTAACAGAACACACCGCATTTTCTCAGAATGGTTCTTTCCAGTTTTTAACGGAAGATATTTCCTTTTTCACCTTAGCCCTCTATGGGCTTCCAAATATCACTTTGCAAATTTCACAAAACAGTCTTAGTTAACGGCTTCTTGAGGCGAAAGCTGTAACTCTGTGAGTGAACTAACAAAACACAAAACAGCTTTCCATACAGCTTCTTTTCGGTTTTTATCTTAGGATATTTCCATTTTCAACATAGCCTACTATGGGCATCGAAATATCACTTTGGAAATTCCACAAAAACAGTCTTAGCGGAAGGATTCTTGAGGCAAAAGCAGTAACTCTTTGAGATGAATTAACAGAACACAAAGCAGTTTCTCAGAAAGCTTCTTTTCAGTTTTTAACTGAAGGTATTTCCTTTTTCACCATAGCCCTCTATGGGCTTCAAAATATCACTTTGTAAATTCCACAAGAACAACCTTAGCGAAAGGCTTCCTGAGGTAAAAGAGTAACTGTGAGTTGAATTAACAGAACACAAAGCAGTTTCTCAGAAAGCTTCTTTTCGGATTTTATCTTTCTATATTTCCTTTTTCAACATAGCCCTCTATGGTCTTCCAAATATCACTTTGCAAATTACACAAGAACAGTCTTTGTGAAAGACTTCTTGAGGGGAAAGCTGTAACTCTCTGAGATGAATTAGCAGAACACAAAGCAGTTTCTCAGAAAGCTTCTTTTCAGTTTTTATCTTAGGATATTTCCTTTTTCAGCATAGCCCTCTATGGGCTTCCAAAAACATTTTGCAAATTCCACAAGAACAGTCCTAGCGAAAGGATTCTGGAGATAAAAGCTGTAAATCTGTAAGATGAATTAAAAGAATTCAAAGCAGTTTCTCAGAAACCTTCTTTTCGTTTTTTAACTTACGATATTTCCATTTTCACCATAGGGCTATAGGGTTTCCAAATATCACTTTGCAAATTCCAGAAGAAAAGTCTTAGCGAAAGGCTTCTTGAGGGTAAAGCTGTAACTCTGTAAGATGAATTAACAGAACACAAAACATTTTCTCAGAAACCAACTTTTCAGTTTTTACCTTAGGATATTTCCTTTTTCACCATAGCCCTCTATGGGATTCCAATTATCACTTTGAAAATTCCACATGAACAGTCTTAGCGAAAGTCTTCTTGAGGGGAAAGCTGTAGCTCTGTGAGAGGAACTAACTGAACACAAAGCAGTTTCTCAGAAAGCTTCTTTCCACTTTTTAACTGAGAATATTTCCTTTTTCACCATAGTCCTTTTGGGCTTCCAAATATCACTTTGCAAATTCCACAACAACAGCCTTAGCGAAAGGCTTCCTGAGGTAAAAGAGTAACTGTGAGTTGAATTAACAGAACACAAAGCAGTTTCTCAGAAAGCTTCTTTTCAGTTTTTATCTTAGGATGTTTCCTTTTTCACCATTGCCCTCTATGTGCCTCCAAATATCACTTTGCAATTCCACAAGAACAGTCTTAGTGAACGGCTTCCTGAGGGGAAAGCTGTAGCTCGGTGATATGTACTAACAGAACACACCGCATTTTCTCAGAATTGTTCTTTCCAGTTTTTAACGGAAGATATTTCCTTTTTCACCTTAGCCCTCTATGGGCTTCCAAATATCACTTTGCAAATTTCACCAAACAGTCTTAGTGAACGGCTTTTAGAGGGAAAAGCTGTAGCTCTGTGAGATGAACTAACAGAACACAAAGCATTTTTTCAGACAGCTTCTTTTCGGTAAGTATCTTACGATATTTCCATTTTCACCATAGTCCTCTATGGGCTTCCACATATCACTTTGGAAATTCCTCAAAAACAGTCTTAGCGGAAGGCTTCTTGAGGGGAAAGCTGTAACTCTTTGAGATGAATTAACAGAACACAAAACAGTTTCTCGGAAAGCTTCTTTTCATTTTTAAACTGAAGTTATTTCCATTTTCACCGTAGCCCTCTATGGGATTCCAAATATCACTATGCAAATTCCACAAGAGAAGTAGAAGCGAAAGACTTCTGGAGGAGAAAAGTGTAACTCTGTGAGATGAATTAACAGAACACAAAGCAGTTTCTCAGATATCTTCTTTCCAGTTTTTAACGAAAGATATTTCCTTTTTCACCATAGCCCTCTAGGGACTTCCAAATATCACTTTGCAAATCCCACAAGAACAGTCTTAGCGAAAGCCTTCTTGAGGGGAAAGCTGTAACTCGGTGAGATGCTTTAACAGAACACACGGCAGTTTCTCAAAAAGCTTCTTTCAAGTTTTTAACGGAAGATATTTCCTTTTTCACCATAGCCCTCTAGGAGTTTTCTAATATCACTTAGCAAATTTCACAAGAATAGTCTCAGTGAACTGCTTCTTGAAGGGAAAGCTGTAACTCTGTGAGATGAACTAACAGAACACAAAGCAGTTTATCAGAAAGCTTCTTTACAGTTTGTATCGGAAAATATTTCCTTTTTCACCATTGCCCTCTATGAGATTCTAAATATCACTTTCCAAATATCAGAAGAACAGTCATAGTGAACGGCCTCATGAGGGGAAATCTGTGACACTTTGAGATGAATTAACAGAACACAAAGCAGTTTCTCAGAAAGCTTCTTTTCAGTTTTTATCTTAGGATATTTGCTTTTTCAGCATAGCCCTCTATGGGCTTCCAAAAACATTTTGCAAATTCCACAAGAGCAGTCTTAGCGAAAGGATTCTGGAAATAAAACTGTAAATCTGTAAGATGAATTAAAAGAATTCAAAGCAGTTTCTCAGAAAACTTCTTTTCGTTTTTTATCTTACGATATTTCCATTTTCACCATAGGGCTATAGGGTTTCCAAATATCACTTTGCAAATTCCAGAAGAAAAGTCTTAGCGAAAGGCTTCTTGAGGGTAAAGCTGTAACTCTGTAAGATGAATTAACAGAACACAAAACATTTTCTCAGAAACCAACTTTTCAGTTTTTACCTTAGGATATTTCCTTTTTCACCATAGCCCTCTATGGGATTCCAATTATCACTTTGAAAATTCCACATGAACAGTCTTAGCGAAAGTCTTCTTGAGGGGAAAGCTGTAGCTCTGTGAGAGGAACTAACTGAACACAAAGCAGTTTCTCAGAAAGCTTCTTTCCACTTTTTAACTGAGAATATTTCCTTTTTCACCATAGTCCTTTTGGGCTTCCAAATATCACTTTGCAAATTCCACAACAACAGCCTTAGCGAAAGGCTTCCTGAGGTAAAAGAGTAACTGTGAGTTGAATTAACAGAACACAAAGCAGTTTCTCAGAAAGCTTCTTTTCAGTTTTTATCTTAGGATGTTTCCTTTTTCACCATTGCCCTCTATGTGCCTCCAAATATCACTTTGCAATTCCACAAGAACAGTCTTAGTGAACGGCTTCCTGAGGGGAAAGCTGTAGCTCGGTGATATGTACTAACAGAACACACCGCATTTTCTCAGAATTGTTCTTTCCAGTTTTTAACGGAAGATATTTCCTTTTTCACCTTAGCCCTCTATGGGCTTCCAAATATCACTTTGCAAATTTCACCAAACAGTCTTAGTGAACGGCTTTTAGAGGGAAAAGCTGTAGCTCTGTGAGATGAACTAACAGAACACAAAGCATTTTTTCAGACAGCTTCTTTTCGGTAAGTATCTTACGATATTTCCATTTTCACCATAGTCCTCTATGGGCTTCCACATATCACTTTGGAAATTCCTCAAAAACAGTCTTAGCGGAAGGCTTCTTGAGGGGAAAGCTGTAACTCTTTGAGATGAATTAACAGAACACAAAACAGTTTCTCGGAAAGCTTCTTTTCATTTTTAAACTGAAGTTATTTCCATTTTCACCGTAGCCCTCTATGGGATTCCAAATATCACTATGCAAATTCCACAAGAGAAGTAGAAGCGAAAGACTTCTGGAGGAGAAAAGTGTAACTCTGTGAGATGAATTAACAGAACACAAAGCAGTTTCTCAGATATCTTCTTTCCAGTTTTTAACGAAAGATATTTCCTTTTTCACCATAGCCCTCTAGGGACTTCCAAATATCACTTTGCAAATCCCACAAGAACAGTCTTAGCGAAAGCCTTCTTGAGGGGAAAGCTGTAACTCGGTGAGATGCTTTAACAGAACACACGGCAGTTTCTCAAAAAGCTTCTTTCAAGTTTTTAACGGAAGATATTTCCTTTTTCACCATAGCCCTCTAGGAGTTTTCTAATATCACTTAGCAAATTTCACAAGAATAGTCTCAGTGAACTGCTTCTTGAAGGGAAAGCTGTAACTCTGTGAGATGAACTAACAGAACACAAAGCAGTTTATCAGAAAGCTTCTTTACAGTTTGTATCGGAAAATATTTCCTTTTTCACCATTGCCCTCTATGAGATTCTAAATATCACTTTCCAAATTTCAGAAGAACAGTCATAGTGAACGGCCTCATGAGGGGAAATCTGTGACACTTTGAGATGAATTAACAGAACACAAAGCAGTTTCTCAGAAAGCTTCTTTTCAGTTTTTATCTTAGGATATTTGCTTTTTCAGCATAGCCCTCTATGGGCTTCCAAAAACATTTTGCAAATTCCACAAGAGCAGTCTTAGCGAAAGGATTCTGGAAATAAAACTGTAAATCTGTAAGATGAATTAAAAGAATTCAAAGCAGTTTCTCAGAAAACTTCTTTTCGTTTTTTATCTTACGATATTTCCATTTTCACCATTGGGCTATAGGGTTCCCAAATATCACTTTGCAAATTCCAGAAGAAAAGTCTTAGCGAAAGGCTTCTTGAGGGTAAAGCTGTAACTCTGTAAGATGAATTAACAGAACACAAAACATTTTCTCAGAAACCTACTTTTCAGTTTTTACCTTAGGATATTTCCTTTTTCACCATAGCCCTCTATGGGATTCCAATTATCACTTTGAAAATTCCACATGAACAGTCTTAGCGAAAGTCTTCTTGAGGGGAAAGCTGTAACTCTGTGAGAGGAACTAACTGAACACAAAGCAGTTTCTCAGAAAGTTTCTTTCCAGTTTTTAACTGAGGATATTTCCTTTTTCACCATAGCCATTTTGGGCTTACAAATATCACTTTGCAAATTCCACAAGAACAGTGGAAGCGAAAGACTTCGGGAGGGGAAAACTGTAACGCTGTGAGATGAATTAACAGAACACAAAGCAGTTTCTCAGATATCTTCTTTCCAGTTTTTAACGAAACATATTTCCTTTTTCACCATAGTCTTCTATGGGCTTCCAAATATCACTTTGCAAATCCCACAAGAACAGTCTTAGCGAAAGCCTTCTTGAGGGGAAAGCTGTAACTCGGTGAGATGATTTAACAGAACACACGGCAGTTTCTCAAAAAGCTACTTTCCAGTTTTTAACGGAAGATATGTCCTTTTTCACCATAGCCCTCTATGGGCTTCCAAATATCACTTTGCAAATTCCACAAGAACAGTTTTACCGAAAGGCTTCTTGAGAAGAAAGCTGTAAATCTGTGAGATGAATTAACAGAACACAAAGCAGTTTCACAGAAAGCTTCATTTCAGTTTTTATCTTTGGATGTTTTCTTTTTCATCATAGCCGTCTATGTGCCTTCAAATATCACTTTGAAAATTCCACAAGGAAAGTCTTAGTGAACGGCTTCTTGAGGGGAAAACTGTAACTCTGTGAGATGAATTAACAGAACACAAAGCAGTTTCTCAGAGAGCTTCTTTCCAGTTTCTAACCGAGGATATTTCCTTTTAAGCCATAGCCCTCTATGGTCTTCCAAATATCACTTTGCAAGTTTCAAAAGAACAGTCTTAGCGAAAGGCTTCCTGAGGGGAAAGTTGTAACTCTGTGAGATGAATTAACAGAACACAAAGCAGTTTCTCAAAAAGCTTCTTTTCAGTTTTTAACGGAAGATATTTCCTTTTTCAACATAACCCTGTATGGGCTTCCAAATATCACTTTGCAAATTCCACAAGAACAGTCTTAGCGAAAGGCTTTTAGAGGGAAATGTTGTAACTATGTGAGATGAATTAACAGAACACAAAGCAATTTCTCAGAAAGCTTCTTTTCAGTTTTTATCTTACGATATTTCCTTTTTCACCATAGACCTCTATGGGCTTCCAAATCTCACTTTGCAAATTCCACAAGAACAGTCTTAGCGAAAGAATTATTGAGTAGAAAGCTGTAACTCTTTGAGGTGAATTAACAGAACAAAAAGGAGTTTCTCAGAAAGCTTCTTTCCGCTTTTTAACAGAAGATATTTCCTTTTTTACCATAGCGATCTATGGGCTTCCAAATATCATTGTGCAAATCCCACAACAACAGTCTTAGCGAAAGGCTTCTTGAAGGGAAAGCTGTAACTGGGTGAGGTCTATTATCAGAACACATGGCAGTTTCTCAGAAAGCTTCTTTCCAGTTTTTAACTGAAGATATTTCCTTTTTCACCATAGCCCTCTATGGGCTTCCAAATATCACTTTGCAAATTCGACAACAGCCTTAGCGAAAGGCTTTTAGAGGGAAATGTAACTCTGTGAGATGAATTAACAGAACACAAAGCAGTTTCTCAGAAAGCTTCTTTCCAGTTTTTAACGGAAAATAATTCCTTTTTCACCATAGCCCTCTATGGGATTCTAAATATCACTTTCCAAATTTCAGAAGAACAGTCTTAGTGAACGACCACTTGAGGGGAAATCTGTAACTCTCTGAGATGAATTAACAGAACACAAAGCCGTTTCTCAGAAAGCTTCTTTCCAGTTTTTAACGGAAAATAATTCCTTTTTCACCATAGCCCTCTATGGGATTCGAAATATCACTTTCCAAATTTCAGAAGAACAGTCTTAGTGAACGGCCTCTTGAGGGGAAATCTGTAACTCTCTGAGATGAATGAACAGAACACAAAGCAGTTTCTCAGAAAGCTTCTTTCCAGTTTTTAACGGAAGATATGTCCTTTTTCACCATAGCCCTCTATGGGCTTGCAAATATCTCTTTGCAAATTCCACAAGAACAGTCTTACCGAAAGGCTTCTGGAGGGGAAACCTGTAACTCTGTGAGATGAATTAACAGAACACAAAGCAGTTTCTCAGAAAGCTTCTTTCCAGTTTTTAACTGAAGATATTTCCTTTTTCACCATAGCCCTCTAAGGGCTTCCAAATATCACATTGCAAATGCCACAAGAACAGTCTTAGCGAAAGGCTTCTAGAGGGGAAAGCTGTAACTCGGTTAGATGTATTAACAGAACACACGGCAGTATCTCAGAATGCTTCTTTCCAGTTTTTAACGGAAGATATTTCCTTTTTCACCATAGCCCTGTAAGGGCTTCCAAATATCACTTTGCAAATTCCAAAAGAGCAGTCTTAGTGAAAGACTTCTGGAGCGGAAAGCTGTAACTCTCTGAAATGAATTAACAGAACACAGAGCTGTTTCTCAGAAAGCTTCTTTCCAGTTTTCAACCGAAGATATTTTCTTTTTCCCATAGCCCTCTATGGGCTTCCAAATATCACTTAGAAAATTCCACAAGAACAGTATTAGCGAAAGGCTTCTTGAGGTGAAAGCTGTAACACTGTGAGATGTTTTAACAGAACACACATCAGTTTCTCAGAAAGCTTCTTTCCAATTTTTAACGTAAGTTATTTCCTTTTTCACCATAGCCCTCTACGGGCTTCTAAGGTCACTTTGCAAATTCCACAAGAACAGTCTTAGCGAAAGGCTTCTGGGAGCAAAGCTGTAATTCTGTGAGATGAACTAACAAAACACGAAGCAGTTTCTCAGGTTTTTAATGGAAGAAATGTCCTTTTTCATCATAGCCCTCCATGGGCTTCCAAATTTCACTTTGCCAATTCCACAAGAACAGTCTTAGCGAAAGGCTTTTTGAGGGGAAAGCTGTAACTCTGGTTACGAATTAACAGAACACAAAGCAGTTTCTCAGAAAGCTTCTTTTCAGTTTTTGTCTTAGGATATTTCCTTTTTCACCGTAGCCCTCTATGGGCTTCCAAATATCACTTTGCATATTCCAAAAGAACAGCCTTAGTGATCGGCTTCATGATAGGAAAGCTGTAACTCTGTGAGATTAATTAACGGAACACAAAGCAGTTTCTCAGAAAGGTTCTTTCCAGTTTTTAGCGGAAGATATTTCCTTTTTCACCATAGTCCACTATGGGCTTCAAAGTATCACTTTGCAAATTCCACAAGAACAGTCTTAGTGAACGGCCTCTTGAGGGGAAAACTGTAACTCTCTGAGATGAATTAACAGAACACAAAGCAGTTTCTCAGAAATCTTCTTTCCAGTTTTTAACGAAAGATATTTCCTTTTTCACCAAAGTCCTCTATGGGATTACAAATATCAGTTTGCAAATTTCACAAGAACAGTCTTAGTGAAGGGCTTCTTGAGGGGAAAGCTGTAACACTGTGAGATGAATTAACACAACACAAAACAGTTTCTCAGACAGCTTCTTTTCGGTTTTTATCCTAGGATATTTCCATTTTCAAAATAGCCCTCTATGGGCTTCCAAGTATCACTTTGCAAATTCCACAAGAACAGTCTTATAGAAAGGCTTCTTGAGGGGAATGCTGTAACTCGGTGAGATGTATTAACAGAACACACGGCAGTTTCTCAGAAAGCTTCTTTCCAGTTTTTAACGGAAGTTATTTCCCTTTTCACCGTAGCCCTCCATGGGCTTCCAAATATCACTTTGCAAATTCCAGAAGAACAGTCTTAGCGAAAGGCTTCTGAAGGGGAAATCTGTAACTCTGTGAGTTGAATTAACAGAACACAAAGCAGTTTCTCACAAATCTTCTTTCCAGTTTTTAACGGAAGTTAGTTCCTTTTTCACCATAGTCCTCTATGGGCTTCCAAATATGACTTTGGAAATTCCAGAAGAACAGTCTTAGCGAAAGGCTTCTTGAGGGGGGAAGCTGTAACTCTGTGAGATGAATTAACAGAACACAAAGCAGTCTCTCAGAAAGCTTCTTTCCAGTATTTAACTGAAGATATTTCCTTTTTCACTATAGCCCTCTATGGGCTTCCAAATATCACTTTGGAAATCCCACAAGAACAGTCTTAGCGAAAGGCTTCTTGAGAGGAAAGCTGTACCTCGGTGATATGTACTAACAGAACACACCGCATTTTCTCAGAATGGTTCTTTCCAGTTTTTAACGGAAGATATTTCCTTTTTCACCTTAGCCCTCTATGGGCTTCCAAATAACACTTTGCAAATTTCACAAAACAGTCTTAGTTAACGGCTCCTTGAGGGGAAAGCTGTAACTCTGTGAGTGAACTAACAAAACACAAAGCAGCTTTCCATACAGCTTCTTTTCGGTTTTTATCTTAGGATATTTCCATTTTCACCATAGCCTACTTTGGGTATCGAAATATCACTTTGGAAATTCCACAAAAACAGTCTTAGCGGAAGAATTCTTGAGGCAAAAGCAGTAACTCTTTGAGATGAATTAACAGAACACACAGCAGTTTCTCAGAAAGCTTCTTTTCAGTTTTTAACTGAAGGTATTTCCTTTTTCACCATAGCCCTCTATCGGCTTCAAAATATCACTTTGTAAATTCCACAACAACAGCCTTAGCGAAAGGCTTCCTGAGGTAAAAGAGTAACTGTGAGTTGAATTAACAGAACACAAAGCAGTTTCTCAGAAAGCTTCTTTTCAGTTTTTATCTTAGGATGTTTCCTTTTTCACCATTGCCCTCTATGTGCCTCCAAATATCACTTTGCAATTCCACAAGAACAGTCTTAGTGAACGGCTTCCTGAGGGGAAAGCTGTAGCTCGGTGATATGTACTAACAGAACACACCGCATTTTCTCAGAATGGTTCTTTCAAGTTTTTAACGGAAGATGTTTCCTTTTTCACCTTAGCGCTCTATGGGCTTCCAAATATCACTTTGCAAATTTCACAAAACAGTCTTAGTGAACGGCTTCTTGAGGGAAAAGCTGTAGCTCTGTGAGATGAACTAACAGAACACAAAGCACTTTTTCAGACAGCTTCTTTTCGGTAAGTATCTTACGATATTTCCATTTTCACCATAGCCCTCTATGGGCTTCCACATATCACTTTGGAAATTCCACAAAAACAGTCTTAGCGGAAGGCTTCTTGAGGGGAAAGCTGTAACTCTTTGAGATGAATTAACAGAACACAAAGCAGTTTCTCGGAAAGCTTCTTTTCATTTTTTAACTGAAGTTATTTCCATTTTCACCATAGCCCTCTATGGGATTCCAATTATCACTTTGAAAATTCCACATGAACAGTCTTAGCGAAAGTCTTCTTGAGGGGAAAGCTGTAACTCTGTGAGAGGAACTAACTGAACACAAAGCAGTTTCTCAGAAAGTTTCTTTCCAGTTTTTAACTGAGGATATTTCCTTTTTCACCATAGCCCTTTTGGGCTTCCAAATATCACTTTGCAAATTCCACAACAACAGTCTTACCGAAAGGCTTCTTGAGGGGAAAGCTCTAACTCTGTGAGATGAATTAACAGAACACAAAGCATTTTCTCACAAATCTTCTTTCCAGTTTTTAACGGAGGATATTTCCTTTCTCACCATAGTCCTCTATGGGCTTCCAAATATCACATTGCAAATCCCACAAGAACAGTCTTAGCGAAAGGCTTCTTGAGAGGAAAGCTGTAACTCAGTGAGACGTATTTACAGAAGACACGGCATTTTCTCAGAATGCTTCTTTCCAGTTTTTAACGGAAGATATTTCCTTTGTCACCATAGTCCTCTATGGGTTTCCAAATATCACTTTCCAAATTTCACAAAACAGTCTTAATGAACGGCTTCTTGAGGGAAAAGCTGTAGCTCTGTGAGATGAACTAACAGAACACAAAGCAGTTTTTCAGACAGCTTCTCTTCGGTAAGTATCTTAGGATATTTCCATTTTCACCATAGCCCTCTATGGGCTTCCACATATCACTTTGGAAATTCCTCAAAAACAGTCTTAGCGGAAGGCTTCTTGAGTGGAAAGCTGTAATTCTTTGAGATGAATTAACAGAACACAAAGCAGTTTCTCGGAAAGCTTCTTTTGATTTTTTAATTGAAGGTATTTCCATTTTCACCATAGCCCTCTATGGGATTCCAAATATCACTTTGCAAATTCCACAAGAACAGTGGAAGCGAAAGACTTCGGGAGGGGAAAACTGTAACGCTGTGAGATGAATTAACAGAACACAAAGCAGTTTCTCAGATATCTTCTTTCCAGTTTTTAACGAAACATATTTCCTTTTTCACCATAGTCTTCTATGGGCTTCCAAATATCACTTTGCAAATCCCACAAGAACAGTCTTAGCGAAAGCCTTCTTGAGGGGAAAGCTGTAACTCGGTGAGATGATTTAACAGAACACACGGCAGTTTCTCAAAAAGCTTCTTTCCAGTTTTTAACGGAAGATATGTCCTTTTTCACCATAGCCCTCTATGGGCTTCCAAATATCACTTTGCAAATTCCACAAGAACAGTTTTACCGAAAGGCTTCTTGAGAAGAAAGCTGTAAATCTGTGAGATGAATTAACAGAACACAAAGCAGTTTCACAGAAAGCTTCATTTCAGTTTTTATCTTTGGATGTTTTCTTTTTCATCATAGCCCTCTATGTGCCTTCAAATATCACTTTGAAAATTCCACAAGGAAAGTCTTAGTGAACGGCTTCTTGAGGGGAAAACTGTAACTCTGTGAGATGAATTAACAGAACACAAAGCAGTTTCTCAGAGAGCTTCTTTCCAGTTTCTAACCGAGGATATTTCCTTTTAAGCCATAGCCCTCTATGGTCTTCCAAATATCACTTTGCAAGTTTCAAAAGAACAGTCTTAGCGAAAGGCTTCCTGAGGGGAAAGTTGTAACTCTGTGAGATGAATTAACAGAACACAAAGCAGTTTCTCAAAAAGCTTCTTTTCAGTTTTTAACGGAAGATATTTCCTTTTTCAACATAACCCTGTATGGGCTTCCAAATATCACTTTGCAAATTCCACAAGAACAGTCTTAGCGAAAGGCTTTTAGAGGGAAATGTTGTAACTATGTGAGATGAATTAACAGAACACAAAGCAATTTCTCAGAAAGCTTCTTTTCAGTTTTTATCTTACGATATTTCCTTTTTCACCATAGACCTCTATGGGCTTCCAAATCTCACTTTGCAAATTCCACAAGAACAGTCTTAGCGAAAGAATTATTGAGTAGAAAGCTGTAACTCTTTGAGGTGAATTAACAGAACAAAAAGGAATTTCTCAGAAAGCTTCTTTCCGCTTTTTAACAGAAGATATTTCCTTTTTTACCATAGCGATCTATGGGCTTCCAAATATCATTGTGCAAATCCCACAACAACAGTCTTAGCGAAAGGCTTCTTGAAGGGAAAGCTGTAACTGGGTGAGGTCTATTATCAGAACACATGGCAGTTTCTCAGAAAGCTTCTTTCCAGTTTTTAACTGAAGATATTTCCTTTTTCACCATAGCCCTCTATGGGCTTCCAAATATCACTTTGCAAATTCGACAACAGCCTTAGCGAAAGGCTTTTAGAGGGAAATGTAACTCTGTGAGATGAATTAACAGAACACAAAGCAGTTTCTCAGAAAGCTTCTTTCCAGTTTTTAACGGAAAATAATTCCTTTTTCACCATAGCCCTCTATGGGATTCTAAATATCACTTTCCAAATTTCAGAAGAACAGTCTTAGTGAACGGCCTCTTGAGGGGAAATCTGTAACTCTCTGAGATGAATTAACAGAACACAAAGCCGTTTCTCAGAAAGCTTCTTTCCAGTTTTTAACAGAAAATAATTCCTTTTTCACCATAGCCCTCTATGGGATTCTAAATATCACTTTCCAAATTTCAGAAGAACAGTCTTAGTGAACGGCCTCTTGAGGGGAAATCTGTAACTCTCTGAGATGAATGAACAGAACACAAAGCAGTTTCTCAGAAAGCTTCTTTCCAGTTTTTAACGGAAGATATGTCCTTTTTCACCATAGCCCTCTATGGGCTTGCAAATATCTCTTTGCAAATTCCACAAGAACAGTCTTACCGAAAGGCTTCTTGAGAAGAAAGCTGTAACACTGTGAGATGAATTAAAAGAAAACAAAGCAGTTTCTCAGAAAATTTCTTTCCAGTTTTTAATGGAAGATATGTCCTTTTTCACCATAGCCCTCTATGGGATTCCAAATATCACTTTGCAAATTCCACAAGAACAGTCTTCGCGAAAGGCTTCTGGAGGGGAAACCTGTAACTCTGTGAGATGAATTAACAGAACACAAAGCAGTTTCTCAGAAAGCTTCTTTCCAGTTTTTAACTGAAGATATTTCCTTTTTCACCATAGCCCTCTAAGGGCTTCCAAATATCACATTGCAAATGCCACAAGAACAGTCTTAGCGAAAGGCTTCTAGAGGGGAAAGCTGTAACTCGGTTAGATGTATTAACAGAACACACGGCAGTATCTCAGAATGCTTCTTTCCAGTTTTTAACGGAAGATATTTCCTTTTTCACCATAGCCCTGTAAGGGCTTCCAAATATCACTTTGCAAATTCCAAAAGAGCAGTCTTAGTGAAAGACTTCTGGAGCGGAAAGCTGTAACTCTCTGAAATGAATTAACAGAACACAGAGCTGTTTCTCAGAAAGCTTCTTTCCAGTTTTCAACCGAAGATATTTTCTTTTTCCCATAGCCCTCTATGGGCTTCCAAATATCACTTAGAAAATTCTACAAGAACAGTCTTAGCGAAAGGCTTTTTGAGGGGAAAGCTGTAACTCTGGTGACGAATTAAAAGAACACAAAGCAGTTTCTCAGAAAGCTTCTTTTCAGTTTTTGTCTTAGGATATTTCCTTTTTCACCGTAGCCCTCTATGGGCTTCCAAATATCACTTTGCATATTCCAAAAGAACAGCCTTAGTGATCGGCTTCATGATAGGAAAGCTGTAACTCTGTGAGATTAATTAACGGAACACAAAGCAGTTTCTCAGAAAGGTTCTTTGCAGTTTTTAGCGGAAGATATTTCCTTTTTCACCATAGTCCACTATGGGCTTCAAAATATCACTTTGCAAATTCCACAAGAACAGTCTTAGTGAACCGCCTCTTGAGGGGAAAACTGTAACTCTCTGAGATGAATTAACAGAACACAAAGCAGTTTCTCAGAAATCTTCTTTCCAGTTTTTAACGAAAGATATTTCCTTTTTCACCAAAGTCCTCTATGGGATTACAAATATCAGTTTGCATATTTCACAAGAACAGTCTTAGTGAAGGGCTTCTTGAGGGGAAAGCTGTAACACTGTGAGATGAACTAACACAACACAAAACAGTTTCTCAGACAGCTTCTTTTCGGTTTTTATCCTAGGATATTTCCATTTTCAAAATAGCCCTCTATGGGCTTCCAAGTATCACTTTGCAAATTCCACAAGAACAGTCTTCGGGAAAGGCTTCTGGAGGGGAAACCTGTAACTCTGTGAGATGAATTAACAGAACACAAAGCAGTTTCTCAGAAAGCTTCTTTCCAGTTTTTAACTGAAGATATTTCCTTTTTCACCATAGCCCTCTAAGGGCTTCCAAATATCACATTGCAAATGCCACAAGAACAGTCTTAGCGAAAGGCTTCTAGAGGGGAAAGCTGTAACTCGGTTAGATGTATTAACAGAACACACGGCAGTATCTCAGAATGCTTCTTTCCAGTTTTTAACGGAAGATATTTCCTTTTTCACCATAGCCCTGTAAGGGCTTCCAAATATCACTTTGCAAATTCCAAAAGAGCAGTCTTAGTGAAAGACTTCTGGAGCGGAAAGCTGTAACTCTCTGAAATGAATTAACAGAACACAGAGCTGTTTCTCAGAAAGCTTCTTTCCAGTTTTCAACCGAAGATATTTTCTTTTTCCCATAGCCCTCTATGGGCTTCCAAATATCACTTAGAAAATTCCACAAGAACAGTATTAGCGAAAGGCTTCTTGAGGTGAAAGCTGTAACACTGTGAGATGTTTTAACAGAACACACATCAGTTTCTCAGAAAGCTTCTTTCCAATTTTTAACGTAAGTTATTTCCTTTTTCACCATAGCCCTCTACGGGCTTCTAAGGTCACTTTGCAAATTCCACAAGAACAGTCTTAGCGAAAGGCTTCTGGGAGCAAAGCTGTAATTCTGTGAGATGAACTAACAAAACACGAAGCAGTTTCTCAGGTTTTTAATGGAAGAAATGTCCTTTTTCATCATAGCCCTCCATGGGCTTCCAAATTTCACTTTGCAAATTCCACAAGAACAGTCTTAGCGAAAGGCTTTTTGAGGGGAAAGCTGTAACTCTGGTTACGAATTAACAGAACACAAAGCAGTTTCTCAGAAAGCTTCTTTTCAGTTTTTGTCTTAGGATATTTCCTTTTTCACCGTAGCCCTCTATGGGCTTCCAAATATCACTTTGCATATTCCAAAAGAACAGCCTTAGTGATCGGCTTCATGATAGGAAAGCTGTAACTCTGTGAGATTAATTAACGGAACACAAAGCAGTTTCTCAGAAAGGTTCTTTCCAGTTTTTAGCGGAAGATATTTCCTTTTTCACCATAGTCCACTATGGGCTTCAAAGTATCACTTTGCAAATTCCACAAGAACAGTCTTAGTGAACGGCCTCTTGAGGGGAAAACTGTAACTCTCTGAGATGAATTAACAGAACACAAAGCAGTTTCTCAGAAATCTTCTTTCCAGTTTTTAACGAAAGATATTTCCTTTTTCACCAAAGTCCTCTATGGGATTACAAATATCAGTTTGCAAATTTCACAAGAACAGTCTTAGTGAAGGGCTTCTTGAGGGGAAAGCTGTAACACTGTGAGATGAACTAACACAACACAAAACAGTTTCTCAGACAGCTTCTTTTCGGTTTTTATCCTAGGATATTTCCATTTTCAAAATAGCCCTCTATGGGCTTCCAAGTATCACTTTGCAAATTCCACAAGAACAGTCTTATAGAAAGGCTTCTTGAGGGGAATGCTGTAACTCGGTGAGATGTATTAACAGAACACACGGCAGTTTCTCAGAAAGCTTCTTTCCAGTTTTTAACGGAAGTTATTTCCCTTTTGACTGTAGCCCTCCATGGGCTTCCAAATATCACTTTGCAAATTCCAGAAGAACAGTCTTAGCGAAAGGCTTCTGAAGGGGAAATCTGTAACTCTGTGAGTTGAATTAACAGAACACAAAGCAGTTTCTCACAAATCTTCTTTCCAGTTTTTAACGGAAGTTAGTTCCTTTTTCACCATAGTCCTCTATGGGCTTCCAAATATGACTTTGGAAATTCCAGAAGAACAGTCTTAGCGAAAGGCTTCTTGAGGGGGGAAGCTGTAACTCTGTGAGATGAATTAACAGAACACAAAGCAGTCTCTCAGAAAGCTTCTTTCCAGTATTTAACTGAAGATATTTCCTTTTTCACTATAGCCCTCTATGGGCTTCCAAATATCACTTTGGAAATCCCACAAGAACAGTCTTAGCGAAAGGCTTCTTGTGAGGAAAGCTGTACCTCGGTGATATGTACTAACAGAACACACCGCATTTTCTCAGAATGGTTCTTTCCAGTTTTTAACGGAAGATATTTCCTTTTTCACCTTGGCCCTCTATGGGCTTCCAAATATCACTTTGCAAATTTCACAAAACAGTCTTAGTTAACGGCTCCTTGAGGGGAAAGCTGTAACTCTGTGAGTGAACTAACAAATCACAAAGCAGCTTTCCATACAGCTTCTTTTCGGTTTTTATCTTAGGATATTTCCATTTTCACCATAGCCTACTATGGGTATCGAAATATCACTTTGGAAATTCCACAAAAACAGTCTTAGCGGAAGGATTCTTGAGGCAAAAGCAGTAACTCTTTGAGATGAATTAACAGAACACAAAGCAGTTTCTCAGAAAGCTTCTTTTCAGTTTTTAACTGAAGGTATTTCCTTTTTCACCATAGCCCTCTATGGGCTTCAAAATATCACTTTGTAAATTCCACAACAACAGCCTTAGCGAAAGGCTTCCTGAGGTAAAAGAGTAACTGTGAGTTGAATTAACAGAACACAAAGCAGTTTCTCAGAAAGCTTCTTTTCAGTTTTTATCTTAGGATGTTTCCTTTTTCACCATTGCCCTCTATGTGCCTCCAAATATCACTTTGCAATTCCACAAGAACAGTCTTAGTGAACGGCTTCCTGAGGGGAAAGCTGTAGCTCGGTGATATGTACTAACAGAACACACCGCATTTTCTCAGAATGGTTCTTTCCAGTTTTTAACGGAATATATTTCCTTTTTCACCTTAGCCCTCTATGGGCTTCCAAATATCACTTTGCAAATTTCACAAAACAGTCTTAGTGAACGGCTTCTTGAGGGAAAAGCTGTAGCTCTGTGAGATGAACTAACAGAACACAAAGCACTTTTTCAGACAGCTTCTTTTCGGTAAGTATCTTACGATATTTCCATTTTCACCATAGCCCTCTATGGGCTTCCACATATCACTTTGGAAATTCCTCAAAAACAGTCTTAGCGGAAGGCTTCTTGAGGGGAAAGCTGTAACTCTTTGAGATGAATTAACAGAACACAAAGCAGTTTCTCGGAAAGCTTCTTTTCATTTTTTAACTGAAGTTATTTCCATTTTCACCATAGCCCTCTATGGGATTCCAAATATCACTATGCAAATTCCACAAGAACAGTGGAAGCGAAAGACTTCGGGAGGGGAAAACTGTAACACTGTGAGATGAATTAACAGAACACAAAGCAGTTTCTCAGATATCTTCTTTCCAGTTTTTAACGAAAGATATTTCCTTTTTCACCATAGCCCTCTAGGGACTTCCAAATATCACTTTGCAAATCCCACAAGAACAGTCTTAGCGAAAGCCTTCTTGAGGGGAAAGCTGTAACTCGGTGAGATGCTTTAACAGAACACACGGCAGTTTCTCAAAAAGCTTCTTTCCAGTTTTTAACGGAAGATATTTCCTTTTTCACCATAGCCCTCTAGGAGTTTTCTAATATCACTTTGCAAATTTCACAAGAATAGTCTCAGTGAACTGCTTCTTGAAGGGAAAGCTGTAACTCTATGAGATGAACTAACAGAACACAAAGCAGTTTATCAGAAAGCTTCTTTACAGTTTGTATCGGAAAATATTTCCTTTTTCAACATTGCCCTCTATGAGATTCTAAATATCACTTTCCAAATTTCAGAAGAACAGTCTTAGTGAACGGCCTCATGAGGGGAAATCTGTGACACTTTGAGATGAATTAACAGAACACAAAGCAGTTTCTCAGAAAGCTTCTTTTCGGATTTTATCTTACTATATTTCCTTTTTCAACATAGCCCTCTATGGTCTTCCAAATATCACTTTGCAAATTACACAAGAACAGTCTTTGTGAAAGACTTCTTGAGGGGAAAGCTGTAACTCTCTGAGATGAATTAACAGAACACAAAGCAGTTTCTCAGAAAGCTTCTTTTCAGTTTTTATCTTAGGATATTTCCTTTTTCAGCATAGCCCTCTATGGGCTTCCAAAAACAATTTGCAAATTCCACAAGAACAGTCTTAGCGAAAGGATTCTGGAGATAAAAGCTGTAAATCTGTAAGATGAATTAAAAGAATTCAAAGCAGTTTCTCAGAAACCTTCTTTTCGTTTTTAATCTTACGATATTTCCATTTTCACCATAGGGCTATAGGGTTTCCAAATATCACTTTGCAAATACCAGAAGAAAAGTCTTAGCGAAAGGCTTCTTGAGGGTAAAGCTGTAACTCTGTAAGATGAATTAACAGAACACAAAACATTTTCTCAGAAACCTACTTTTCAGTTTTTACCTTAGGATATTTCCTTTTTCACCATAGCCCTCTATGGGATTCCAATTATCACTTTGAAAATTCGACATGAACAGTCTTAGCGAATGTCTTCTGGAGGGGAAAGCTGTAACTCTGTGAGAGGAACTAACTGGACACAAAGCAGTTTCTCAGAAAGCTTCTTTCCAGTTTTTAACTGAGGATATTTCCTTTTTCACCATAGACCTCTATGGTCTTCCAAATATCACTTTGCAAATTCCACAAGAACAGTCTTAGCGAAACGCTTCTTGAGGGGAAAGCTCTAACTCTGTGAGATGAATTAACAGAACACAAAGCATTTTCTCACAAATCTTCTTTCCAGTTTTTAACGGAGGATATTTCCTTTCTCACCATAGTCCTCTATGGGCTTCCAAATATCACATTGCAAATCCCACAAGAACAGTCTTAGCGAAAGGCTTCTTGAGAGGAAAGGTGTAACTCAGTGAGACGTATTAACAGAAGACACGGCATTTTCTCAGAATGCTTCTTTCCAGTTTTTAACGGAAGATATTTCCTTTGTCACCATAGTCCTCTATGGGTTTCCAAATATCACTTTCCAAATTTCACAAAACAGTCTTAATGAACGGCTTCTTGAGGGAAAAGCTGTAGCTCTGTGAGATGAACTAACAGATCACAAAGCAGTTTTTCAGACAGCTTCTCTTCGGTAAGTATCTTAGGATATTTCCATTTTCACCATAGCCCTCTATGGGCTTGCACATATCACTTTGGAAATTCCTCAAAAACAGTCTTAGACGAAGGCTTCTTGATTGGAAAGCTGTAATTCTTTGAGATGAATTAACAGAACACAAAGCAGTTTCTCGGAAAGCTTCTTTTCATTTTTTAATTGAAGGTATTTCCATTCTCACCATAGCCCTCTATGGGATTCCAAATATCACTATGCAAATTCCACAAGAACAGTGGAAGCGAAAGACTTCGGGAGGGGAAAACTGTAACGCTGTGAGATGAATTAACAGAACACAAAGCAGTTTCTCAGATATCTTCTTTGCAGTTTTTAACGAAAGATATTTCATTTTTCACCATAGTCTTCTATGGGCTTCCAAATATCACTTTGCAAATCCCACAAGAAGAGTCTTAGCGAAAGCCTTCTTGAGGGGAATGCTGTAACTCGATGAGATGCTTTAACAGAACACACGGCAGTTTCTCAAAAAGCTTCTTTCCAGTTTTTAACGGAAGATATGTCCTTTTTCACCATAGCCCTCTATGGGCTTCCAAATATCACTTTGCAAATTCCACAAGAACAGTTTTACCGAAAGGCTTCTTGAGAAGAAAGCTGTAAATCTGTGAGATGAATTAACAGAACACAAAGCAGTTTCACAGAAAGCTTCATTTCAGTTTTTATCTTTGGATGTTTTCTTTTTCATCATAGCCCTCTAGTGCCTTCAAATATCACTTTGAAAATTCCACAAGAAAAGTCTTAGTGAACGGCTTCTTGAGGGGAAAACTGTAACTCTGTGAGGTGAATTAACAGAACACAAAGCAGTTTCTCAGATAGCTTCTTTCCAGTTTCTAACGGAGGATATTTCCTTTTAAGCCATAGCCCTCTATGGGCTTCCAAATATCACTTTGCAAGTTTCACAAGAACAGTCTTAGCGAAAGGCTTCCTGAGGGGAAAGTTGTAACTCTGTGAGATGAATTAACAGAACACAAAGCAGTTTCTCAAAAAGCTTCTTTTCAGTTTTTAACCGAAGATATTTCCTTTTTCAACATAACCCTGTATGGGCTTCCAAATATCACTTTGCAAATTCCACAAGAATAGTCTTAGTGAAAGGCTTTTAGAAGGAAATGTTGTAACTATGTGAGATGAATTAACAGAACACAAAGCAATTTCTCAGAAAGCTTCTTTTCAGTTTTTATCTTACGATATTTCCTTTTTCACCATAGACCTCTATGGGCTTCCAAATCTCACTTTGCAAATTCCACAAGAACAGTCTTAGCGAAAGAATTATTGAGTGGAAAGCTGTAACTCTTTGAGGTGAATTAACAGAACAAAAAGGAGTTTCTCAGAAAGCTTCTTTCCGCTTTTTAACAGAAGATATTTCCTTTTTTACCATAGCGATCTATGGGCTTCCAAATATCATTGTGCAAATCCCACAGCAACAGTCTTAGCGAAAGGCTTCTTGAAGGGAAAGCTGTAACTGGGTGAGGTCTATTATCAGAACACATGGCAGTTTCTCAGAAAGCTTCTTTCCAGTTTTTAACTGAAGATATTTCCTTTTTCACCATAGCCCTCTATGGGCTTCCAAATATCACTTTGCAAATTCGACAACAGCCTTAGCGAAAGGCTTTTAGAGGGAAATGTAACTCTGTGAGATGAATTAACAGAACACAAAGCAGTTTCTCAGAAAGCTTCTTTCCAGTTTTTAACGGAAAATAATTCCTTTTTCACCATAGCCCTCTATGGGATTCTAAATATCACTTTCCAAATTTCAGAAGAACAGTCTTAGTGAACGGCCTCTTGAGGGGAAATCTGTAACTCTCTGAGATGAATTAACAGAACACAAAGCCGTTTCTCAGAAAGCTTCTTTCCAGTTTTTAACGGAAAATAATTCCTTTTTCACCATAGCCCTCTATGGGATTCTAAATATCACTTTCCAAATTTCAGAAGAACAGTCTTAGTGAACGGCCTCTTGAGGGGAAATCTGTAACTCTCTGAGATGAATGAACAGAACACAAAGCAGTTTCTCAGAAAGCTTCTTTCCAGTTTTTAACGGAAGATATGTCCTTTTTCACCATAGCCCTCTATGGGCTTGCAAATATCTCTTTGCAAATTCCACAAGAACAGTCTTACCGAAAGGCTTCTTGAGAAGAAAGCTGTAACACTGTGAGATGAATTAACAGAAAACAAAGCAGTTTCTCAGAAAATTTCTTTCCAGTTTTTAATGGAAGATATGTCCTTTTTCACCATAGCCCTCTATGGGATTCCAAATATCACTTTGCAAATTCCACAAGAACAGTCTTCGCGAAAGGCTTCTGGAGGGGAAACCTGTAACTCTGTGAGATGAATTAACAGAACACAAAGCAGTTTCTCAGAAAGCTTCTTTCCAGTTTTTAACTGAAGATATTTCCTTTTTCACCATAGCCCTCTAAGGGCTTCCAAATATCACATTGCAAATGCCACAAGAACAGTCTTAGCGAAAGGCTTCTAGAGGGGAAAGCTGTAACTCGGTTAGATGTATTAACAGAACACACGGCAGTATCTCAGAATGCTTCTTTCCAGTTTTTAACGGAAGATATTTCCTTTTTCACCATAGCCCTCTAAGGGCTTCCAAATATCACTTTGCAAATTCCAAAAGAGCAGTCTTAGTGAAAGACTTCTGGAGCGGAAAGCTGTAACTCTCTGAAATGAATTAACAGAACACAGAGCTGTTTCTCAGAAAGCTTCTTTCCAGTTTTCAACCGAAGATATTTTCTTTTTCCCATAGCCCTCTATGGGCTTCCAAATATCACTTAGAAAATTCTACAAGAACAGTCTTAGCGAAAGGCTTTTTGAGGGGAAAGCTGTAACTCTGGTGACGAATTAAAAGAACACAAAGCAGTTTCTCAGAAAGCTTCTTTTCAGTTTTTGTCTTAGGATATTTCCTTTTTCACCGTAGCCCTCTATGGGCTTCCAAATATCACTTTGCATATTCCAAAAGAACAGCCTTAGTGATCGGCTTCATGATAGGAAAGCTGTAACTCTGTGAGATTAATTAACGGAACACAAAGCAGTTTCTCAGAAAGGTTCTTTGCAGTTTTTAGCGGAAGATATTTCCTTTTTCACCATAGTCCATTATGGGCTTCAAAATATCACTTTGCAAATTCCACAAGAACAGTCTTAGTGAACCGCCTCTTGAGGGGAAAACTGTAACTCTCTGAGATGAATTAACAGAACACAAAGCAGTTTCTCAGAAATCTTCTTTCCAGTTTTTAACGAAAGATATTTCCTTTTTCACCAAAGTCCTCTATGGGATTACAAATATCAGTTTGCATATTTCACAAGAACAGTCTTAGTGAAGGGCTTCTTGAGGGGAAAGCTGTAACACTGTGAGATGAACTAACACAACACAAAACAGTTTCTCAGACAGCTTCTTTTAGGTTTTTATCCTAGGATATTTCCATTTTGAAAATAGCCCTCTATGGGCTTCCAAGTATCACTTTGCAAATTCCACAAGAACAGTCTTCGGGAAAGGCTTCTGGAGGGGAAACCTGTAACTCTGTGAGATGAATTAACAGAACACAAAGCAGTTTCTCAGAAAGCTTCTTTCCAGTTTTTAACTGAAGATATTTCCTTTTTCACCATAGCCCTCTAAGGGCTTCCAAATATCACATTGCAAATGCCACAAGAACAGTCTTAGCGAAAGGCTTCTAGAGGGGAAAACTGTAACTCGGTTAGATGTATTAACAGAACACATGGCAGTATCTCAGAATGCTTCTTTCCAGTTTTTAACGGAAGATATTTCCTTTTTCACCATAGCCCTGTAAGGGCTTCCAAATATCACTTTGCAAATTCCAAAAGAGCAGTCTTAGTGAAAGACTTCTGGAGCGGAAAGCTGTAACTCTCTGAAATGAATTAACAGAACACAGAGCTGTTTCTCAGAAAGCTTCTTTCCAGTTTTCAACCGAAGATATTTTCTTTTTCCCATAGCCCTCTATGGGCTTCCAAATATCACTTAGAAAATTCCACAAGAACAGTATTAGCGAAAGGCTTCTTGAGGTGAAAGCTGTAACACTGTGAGATGTTTTAACAGAACACACATCAGTTTCTCAGAAAGCTTCTTTCCAATTTTTAACGTAAGTTATTTCCTTTTTCACCATAGCCCTCTACGGGCTTCTAAGGTCACTTTGCAAATTCCACAAGAACAGTCTTAGCGAAAGGCTTCTGGGAGCAAAGCTGTAATTCTGTGAGATGAACTAACAAAACACGAAGCAGTTTCTCAGGTTTTTAATGGAAGAAATGTCCTTTTTCATCATAGCCCTCCATGGGCTTCCAAATTTCACTTTGCAAATTCCACAAGAACAGTCTTAGCGAAAGGCTTTTTGAGGGGAAAGCTGTAACTCTGGTTACGAATTAACAGAACACAAAGCAGTTTCTCAGAAAGCTTCTTTTCAGTTTTTGTCTTAGGATATTTCCTTTTTCACCGTAGCCCTCTATGGGCTTCCAAATATCACTTTGCATATTCCAAAAGAACAGCCTTAGTGATCGGCTTCATGATAGGAAAGCTGTAACTCTGTGAGATTAATTAACGGAACACAAAGCAGTTTCTCAGAAAGGTTCTTTCCAGTTTTTAGCGGAAGATATTTCCTTTTTCACCATAGTCCACTATGGGCTTCAAAGTATCACTTTGCAAATTCCACAAGAACAGTCTTAGTGAACGGCCTCTTGAGGGGAAAACTGTAACTCTCTGAGATGAATTAACAGAACACAAAGCAGTTTCTCAGAAATCTTCTTTCCAGTTTTTAACGAAAGATATTTCCTTTTTCACCAAAGTCCTCTATGGGATTACAAATATCAGTTTGCAAATTTCACAAGAACAGTCTTAGTGAAGGGCTTCTTGAGGGGAAAGCTGTAACACTGTGAGATGAACTAACACAACACAAAACAGTTTCTCAGACAGCTTCTTTTCGGTTTTTATCCTAGGATATTTCCATTTTCAAAATAGCCCTCTATGGGCTTCCAAGTATCACTTTGCAAATTCCACAAGAACAGTCTTATAGAAAGGCTTCTTGAGGGGAATGCTGTAACTCGGTGAGATGTATTAACAGAACACACGGCAGTTTCTCAGAAAGCTTCTTTCCAGTTTTTAACGGAAGTTATTTCCCTTTTCACCGTAGCCCTCCATGGGCTTCCAAATATCACTTTGCAAATTCCAGAAGAACAGTCTTAGCGAAAGGCTTCTGAAGGGGAAATCTGTAACTCTGTGAGTTGAATTAACAGAACACAAAGCAGTTTCTCACAAATCTTCTTTCCAGTTTTTAACGGAAGTTAGTTCCTTTTTCACCATAGTCCTCTATGGGCTTCCAAATATGACTTTGGAAATTCCAGAAGAACAGTCTTAGCGAAAGGCTTCTTGAGGGGGGAAGCTGTAACTCTGTGAGATGAATTAACAGAACACAAAGCAGTCTCTCAGAAAGCTTCTTTCCAGTATTTAACTGAAGATATTTCCTTTTTCACTATAGCCCTCTATGGGCTTCCAAATATCACTTTGGAAATCCCACAAGAACAGTCTTAGCGAAAGGCTTCTTGAGAGAAAAGCTGTACCTCGGTGATATGTACTAACAGAACACACCGCATTTTCTCAGAATGGTTCTTTCAAGTTTTTAACGGAAGATGTTTCCTTTTTCACCTTAGCCCTCTATGGGCTTCCAAATAACACTTTGCAAATTTCACCAAACAGTCTTAGTGAACGGCTTTTAGAGGGAAAAGCTGTAGCTCTGTGAGATGAACTAACAGAACACAAAGCACTTTTTCAGACAGCTTCTTTTCGGTAAGTATCTTACGATATTTCCATTTTCACCATAGCCCTCTATGGGCTTCCACATATCACTTTGGAAATTCCTCAAAAACAGTCTTAGCGGAAGGCTTCTTGAGGGGAAAGCTGTAACTCTTTGAGATGAATTAACAGAACACAAAGCAGTTTCTCGGAAAGCTTCTTTTCATTTTTTAACTGAAGTTATTTCCATTTTCACCATAGCCCTCTATGGGATTCCAATTATCACTTTGAAAATTCCACATGAACAGTCTTAGCGAAAGTCTTCTTGAGGAGAAAGCTGTAACTCTGTGAGAGGAACTAACTGAACACAAAGCAGTTTCTCAGAAAGTTTCTTTCCAGTTTTTAACTGAGGATATTTCCTTTTTCACCATAGCCCTTTTGGGCTTCCAAATATCACTTTGCAAATTCCACAACAACAGTCTTACCGAAAGGCTTCTTGAGGGGAAAGCTCTAACTCTGTGAGATGAATTAACAGAACACAAAGCATTTTCTCACAAATCTTCTTTCCAGTTTTTAACAGAGGATATTTCCTTTCTCACCATAGTCCTCTATGGGCTTCCAAATATCACATTGCAAATCCCACAAGAACAGTCTTAGCGAAAGGCTTCTTGAGAGGAAAGCTGTAACTCAGTGAGACGTATTTACAGAAGACACGGCATTTTCTCAGAATGCTTCTTTCCAGTTTTTAACGGAAGATATTTCCTTTGTCACCATAGTCCTCTATGGGTTTCCAAATATCACTTTCCAAATTTCACAAAACAGTCTTAATGAACGGCTTCTTGAGGGAAAAGCTGTAGCTCTGTGAGATGAACTAACAGAACACAAAGCAGTTTTTCAGACAGCTTCTCTTCGGTAAGTATCTTAGGATATTTCCATTTTCACCATAGCCCTCTATGGGCTTCCACATATCACTTTGGAAATTCCTCAAAAACAGTCTTAGCGGAAGGCTTCTTGAGTGGAAAGCTGTAATTCTTTGAGATGAATTAACAGAACACAAAGCAGTTTCTCGGAAAGCTTCTTTTGATTTTTTAATTGAAGGTATTTCCATTTTCACCATAGCCCTCTATGGGATTCCAAATATCACTTTGCAAATTCCACAAGAACAGTGGAAGCGAAAGACTTCGGGAGGGGAAAACTGTAACGCTGTGAGATGAATTAACAGAACACAAAGCAGTTTCTCAGATATCTTCTTTCCAGTTTTTAACGAAACATATTTCCTTTTTCACCATAGTCTTCTATGGGCTTCCAAATATCACTTTGCAAATCCCACAAGAACAGTCTTAGCGAAAGCCTTCTTGAGGGGAAAGCTGTAACTCGGTGAGATGATTTAACACAACACACGGCAGTTTCTCAAAAAGCTTCTTTCCAGTTTTTAACGGAAGATATGTCCTTTTTCACCATAGCCCTCTATGGGCTTCCAAATATCACTTTGCAAATTCCACAAGAACAGTTTTACCGAAAGGCTTCTTGAGAAGAAAGCTGTAAATCTGTGAGATGAATTAACAGAACACAAAGCAGTTTCACAGAAAGCTTCATTTCAGTTTTTATCTTTGGATGTTTTCTTTTTCATCATAGCCCTCTATGTGCCTTCAAATATCACTTTGAAAATTCCACAAGGAAAGTCTTAGTGAACGGCTTCTTGAGGGGAAAACTGTAACTCTGTGAGATGAATTAACAGAACACAAAGCAGTTTCTCAGAGAGCTTCTTTCCAGTTTCTAACGGAGGATATTTCCTTTTAAGCCATAGCCCTCTATGGTCTTCCAAATATCACTTTGCAAGTTTCAAAAGAACAGTCTTAGCGAAAGGCTTCCTGAGGGGAAAGTTGTAACTCTGTGAGATGAATTAACAGAACACAAAGCAGTTTCTCAAAAAGCTTCTTTTCAGTTTTTAACGGAAGATATTTCCTTTTTCAACATAACCCTGTATGGGCTTCCAAATATCACTTTGCAAATTCCACAAGAACAGTCTTAGCGAAAGGCTTTTAGAGGGAAATGTTGTAACTATGTGAGATGAATTAACAGAACACAAAGCAATTTCTCAGAAAGCTTCTTTTCAGTTTTTATCTTACGATATTTCCTTTTTCACCATAGACGACTATGGGCTTCCAAATCTCACTTTGCAAATTCCACAAGAACAGTCTTAGCGAAAGAATTATTGAGTAGAAAGCTGTAACTCTTTGAGGTGAATTAACAGAACAAAAAGGAGTTTCTCAGAAAGCTTCTTTCCGCTTTTTAACAGAAGATATTTCCTTTTTTACCATAGCGATCTATGGGCTTCCAAATATCATTGTGCAAATCCCACAACAACAGTCTTAGCGAAAGGCTTCTTGAAGGGAAAGCTGTAACTGGGTGAGGTCTATTATCAGAACACATGGCAGTTTCTCAGAAAGCTTCTTTCCAGTTTTTAACTGAAGATATTTCCTTTTTCACCATAGCCCTCTATGGGCTTCCAAATATCACTTTGCAAATTCGACAACAGCCTTAGCGAAAGGCTTTTAGAGGGAAATGTAACTCTGTGAGATGAATTAACAGAACACAAAGCAGTTTCTCAGAAAGCTTCTTTCCAGTTTTTAACGGAAAATAATTCCTTTTTCACCATAGCCCTCTATGGGATTCTAAATATCACTTTCCAAATTTCAGAAGAACAGTCTTAGTGAACGGCCTCTTGAGGGGAAATCTGTAACTCTCTGAGATGAATTAACAGAACACAAAGCCGTTTCTCAGAAAGCTTCTTTCCAGTTTTTAACGGAAAATAATTCCTTTTTCACCATAGCCCTCTATGGGATTCTAAATATCACTTTCCAAATTTCAGAAGAACAGTCTTAGTGAACGGCCTCTTGAGGGGAAATCTGTAACTCTCTGAGATGAATGAACAGAACACAAAGCAGTTTCTCAGAAAGCTTCTTTCCAGTTTTTAACGGAAGATATGTCCTTTTTCACCATAGCCCTCTATGGGCTTGCAAATATCTCTTTGCAAATTCCACAAGAACAGTCTTACTGAAAGGCTTCTTGAGAAGAAAGCTGTAACACTGTGAGATGAATTAACAGAAAACAAAGCAGTTTCTCAGAAAATTTCTTTCCAGTTTTTAATGGAAGATATGCCCTTTTTCACGATAGCCCTCTATGGGATTCCAAATATCACTTTGCAAATTCCACAAGAACAGTCTTCGGGAAAGGCTTCTGGAGGGGAAACCTGTAACTCTGTGAGATGAATTAACAGAACACAAAGCAGTTTCTCAGAAAGCTTCTTTCCAGTTTTTAACTGAAGATATTTCCTTTTTCACCATAGCCCTCTAAGGGCTTCCAAATATCACATTGCAAATGCCACAAGAACAGTCTTAGCGAAAGGCTTCTAGAGGGGAAAGCTGTAACTCGGTTAGATGTATTAACAGAACACACGGCAGTATCTCAGAATGCTTCTTTCCAGTTTTTAATGGAAGATATTTCCTTTTTCACCATAGCCCTGTAAGGGCTTCCAAATATCACTTTGCAAATTCCAAAAGAGCAGTCTTAGTGAAAGACTTCTGGAGCGGAAAGCTGTAACTCTCTGAAATGAATTAACAGAACACAGAGCTGTTTCTCAGAAAGCTTCTTTCCAGTTTTCAACCGAAGATATTTTCTTTTTCCCATAGCCCTCTATGGGCTTCCAAATATCACTTAGAAAATTCCACAAGAACAGTATTAGCGAAAGGCTTCTTGAGGTGAAAGCTGTAACACTGTGAGATGTTTTAACAGAACACACATCAGTTTCTCAGAAAGCTTCTTTCCAATTTTTAACGTAAGTTATTTCCTTTTTCACCATAGCCCTCTACGGGCTTCTAAGGTCACTTTGCAAATTCCACAAGAACAGTCTTAGCGAAAGGCTTCTGGGAGCAAAGCTGTAATTCTGTGAGATGAACTAACAAAACACGAAGCAGTTTCTCAGGTTTTTAATGGAAGAAATGTCCTTTTTCATCATAGCCCTCCATGGGCTTCCAAATTTCACTTTGCAAATTCCACAAGAACAGTCTTAGCGAAAGGCTTTTTGAGGGGAAAGCTGTAACTCTGGTTACGAATTAACAGAACACAAAGCAGTTTCTCAGAAAGCTTCTTTTCAGTTTTTGTCTTAGGATATTTCCTTTTTCACCGTAGCCCTCTATGGGCTTCCAAATATCACTTTGCATATTCCAAAAGAACAGCCTTAGTGATCGGCTTCATGATAGGAAAGCTGTAACTCTGTGAGATTAATTAACGGAACACAAAGCAGTTTCTCAGAAAGGTTCTTTCCAGTTTTTAGCGGAAGATATTTCCTTTTTCACCATAGTCCACTATGGGCTTCAAAGTATCACTTTGCAAATTCCACAAGAACAGTCTTAGTGAACGGCCTCTTGAGGGGAAAACTGTAACTCTCTGAGATGAATTAACAGAACACAAAGCAGTTTCTCAGAAATCTTCTTTCCAGTTTTTAACGAAAGATATTTCCTTTTTCACCAAAGTCCTCTATGGGATTACAAATATCAGTTTGCAAATTTCACAAGAACAGTCTTAGTGAAGGGCTTCTTGAGGGGAAAGCTGTAACACTGTGAGATGAACTAACACAACACAAAACAGTTTCTCAGACAGCTTCTTTTCGGTTTTTATCCTAGGATATTTCCATTTTGAAAATAGCCCTCTATGGGCTTCCAAGTATCACTTTGCAAATTCCACAAGAACAGACTTATAGAAAGGCTTCTTGAGGGGAATGCTGTAACTCGTTGAGATGTATTAACAGAACACACGGCAGTTTCTCAGAAAGCTTCTTTCCAGTTTTTAACGGAAGTTATTTCCCTTTTCACCGTAGCCCTCCATGGGCTTCCAAATATCACTTTGCAAATTCCAGAAGAACAGTCTTAGCGAAAGGCTTCTGAAGGGGAAATCTGTAACTCTGTGAGTTGAATTAACAGAACACAAAGCAGTTTCTCACAAATCTTCTTTCCAGTTTTTAACGGAAGTTAGTTCCTTTTTCACCATAGTCCTCTATGGGCTTCCAAATATGACTTTGGAAATTCCAGAAGAACAGTCTTAGCGAAAGGCTTCTTGAGGGGGGAAGCTGTAACTCTGTGAGATGAATTAACAGAACACAAAGCAGTCTCTCAGAAAGCTTCTTTCCAGTATTTAACTGAAGATATTTCCTTTTTCACTATAGCCCTCTATGGGCTTCCAAATGTCACTTTGGAAATCCCACAAGAACAGTCTTAGCGAAAGGCTTCTTGAGAGGAAAGCTGTACCTCGGTGATATGTACTAACAGAACACACCGCATTTTCTCAGAATGGTTCTTTCCAGTTTTTAACGGAAGATATTTCCTTTTTCACCTTAGCCCTCTATGGGCTTCCAAATAACACTTTGCAAATTTCACAAAACAATCTTAGTTAACGGCTCCTTGAGGGGAAAGCTGTAACTCTGTGAGTGAACTAACAAAACACAAAGCAGCTTTCCATACAGCTTCTTTTCGGTTTTTATCTTAGGATATTTCCATTTTCACCATAGCCTACTTTGGGTATCGAAATATCACTTTGGAAATTCCACAAAAACAGTCTTAGCGGAAGAATTCTTGAGGCAAAAGCAGTAACTCTTTGAGATGAATTAACAGAACACACAGCAGTTTCTCAGAAAGCTTCTTTTCAGTTTTTAACTGAAGGTATTTCCTTTTTCACCATAGCCCTCTATGGGCTTCAAAATATCACTTTGTAAATTCCACAACAACAGCCTTAGCGAAAGGCTTCCTGAGGTAAAAGAGTAACAGTGAGTTGAATTAACAGAACACAAAGCAGTTTCTCAGAAAGCTTCTTTTCAGTTTTTATCTTAGGATGTTTCCTTTTTCACCATTGCCCTCTATGTGCCTCCAAATATCACTTTGCAATTCCACAAGAACAGTCTTAGTGAACGGCTTCCTGAGGGGAAAGCTGTAGCTCGGTGATATGTACTAACAGAACACACCGCATTTTCTCAGAATGGTTCTTTCAAGTTTTTAACGGAAGATGTTTCCTTTTTCACCTTAGCCCTCTATGGGCTTCCAAATATCACTTTGCAAATTTCACAAAACAGTCTTAGTGAACGGCTTCTTGAGGGAAAAGCTGTAGCTCTGTGAGATGAACTAACAGAACACAAAGCACTTTTTCAGACAGCTTCTTTTCGGTAAGTATCTTACGATATTTCCATTTTCACCATAGCCCTCTATGGGCTTCCACATATCACTTTGGAAATTCCACAAAAACAGTCTTAGCGGAAGGCTTCTTGAGGGGAAAGCTGTAACTCTTTGAGATGAATTAACAGAACACAAAGCAGTTTCTCGGAAAGCTTCTTTTCATTTTTTAACTGAAGTTATTTCCATTTTCACCATAGCCCTCTATGGGATTCCAATTATCACTTTGAAAATTCCACATGAACAGTCTTAGCGAAAGTCTTCTTGAGGGGAAAGCTGTAACTCTGTGAGAGGAACTAACTGAACACAAAGCAGTTTCTCAGAAAGTTTCTTTCCAGTTTTTAACTGAGGATATTTCCTTTTTCACCATAGCCCTTTTGGGCTTCCAAATATCACTTTGCAAATTCCACAACAACAGTCTTACCGAAAGGCTTCTTGTGGGGAAAGCTCTAACTCTGTGAGATGAATTAACAGAACACAAAGCATTTTCTCACAAATCTTCTTTCCAGTTTTTAACGGAGGATATTTCCTTTCTCACCATAGTCCTCTATGGGCTTCCAAATATCACATTGCAAATCCCACAAGAACAGTCTTAGCGAAAGGCTTCTTGAGAGGAAAGCTGTAACTCAGTGAGACGTATTTACAGAAGACACGGCATTTTCTCAGAATGCTTCTTTCCAGTTTTTAACGGAAGATATTTCCTTTGTCACCATAGTCCTCTATGGGTTTCCAAATATCACTTTCCAAATTTCACAAAACAGTCTTAATGAACGGCTTCTTGAGGGAAAAGCTGTAGCTCTGTGAGATGAACTAACAGAACACAAAGCAGTTTTTCAGACAGCTTCTCTTCGGTAAGTATCTTAGGATATTTCCATTTTCACCATAGCCCTCTATGGGCTTCCACATATCACTTTGGAAATTCCTCAAAAACAGTCTTAGCGGAAGGCTTCTTGAGTGGAAAGCTGTAATTCTTTGAGATGAATTAACAGAACACAAAGCAGTTTCTCGGAAAGCTTCTTTTGATTTTTTAATTGAAGGTATTTCCATTTTCACCATAGCCCTCTATGGGATTCCAAATATCACTTTGCAAATTCCACAAGAACAGTGGAAGCGAAAGACTTCGGGAGGGGAAAACTGTAACGCTGTGAGATGAATTAACAGAACACAAAGCAGTTTCTCAGATATCTTCTTTCCAGTTTTTAACGAAACATATTTCCTTTTTCACCATAGTCTTCTATGGGCTTCCAAATATCACTTTGCAAATCCCACAAGAACAGTCTTAGCGAAAGCCTTCTTGAGGGGAAAGCTGTAACTCAGTGAGATGATTTAACACAACACACGGCAGTTTCTCAAAAAGCTTCTTTCCAGTTTTTAACGGAAGATATGTCCTTTTTCACCATAGCCCTCTATCGGCTTCCAAATATCACTTTGCAAATTCCACAAGAACAGTTTTACCGAAAGGCTTCTTGAGAAGAAAGCTGTAAATCTGTGAGATGAATTAACAGAACACAAAGAAGTTTCACAGAAAGCTTCATTTCAGTTTTTATCTTTGGATGTTTTCTTTTTCATCATAGCCCTCTATGTGCCTTCAAATATCACTTTGAAAATTCCACAAGGAAAGTCTTAGTGAACGGCTTCTTGAGGGGAAATCTGTAACTCTGTGAGATGAATTAACAGAACACAAAGCAGTTTCTCAGAGAGCTTCTTTCCAGTTTCTAATGGAGGATATTTCCTTTTAAGCCATAGCCCTCTATGGTCTTCCAAATATCACTTTGCAAGTTTCAAAAGAACAGTCTTAGCGAAAGGCTTCCTGAGGGGAAAGTTGTAACTCTGTGAGATGAATTAACAGAACACAAAGCAGTTTCTCAAAAAGCTTCTTTTCAGTTTTTAACCGAAGATATTTCCTTTTTCAACATAACCCTGTATGGGCTTCCAAATATCACTTTGCAAATTCCACAAGAACAGTCTTAGCGAAAGGCTTTTAGAGGGAAATGTTGTAACTATGTGAGATGAATTAACAGAACACAAAGCAATTTCTCAGAAAGCTTCTTTTCAGTTTTTATCTTACGATATTTCCTTTTTCACCATAGACCTCTATGGGCTTCCAAATCTCACTTTGCAAATTCCACAAGAACAGTCTTAGCGAAAGAATTATTGAGTAGAAAGCTGTAACTCTTTGAGGTGAATTAACAGAACAAAAAGGAGTTTCTCAGAAAGCTTCTTTCCGCTTTTTAACAGAAGATATTTCCTTTTTTACCATAGCGATCTATGGGCTTCCAAATATCATTGTGCAAATCCCACAACAACAGTCTTAGCGAAAGGCTTCTTGAAGGGAAAGCTGTAACTGGGTGAGGTCTATTATCAGAACACATGGCAGTTTCTCAGAAAGCTTCTTTCCAGTTTTTAACTGAAGATATTTCCTTTTTCACCATAGCCCTCTATGGGCTTCCAAATATCACTTTGCAAATTCGACAACAGCCTTAGCGAAAGGCTTTTAGAGGGAAATGTAACTCTGTGAGATGAATTAACAGAACACAAAGCAGTTTCTCAGAAAGCTTCTTTCCAGTTTTTAACGGAAAATAATTCCTTTTTCACCATAGCCCTCTATGGGATTCTAAATATCACTTTCCAAATTTCAGAAGAACAGTCTTAGTGAACGGCCTCTTGAGGGGAAATCTGTAACTCTCTGAGATGAATTAACAGAACACAAAGCCGTTTCTCAGAAAGCTTCTTTCCAGTTTTTAACGGAAAATAATTCCTTTTTCACCATAGCCCTCTATGGGATTCTAAATATCACTTTCCAAATTTCAGAAGAACAGTCTTAGTGAACGGCCTCTTGAGGGGAAATCTGTAACTCTCTGAGATGAATGAACGGAACACAAAGCAGTTTCTCAGAAAGCTTCTTTCCAGTTTTTAACGGAAGATATTTCCTTTTTCACCATAGCCCTCTAAGGGCTTCCAAATATCACTTTGCAAATTCCAAAAGAGCAGTCTTAGTGAAAGGCTTCTGGAGCAGAAAGCTGTAACTCTCTGAAATGAATTAACAGAACACAGAGCTGTTTCTCAGAAAGCTTCTTTCCAGTTTTCAACCGAAGATATTTTCTTTTTCCCATAGCCCTCTAAGGGCTTCCAAATATCACTTAGAAAATTCCACAAGAACAGTCTTAGCGAAAGGCTTCTTGAGGTGAAAGATGTAACACGGTGAGATGTTTTAACAGAACACACATCAGTTTCTCAGAAAGCTTCTTTCCAACTTTTAACGTAAGTTATTTCCTTTTTCACCATAGCCCTCTACGGGCTTCTAAGATCACTTTGCAAATTCCACAAGAACAGTCTTAGCGAAAGGCTTCTGGGAGCAAAGCTGTAATTCTGTGAGATGAACTAACAAAACACGAAGCAGTTTCTCAGGTTTTTAATGGAAGAAATGTCCTTTTTCATCATAGCCCTCAATGGGCTTCCAAATTTCACTTTGCAAATTCCACAAGAACAGTCTTAGCGAAAGGCTTTTTGAGGGGAAAGCTGTAACTCTGGTGACGAATTAACAGAACACAAAGCAGTTTCTCAGAAAGCTTCTTTTCAGTTTTTGTCTTAGGATATTTCCTTTTTCACCGCAGCCCTCTATGGGCTTCCAAATATCACTTTGCATATTCCAAAAGAACAGCCTTAGTGATCGGCTTCATGATAGGAAAGCTGTAACTCTGTGAGATTAATTAACGGAACACAAAGCAGTTTCTCAGAAAGGTTCTTTCCAGTTTTTAGCGGAAGATATTTCCTTTTTCACCATAGTCCACTATGGGCTTCAAAATATCACTTTGCAAATTCCACAAGAACAGTCTTAGTGAACGGCCTCTTGAGGGGAAATCTGTAACTCTCTGAGATGAATTAACAGAACACAAAGCAGTTTCTCAGAAATCTTCTTTCCAGTTTTTAACGAAAGATATTTCCTTTTTCACCAAAGTCCTCTATGGGATTACAAATATCAGTTTGCAAATTTCACAAGAACAGTCTTAGTGAAGGGCTTCTTGAGGGGAAAGCTGTAACACTGTGAGATGAACTAACACAACACAAAGCAGTTTCTCAGACAGCTTCTTTTCGGTTTTTATCTTAGGATATTTCCATTTTCAAAATAGCCCTCTATGGGCTTCCAAGTATCACTTTGCAAATTCCACAAGAACAGTCTTATAGAAAGGCTTCTTGAGGGGAAAGCTGTAACTGGGTGAGATATATTAACAGAACACACGGCAGTTTCTCAGAAAGCTTCTTTCCAGTTTTTAACGGAAGTTATTTCCCTTTTCACTGTAGCCCTCCATGGGCTTCCAAATATCACTTTGCAAATCCCAGAAGAACAGTCTTAGCGAAAGGCTTCTGAAGGGGAAATCTGTAACTCTGTGAGTTGAATTAACAGAACACAAAGCAGTTTCTCACAAATCTTCTTTCCAGTTTTTAACGGAAGTTAGTTCCTTTTTCACCATAGTCCTCTATGGGCTTCCAAATATGACTTTGCAAATTCCAGAAGAACAGTCTTAGCGAAAGGCTTCTTGAGGGGGGAAGCTGTAACTCTGTGAGATGAATTAACAGAACACAAAGCAGTCTCTCAGAAAGCTTCTTTCCAGTATTTAACTGAAGATATTTCCTTTTTCACTATAGCCCTCTATGGGCTTCCAAATATCACTTTGGAAATCCCACAAGAACAGTCTTAGCGAAAGGCTTCTTGTGAGGAAAGCTGTACCTCGGTGATATGTACTAACACAACACACCGCATTTTCTCAGAATGGTTCTTTCCAGTTTTTAACGGAACATATTTCCTTTTTCACCTTGGCCCTCTATGGGCTTCCAAATATCACTTTGCAAATTTCACAAAACAGTCTTAGTTAACGGCTCCTTGAGGGGAAAGCTGTAAATCTGTGAGTGAACTAACAAAACACAAAGCAGCTTTCCATACAGCTTCTTTTCGGTTTTTATCTTAGGATATTTCCATTTTCACCATAGCCTACTATGGGTATCGAAATATCACTTTGGAAATTCCACAAAAACAGTCTTAGCGGAAGGATTCTTGAGGCAAAAGCAGTAACTCTTTGAGATGAATTAACAGAACACAAAGCAGTTTCTCAGAAAGCTTCTTTTCAGTTTTTAACTGAAGGTATTTCCTTTTTCACCATAGCCCTCTATGGGCTTCAAAATATCACTTTGTAAATTCCACAACAACAGCCTTAGCGAAAGGCTTCCTGAGGTAAAAGAGTAACTGTGAGTTGAATTAACAGAACACAAAGCAGTTTCTCAGAAAGCTTCTTTTCAGTTTTTATCTTAGGATGTTTCCTTTTTCACCATTGCCCTCTATGTGCCTCCAAATATCACTTTGCAATTCCACAAGAACAGTCTTAGTGAACGGCTTCCTGAGGGGAAAGCTGTAGCTCGGTGATATGTACTAACAGAACACACCGCATTTTCTCAGAATGGTTCTTTCCAGTTTTTAACGGAAGATATTTCCTTTTTCACCTTAGCCCTCTATGGGCTTCCAAATATCACTTTGCAAATTTCACAAAACAGTCTTAGTGAACGGCTTCTTGAGGGAAAAGCTGTAGCTCTGTGAGATGAACTAACAGAACACAAAGCACTTTTTCAGACAGCTTCTTTTCGGTAAGTATCTTACGATATTTCCATTTTCACCATAGCCCTCTATGGGCTTCCACATATCACTTTGGAAATTCCTCAAAAACAGTCTTAGCGGAAGGCTTCTTGAGGGGAAAGCTGTAACTCTTTGAGATGAATTAACAGAACACAAAGCAGTTTCTCGGAAAGCTTCTTTTCATTTTTTAACTGAAGTTATTTCCATTTTCACCATAGCCCTCTATGGGATTCCAAATATCACTATGCAAATTCCACAAGAACAGTGGAAGCGAAAGACTTCTGGAGGGGAAAACTGTAACACTGTGAGATGAATTAACAGAACACAAAGCAGTTTCTCAGATATCTTCTTTCCAGTTTTTAACGAAAGATATTTCATTTTTCACCATAGCCCTCTAGGGACTTCCAAATATCACTTTGCAAATCCCACAAGAACAGTCTTAGCGAAAGCCTTCCTGAGGGGAAAGCTGTAACTCGGTGAGATGCTTTAACAGAACACACGGCAGTTTCTCAAAAAGCTTCTTTCCAGTTTTTAACGGAAGATATTTCCTTTTTCACCATAGCCCTCTAGGAGTTTTCTAATATCACTTTGCAAATTTCACAAGAATAGTCTCAGTGAACTGCTTCTTGAAGGGAAAGCTGTAACTCTATGAGATGAACTAACAGGACACAAAGCAGTTTATCAGAAAGCTTCTTTACAGTTTGTATCGGAAAATATTTCCTTTTTCAACATTGCCCTCTATGAGATTCTAAATATCACTTTCCAAATTTCAGAAGAACAGTCTTAGTGAACGGCCTCATGAGGGGAAATCTGTGACACTTTGAGATGAATTAACAGAACACAAAGCAGTTTCTCAGAAAGCTTCTTTTCGGATTTTATCTTACTATATTTCCTTTTTCAACATAGCCCTCTATGGTCTTCCAAATATCACTTTGCAAATTACACAAGAACAGTCTTTGTGAAAGACTTCTTGAGGGGAAAGGTGTAACTCTCTGAGATGAATTAACAGAACACAAAGCAGTTTCTCAGAAAGCTTCTTTTCAGTTTTTATCTTAGGATATTTCCTTTTTCAGCATAGCCCTCTATGGGCTTCCAAAAACAATTTGCAAATTCCACAAGAACAGTCTTAGCGAAAGGATTCTGGAGATAAAAGCTGTAAATCTGTAAGATGAATTAAAAGAATTCAAAGCAGTTTCTCAGAAACCTTCTTTTCGTTTTTAATCTTACGATATTTCCATTTTCACCATAGGGCTATAGGGTTTCCAAATATCACTTTGCAAATACCAGAAGAAAAGTCTTAGCGAAAGGCTTCTTGAGGGTAAAGCTGTAACTCTGTAAGATGAATTAACAGAACACAAAACATTTTCTCAGAAACCTACTTTTCAGTTTTTACCTTAGGATATTTCCTTTTTCACCATAGCCCTCTATGGGATTCCAATTATCACTTTGAAAATTCCACATGAACAGTCTTAGCGAAAGTCTTCTTGAGGGGAAAGCTGTAGCTCTGTGAGAGGAACTAACTGAACACAAAGCAGTTTCTCAGAAAGCTTCTTTCCAGTTTTTAACTGAGGATATTTCCTTTTTCACCATAGACCTCTATGGTCTTCCAAATATCACTTTGCAAATTCCACAAGAACAGTCTTAGCGAAACGCTTCTTGAGGGGAAAGCTCTAACTCTGTGAGATGAATTAACAGAACACAAAGCATTTTCTCACAAATCTTCTTTCCAGTTTTTAACGGAGGATATTTCCTTTCTCACCATAGTCCTCTATGGGCTTCCAAATATCACATTGCAAATCCCACAAGAACAGTCTTAGCGAAAGGCTTCTTGAGAGGAAAGCTGTAACTCAGTGAGACGTATTAACAGAAGACACGGCATTTTCTCAGAATGCTTCTTTCCAGTTTTTAACGGAAGATATTTCCTTTTTCACCATAGTCCTCTATGGGTTTCCAAATATCACTTTCCAAATTTCACAAAACAGTCTTAATGAACGGCTTCTTGAGGGAAAAGCTGTAGCTCTGTGAGATGAACTAACAGATCACAAAGCAGTTTTTCAGACAGCTTCTCTTCGGTAAGTATCTTAGGATATTTCCATTTTCACCATAGCCCTCTATGGGCTTCCACATATCACTTTGGAAATTCCTCAAAAACAGTCTTAGACGAAGGCTTCTTGAGTGGAAAGCTGTAATTCTTAGAGATGAATTAACAGAACACAAAGCAGTTTCTCGGAAAGCTTCTTTTCATTTTTTAATTGAAGGTATTTCCATTCTCACCATAGCCCTCTATGGGATTCCAAATATCACTATGCAAATTCCACAAGAACTGTGGAAGCGAAAGACTTCGGGAGGGGAAAACTGTAACGCTGTGAGATGAATTAACAGAACACAAAGCAGTTTCTCAGATATCTTCTTTCCAGTTTTTAACGAAAGATATTTCATTTTTCACCATAGTCTTCTATGGGCTTCCAAATATCACTTTGCAAATCCCACAAGAAGAGTCTTAGCGAAAGCCTTCTTGAGGGGAATGCTGTAACTCGATGAGATGCTTTAAGAGAACACACGGCAGTTTCTCAAAAAGCTTCTTTCCAGTTTTTAACGGAAGATATGTCCTTTTTCACCATAGCCCTCTATGGGCTTCCAAATATCACTTTGCAAATTCCACAAGAACAGTTTTACCGAAAGGCTTCTTGAGAAGAAAGCTGTAAATCTGTGAGATGAATTAACAGAACACAAAGCAGTTTCACAGAAAGCTTCATTTCAGTTTTTATCTTTGGATGTTTTCTTTTTCATCATAGCCCTCTAGTGCCTTCAAATATCACTTTGAAAATTCCACAAGAAAAGTCTTAGTGAACGGCTTCTTGAGGGGAAAACTGTAACTCTGTGAGGTGAATTAACAGAACACAAAGCAGTTTCTCAGATAGCTTCTTTCCAGTTTCTAACGGAGGATATTTCCTTTTAAGCCATAGCCCTCTATGGGCTTCCAAATATCACTTTGCAAGTTTCACAAGAACAGTCTTAGCGAAAGGCTTCCTGAAGGGAAAGTTGTAACTCTGTGAGATGAATTAACAGAACACAAAGCAGTTTCTCAAAAAGCTTCTTTTCAGTTTTTAACCGAAGATATTTCCTTTTTCAACATAACCCTGTATGGGCTTCCAAATATCACTTTGCAAATTCCACAAGAACAGTCTTAGCGAAAGGCTTTTAGAGGGAAATGTTGTAACTATGTGAGATGAATTAACAGAACACAAAGCAATTTCTCAGAAAGCTTCTTTTCAGTTTTTATCTTACGATATTTCCTTTTTCACCATAGACCTCTATGGGCTTCCAAATCTCACTTTGCAAATTCCACAAGAACAGTCTTAGCGAAAGAATTATTGAGTGGAAAGCTGTAACTCTTTGAGGTGAATTAACAGAACAAAAAGGAGTTTCTCAGAAAGCTTCTTTCCGCTTTTTAACAGAAGATATTTCCTTTTACACCATAGCGCTCTATGGGCTTCCAAATATCATTTTGCAAATCCCACAACAACAGTCTTAGCGAAAGGCTTCTTGAAGGGAAAGCTGTAACTGGGTGAGGTCTATTATCAGAACACATGGCAGTTTCTCAGAAAGCTTCTTTTCGGATTTTATCTTACTATATTTCCTTTTTCAACATAACCCTCTATGGTCTTCCAAATATCACTTTGCAAATTACACAAGAACAGTCTTTGTGAAAGACTTCTTGAGGGGAAAGCTGTAACTCTCTGAGATGAATTAACAGAACACAAAGCAGTTTCTCAGAAAGCTTCTTTTCAGTTTTTATCTTAGGATATTTCCTTTTTCAGCATAGCCCTCTATGGGCTTCCAAAAACATTTTGCAAATTCCACAAGAACAGTCTTAGCGAAAGGATTCTGGAGATAAAAGCTGTAAATCTGTAAGAAGAATTAAAAGAATTCAAAGCAGTTTCTCAGAAACCTTCTTTTCGTTTTTTATCTTAGGATATTTCCATTTTCACCATAGGGCTATAGGGTTTCCAAATATCACTTTGCAAATTCCAGAAGAAAAGTCTTAGCGAAAGGCTTCTTGAGGGTAAAGCTGTAACTCTGTAAGATGAATTAACAGAACACAAAACATTTTCTCAGAAACCTACTTTTCAGTTTTTACCTTAGGATATTTCCTTTTTCACCATAGCCCTCTATGGGATTCCAATTATCACTTTGAAAATTCGACATGAACAGTCTTAGCGAATGTCTTCTTGAGGGGAAAGCTGTAACTCTGTGAGAGGAACTAACTGAACACAAAGCAGTTTCTCAGAAAGCTTCTTTCCAGTTTTTAACTGAGGATATTTCCTTTTTCACCATAGACCTCTATGGGCTTCCAAATATCACTTTGCAAATTCCACAAGAACAGTCTTAGCGAAACGCTTCTTGAGGGGAAAGCTCTAACTCTGTGAGATGAATTAACAGAACACAAAGCATTTTCTCACAAATCTTCTTTCCAGTTTTTAACGGAGGATATTTCCTTTCTCACCATAGTCCTCTATGGGCTTCCAAATATCACATTGCAAATCCCACAAGAACAGTCTTAGCGAAAGGCTTCTTGAGAGGAAAGCTGTAACTCAGTGAGACGTATTAACAGAAGACACGGCATTTTCTCAGAATGCTTCTTTCCAGTTTTTAACGGAAGATATTTCCTTTTTCACCATAGTCCTCTATGGGTTTCCAAATATCACTTTCCAAATTTCACAAAACAGTCTTAATGAACGGCTTCTTGAGGGAAAAGCTGTAGCTCTGCGAGATGAACTAACAGAACACAAAGCAGTTTTTCAGACAGCTTTTCTTCGGTAAGTATCTTAGGATATTTCCATTTTCACCATAGCCCTCTATGGGCTTCCACATATCACTTTGGAAATTCCTCAAAAACAGTCTTAGTGGAAGGCTTCTTGAGTGGAAAGCTGTAATTCTTTGAGATGAATTAACAGAACACAAAGCAGTTTCTCGGAAAGCTTCTTTTCATTTTTTAATTGAAGGTATTTCCATTTTCACCATAGCCCTCTATGGGATTCCAAATATCACTATGCAAATTCCACAAGAACTGTGGAAGCGAAAGACTTCGGGAGGGGAAAAGTGTAACGCTGTGAGATGAATTAACAGAACACAAAGCAGTTTCTCAGATATCTTCTTTCCAGTTTTTAACGAAAGATATTTCCTTTTTCACCATAGTCCTCTATGGGCTTCCAAATATCACTTTGCAAATCCCACAAGAACAGTCTTAGCGAAAACCTTCTTGAGGGGAATGCTGTAACTCGGTGAGATGCTTTAACAGAACACACGGCAGTTTCTCAAAAAGCTTCTTTCCTGTTTTTAACGGAAGATATGTCCTTTTTCACCATAGCCCTCTATGGGCTTCCAAATATCACTTTGCAAATTCCACAAGAACAGTTTTACCGAAAGGCTTCTTGAGAAGAAAGCTGTAAATCTGTGAGATGAATTAACAGAACACAAAGCAGTTTCACAGAAAACTTCATTTCAGTTTTTATCTTTGGATGTTTTCGTTTTCATCATAGCCCTCTATGTGCCTTCAAATATCACTTTGAAAATTCCACAAGGAAAGTCTTAGTGAACGGCTTCTTGAGGGGGAAACTGTAACTCTGTGAGATGAATTAACAGAACACAAAGCAGTTTCTCAGATAGCTTCTTTCCAGTTTCTAATGGAGGATATTTCCTTTTAAGCCATAGCCCTCTATGGGCTTCCAAATATCACTTTGCAAGTTTCACAAGAACAGTCTTAGCGAAAGGCTTCCTGAGGGGAAAGTTGTAACTCTGTGAGATGAATTAACAGAACACAAAGCAGTTTCTCAAAAAGCTTCTTTTCAGTTTTTAACCGAAGATATTTCCTTTTTCAACATAACCCTGTATGTGCTTCCAAATATCACTTTGCAAATTCCACAAGAACAGTCTTAGCGAAAGGCTTTTAGAGGGAAATGTTATAACTATGTGAGATGAATTAACAGAACACAAAGCAATTTCTCAGAAAGCTTCTTTTCAGTTTTTATCTTACGATATTTCCTTTTTCACCATAGACCTCTATGGGCTTCCAAATCTCACTTTGCAAATTCCACAAGAACAGTCTTAGCGAAAGAATTATTGAGTGGAAAGCTGTAACTCTTTGAGGTGAATTAACAGAACAAAAAGGAGTTTCTCAGAAAGCTTCTTTCCGCTTTGTAACAGAAGATATTTCCTTTTTCACCATAGCGCTCTATGGGCTTCCAAATATCATTTTTCAAATCCCACAACAACAGTCTTAGCGAAAGGCTTCTTGAAGGGAAAGCTGTAACTGGGTGAGGTCTATTATCAGAACACATGGCAGTTTCTCCGAAAGCTTCTTTCCAGTTTTTAACTGAAGATATTTCCTTTTTCACCATAGCCCTCTAGGGGCATCCAAATATCACTTTGCAAATTCGACAACAGCCTTAGCGAAAAGCTTTTAGAGGGAAATGTAACTCTGTGAGATGAATTAACAGAACACAAAGCAGTTTCTCAGAAAGCTCCTTTCCAGTTTTTAACGGAAAATAATTCCTTTTTCACCATAGCCCTCTATGGGATTCTAAATATCACTTTCCAAATTTCAGAAGAACAGTCTTAGTGAACGGCCTCTTGAGGGGAAATCTGTAACTCTCTGATATGAATTAACAGAACACAAAGCAGTTTCTCAGAAATCTTCTTTCCAGTTTTTAACGGAAGGTATGTCCTTTTTCACCATAGCCCTCTATGGGCTTCCAAATATCACTTTGCAAATTCCACAAGAACAGTCTTCGCGAAAGGCTTCTGGAGGGGAAACCTGTAACTCTGTGAGATGAATTAACAGAACACAAAGCAGTTTCTCAGAAAGCTTCTTTCCAGTTTTTAACTGAAGATATTTCCTTTTTCACCATAGCCCTCTAAGGGCTTCCAAATATCACATTGCAAATGCCACAAGAACAGTCTAAGCGAAAGGCTTCTAGAGGGGAAAGCTGTAACTCGGTTAGATGTATTAACAGAACACACGGCAGTATCTCAGAATGCTTCTTTCCAGTTTTTAACTGAAGATATTTCCTTTTTCACCATAGCCCTCTAAGGGCTTCCAAATATCACTTTGCAAATTCCAAAAGAGCAGTCTTAGTGAAAGACTTCTGGAGCAGAAAGCTGTAACTCTCTGAAATGAATTAACAGAACACAGAGCTGTTTCTCAGAAAGCTTCTTTCCAGTTTTCAACCGAAGATATTTTCTTTTTCCCATAGCCCTCTAAGGGCTTCCAAATATCACTTAGAAAATTCCGCAAGAACAGTCTTAGCGAAAGGCTTCTTGAGGTGAAAGCTGTAACACGGTGAGATGTTTTAACAGAACACACATCAGTTTCTCAGAAAGCTTCTTTCCAATTTTTAACGTAAGTTATTTCCTTTTTCACCATAGCCCTCTACGGGCTTCTAAGATCACTTTGCAAATTCCACAAGAACAGTCTTAGCGAAAGGCTTCTGGGAGCAAAGCTGTAATTCTGTGATATGAACTAACAAAACACGAAGCAGTTTCTCAGGTTTTTAATGGAAGAAATGTCCTTTTTCATCATAGCCCTCAATGGGCTTCCAAATTTCACTTTGCAAATTCCACAAGAACAGTCTTAGCGAAAGGCTTTTTGAGGGGAAAGCTGTAACTCTGGTGACGAATTAACAGAACACAAAGCAGTTTCTCAGAAAGCTTCTTTTCAGTTTTTGTCTTAGGATATTTCCTTTTTCACCGCAGCCCTCTATGGGCTTCCAAATATCACTTTGCATATTCCAAAAGAACAGCCTTAGTGATCGGCTTCATGATAGGAAAGCTGTAACTCTGTGAGATTAATTAACGGAACACAAAGCAGTTTCTCAGAAAGGTTCTTTCCAGTTTTTAGGGGAAGATATTTCCTTTTTCACCATAGTCCACTATGGGCTTCAAAATATCACTTTGCAAATTCCACAAGAACAGTCTTAGTGAACGGCCTCTTGAGGGGAAATCTGTAACTCTCTGAGATGAATTAACAGAACACAAAGCAGTTTCTCAGAAATCTTCTTTCCAGTTTTTAACGAAAGATATTTCCTTTTTCACCAAAGTCCTCTATGGGATTACAAATATCAGTTTGCATATTTCACAAGAACAGTCTTAGTGAAGGGCTTCTTGAGGGGAAAGCTGTAACACTGTGAGATGAACTAACACAACACAAAACAGTTTCTCAGACAGCTTCTTTTCGGTTTTTATCCTAGGATATTTCCATTTTCAAAATAGCCCTCTATGGGCTTCCAAGTATCACTTTGCAAATTCCACAAGAACAGTCTTCGGGAAAGGCTTCTGGAGGGGAAACCTGTAACTCTGTGAGATGAATTAACAGAACACAAAGCAGTTTCTCAGAAAGCTTCTTTCCAGTTTTTAACTGAAGATATTTCCTTTTTCACCATAGCCCTCTAAGGGCTTCCAAATATCACATTGCAAATGCCACAAGAACAGTCTCAGCGAAAGGCTTCTAGAGGGGAAAGCTGTAACTCGGTTAGATGTATTAACAGAACACACGGCAGTATCTCAGAATGCTTCTTTCCAGTTTTTAACGGAAGATATTTCCTTTTTCACCATAGCCCTGTAAGGGCTTCCAAATATCACTTTGCAAATTCCAAAAGAGCAGTCTTAGTGAAAGACTTCTGGAGCGGAAAGCTGTAACTCTCTGAAATGAATTAACAGAACACAGAGCTGTTTCTCAGAAAGCTTCTTTCCAGTTTTCAACCGAAGATATTTTCTTTTTCCCTTAGCCCTCTATGGGCTTCCAAATATCACTTAGAAAATTCCACAAGAACAGTATTAGCGAAAGGCTTCTTGAGGTGAAAGCTGTAACACTGTGAGATGTTTTAACAGAACACACATCAGTTTCTCAGAAAGCTTCTTTCCAATTTTTAACGTAAGTTATTTCCGTTTTCACCATAGCCCTCTACGGGCTTCTAAGGTCACTTTGCAAATTCCACAAGAACAGTCTTAGCGAAAGGCTTCTGGGAGCAAAGCTGTAATTCTGTGAGATGAACTAACAAAACACGAAGCAGTTTCTCAGGTTTTTAATGGAAGAAATGTCCTTTTTCATCATAGCCCTCCATGGGCTTCCAAATTTCACTTTGCAAATTCCACAAGAACAGTCTTAGCGAAAGGCTTTTTGAGGGGAAAGCTGTAACTCTGGTTACGAATTAACAGAACACAAAGCAGTTTCTCAGAAAGCTTCTTTTCAGTTTTTGTCTTAGGATATTTCCTTTTTCACCGTAGCCCTCTATGGGCTTCCAAATATCACTTTGCATATTCCAAAAGAACAGCCTTAGTGATCGGCTTCATGATAGGAAAGCTGTAACTCTGTGAGATTAATTAACGGAACACAAAGCAGTTTCTCAGAAAGGTTCTTTCCAGTTTTTAGCGGAAGATATTTCCTTTTTCACCATAGTCCACTATGGGCTTCAAAGTATCACTTTGCAAATTCCACAAGAACAGTCTTAGTGAACGGCCTCTTGAGGGGAAAACTGTAACTCTCTGAGATGAATTAACAGAACACAAAGCAGTTTCTCAGAAATCTTCTTTCCAGTTTTTAACGAAAGATATTTCCTTTTTCACCAAAGTCCTCTATGGGATTACAAATATCAGTTTGCAAATTTCACAAGAACAGTCTTAGTGAAGGGCTTCTTGAGGTGAAAGCTGTAACACTGTGAGATGAACTAACACAACACAAAACAGTTTCTCAGACAGCTTCTTTTCGGTTTTTATCCTAGGATATTTCCATTTTCAAAATAGCCCTCTATGGGCTTCCAAGTATCACTTTGCAAATTCCACAAGAACAGACTTATAGAAAGGCTTCTTGAGGGGAATGCTGTAACTCGTTGAGATGTATTAACAGAACACACGGCAGTTTCTCAGAAAGCTTCTTTCCAGTTTTTAACGGAAGTTATTTCCCTTTTCACCGTAGCCCTCCATGGGCTTCCAAATATCACTTTGCAAATTCCAGAAGAACAGTCTTAGCGAAAGGCTTCTGAAGGGGAAATCTGTAACTCTGTGAGTTGAATTAACAGAACACAAAGCAGTTTCTCACAAATCTTCTTTCCAGTTTTTAACGGAAGTTAGTTCCTTTTTCACCATAGTCCTCTATGGGCTTCCAAATATGACTTTGGAAATTCCAGAAGAACAGTCTTAGCGAAAGGCTTCTTGAGGGGGGAAGCTGTAACTCTGTGAGATGAATTAACAGAACACAAAGCAGTCTCTCAGAAAGCTTCTTTCCAGTATTTAACTGAAGATATTTCCTTTTTCACTATAGCCCTCTATGGGCTTCCAAATGTCACTTTGGAAATCCCACAAGAACAGTCTTAGCGAAAGGCTTCTTGAGAGGAAAGCTGTACCTCGGTGATATGTACTAACAGAACACACCGCATTTTCTCAGAATGGTTCTTTCCAGTTTTTAACGGAAGATATTTCCTTTTTCACCTTAGCCCTCTATGGGCTTCCAAATAACACTTTGCAAATTTCACAAAACAGTCTTAGTTAACGGCTCCTTGAGGGGAAAGCTGTAACTCTGTGAGTGAACTAACAAAACACAAAGCAGCTTTCCATACAGCTTCTTTTCGGTTTTTATCTTAGGATATTTCCATTTTCACCATAGCCTACTTTGGGTATCGAAATATCACTTTGGAAATTCCACAAAAACAGTCTTAGCGGAAGAATTCTTGAGGCAAAAGCAGTAACTCTTTGAGATGAATTAACAGAACACACAGCAGTTTCTCAGAAAGCTTCTTTTCAGTTTTTAACTGAAGGTATTTCCTTTTTCACCATAGCCCTCTATGGGCTTCAAAATATCACTTTGTAAATTCCACAACAACAGCCTTAGCAAAAGGCTTCCTGAGGTAAAAGAGTAACTGTGAGTTGAATTAACAGAACACAAAGCAGTTTCTCAGAAAGCTTCTTTTCAGTTTTTATCTTAGGATGTTTCCTTTTTCACCATTGCCCTCTATGTGCCTCCAAATATCACTTTGCAATTCCACAAGAACAGTCTTAGTGAACGGCTTCCTGAGGGGAAAGCTGTAGCTCGGTGATATGTACTAACAGAACACACCGCATTTTCTCAGAATGGTTCTTTCAAGTTTTTAACGGAAGATGTTTCCTTTTTCACCTTAGCCCTCTATGGGCTTCCAAATATCACTTTGCAAATTTCACAAAACAGTCTTAGTGAACGGCTTCTTGAGGGAAAAGCTGTAGCTCTGTGAGATGAACTAACAGAACACAAAGCACTTTTTCAGACAGCTTCTTTTCGGTAAGTATCTTACGATATTTCCATTTTCACCATAGCCCTCTATGGGCTTCCACATATCACTTTGGAAATTCCTCAAAAACAGTCTTAGCGGAAGGCTTCTTGAGGGGAAAGCTGTAACTCTTTGAGATGAATTAACAGAACACAAAGCAGTTTCTCAGAAAGCTTCTTTTCATTTTTTAACTGAAGTTATTTCCATTTTCACCATAGCCCTCTATGGGATTCCAATTATCACTTTGAAAATTCCACATGAACAGTCTTAGCGAAAGTCTTCTTGAGGGGAAAGCTGTAACTCTGTGAGAGGAACTAACTGAACACAAAGCAGTTTCTCAGAAAGTTTCTTTCCAGTTTTTAACTGAGGATATTTCCTTTTTCACCATAGCCCTTTTGGGCTTCCAAATATCACTTTGCAAATTCCACAACAACAGTCTTACCAAAAGGCTTCTTGAGGGGAAAGCTCTAACTCTGTGAGATGAATTAACAGAACACAAAGCATTTTCTCACAAATCTTCTTTCCAGTTTTTAACGGAGGATATTTCCTTTCTCACCATAGTCCTCTATGGGCTTCCAAATATCACATTGCAAATCCCACAAGAACAGTCTTAGCGAAAGGCTTCTTGAGAGGAAAGCTGTAACTCAGTGAGACGTATTTACAGAAGACACGGCATTTTCTCAGAATGCTTCTTTCCAGTTTTTAACGGAAGATATTTCCTTTTTCACCATAGTCCTCTATGGGTTTCCAAATATCACTTTCCAAATTTCACAAAACAGTCTTAATGAACGGCTTCTTGAGGGAAAAGCTGTAGCTCTGTGAGATGAACTAACAGAACACAAAGCAGTTTTTCAGACAGCTTCTCTTCGGTAAGTATCTTAGGATATTTCCATTTTCACCATAGCCCTCTATGGGCTTCCACATATCACTTTGGAAATTCCTCAAAAACAGTCTTAGCGGAAGGCTTCTTGAGTGGAAAGCTGTAATTCTTTGAGATGAATTAACAGAACACAAAGCAGTTTCTCGGAAAGCTTCTTTTGATTTTTTAATTGAAGGTATTTCCATTTTCACCATAGCCCTCTATGGGATTCCAAATATCACTTTGCAAATTCCACAAGAACAGTGGAAGCGAAAGACTTCGGGAGGGGAAAACTGTAACGCTGTGAGATGAATTAACAGAACACAAAGCAGTTTCTCAGATATCTTCTTTCCAGTTTTTAACGAAACATATTTCCTTTTTCACCATAGTCTTCTATGGGCTTCCAAATATCACTTTGCAAATCCCACAAGAACAGTCTTAGCGAAAGCCTTCTTGAGGGGAAAGCTGTAACTCGGTGAGATGATTTAACACAACACACGGCAGTTTCTCAAAAAGCTTCTTTCCAGTTTTTAACGGAAGATATGTCCTTTTTCACCATAGCCCTCTATGGGCTTCCAAATATCACTTTGCAAATTCCACAAGAACAGTTTTACCGAAAGGCTTCTTGAGAAGAAAGCTGTAAATCTGTGAGATGAATTAACAGAACACAAAGCAGTTTCACAGAAAGCTTCATTTCAGTTTTTATCTTTGGATGTTTTCTTTTTCATCATAGCCCTCTATGTGCCTTCAAATATGACTTTGAAAATTCCACAAGGAAAGTCTTAGTGAACGGCTTCTTGAGGGGAAAACTGTAACTCTGTGAGATGAATTAACAGAACACAAAGCAGTTTCTCAGAGAGCTTCTTTCCAGTTTCTAACCGAGGATATTTCCTTTTAAGCCATAGCCCTCTATGGTCTTCCAAATATCACTTTGCAAGTTTCAAAAGAACAGTCTTAGCGAAAGGCTTCCTGAGGGGAAAGTTGTAACTCTGTGAGATGAATTAACAGAACACAAAGCAGTTTCTCAAAAAGCTTCTTTTCAGTTTTTAACGGAAGATATTTCCTTTTTCACCATAGCCCTCTAGGAGTTTTCTAATATCACTTTGCAAATTTCACAAGAATAGTCTCAGTGAACTGCTTCTTGAAGGGAAAGCTGTAACTCTGTGAGATGAACTAACAGAACACAAAGCAGTTTATCAGAAAGCTTCTTTACAGTTTGTATCGGAAAATATTTCCTTTTTCACCATTGCCCTCTATGAGATTCTAAATATCACTTTCCAAATTTCAGAAGAACAGTCTTAGTGAACGGCCTCATGAGGGGAAATCTGTGACACTTTGAGATGAATTAACAGAACACAAAGCAGTTTCTCAGAAAGCTTCTTTTCGGATTTTATCTTACTATATTTCCTTTTTCAACATAGCCCTCTATGGTCTTCCAAATATCACTTTGCAAATTACACAAGAACAGTCTTTGTGAAAGACTTCTTGAGGGGAAAGCTGTAACTCTCTGAGATGAATTAACAGAACACAAAGCAGTTTCTCAGAAAGCTTCTTTTCAGTTTTTATCTTAGGATATTTCCTTTTTCACTGAAGCCCTCTATGGGCTTCCAAATATCACTTTGAAAATTCCCCAAGAACAGTCTTAGCGAAAGGCTTCTTGACTGGAAAGCTGTAAATCTGTGAGATGAATTAACAGAACACAAAGCAGTTTCTCAGAAAGCTTCTTTCCAGTTTTTAACGGAAGATATTTCCTTCTTCACCATAGCCCTCTATGGGCTTCCAAATATCCCTTTGCCAATTCCACAAGAACAGTCTTAGCGAAAGGCTTCTTGTGTGGAAAGCTGTAACTCTGTGAGATAAATTAACAGAACACAAAGTAGATTCAAAGAAAGCTTCTTTCCAGTTTTTAACGGAAGATATTTACTTTTTCACCATAACCCTCTATGGGATTCCTAATATCACTTTGCATATTCCACAAGAATAGTCTCAGCGAAAGGCTTCTTGATGGGAACACAAAAACTCTTTGAGATGAATTAACAGAACATAAAGGAGTTTCTCAGAAACCTTCTTTACCGTTTTTAACGGAAGATATTTTCATTTTCACCATAGACCTCTATGGGTTTCCAAATATCACTTTCCAAACACCACAAGAACAGCCTTAGCGAAAGACTACTTGAAGGAAAAGCTGTAACTCTGTGAGATGAATTAACAGAACACAAAGCAGTTTCTCAGAAAGCTTCTTTCCAGTTTTTAATGGAAGATATTTCCTTTTTCACCAAAGCCCTCTATGGGCTTCCAAATATCACTTTGAAAATTCCACAAGAAAAGTCTTAGCCAATGGCTTCTTGAGGGGAATGCTGTAACTCTGTGAGATGAATTAACAAAACAAAAAGCAGTTTCTCAGACAGCTTCCTTCCAGTTTTTAACGGAAAATATTTCCTATTTCACCATACCCTCTATGGTCTCCCAAATATCACTTTGCAAATTCCACAAGAACAGTCTTCGCGAACGACTTACTGAGGGCAAAGCTGTAACTTGCTGAGATGAATTAACAGAACACAAAGCAGTTCCTCAGAAAGCTTCTTTCCAGTTTTTTAGGGAAGATATTTCCTTTTTCACCGTAGACGTCTATCGGCTTCCAAATATCACTTTGCAAATTCCACAAGAACAGACTTAGCGAAAGGCTTTTTTGAATGCAAAGCTGTAACTCTCTGAAATGAATTGACAGAACACATAGGAGTTTATCAGAAAGATTCTTTCCAGTTTTTAGCTGAAGATATTTCCTTTTTCACCATAGCCTTCTATGGGCATCCAAATATCCCTTTGCAAATTCCACAAGAACAGCCTTAGGGAAAGACTTCTTGAAGGGAACACTGTAACTCTGTGAGATGAATTAACAGAACACAAAGCAGTTTCTCAGAAAGCTTCTTTCCAGTTTTTAACGGAAGATATTTCCTTTTTCAATATAGCAGTCTAAGGGCTTCCAAATATCACTTTGCCAATTCCACAAGAACAGCTTTAGCGAAAGGCTTCTTGAAGGTAAAGATGCAACTCTGTGAGATGAATTAACAGAATACAAAGCAGTTTCACAGAAAGCTTCTTTCCAGTTTTTAACGGAAGATATTTCCTTTTTCACCATAGCCCTCTATGGGCTTCCAAATATCACTTTGCAAATTCCACAGGAACCGTCTTAGCGAAAGGCTTCTTGAGGGTAAAGCTGTAACTCTGTGAGATGAATTAACAGAACAGAAAGCAGTTTCCCAGAAACCTTCTTTCCAGTTTTTAACTGAAGATATTTCCTTATTCACCGTAGCCCTAAAAGGGTTTCCAAATATCACTTTGCCAATTCCACAAGAACAGTCTTAGCGAAAGGTTTCTAGAGGGGATACCTCTTCCTCGGTGAGATGAATTAAGAGAAAACAAAGCAGTTTCTCAGAAAGCTTCTTTCCAGTTTTTAACGGAAGATATTTCCTTTTTCACCATAGCCCTCTGTGGGTTTCCAAATATCACTTTGCAAATTCCACAAGATCAGTTTTAGCGAAAGACTTCTTGAGGGGAAAGCGGTAACTTTGTGAGGTGAATTAACAGAACACAAAGCAGTTTCTCAGAAAGCTTCTTTACAGTTTGTAACTGAAAATATTTTCTTTTTCATATTAGCCCTCTATGGGCTTCCAAATATCACTTTCCAAATTCCACAAGAACAGTCTTAGCGAAAGGCTTCTTGAGGGGAAAGCTGCAACTCTGTTAGATGAATTAGCAGAACACAAAGCAGTTTCTCAGAAAGCTTCTTTCCACTTTTTCAATGAAGGTATTTCCTTTTTCATCATAGCCCTCTATGGGCTTCCAAATAATGTTTAGAAATTTTACAAGAACAGTCTTACCGAAAGGCTTCTTGAGGGGAAAGATGTAACTCTGTGAGATGAATTAACAGAACACAAAGCAGTTTCCCAGAAAGCTTCTTTCCAGTTTTTAACGGAAGATATTTCCTTTTTCACCATAGCCTTCTATGGGCTTCCAAATATCACTCTGCCAACTCCACAAGAAGAGCCTCAGCGAAAGCTTCTAGAAGGTAAAGATGCAACTCTGTGAGATGAATTAACACAACACAAAGCAGTTTCTCAGAAAGATTCTTTCCGGTTTTTAACGGAAGATATTTCCTTTTTCACCATAGCCCACTATGGGCTTCGAAATATCACTTTGCAAATTCCACAAGAACAGCCTTAGCAAAAGGTTTCTTGAAGGGAAAGATGTAACACTGTGAGATGAATTCACAGAACACAAAGCAGTTTCTCAGAAAGCTTCTTTCCAGTTTTTAACGGAAGATATTTCCTTTTTCACCGTAGCCCTCTATGGGCTTCCAAATATCACTTTGAAATTCCACAAGAACAGTCTTAGTGAAAAGCTTCTTGAGGAGAAAACTGTAGCTCTGTGAGATGAATTAAGAGAACACAAAGCAGTTTCTCAGAAAGCTTCTTTCCAGTTTTTCACTGAAGCGATTTCCTTTTTCACCGTAGTCCTCTAAGGGCTTCCAAATAAACTTTACAAATTCCCCAAGAACAGTGTTAGCGAAAGGCTTCTTGAGGGGAAAGCTGTAACTCTGTGACATGAATTAACAGAAAACAATGCAGTTTCCCAGAAGCTTGTTTCCAGTTTTTAACGGAAGATATTTCCTTTTTCACCATAGCCCTCTATGGGCTTCCAAATATCAATTTGCGAATTCCACAAGTACAGCCTTAGCAAAAGGCTTTTTGAAGGGAAAGCTGTAACTCTGTGAGATGAATTAGCAGAACACAAAGCAGTTTCTCAGAAAGCTTCTTTCCAGTTTTTAACGGAAGATATTTCCTTTTTCACTCTAGCCCTCTATGGGCTTCCAAATATCACTTTGCCAATTCCAGAAGAACAGCCTTAGCGAAAGGCTTCCTGAAGGGAAAGATGTAACTATGTGAGACGAATTTACAGAACAGAAAGCAGTTTCTCAGAAAGCCTCTTTCCAGTTTTGAACGGAAGATATTTCCTTTTTCACCATAGCCCTCTATGGGCTTCCAAATATCACTTTCCATATTCCACAAGAACAGTCTTAGCGATGGGCTTCTTGAGGGGAAAGCTGTAACTCTGTGAGATGAATTAACAGAACACAAAGCCGTTTCTCAGAAAGCTTCTTTCCAGTTTTAAAGGAAGATATTTCCATTTTCACGTTAGCCCTCTATGGGCTTCCAAGTATCACTTTGCAATTTCCTCATTAACAATCTTACCGAAAGGCTTCTTGAAGGGAAAGCTGTAACTCTGTGAGATGAATTAACAGAACACAAAGCAGTTTCTCAGAAAGCTTCTTTCCAGTTTTTAACTGAACATATTTCCTTTTTCACCCTAGCCGACTATGTGTTTCCAAATATCACTTTGCCAATTCCACAAGCACAGTCTTAGCGAAAGGCTTCTTGAAGGGAAAGCTGTAACTCTGTGACATGAATTAACAGAACACAAAGCAGTTTCTCAGAAAGCTTCTTTCCAGTTTTTATCGGAAGGTATTTCCTTTTTCACCCTAGCCCTCTATGGGCTTACGAATATCACCTTGCAAATTCCACAAGAGCAGCCTCAGTGAAAAGCTCCTTGAGGGGAAGCTGTAACTCGGTGAGATGAATTAACAGAATACAAAGCAGTTTCCCAGAAAGATTCTTTCCAGTTTTTAACGGAAGATATTTCCTTTTTCACCGTAGCACTCTATGGGCTTCCGAATATCCCTTTCAAAATTCCACAAGAATATTCTTAGCGAAAAGCTTCTTGAGGGGAAATCTGTAACTTTGTGAGATGAATTAACAGAACACAAAGCAGTTTCTCAGAAAGCTTCTTTCCAGTATTTAACTGAAGATATATCCTTTTCCACCATAGCCCTATATCGGCTTCCAAATATCACTTTGCAAATTACACAAGAACAGTCTTAGCGAAAGGCTTCTTGACAGGAATATTGTAACTCTCTGAGATGAATTAACAGAACACAAAGCCGTTTCTCAGAAAGCTTCCTTCCAGTTTTTAACAGAAATTATTTCCTTTTTCACCCTAGCCCTCTATGGGCTCCCAAATATCACTTTGCAAATTCCACAAGAACAGTCTTAGCGAAAGGCTTTTTAGGGGAAACCTGTAACTCTGTCATATAAATTAACAGAACATGAAGCAGTTTTCCAGAAAGCTTCTTTCCGGTTTTTAAGGGGAGATATCTCCTTTTTCACCATAGCCCACTATGGCCTTCCAAGTATCACTTTCCAAATTCCGCAAGAACAGTCTTAGCGAAGGGATTGTTGAGAGGAAAGCTGAAACTCTCTGACATGAATTAACAGAACACAAAGCAGTTTGCCAGAAAGCTTCTTTCCAGTTTTTACCTGAAGACAATTCCTTTTTCACCACAGCCTTCTCTGGGCTTCCAAATATCACTTTCCAATTTCCACAAGAACACTCTTAGCGAAAGGCTTCTTGAAGCGCAAGCTGTAACTCTCTGAGATGAATTAACAGATCACAAAGCAGTTTTCAGAACCTTCTTTCCAGTTTTTAACGCAAGATATTTCCTTTTTCAATATAGCAGTCTAAGGACTTCCAAATATCACTTTGCCAATTCCACAAGAACAGCCTTAGTGAAAGGCTTCTTGAAGGTAAAGATGCAACTCTGTGAGAATAATTAACAGAACACAAAGCAGTTTCTCAGAAAGCTTCTTTCCAGTTTTTAATGGAAGATATTTCCTTATTCACCGTAGCCCTCTAAGGGTTTCCAAATATCACTTTGCCAATTCCACAAGAACAGTCTTAGCGAAAGGTTTCTAGAGGGGATACCTCTTACTCTGTGAGATGAACTAAGAGAAAACAAAGCAGTTTCTCAGAAAGCTTCTTTCCAGTTTTTAACGGAAGATATTCCCTTTTTCGCCATAGCCCTCTATGTGATTCCAAATATCACTTTTCAAATTTCACAAGAACAGCCTTAGCTGAAGGCTTCCTGAAGGGAAAGCTGTAACTCTGTGAGATGAATTAACAGAACACAAAGCAGTTTCTAAGAAAGCTTCTTTACAGTTTTTAACTGAAGATATTTCCTTTTTCACCATAGCCCTCTATGTGCTCCCAAATATCACTTTGCAAATTCCAAAAGAACAGTCTTAGCGATAGGCTTTTGGAGGCAAAAGCTGTAACTCTCTGACATGATTTAACAGAACACAAAGCAGTTTTTCCGAAAGCTTCCTTACAGTTTTAAACAGAAGATATTTCCTTTTTCACCACAGCCCTCTATGGGCTTCCAAATATCGCTTTGTGAATTCCACAAGAACAGTCTTAGCGAAAGGCTTCTTGAGGGGGGAAGCTGTAACTCTGTGAGACGAATTAAAAGAACACAAAGCAGTTGATCAGAAAGCTTCTATCCAGTTTTTAACGGAAGATATTTCCTTTTTCACCATAGACCTCTAAGGGCTTCCAAATATCACTTTGTAAATTCCACAAGAACATTCTTTGCGAAAAGCTTCTTGAGGGGAATGCAGTAACACTGTGAGATGAATTAAGAGAACACAAAGCAGTTTCTCAGAGAGATTCATTCCAGTTCTTAACTGGAGATATTTCCTTTTTCACCATAGCCCTGTATGGGCTTCCAAATATCACTTTGCCAATTCCACAAGAACAGTCTTAGCGAAAGGCTTCTTGAGAGGAAAGCTGTAATTCTGTGAGATGAATTAACAGAACACAAAGCAGTTTCTCAGAAAGCTTCTTTCCAGCTTTTAACTGAACATATTTACTTTTTCACCGTAGCCCTCTATGGGCTTCCAAATATCACTTTGCCAATTCCACAAGAACAGTCTTAGCGAAAGACTTCTTGAGGGGAATGCTCTAATTGTGTGAGATGAATTAACAGAACACAAAGCAGTTTCTCAGAAAACTTCCTTCCAGTTATTAACTGAAGATATTTCTTCTTCACCATTGCCTTGCATGGGCTTCCAAAATATCACTTTGCAAATTCCAAAAAACAGTCTTAGAGAAAGGCTTCCTGAGGGTAAAGGTGTAACTCTGTGAGATGAATTAACAGAACAGAAAGCAGTTTCTCAGACAGCTTCCTTCCAGTTTTTAACTGAAGATATTTCCTTTTTCACCATAGTCTTCTCTCGGTTTCGAAAGATCTCTTTGCAAATTCCAGAAGAATAGACTTAGCGAAAAGCTTCTTGAGGGGAAAAATGTAACTGTGTGAGATGAATTAACAGAACCTAAAGCAGTTTCTCAGAAAGCTTCCTTCCAGTTTTTAACTAAAGATATTTCCTTTTTCACTGTAGCCCTCTATGGGCTTCGAAATATCTCTTTGCAAATTCCACAAGAACTGTCTTCGCGAAAGGCATCTTGAGGGGAAAGGTGTAACTCTGTTGCATGAATTAACAGTACACAAAGCAGTTTCTCAAACGGCTGCTTTCCAGGTTTTAACTGAAGATATTTCCTTTTTCCCCATAGGCCTCTATGGACTTCCAAATATCACTTTTCAAATTCCACCAGAACAGACTTAGCGAAAGGCTTCTTGAAAGGAAAGCTGTAAATCTGTGAGATGAATTAACAGAACACTAAGCAGTTTCTCAGAAAGCTTCTTTCCAGTTTTCAATGGAAGATATTTCCTTTTTCACCATAGCCCCCTATGGGTTTCAAGATATCACTTTGCAAATTCCACGAGAAGAGTCTTAGCGAAAGGCTTCTTGAGGGGAAAGCTGTAACTCTGTGAGATGAATTAACAGAACACAAAGCAGTTTCTCAGAAAGATTCTTTCCCGTTTTAAACGGAAGATATTTCCTGATTCACAGTAGCCCTATATGGGCTTCCAAATATCACTTTGCAAATTCCATAAGAAGAGTCTTACCGAAACATTCCTTCATGGAGAAGCTGTATCTCTGTGAGAAGAATTAACAGAACACATAGCAGTTTCTCAGAAAGCTTCTTTCCAGTTTTTAATGGAAGATATTTCCTTTTTCACCGAAGCCCTCTATGGGCTTCCAAATATCACTTTGCAAATTCCACATGAACAGTCTTACCGAAAGGCTTCTTCAGGGGAAAGCTGTAACTCGGTGAGATGAATTAACAGAACACAAAGCAGTTTCTCAGAGAGCTTCTTTCCTGTATTTAACTGAAGATATTTCCTTTCTCACCATAGCCCCCTATGGGCTTCCAAATATCACTTTCCAAACCCCACAAGTACAGCCGTAGCGAAAGGCTTGTTGAGGTAAATCTGTAACTCTGTGAGATGCATTAACAGAACACAAAGCAGTTTCTCAGAAAGTTTCTTTCCAGTTTTTATCAGAAGATATTGCCTTTTTCACCATAGCCCTCTAAAGGCTTCCAAATATCACTTTGCCAATTCCACAGTAACAGTCTTAGCGAAAGACTTCTTGAAGGGAAAGCTGTAACCCTGTGAGATGAATTAACAGAACAAAAAGTAGTTTCTCAGAAATCTTTTTTCCAGTTTTTAGCTGAAGATATTTCCTTTTTCCCCATAGCCCTCTAAGGGCGTTCAAATATCACTGTGCAAATTCCACAAGAACAGCCTTAGCGAACGGCTTCTTGAAGGGAAAGCTGTAACTCTGTTAGATTAATCAACAGAACACAAAGCAGTTTCTCAGACAGCTTCTTTCCAGTTTTTAAAGGAAGATATTTCCTTTTTCACCATAGCCCTCTAAGGGCTTCCAAATATCACTTTGCAAATTCCACGAGAAGAGTCTTAGCGAAAGGCTTCTTGAGGGGAAAGCTGTAACTCTGTGAGATGAATTAACAGAAAACAAAGCAGTTTCTCAGAAAGATTCTTTCCCGTTTTTAACGGAAGATATTTCCTGATTCACAGTAGCCCTATATGGGCTTCCAAATATCACTTTGCAAATTCCATAAGAAGAGTCTTACCGAAACATTCCTTCATGGAGAAGCTGTATCTCTGTGAGAAGAATTAACAGAACACATAGCAGTTTCTCAGAAAGCTTCTTTCCAGTTTTTAATGGAAGATATTTCCTTTTTCACCGAAGCCCTCTATGGGCTTCCAAATATCACTTTGCAAATTCCACATGAACAGTCTTACCGAAAGGCTTCTTCAGGGGAAAGCTGTAACTCGGTGAGATGAATTAACAGAACACAAAGCAGTTTCTCAGAGAGCTTCTTTCCTGTATTTAACTGAAGATATTTCCTTTCTCACCATAGCCCCCTATGGGCTTCCAAATATCACTTTCCAAACCCCACAAGTACAGCCGTAGCGAAAGGCTTGTTGAGGTAAATCTGTAACTCTGTGAGATGCATTAACAGAACACAAAGCAGTTTCTCAGAAAGTTTCTTTCCAGTTTTTATCAGAAGATATTGCCTTTTTCACCATAGCCCTCTAAAGGCTTCCAAATATCACTTTGCCAATTCCACAGTAACAGTCTTAGCGAAAGACTTCTTGAAGGGAAAGCTGTAACCCTGTGAGATGAATTAACAGAACAAAAAGTAGTTTCTCAGAAATCTTTTTTCCAGTTTTTAGCTGAAGATATTTCCTTTTTCCCCATAGCCCTCTAAGGGCGTTCAAATATCACTGTGCAAATTCCACAAGAACAGCCTTAGCGAACGGCTTCTTGAAGGGAAAGCTGTAACTCTGTTAGATTAATCAACAGAACACAAAGCAGTTTCTCAGACAGCTTCTTTCCAGTTTTTAAAGGAAGATATTTCCTTTTTCACCATAGCCCTCTAAGGGCTTCCAAATATCACTTTGCAAATTCCACGAGAAGAGTCTTAGCGAAAGGCTTCTTGAGGGGAAAGCTGTAACTCTGTGAGATGAATTAACAGAACACAAAGCAGTTTCTCAGAAAGATTCTTTCCCGTTTTTAACGGAAGATATTTCCTGATTCACAGTAGCCCTATATGGGCTTCAAAATATCACTTTGCAAATTCCATAAGAAGAGTCTTACCGAAACATTCCTTCATGGAGAAGCTGTATCTCTGTGAGAAGAATTAACAGAACACATAGCAGTTTCTCAGAAAGCTTCTTTCCAGTTTTTAATGGAAGATATTTCCTTTTTCACCGAAGCCCTCTATGGGCTTCCAAATATCACTTTGCAAATTCCACATGAACAGTCTTACCGAAAGGCTTCTTCAGGGGAAAGCTGTGACTCGGTGAGATGAATTAACAGAACACAAAGCAGTTTCTCAGAGAGCTTCTTTCCTGTATTTAACTGAAGATATTTCCTTTCTCACCATAGCCCCCTATGGGCTTCCAAATATCACTTTCCAAACCCCACAAGTACAGCCGTAGCGAAAGGCTTGTTTAGGTAAATCTGTAACTCTGTGAGATGCATTAACAGAACACAAAGCAGTTTCTCAGAAAGTTTCTTTCCAGTTTTTATCAGAAGATATTGCCTTTTTCACCATAGCCCTCTAAAGGCTTCCAAATATCACTTTGCCAATTCCACAGTAACAGACTTAGCGAAAGACTTCTTGAAGGGAAAGCTGTAACCCTGTGAGATGAATTAACAGAACAAAAAGTAGTTTCTCAGAAATCTTTTTTCCAGTTTTTAGCTGAAGATATTTCCTTTTTCCCCATAGCCCTCTAAGGGCGTTCAAATATCACTGTGCAAATTCCACAAGAACAGCCTTAGCGAACGGCTTCTTGAAGGGAAAGCTGTAACTCTGTTAGATTAATCAACAGAACACAAAGCAGTTTCTCAGACAGCTTCTTTCCAGTTTTTAAAGGAAGATATTTCCTTTTTCACCATAGCCCTCTAAGGGCTTCCAAATATCACTTTGCAAATTCCACGAGAAGAGTCTTAGCGAAAGGCTTCTTGAGGGGAAAGCTGTAACTCTGTGAGATGAATTAACAGAAAACAAAGCAGTTTCTCAGAAAGATTCTTTCCCGTTTTTAACGGAAGATATTTCCTGATTCACAGTAGCCCTATATGGGCTTCCAAATATCACTTTGCAAATTCCATAAGAAGAGTCTTACCGAAACATTCCTTCATGGAGAAGCTGTATCTCTGTGAGAAGAATTAACAGAACACATAGCAGTTTCTCAGAAAGCTTCTTTCCAGTTTTTAATGGAAGATATTTCCTTTTTCACCGAAGCCCTCTATGGGCTTCCAAATATCACTTTGCAAATTCCACATGAACAGTCTTACCGAAAGGCTTCTTCAGGGGAAAGCTGTGACTCGGTGAGATGAATTAACAGAACACAAAGCAGTTTCTCAGAGAGCTTCTTTCCTGTATTTAACTGAAGATATTTCCTTTCTCACCATAGCCCCCTATGGGCTTCCAAATATCACTTTCCAAACTCCACAAGTACAGCCGTAGCGAAAGGCTTGTTGAGGTAAATCTGTAACTCTGAGAGATGCATTAACAGAACACAAAGCAGTTTCTCAGAAAGTTTCTTTCCAGTTTTTATCAGAAGATATTGCCTTTTTCACCATAGCCCTCTAAAGGCTTCCAAATATCACATTGCCAATTCCACAGTAACAGTCTTAGCGAAAGACTTCTTGAAGGGAAAGCTGTAACCCTGTGAGATGAATTAACAGAACAAAAAGTAGTTTCTCAGAAATCTTTTTTCCAGTTTTTAGCTGAAGATATTTCCTTTTTCCCCATAGCCCTCTAAGGGCGTTCAAATATCACTGTGCAAATTCCACAAGAACAGCCTTAGCGAACGGCTTCTTGAAGGGAAAGCTGTAACTCTGTTAGATTAATCAACAGAACACAAAGCAGTTTCTCAGACAGCTTCTTTCCAGTTTTTAAAGGAAGATATTTCCTTTTTCACCATAGCCCTCTAAGGGCTTCCAAATATCACTTTGCAAATTCCACGAGAAGAGTCTTAGCGAAAGGCTTCTTGAGGGGAAAGCTGTAACTCTGTGAGATGAATTAACAGAACACAAAGCAGTTTCTCAGAAAGATTCTTTCCCGTTTTTAACGGAAGATATTTCCTGATTCACAGTAGCCCTATATGGGCTTCCAAATATCACTTTGCAAATTCCATAAGAAGAGTCTTACCGAAACATTCCTTCATGGAGAAGCTGTATCTCTGTGAGAAGAATTAACAGAACACATAGCAGTTTCTCAGAAAGCTTCTTTCCAGTTTTTAATGGAAGATATTTCCTTTTTCACCGAAGCCCTCTATGGGCTTCCAAATATCACTTTGCAAATTCCACATGAACAGTCTTACCGAAAGGCTTCTTCAGGGGAAAGCTGTGACTCGGTGAGATGAATTAACAGAACACAAAGCAGTTTCTCAGAGAGCTTCTTTCCTGTATTTAACTGAAGATATTTCCTTTCTCACCATAGCCCCCTATGGGCTTCCAAATATCACTTTCCAAACCCCACAAGTGCAGCCGTAGCGAAAGGCTTGTTGAGGTAAATCTGTAACTCTGTGAGATGCATTAACAGAACACAAAGCAGTTTCTCAGAAAGTTTCTTTCCAGTTTTTATCAGAAGATATTGCCTTTTTCACCATAGCCCTCTAAAGGCTTCCAAATATCACTTTGCCAATTCCACAGTAACAGTCTTAGCGAAAGACTTCTTGAAGGGAAAGCTGTAACCCTGTGAGATGAATTAACAGAACAAAAAGTAGTTTCTCAGAAATCTTTTTTCCAGTTTTTAGCTGAAGATATTTCCTTTTTCCCCATAGCCCTCTAAGGGCGTTCAAATATCACTGTGCAAATTCCACAAGAACAGCCTTAGCAAACGGCTTCTTGAAGGGAAAGCTGTAACTCTGTTAGATTAATCAACAGAACACAAAGCAGTTTCTCAGACAGCTTCTTTCCAGTTTTTAAAGGAAGATATTTCCTTTTTCACCATAGCCCTCTAAGGGCTTCCAAATATCACTTTGCAAATTCCACGAGAAGAGTCTTAGCGAAAGGCTTCTTGAGGGGAAAGCTGTAACTCTGTGAGATGAATTAACAGAACACAAAGCAGTTTCTCAGAAAGATTCTTTCCCGTTTTTAACGGAAGATATTTCCTGATTCACAGTAGCCCTATATGGGCTTCCAAATATCACTTTGCAAATTCCATAAGAAGAGTCTTACCGAAACATTCCTTCATGGAGAAGCTGTATCTCTGTGAGAAGAATTAACAGAACACATAGCAGTTTCTCAGAAAGCTTCTTTCCAGTTTTTAATGGAAGATATTTCCTTTTTCACCAAAGCCCTCTATGGGCTTCCAAATATCACTTTGCAAATTCCACATGAACAGTCTTACCGAAAGGCTTCTTCAGGGGAAAGCTGTAACTCGGTGAGATGAATTAACAGAACACAAAGCAGTTTCTCAGAGAGCTTCTTTCCTGTATTTAACTGAAGATATTTCCTTTCTCACCATAGCCCCCTATGGGCTTCCAAATATCACTTTCCAAACCCCACAAGTACAGCCGTAGCGAAAGGCTTGTTGAGGTAAATCTGTAACTCTGTGAGATGCATTAACAGAACACAAAGCAGTTTCTCAGAAAGTTTCTTTCCAGTTTTTATCAGAAGATATTGCCTTTTTCACCATAGCCCTCTAAAGGCTTCCAAATATCACTTTGCCAATTCCACAGTAACAGTCTTAGCGAAAGACTTCTTGAAGGGAAAGCTGTAACCCTGTGAGATGAATTAACAGAACAAAAAGTAGTTTCTCAGAAATCTTTTTTCCAGTTTTTAGCTGAAGATATTTCCTTTTTCCCCATAGCCCTCTAAGGGCGTTCAAATATCACTGTGCAAATTCCACAAGAACAGCCTTAGCGAACGGCTTCTTGAAGGGAAAGCTGTAACTCTGTTAGATTAATCAACAGAACACAAAGCAGTTTCTCAGACAGCTTCTTTCCAGTTTTTAAAGGAAGATATTTCCTTTTTCACCATAGCCCTCTAAGGGCTTCCAAATATCACTTTGCAAATTCCACGAGAAGAGTCTTAGCGAAAGGCTTCTTGAGGGGAAAGCTGTAACTCTGTGAGATGAATTAACAGAACACAAAGCAGTTTCTCAGAAAGATTCTTTCCCGTTTTTAACGGAAGATATTTCCTGATTCACAGTAGCCCTATATGGGCTTCCAAATATCACTTTGCAAATTCCATAAGAAGAGTCTTACCGAAACATTCCTTCATGGAGAAGCTGTATCTCTGTGAGAAGAATTAACAGAACACATAGCAGTTTCTCAGAAAGCTTCTTTCCAGTTTTTAATGGAAGATATTTCCTTTTTCACCGAAGCCCTCTATGGGCTTCCAAGTATCACTTTGCAAATTCCACATGAACAGTCTTACCGAAAGGCTTCTTCAGGGGAAAGCTGTGACTCGGTGAGATGAATTAACAGAACACAAAGCAGTTTCTCAGAGAGCTTCTTTCCTGTATTTAACTGAAGATATTTCCTTTCTCACCATAGCCCCCTATGGGCTTCCAAATATCACTTTCCAAACTCCACAAGTACAGCCGTAGCGAAAGGCTTGTTGAGGTAAATCTGTAACTCTGAGAGATGCATTAACAGAACACAAAGCAGTTTCTCAGAAAGTTTCTTTCCAGTTTTTATCAGAAGATATTGCCTTTTTCACCATAGCCCTCTAAAGGCTTCCAAATATCACATTGCCAATTCCACAGTAACAGTCTTAGCGAAAGACTTCTTGAAGGGAAAGCTGTAACCCTGTGAGATGAATTAACAGAACAAAAAGTAGTTTCTCAGAAATCTTTTTTCCAGTTTTTAGCTGAAGATATTTCCTTTTTCCCCATAGCCCTCTAAGGGCGTTCAAATATCACTGTGCAAATTCCACAAGAACAGCCTTAGCGAACGGCTTCTTGAAGGGAAAGCTGTAACTCTGTTAGATTAATCAACAGAACACAAAGCAGTTTCTCAGACAGCTTCTTTCCAGTTTTTAAAGGAAGATATTTCCTTTTTCACCATAGCCCTCTAAGGGCTTCCAAATATCACTTTGCAAATTCCACGAGAAGAGTCTTAGCGAAAGGCTTCTTGAGGGGAAAGCTGTAACTCTGTGAGATGAATTAACAGAACACAAAGCAGTTTCTCAGAAAGATTCTTTCCCGTTTTTAACGGAAGATATTTCCTGATTCACAGTAGCCCTATATGGGCTTCCAAATATCACTTTGCAAATTCCATAAGAAGAGTCTTACCGAAACATTCCTTCATGGAGAAGCTGTATCTCTGTGAGAAGAATTAACAGAACACATAGCAGTTTCTCAGAAAGCTTCTTTCCAGTTTTTAATGGAAGATATTTCCTTTTTCACCGAAGCCCTCTATGGGCTTCCAAATATCACTTTGCAAATTCCACATGAACAGTCTTACCGAAAGGCTTCTTCAGGGGAAAGCTGTGACTCGGTGAGATGAATTAACAGAACACAAAGCAGTTTCTCAGAGAGCTTCTTTCCTGTATTTAACTGAAGATATTTCCTTTCTCACCATAGCCCCCTATGGGCTTCCAAATATCACTTTCCAAACCCCACAAGTACAGCCGTAGCGAAAGGCTTGTTGAGGTAAATCTGTAACTCTGTGAGATGCATTAACAGAACACAAAGCAGTTTCTCAGAAAGTTTCTTTCCAGTTTTTATCAGAAGATATTGCCTTTTTCACCATAGCCCTCTAAAGGCTTCCAAATATCACTTTGCCAATTCCACAGTAACAGTCTTAGCGAAAGACTTCTTGAAGGGAAAGCTGTAACCCTGTGAGATGAATTAACAGAACAAAAAGTAGTTTCTCAGAAATCTTTTTTCCAGTTTTTAGCTGAAGATATTTCCTTTTTCCCCATAGCCCTCTAAGGGCGTTCAAATATCACTGTGCAAATTCCACAAGAACAGCCTTAGCGAACGGCTTCTTGAAGGGAAAGCTGTAACTCTGTTAGATTAATCAACAGAACACAAAGCAGTTTCTCAGACAGCTTCTTTCCAGTTTTTAAAGGAAGATATTTCCTTTTTCACCATAGCCCTCTAAGGGCTTCCAAATATCACTTTGCAAATTCCACGAGAAGAGTCTTAGCGAAAGGCTTCTTGAGGGGAAAGCTGTAACTCTGTGAGATGAATTAACAGAACACAAAGCAGTTTCTCAGAAAGATTCTTTCCCGTTTTTAACGGAAGATATTTCCTGATTCACAGTAGCCCTATATGGGCTTCCAAATATCACTTTGCAAATTCCATAAGAAGAGTCTTACCGAAACATTCCTTCATGGAGAAGCTGTATCTCTGTGAGAAGAATTAACAGAACACATAGCAGTTTCTCAGAAAGCTTCTTTCCAGTTTTTAATGGAAGATATTTCCTTTTTCACCGAAGCCCTCTATGGGCTTCCAAATATCACTTTGCAAATTCCACATGAACAGTCTTACCGAAAGGCTTCTTCAGGGGAAAGCTGTAACTCGGTGAGATGAATTAACAGAACACAAAGCAGTTTCTCAGAGAGCTTCTTTCCTGTATTTAACTGAAGATATTTCCTTTCTCACCATAGCCCCCTATGGGCTTCCAAATATCACTTTCCAAACTCCACAAGTACAGCCGTAGCGAAAGGCTTGTTGAGGTAAATCTGTAACTCTGTGAGATGCATTAACAGAACACAAAGCAGTTTCTCAGAAAGTTTCTTTCCAGTTTTTATCAGAAGATATTGCCTTTTTCACCATAGCCCTCTAAAGGCTTCCAAATATCACTTTGCCAATTCCACAGTAACAGTCTTAGCGAAAGACTTCTTGAAGGGAAAGCTGTAACCCTGTGAGATGAATTAACAGAACAAAAAGTAGTTTCTCAGAAATCTTTTTTCCAGTTTTTAGCTGAAGATATTTCCTTTTTCCCCATAGCCCTCTAAGGGCGTTCAAATATCACTGTGCAAATTCCACAAGAACAGCCTTAGCGAACGGCTTCTTGAAGGGAAAGCTGTAACTCTGTTAGATTAATCAACAGAACACAAAGCAGTTTCTCAGACAGCTTCTTTCCAGTTTTTAAAGGAAGATATTTCCTTTTTCACCATAGCCCTCTAAGGGCTTCCAAATATCACTTTGCAAATTCCCCAAGAACAGTCTTACCGAAAGGCTTCTTGAGGGGAAAGCAGTAACGCTGTGAGATGAATTAACAGAACACAAAGCAGTTTCTCAGAAGTTTCTTTCCAGTTTTAACTGAAGATATTTCCTTTTTCACCATAGCCCTCTAGGGGCTTCCAAATATCACTTTGCAAATTCAACAAGAACAGTCTTAGAGAAAGGCTTCTTGAGGGGAAAGTTCTAACTCTGTGAGATGTACTAACAGAACACAAGGCAGTTTCTCAGAAAGCTTCATTCCAGTTTTTAACTGGAGATATTTCCTTTTTCACCATAGGCCTCTATGGGCTTCCAAATATCACTTTCCAAATTCAACAAGAACAGCCTTAGCGAAGGGCTTCTTGAAGGGAAAGCTGTAATTCTGTGAGATGAATTAACAGAACACAATGCAGTTTCTCAGAAAGCTTCTTTCCAGTTTTCTACGGAAGATATTCCCTTTTTCACCTTTGCCCTCTAAATTCTTCCAAATATCACTTTTCACATTCCACAAGAACAGTCTTAGCAAAAGACTACTTGAGGGGAAAGATGTAACTCTGTGAGATGAAATAACGGAACACAAAGAAATTTCTCAGATAGCATCTTTCCTGTTTTTAACGGAAGATATTTCCTTTTTCACCACAGCCCTCTATGAGCTTCCAAATATCACTTTGCAAATTCCCCAAGAACAGTCTTAACGAAAGGCTTCTTGAGGAGAAAGCTGTAACTCTGTGAGATGAATTAACAGAACAGAGTGCAGTTTGTCAGAAAGCTTCTTTCCAGTTTTTAACTGAAGATATTTCCTTTTACACCTTTGCCCTCTATGGGATTCCAAATATCACTTTTCAAATTCCAAAAGAACAGTCTTAGTGACAGGCTTCTTGAAGGGAAAGCTGTAACTCTGTGAGACGAATTAACAGAACAGAATGCAGTTTCTCAGAAAGCTTCTTTCCAGTTTTTAACTGAAGATATTCCTTTTTCACCACAGCCCTCTATGGGTTTCCAAATATCGCTTTGCAAATTCCACAAGAACAGTCTTAGTGAACGGCTTCTTGAGTGGAAAGATGTAACTCTGTAAGATGAAGTAACAGAACAGAGTGCAGTTTCTCAGAAAGCTTCTTTCCAGTTTTAAAATGTAGATGTTTCCTTTTTCACCATTGCCCTCTAGTGGCTTCCAAATATAACCCTTCAAATTCCAAAAGAACAGTCTTAGTGAAAGGCTTCTTGATGCAAAAGATGTAACTCTGTGACATGAATTAACAGAACACAGAGCAGTTTCACCGAAAGCTTCTATCCAGTTTTTAACTGAAAATATTTCCTTTTTCACCGTTGCCCTGTATGGGCTTCCAAATATCACTTTTCAAATTCCACAAGAACAGTCTTATCGAAAGGCTTCTTGAAGGGAAAGCTGTAACTCTGTGAGATGAATTAACAAAACAGAGTACAGTTTTTCAGAAGTCTTCTTTTCAGTTTTTAACTGAAGACATTTCCTTTTTCACCATTGCCCTCTATGGGATGGCAAATATCTCTTTTCAAATTCCAAAAGAACAGTCTTAGCGAAAGGCTTCTTGAGGGGAAAGCTGAAACTCTGTGGGACGAATTAACAGAACAGAGTGCAGTTTCTCAGAAAGCTTCTTTCCAGATTTTAACTGAAGATTTTTCCTTTTTCAGCATAGCCCTCTATGGGCTTCCAAATATCGCTTTGCAAATTCCACAAGAACCATCTTAGCGAACGGCTTCTTGAGGGGAAAGATGTAACTCTGTGATATGAATTAACAGAACAGAGTGCAGTTTCTCAGAAAGCTTCTTTCCAGTTTTAAACTGAAGATGTTTCTTTTTCACCATTGCCCTGTACGGGCTTCCAAATATCACCATTCAAATTACACAAGAACAGTCTTAGCGAAAGGCTTCTTGAGTGGAAAGCTGTAACTCTGTGAGATGAATTCACATAACACAAAGCAGTTTCTCAGAAAGCTTCTTTCCAGTTTTTAACTGAAGATATTTCCTTTTTCATCATTGCCCTGTATGGGCTTCCAAATATCACTCTTCAAATTCCACAAGAACAGTCTTAGCGAAAGGCTTCTTGAGAGGAAAGCTGTAACTCTGTGACATGAATTCACAGAGCACAGAGCAGTTTCCCCAAAAGCTTCTTTCCAGTTTTTAACTGAAGATATTTCTTTTTTCACCATTGCCCTCTATGGGCTTCCAAATATAACTATTCAAATTCCACAAGAACAGTCTTAGCGAAAGGCTTCTTGAGGGGAAAGCTGTAACTCTGTGAGATGAATTCACAGAACACAAAGCAGTTTCTCAGAAAGATTCCTCCCAGTTTTTAACGGAAGATATTTCCTTTTTCACCGAAGCCCTCTATTGGCTTACAAATATCACTTTTCCAATTCCACAAGAACAGCCTTATCAAAAGGCTTCTTGAGGGGAAAGCTGTAACTCTGTGAGATGAATTAAGAGAACAGAAAGCTGTTTCTCAGAATGCTTCTTTTCAGTTTTTATCTTAGGATACTTCCTTTTTCCGCATAGCCCTCTATGGTCTTCAAAATATCACATTGCAAATTACATAAGAACAATCTTAGTGAAAGGATTATTGAGGGGAAAGCTGTACCTCTGTGAGATGAATTAACAGAACACAAAGCAGTTTCTCAGAAAGCTTCTTTACATTTTTAACGGAAGATATTTCCTTTTTCTCCGTAGCCCTCTATGGGCTTCCAAATATTACTTTGAAAATTCCACAAGAACAGCCTTTGTGAAAGGCTTCTTGAAGGGAAAGTTGTAACTCTGTGAGATGAATTAACCGAACACAAAGCAGTTTCTCAAAAAGCTTCTTTCCAGTTTTAAGCCGGAGATATTTCCTTTTTCACCACAGCCCTCTATGGGCTTCCAAATATCACTTTGCAAATTCCACAAGAACAGTCTTAAGGAAAGGTTTCTTGAGGGGAAAGCTGTAGCTCTGTGAGATAAATTAACAGAACAGAGTGCAGTTTGTCAGAAAGCTTCTTTCCAGTTTTTAACTGAAGATATTTCCTTTTTCACCATTGCCCTCTATGGGATTCCAAATATCACTTCTCAAATTCCAAAAGAACAGTCTTAGCGACAGGCTTCTTGAGGGGAAAGATGTAACTCTGTGAGATGAATTCACAGAACACAAAGCAGTTTCTCATAAAGCTTCTTTCCAGTTTTTAACTGAAGATATTTCCTTTTTCACCATTGCCCTCTATTGGTTTCCAAATATAACCCTTCAAATTCCACAAGAACAGTCTTAGCGAAAGGCTTCTTGAGGGGAAAGATGTAACTCTGTGAGATGAATTCACAGAACACAAAGCAGTTTCTCATAAAGCTTCTTTCCAGTTTTTAACTGAAGATATTTCCTTTTTCACCATTGCCCTCTATGGGCTTCCAAATATCACTCTTCAAATTCCACAAAACAGCCTTAGCGAAAGGCTTCTTGAGGGGAAACCCGTAACTCTGTGACATGAGTTCACAGAGCACAGAGCAGGTTCCCCAAAAGCTTCTTTCCAGTTTTTAAATGAAGATATTTCCTTTTTCACAATTGCCCTCTATGGGCTTAAAATATCACTTTTCAAATTCCACAGGAACAGTGTTTGTGAAAGGCTTCTTGAGGGGAAAGCTGTAACTCTGTGAGACGAATTAACAGAACAAAGTGCAGTTTCTTAGAAAGCTTCCTTTCAGTTTTTAACTGAAGATATTTCCTTTTTCACCATAGCCCTCTATGGGCTTCCAAATATCGCTTTGCAAATTCCACAAGAACAGTGTTAGCGAAAGACTTCTTGAGGGGAAAGATGTAACTCTGTGAGATGAATTAACAGAAGAGAGTGCAGTGTCTCAGAAAGCTTCTTTCCAGTTTTAACCTGAAGATGTTTCCTTTTTCACCATTTCCCTCCATGGTCTTCCAAATATCACTCTTCAAATTCAACAAGAACAGTCTTAGCGAAAGGCTACTTGAGGTGAAAGCTGTAACTCTGTCTGATGAATTCACAGAACACAAAGCAGTTTCTCAGAAAGCTTCTTTCCAGTTTTTAACTGAAGATAATTCCTTTTTCACCATTGCCCTCTATGGGCTTCCAAATATCATTTTACAAATTCCACAAGAACCGTCTTAGCGAAAGGCTTCTTGAACGGAAAGTTGTAACTCTGTGAGATGAATTAACAGAACAGAGTGCAGTTTGTGAGAAAGCTTCTTTTCAGTTTTTAACTGAAGATATTTCCTTTTTCACCATAGCCCTTTATGGGCTCCCAAATATCGCTTTGCAAATTCCAGAAGAACAGTCTTAGCGAACGGATTCTTGAGGGGAAAGCTGTAACTCTGTGAGACGAATTAACAGAACAGAGTGCACTTTCTCAGAAAGCTTCTTTCCACTTTTAAACTGTCGATGTTTCCTTTTTCACCATTGCCCTCCATGGGCTTCCAAATATCACTCTTCAAAATCCACAAGAACAGTCTTAGGGAAAGGCTTCCTGAGGGGAAAGCTGTAACTCTGTGAGATGAATTCAGAGAACACAAAGCAGTTTCTCAGAAAGCTTCTTTCCAGTTTTAAACTGTCGATGTTTCCTTTTACACCATTGCCCTCTATTGGCTTCAAAAAATCAATCTTCAAATTCCAAAAGAACAGCCTTAGCGAAAGGCTTCTTGAGGGGAAAGCTGTAACTCCGTGAGATGAATTAACAGAACAGAGTGCAGTGTGTCAGAAAGCTTCTTTTCAGTTTTTAACTGAAGATATTTCCTTTTACAACATTGCCCTCTATGGGATTCCAAATATCACTCTTCAAATTCCAAAAGAACAGTCTCAGATTAAGGCTTCTTGAGGGGAAAGATGTAACTCCGTGAGTTGCATTTACAGAACCGAGTGCAGTTTGTCAGAAAGCTTCTTTTCACTTTTCAACTGAAGATATTTCCTTTTCCACCATTGCCCTCTATGGGCTGAAAATATCACTTTTCAAATTCCACAGGAACAGTGTTTGCGAAATGCTTCTTGAGGGGAAAGCTGTAACTCTGTGAGACGAATTAACAGAACAGAGTGCAGTTTCTCAGAAAGCTTCCTTTCAGTTTTTAACTGAAGATATTTCCTTTTTCACCATAGCCTTCTATGGGCTTCCAAATATCGCTTTGCAAATTCCACAAGAACAGTGTTAGCGAAAGGCTTCTTGAGGGGAAAGATGAAACTCTGTGACATGAATTAACATAAGAGAGTGCAGTTTCTCAGAAAGCTTCTTTCCAGTTTTAACCTGAAGATGTTTCCTTTTTCACCATTTCCCTCCATGGTCTTCCAAATATCACTCTTCAAATTCAACAAGAACAGTCTTAGCGAAAGGCTACTTGAGGTGAAAGCTGTAACTCTGTCTGATGAATTCACAGAACACAAAGCAGTTTCTCAGAAAGCTTCTTTCCAGTTTTTAACTGAAGATAATTCCTTTTTCACCATTGCCCTCTATGGGCTTCCAAATATCATTTTACAAATTCCACAAGAACCGTCTTAGCGAAAGGCTTCTTGAACGGAAAGTTGTAACTCTGTGAGATGAATTAGCAGAACAGAGTACAGTTTGTGAGAAAGCTTCTTTTCAGTTTTTAACTGAAGATATTTCCTTTTTCACCATAGCCCTTTATGGGCTCCCAAATATCGCTTTGCAAATTCCAGAAGAACAGTCTTAGCGAACGGATTCTTGAGGGGAAAGCTGTAACTCTGTGAGACGAATTAACAGAACAGAGTGCACTTTCTCAGAAAGCTTCTTTCCACTTTTAAACTGTCGATGTTTCCTTTTTCACCATTGCCCTCCATGGGCTTCCAAATATCACTCTTCAAAATCCACAAGAACAGTCTTAGGGAAAGGCTTCCTGAGGGGAAAGCTGTAACTCTGTGAGATGAATTCAGAGAACACAAAGCAGTTTCTCAGAAAGCTTCTTTCCAGTTTTAAACTGTCGATGTTTCCTTTTTCACCATTGCCCTCTATTGGCTTCAAAAAATCAATCTTCAAATTCCAAAAGAACAGCCTTAGCGAAAGGCTTCTTGAGGGGAAAGCTGTAACTCCGTGAGATGAATTAACAGAACAGAGTGCAGTGTGTCAGAAAGCTTCTTTTCAGTTTTTAACTGAAGATATTTCCTTTTACACCATTGCCCTCTATGGGATTTCAAATATCACTCTTCAAATTCCAAAAGAACAGTCTCAGCGTAAGGCTTCTTGAGGGGAAAGATGTAACTCCGTGAGTTGCATTAACAGAACAGAGTGCAGTTTGTCAGAAAGCTTCTTTTCACTTTTTAACTGAAGATATTTCCTTTTCCACCATTGCCCTGTAAGGACTACCAAATATCACTCTTCAAATTCCACAACAACAGTCTTAGCGAAAGGATTCTTGATGGGAAAGCTGTAACTCTGTGAGATGAATTAACAGAACAGAGTGCAGTTTGTTAGCAAGCTTCTTTTCAGTTTTCAACTGAAGATATTTCCTTTTTTACCATTGCCCTCTAAGGGATTCCAAATATCACTTTTCATATTTCAAAAGAACAGTCTTAGCGAAAGACTTCTGGAGGGGAAAGCTGTAACTCTGTGAGATGAATTAACAGAACACAAAGCAGTTTCTCAGAAATCTTCTTTCCAGTTTTTAACGGTAGATATTTCCTTTTTCATCATAGCCCTCTATGGGCTTCCAAATATCACTTTGCAAATTCCACAAGAATAGTCTTTGTGAAAGACTTCTTGAAGCGAAAGCTGTAACTCTGTTAAATGAATTAACAAATACAAAGGAGTCTCTCAGAAAGCTTCTTTCCAGTTTTTAATTGAAGATATTTCCTTTTTCACCACAGCCATCTATGGGCTTCCAAATATCACTTTGCAAATCCCACAAGAACAGTCTTAGCCAAAAGCTTCTTTAGGGGAAAGCTGTAACTCTGTGAGATGAATTAACAGAACACAGTTTCTCAGAAAGCTTCTTTCCAGATTTTAACTGAAGATATTTCCTTTTTCACCATAGCCCTCTATGGGCTTCCAAATATCACTTTGCAAATTTCACAAGAACAGACTTAGCGAAAGGCTCCTTGAGGGGAAAGCTGTAACTCGTTGAGATGTATCAACAAAACACACGGCAATTTCTCAGAATGCTTCTTTCCAGTTTTTAACGGAAGATATTTCCTTTTTCACCATAGCTCTATATGGGCTTCCAAATATCACTTTGGAAATTTCACAAGAACAGTCTTAGTGAACGAATTATTGAGGGGAAGCCTGTAATTCTGTGAGATGAATGAGCAGAACACACAGCAATTTCTCAGAAAGCTTCTTTTCAGTTTTTATCTTAGGATATTTCCATTTTCACTATAGCCCACTATGGGCTTCCAAATATCACTTTGAAAATCCCACAGCAACAGTCTTAGCGAAAGGCTTCTGGAAGGGAAAGCTGTAACCCTGTAAGATGAAATAACAGAACAAAAAGTAGTTTCTCAGAAAGCTTCTTTCCAGTTTGTAACGGAAGATATTTCCTTTTTCACCATAGCGCTCTATGGGCTTCCAAATATCACTTTGCAAATTCCACAACAACAGCCTTAGCGTAAGGCTTCTAGAGGGAAAAGCTGTAATTCTGTGAGATGAATTAACAGAACACAAAGTAGTTTCTCAGAAAGCTTCTTTTCAGATTTTATCTTAGGCTATTTCCTTTTTCATCACAGCCCTCTATCGGCTTCAAAATATCACTTTGAAAATTCCACAAGAACAGTCTTAGTGAACGGCTTTTTGAGAAGAAAGCTGTAAATCTGTGAGATGAATTAACAGAACACAAAGCAGTTTCCGAGAAAGCTTCTTTACAATTTTTTTCTTAGGTAATTTCCTTTTTCACCATAGCCCTCTATGGGCTTCCAAATATCACTTTGCAAATTCCACAAGAACAGTCTTAGCGAAGCGCTTCTGGAGGAAAATGCTGTAACTCTGAGAGATGAATTAACAGAACACAAAGCTGTTTCTCAGAAATCTTCTTTCCAGTTTTTAACGGAACATATTTCCTTTTTCACCATAGCCCTCTATTTGCTTCCAAATATCACTTTACAATTTCCAGAAGAACAGTCTTTTCGGAGGGCTTCTGGAGGGGAAGGTTTTAACTCTGTGAGATGAATTAAGAAAACACAAAGCAGTTTCTCAGAAATCTTCTTTCCAGTTTTTAACGGAAGATATATCCTTTTTCACCATAGCCCTCTACGGGCTTCCAAATATCTCTTTGCAAACTCCACAAGAAAATTTTAGTGAAAGACTTCTTGAGGGGAAAGCTGTAACCCTGTGAGAAGAATGAACGGAATACAAAGCAGTTTCTCAGAAAGCTTCTTTTCAGTTTTCATCTTAGGATATTTCCTATTTCATCATAGCCCTCTACGGGATTCCAAATATCACTTTGCATATTCCACAACAACAGTGTTAGCGAAAGGGTTCTTGAGGGGAAAGCAGTAACTCTGTGAGATGAATTAAGAAAACAGAAAGCAGTTTCTCAGAAAATTTGTTTTCCGTTTTTTGTCTTAGGATATTTCCTTTTTCACCATCGCGCTCTAAGGGCTTCCAAATATTACTTTGCAGATTCACAAGAACAGCCTTAGCCAAACACTTCTTGAGGGGAAAGCTGTAACTGTGTGCGATGAATTAACGGAACACCAAGCAGTTTCTCAGTATGCTTCTTGCCAGTTTTTAACTGAAGATATTTCATTTTTCACCATAACCCTCTATAGGCTTTCAAACATCACTTTGAAAATTACACATGAACAGCCTTAGCGAAAGGCTTCTTGAGAGGAAAGCTGTAACTCTGTGAGATCAAATAACAAAACACAAAGCAGTTTCTCAGAAATCTTCTTTACAATTTTTAACTGAAGATATTTATTTCTTCACCATAGCCCTCTATGGGCTTCCAAATATCACTTTGCAAGAAAAACAAAAACAGCCTTCGTGGAAGGCTTCTTGAGAGAGAAGCTGTAACTCTGTGAGGTGAACTAACAGAACGCAAAGCAGTTTCTCAGAAAGCTTGTTTTCTGTTTTTATCTTAGGATATTTCCATTTTCACCATAGCCCTCTATTGGTTTCCAAATATCAGTTTGCAAATCCCACAAGAACAGTCTTAGGGTAGGGCTTCTTGAAGGGAAAGCTGTAATACTCTGAGATGAATTAACAGAACACAAAGCAGTTTCTCAGAAAGCTTCTTTCCAGCTTTTTACGGAATATATATCAATTTTCACCATAGCCCTCTATTGGCTTCCAAAAGCTGTAACACTGTGAGATGAACTAACATAACACAAAGCAGTTTATCATAAAGCTTCTTTTCGGTTTTTATCTTAGTATAGTTCCTTTTTCACCATAGCCCTCTATGGGCTTCCAAATATCACTTTAAAAATTTCACAAGAACTGTCTGAGTGAACGGCTTCTTGAGGGGAAAACTGTAACTCTGTGAGATGAACTAACAGAACACAAAGCAGTTTCTCAGAAAGTTTCTTGCCAGTTTTTAACTGAAGATATTTCCTTTCTCACCATAGCCCTCTAAGGGCTTCAAAATATGTCTTTGCAAATTCCACAAGAACTGCGTTATTGAAAGGCTTCTTGAGGGGAAAAGTGTAACTCTCTGAGATGCATTAACAGAACACAAAGCAGTTTCTCACAAAGCTTCTTTTCAGTTTTTATCTTAGGATATTTCCTTTTTCAGCATACCCCACTATTGGTGTCCAAATATCACGTTGTAAATTCCACACAACCGTCTTAGCGAAAGGCTTCTTGAGGAAAAGCTGTAACTCTCTGTGATGAATTTTAAAAAACACAAAGCAGTTTCTTAGAAAGATTCTTTCCAGTTTTTAACGGAAGATATATCCTTTTTCACCATAGCCCTCTATGGGCTTCCAAATATCACTTTGCAAATTCCACAAGAACAGTCTTAAAGAAAAGTTTCTTAAGGGAAAAGCTGTAACTCTGTGAGATGAATAAACAGAACACAAAGCAGTTTCTCAGTAAGATTCCTTTGGGTTTTTATTTTAGGATATTTCCTTTTTCACCATAGCTCTCTATGGGCTTCCAAATATCACTTTTCAAATTCCACAAGAACAGTCTTAGCTAAAGGTTTCTTGAGGAGAAATTTGTCACACTGTGAGATGACTTAACAGAACCCAAAGCAGTCTCTCAGAAATCTTCTTTCCAGATTTTAACGGAAGATACTTCCTTTTTCACCATAGCCTCCTATGGGCTTCCAAATATCACTTTTCAAATTCCACAAGATTAGCCTTAGCTAAAGGTTTCTTGAGGAGAAATTCGTAACACTGTGAGATGAATTAACAGAACACAAAGCAGTTTCTCAGAAAGCTTCTTGCCAGTTTTTCACGGAAGGTATTTCCTTTTTCACCGTAGCCCTCTATGGGCTTCCAAATATCACTCTGCAAATTCCAAAAAAGCAGTCTTAGCGAAAGGCTTCTTGATGGGAAAGCTGTAATTGTGTGACATGAATTAAGAGAATACAGGAGGCGGAGCAAGATGGCCGAATAGGAACAGCTCCAGTCTCCAACTCCCAGTGCGAGCGACACAGAAGACCGGTGATTTCTGCACTTTCAACTGAGGTACTGGGTTCATCTCACTGGGGAGTGCCAGACGATTGGTGCTGGTCAGCTGCTGCAGCCAGACCAGCGAGAGCTGAAGCAGGGCGAGGCATTGCCTCACCTGGAAAGCGCAAGGGGAAAGGGAATCCCTTTTCCTAGCCAGGGGAACTGAGACACACAACACCTGGAAAATCGGGTAACTCCCACCCCAATACTGCGCTTTAAGCAAACAGGCACACCAGGAGATCATATCCCACACCTGGCCGGGAGGGTCCCACACCCACGGAGCCTCCCTCATTGCTAGCACAGCAGTCTGTGATCTACCGGCCAGGAAGCAGCGAGGCTGGGGGAGGGGCGCCCACCATTGCTGAGGCTTAAGTAGGTAAACAAAGCTGCTGGGAAGCTCGAACTGGGTGGAGCTCACAGCAGCTCAAGGAAACCTGCCTGTCTCTGTAGACTCCACCTCTGGGGACAGGGCACAGTAAACAATAACAAATGCAGCAGCTCTGCAGACGCAAACGACTCTGTCTGACAGCTTTGAAGAGAGCAGTGGATCTCCCAACACGGAGGTTGAGATCTGAGAAGGGACAGACTCCCTGCTCAAGTGGGTCCCTGACCCCTGAGTAGCCTAACTGGGAGACATCCCCCACTAGGGGCAGTCTGACACCCCACACCTCACAGGGTGGAGTACACCCCTGAGAGGAAGCTTCCAAAGCAAGAATCAGACAGGTACACTCGCTGTTCAGAAATACTCTATCTTCTGCAGCCTCTGCTGCTGATACTCAGGCAAACAGGGTCTGGAGTGGACCTCAAGCAATCTCCTACAGCTACAACCTACAGCTGAGGATCCTGACTGTTAGAAGGAAAGCTATCAAACAGGAAGGACACCTACACCAAAACCCCATCAGTATATCACCATCATCAAAGACCAGAGGCAAATAAAACCACAAAGATGGGGAAAAAGCAGGGCAGAAAAGCTGGAAATTCAAAAAATAAGAGCGCATCTCCCCCGGCAAAGGAGTGCAGCTCATCGCCAGCAACGGATCAAAGCTGGACGGAGAATGACTTTGACGACATGAGAGAAGAAGGCTTCAGTCCATCAAATTTCTCAGAGCTAAAGGAGGAATTACGTACCCAGCGCAAAGAAACTAAAAATCTTGAAAAAAAAGTGGAAGAATTGATGGCTAGAGTAATTAATGCAGAGAAGCTCACAAACGAAATGAAAGAGACGAAAACCATGGCACGAGAAATACGTGACAAACGCACAAGCTTCAGTAACCGACTCGATCAACTGGAAGAAAGAATGTCAGCGATGGAGGATCAAATGAATGAAATGAAGCGAGAAGAGAAACCAAAAGAAAAAAGAAGAAAAAGAAATGAACAAAGCCTGCAAGAAGTATGGGATTATGTAAAAAGACCAAATCTACGTCTGATTGGGGTGCCTGAAAGTGAGGGGGAAAATGGAACCAAGTTGGAAAACACTCTTCAGGATATCATCCAGGAGAACTTCCCCAACCTAGTAGGGCAGGCCAACATTCAAATCCAGGAAATACAGAGAACGCAACAAAGATACTCCTCGAGAAGAGCAACTCCAAGACACATAATTGCCAGATTCACCAAAGTTGAAAGGAAGGAAAAAATCTTAAGGGCAGCCAGAGAGAAAGGTCGGGTTACCCACAAAGGGAAGCCCATCAGACTAACAGCAGATCTCTCGGCAGAAACTCTTCAAGCCAGAAGAGAGTGGGGGCCAATATTCAACATTCTGAAAAAAAAGAATTTTAAAGTCAGAATTTTATATCCAGCCAAACTAGGTTTCATAAGTGAAGGAGAAATAAAATCCTTTACAGATAAGCAAATGCTTAGAGATTTTGTCACCACTACGCCTGCCTTACAAGAGACCCTGAAGGAAGCACTAAACATGGAAAGGAACAACCGGTACCAGCCATTGCAAAAACATGCCAAAATGTAAAGACCATCAAGGCTAGGAAGAAACTGCATCAACTACCGAGCAAAATAACCAGTTAATATCATCATGGCAGGATCAAGTTCACACATAACAATCTTAACCTTAAATGTAAATGGACTAAATGCTCCAATTAAAAGACACAGACTGGGAAACTGGATACAGAGTCAAGACCCATCAGTCTGCTGTATTCAGGAGACCCATCTCACACGCAGAGACATACATAGGCCCAAAATAAAGGGATGGAGGAAGATTTACCAGGCAAATGCAGAACAAAAAAAAGCGGGGGTTGCAATACTAGTCTCTGATAAAACAGACTTTAAACCATCAAAGATCAAAAGAGACAAAGAAGGCCATTACATAATGGTAAAGGGATCAATTCAACAGGAAGAGCTAACTATCCTAAATATATATGCACCCAATACAGGAGCACCCAGATTCATAAAGCAAGTCCTTAGAGACTTACAAAGAGACTTAGACTCCCATACAATAATAATGGGAGACTTCAACACTCCACTGTCAACATTAGACAGATCAACGAGACAGAAAGTTAGCAAGGATATCCAGGAATTGAACTCAGCAAGCAGACCTAATAGACATCTATAGAACTCTCCACCCCAAATCAACAGACTATACATTCTTCTCAGCATCACATCGTACTTACTCCAAAATTGACCACGTAATTGGAAGTAAAGCACTCCTCAGTAAATGTACAAGAACAGAAATTATAACAAACGGTCTCTCAGACCACAGTGCAATCAAACTAGAACTCAGGACTAAGAAACTCAATCAAAACCGCTCAACTACATGGAAACTGAACAACCTGCTCCTGAATGACTACTGGGTACATAACGAAATGAAGGCAGAAATAAAGATGTTCTTTGAAACCAATGAGAACAAAGATACAACATACCAGAATCTCTGGGACACATTTAAAGCAGTGTGTAGAGGGAAATTTATAGCACTAAATGCCCACAAGAGAAAGCAGGAAAGATCTAAAATTGACACTCTAACATCACAATTAAAAGAACTAGAGAAGCAAGAGCAAACACATTCGAAAGCTAGAAGAAGGCAAGAAATAACTAAGATCATAGCAGAACTGAAGGAGATAGAGACACAAAAAACCCTCCAAAAAATCAATGAAACCAGGAGTTGGTTTTTTGAAAAGATCAACAAAATTGACAGACCACTAGCAAGACTAATAAAGAAGAAAAGAGAGAAGAATCAAATCGACGCAATTAAAAATGATAAAGGGGATATCACCACCGACCCCACAGAAATAAAAACTACCATCAGAGAATACTATAAACACCTCTATGCAAATAAACTGGAAAATCTAGAAGAAATGGATAATTTCCTGGACACTTACACTCTTCCAAGACTAAACCAGGAAGAAGTTGAATCCCTGAATAGACCAATAGTAGGCTCTGAAATTGAGGCAATAATTAATAGCCTACCAACCAAAAAAAGTCCAGGACCAGATGGATTCACAGCTGAATTCTACCAGAGGTACAAGGAGGAGCTGATACCATTCCTTCTGAAACTATTCCAATCAATAGAAAAAGAGGGAATCCTCCCTAACTCATTTTATGAGGCCAACATCATCCTGATACCAAAGCCTGGCAGAGACACAACAAAAAAAGAGAATTTTAGACCAATATCCCTGATGAACATCGATGCAAAAATCCTCAATAAAATACTGGCAAACCGGATTCAGCAGCACATCAAAAAGCTTATCCACCATGATCAAGTGGGCTTCATCCCTGGGATGCAAGGCTGGTTCAACATTCGCAAATCAATAAACATAATCCAGCATATAAACAGAACCAAAGACAAGAACCACGTCATTATCTCAATAGAGGCAGAAAAGGCTTTTGACAAAATTCAACAGCCCTTCATGCTAAAAACGCTCAATAAATTCGGTATTGATGGAACGTACCTCAAAATCATAAGAGCTATTTATGACAAACCCACAGCCAATATCATACTGAATGGGCAAAAACTGGAAAAATTCCCTTTGAAAACTGGCACAAGACAGGGTTGCCCTCTCTCACCACTGCTATTCAACATAGTGTAGGAAGTTCTGGCTAGGGCAAACAGGCAAGAGAAAGAAATCAAGGATATTCAGTTAGGAAAAGAAGAAGTCAAATTGTCCCTGTTTGCACACGACATGATTGTATATTTAGAAAACCCCATTGTCTCAGCCCAAAATCTCCTTAAGCTGATAAGCAACTTCAGCAAAGTCTCAGGATACAAAATTAATGTGGAAAAATCACAAGCATTCTTATACACCAGTGACAGTCAAACAGAGAGCCAAATCTGGAATGAACTTCCATTCAAAATTGCTTCAAAGAGAATAAAACAGCTAGGAATCCAACTTACAAGGGATGTAAAGGACCTCTTCAAGGAGAACTACAAACCACTGCTCAGTGAAATAAAAGAGGACACAAACAAATGGAAGAACATACCATGCTCATGGATAGGAAGAATCAATATCGTGAAAATGGCCATACTGCCCAAGGTAATTTATAGATTCAATGCCATCCCCATCAAGCTACCAATGAGCTTCTTCACAGAATTGGAAAAAACTGCTTTAAAGTTCATATGGAACCAAAAAAGAGCCCGCATCAGCAAGACAATCCTAAGTCAAAAGAACAAAGCTGGAGTCATCACGCTACCTGACTTCAAACTATACTACAAGGCTACAGTCACCAAAACAGCATGGTACTGGTACCAAAACAGAGATATAGACCAATGGAACAGAACAGAGTCCTCAGAAATAATACCACACATCTACAGCCATCTGATCTTTGACAAACCTGAGAGAAACAAGAAATGGGGAAAGGATTCCCTATTTAATAAATGGTGCTGGGAAAAATGGCTAGCCATAAGTAGAAAACTGAAACTGGATCCTTTCCTTACTCCTTATACGAAAATTAATTCAAGATGGATTAGAGACTTAAATGTTAGACCTAATACCATAAAAATCCTAGAGGAAAACCTAGGTAGTACCATTCAGGACATAGGCATGGGCAAAGACTTCATGTCTAAAACACCAAAAGCAACGGCAGCAAAAGCCAAAATTGACAAATGGGATCTCATTAAACTAAAGAGCTTCTGCACAGCAAAAGAAACTACCACCAGAGTGAACAGGCAACCTACAGAATGGGAGAAAATTTTTGCAATCTACTCATCTGGCAAAGGGCTAATATCCAGAACCTACAAAGAACTCAAACAAATTTACAAGAAAAAAACAAACAACCCCATCAAAAAGTGGGCAAAGGATATGAACAGATATTTCTCAAAAGAAGACATGCATACAGCCAACAGACACATGAAAAAATGCTCATCATCACTGGCCATCAGAGAAATGCAAATCAAAACCACAATGAGATAGCATCTCACACCAGTTAGAATGGCGATCATTCAAAAGTCAGGAAACAACAGGTGCTGGAGAGGATGTGGAGAAATAGGAACACTTTTACACTGTTGGTGGGATTGTAAACTAGTTCAACCTTTATGGAAAACAGTATGGCGATTCCTCAAGGGTCTAGAACTAGATGTACCGTATGACCCAGCCATCCCATTACTAGGTATATACCCAAAGGATTATAAATTATGCTGCTATAAAGACACATGCACACGTATGTTTATTGCAGCACTATTCACAATAGCAAAGACTTGGAATCAACCCAAATGTCCATCAGTGACAGATTGGATTAAGAAAATGTGACACATATACACCATGGAATACTATGCAGCCATAAAAAAGGATGAGTTTGTGTCCTTTGTAGGGACATGGATGCAGCTGGAAACCATCGTTCTCAGCAAACTATCACAAGAACAGAAAACCAAACACCGCATGTTCTCACTCATAGACGGGAACTGAACAATGAGATCACTTGGACTCGGGAAGAGGAACATCACACACCGGGGCCTATCATGGGGAGGGGGGAGGGGGGAGGGATTCCTTTGGGAGTTATACCTGATGTAAATGACGAGTTGATGGGTGCAGCACACCAACATGGCACAAGTATACATATGTAGCAAACCTGCACGATGTGCACATGTACCCTACAACTTGAAGTATAACAATAATAAATAAATTTAAAAATAAATAAATAAATAAATAAATAAATAATAATAAAAAGACACTGTTGCCCACCATGAATAAAGTCAGGTTACAATCACAAAAAAAAAAAAAAAAAAAAAAAAAAAAAAAAAAAAAAGAGAATAAAAGCAGTCTCTCAGAAAGCTTCTTTCCAGTTTTTAACTGAAGATATTTCCTTTTTCACCATGACCCCTTATGGGCTTCCAAATATCACTTTGCAAATTCCACAAGAACAGTCTTAGCGAAAGGCTTCTTGAGAGGAAAGCTGTAACTCTGTGAGATTAATTAATGGAACACAAAGCTGTCTCTCCGAAAGCTTCTTTCCAGCTTTTTAAGGAAGATATTTCCTTTTTCACCATAGCTCTCTATGGGCTTCCAAATATCTCTTTGCAAATTCCACAAGAACAGTCTTCGGGAAAGGCTTCTTGAGTGGAAAGCTGTATCTCTGTGACATGAATTAACAGAACACAAGGCAGTTTCTCAGAAAGATTCTTTACAGTTTTTAATGGAAGATATTTTGTTTTTCACCATAGCCCTCTAGGGCTTCCAAATATTACTTTCCAAATTTCACAAGAACAGACTTAGGGAAAGGCTTCTTGAGGGAAAAGCAGTAACTGTGAGATGAATTACCCGAAAACAAAGCAGTTTCTCAGAAAGCTTCTTTCTAGTTTTTAAGGGAAGATTTTATTTTTTCACCATAACCCTCTATGGGCTTCCAAATATCATTTTACAAATTCCACAAGAACAGTCTTTGCGAAAGGCTTCTTGAGGGGAACGCAGTAACTCTGTGAGATGAATAAACAGAACACAAAGCAATTTCTCAGAAAGCTTCTTTCCAGTTTTTAACGGAAGATATTTCCTTTTTCACCATAGCCCTCTATCGGCTTCCAAATATCACTTTGAAAATTCCACAAGAACAGTCTTAGTGAAAGGCTTCTTGAGGGGAAAGCTGTAACTCCGTGAGATGAATTAACAGAACACAGAGCAGTTTCTCAGAAAGCGTCTTTGCAGTTTTTAATGGAAGATATTTCCATTTTCAACATAGCCCTCTATAGACTTACAAAGATCACTTTGCAAATTCCACAAGAACAGCCTTCGAGAAAGGATTCTGCAGGGGAAAGCTGTAACTCTGTGAGATGAATTAACAGAACACAAAGCAGATTCTCAGAAAGCTTCTTACCAGTTTTTAAGGGAAAATTTTCCTTTTTCACCATAGCCCTCTATGGGCTTCCAAATATCACTTTGCATATTCCACAAGAATATTCTCAGCGAAAGGCTTCTTGAGGGGAACACAGTAACTCTGTGAGATGAATTAACAGAACACAAAGCAGTTTCTCAGAAACCTTCTTTCCCGTTTTTAATGGAAGATATTTCCATTTTCACCATAGCCCTCTATGGGCTTCCAAATATCACTTTCCAATAACCACAAGAACAGCCTTAGCGAAAGGCTTCTTGAAGGGAAAGCTGTAATTCTGCGAGATGAATTAAAAGAACACAAAGCAGTTTCTCAGAAACCTTCTTTCCAGTTTTTTACGGAAGATATTTCCTTTTTCACCATAGCCCTATAAGGATTTCCAAATATCACTTTGCAAACTCCGCAAGAATAGTCTAAGCAAATGGTTTCTTGAGGGGAAAGCTATAACTCTGTGAGAAGAATACACAGAACACCAAGCAGTTTCTCAGAAAGTTTCTATCCAGTTTTTAACGGAATATATTTCTTTTTTCACCATAGCCCTCTAGGGACTTCAAAATATCACTTTGCAATACCACCAGAACGGTCTTAGCGAAAGGCTTCTTGAAGGGAAAGAAGTAACTCTGTGAGATGAATTAACAGAACACAAAGCAGTTTCTCAGAAAGATTCTTTCCAGTTTTTAACTGAAGATATTTATTTTTTCACCATAGCCCTCGAAGGGCTTACAAATATCACTTTCCAAATTCCACAAGAACAGCCTTAGCGAAAGGCTTCTTGAAGGGAAAGATGTAACACTGTGAGATGAATTAACAGATTACAAAGCAGTTTCTCAGAAAGCTTCTTCCAGTTTTTCCAGAAGATATTTCCTTTTTCACCACAGCCATCTATGGGCTTCCAAACACCACTTTGCAAATTCCACAAGAACAGTCTTAGCGAAAGGCTTCTTGAGGGGAAAGCTGTAACTCTGTGAGGAGAATTAACAGAACCCAAAGTAGTTTCTCAGACAGTTTCTTTCCAGTTTTTAACTGAAGATGATTCCTTTTTCACTGTAGAACTCTATGGGCTTCCAAATATCACTTTAGAAATTCCACAAGAACAGCCCTAGTGAAAGGCTTTTTGAAGGGAAAGCTGTAACACTGTGAGATGAATTAAGAGAACACAAAGCAGTTTCTCAGAAAGCTTCTTTCCAGTTTTTCACAGAAGATATTTCCTTTTTCACCATAGACTTCTATGTGCTTCCAAATATCACTTTGCCAATTCCACAAGAACAGCCTTACCGCAAGGCTTCTTGAGGGGAAAGCTGTAGCTCTGTGAGATGAATTAACAGAACACAAAGCAGTTTGTCAGAAAGCTTCTTTCAATTTTTAACTGAAGATATTTAGTTTTCACCATAGCACACTATGGGCTTCCAAATATCACTTTGCCAATTCCACAAGAACAGCCTTAGCGAAAGGCTTCTCGAAGGGAAAGCTGTAACTCTGTGACATGAATTAGCAGAACACAAAGCAGTTTCTCAGAATGTTTCTTTTCAGTTTTTTACTTAGTATATTTCCTTTTTCACCGTAGACCTCTATGGGCTTCCAAATATAACTTTGCAAATTCCACAAGAACAGTCTTAGCGAATGGCTTCTTGAGGGAAAAGCTGTACCTCTGTGAGATGAATAAACAGAACACAAAGCAGTTTCTCACAAAGCTTCTTTCCAGTTTTTAACGGAAGATATTTCCTTTTTCACCGTAGCCCTCTATGGGCTTCCAAATATCACTTTACAAATTCCACAAGAACAGCCTTAGCGAAAGGCTTTTTGAAGGGAAAGCTGTAACTCTGTGAGATGAATTAACAGAACACAAAGCAGTTTCTCAGAAAGCTTCTTTCCAGTTTTTTATGGAAGATATTTCCTTTTTCAACATAGCCCTCTATTTGCTTCCAAATATCACTTTGCGAATTCCAAAAGAACAGCCTTAGCGAAAGGCTTCTTGAAGGGAAAGCTGTAAGTCTCTCAGATGAATTAACAGAACGCAAAGCAGTTTCTCAGAAAGCTTCTTTCCAATTTTTAACGGAAGATATTTCCTTTTTCACCGTAGCCCTCTAGGGGCTTCCAAATATTACTTTGAAAATTCCACAAGAACAGTCTTTGCGGAAGGCTTCTTGAAGGGAAAGCTGTAACTCTGTGAGATGAATTAACAGAACACAAAGCAGTTTGTCAGAAAGCTTCTTTCCATTTTTTAACTGAAGATATTTACTTTTCACCGTAGTCACTCTATGGGCTTCCAAATATCACTTTGCCAATTCCACAAGAACAGCCTTAGCGAAAGTCTTCTTGAAAGGAAAGCTGTAAATCTGTGACATGAATTAACAGAACACAAAGCAGTTTCTCAGAATGGTTCTTTAGATTTTTTAACTTAGGATATTTCCTTTTTCACCATAGCCCTCTATGGCCTTCCAAATATCATTTTGCAAATTCCTCAAGAACAGCCTTAGCGAAAGGCTTCTTGAGGGGCAATCTGTAACTCAGTGAGATGAATTAACAGATCACAAAACAGTGTCTCAGAAATCTTCTTTCCAGTTTTTAACTGAAGATATTTACTTTTTCACCATAGCCCCCTAAGGGATTCCAAATATCACTTTGAAAATTCCACAAGAACAGTCTTACCGAAAGGCTTCCTAAGGGGAAAGCTGTAACTCTGTGAGATGAATTAACAGAACACAAACAGTTTCTCAGACAGCTTCTTTCCACTTTTTAACTGAAGATATTTCCTTTATCACCATAGTCCTCTATAGACTTCAAAATATCACTTTGTAAATTCCACAAGAACAGCCTTAGCGAAACTCTTCTTGAAGAGAAAGATGTAACTCTGTGAGTTGAATTAAGAGAACACAGAACAGTTTCTCAGAAAGTTTCTTTCCACTTTTTAACGGAAGATATTTCCTTTTTCACCATAGCCCTCTGTGGGCTTCAAAATATCACTTTCTAAATTCCACAAGAACAGCCTTATCGAAAGGCTGCTTGAAAGGAAAGCTGTAACTCTGTGAGATGAATTAACAGAACACAAAATAGTTTCTCAGAAACCATCTTTCCAGTTTTTAACGGAACGTATTTCCTTTTTCACCATAGCCCTCTGTGGGTTTCCAAATATCACTTTGCAAATTCCACAAGAACAGTCTTAGTGAAAGGCTTCTTGAGGGGAAAGCCGTAACTCTGTGAGATTAATTAATGGAACACAAAGCTGTCTCTCAGAAAGCTTCTTTCCAGCTTTTTAAGGAAGATATTTCCTTTTTCACCATAGCTCTCTATGGGCTTCCAAATACCTCTTTGCAAATTCCACAAGAACAGTCTTAGGGTAAGGCTTCTTGAGGGGAAAGCTGTAACTCTGTGAGATGAAATAACTGAACACAAAGTAGTTTCTCAGAAAGCTCCTTTCCAGTTTTTAATTGAAGATATTTCCTTTTTCACCGTAGCCCTCTGTGGGCTTCCAAATATCACTTTGCAAATTCCACAAGAACAGTCTTAGAGAAAGGCTTTTTGAGGAGAAAGCTGTAACTCTGTGAGATGCATTAACAGGACACAAAGCACTTTCTCAGAAAGCTTCTTTCCAGTTTATTACAGAAGATTTTTCCTTATTCACCATAGCCCTCTATGGCCTTCTAAATACCACTTTCCAAATGACACAAGAACAGTCCTAGCGAAAGACTTCTTGAGGGGAAAGCTGTAAATCTGTGAGATGAATTAACAGAACACAAAACAGTTTCTCAGAAAGCCTCTTTTCAGTTTTTATCTTAGGATATTTCCTTTTTCACCATAGACCTCCATGGGCTTTCAAAAATCACTTTCAAATTCCACAAGAAAAGTCTTAGCGAAAGACTTCTTGAGGGGAAAGCTGTAACTCTGTGAGATGAATTAACAGAAAACAAAGCAGTTTCTCAGAAAGCTTCTTTCCAGTTTTCAACTGAAGATATTTCCTTTTTAACCATAGCCTTATATGGGCTTCTAAATGTCACTTTGCAAATTCCACAAGAACAGACTTAGTAAAGTTCTCCTTGAGGGGAAAGCTGTAACTCTGTGAGATGAGTTAACAGAACACAAAGCAGTTTTTCAGAAAGTTTCTTTCCAGTTTTTAGAGGAAGATATTTCCTTTTTCACCAAAGCCCTCTAAGGGGTTCCAAATATAACTTTGCAAATTCCACAAGAACAGTCTTAGCGAAAGGCTTCTTGAGGAAAAAGCTGTAAGTCGGTGAATTGAATTAACAGAACACAAAGCACTTTCTCAGAAAACTTCTTTCCAGTTTTTAACGAAGGAGAATTCCTTTTTCACCATATCTCTCTCTGGGCTTCCAAATATCACTTTGGAAATCCCACAAGAACAGTCTTAGGGAATGGCTTCTTGAGGGGAAAGCTGTAACTCTGTGAGATGAATTAACAGAACACAAAGCAGTTTCTCAGAAAGCTTCTTTCCAGTTTTTAACGGAAGATATTTCCTTTTTCATCATAGCCCTCTAATGTTTCTAAATATCTCTTTCCAAATTCCACAAGAAAAGTCTTAGCGAAAGGATTCTTGCGGGGAAAGCTGTAACTCTGTGAGATAAATTAATAGTACACAAAGCAGTTTCTCAGAAAGCTTCTTTCCAGTTTTACGTGAAGATATTTCATTTTTACAATAGCCCCCTATGAGCTTCCAAATATTACTTTGCAAATTCCACAAGAACAGTCTTAGCGAAAGGCTTCTTGAGGAGAAAGCTGTAACTCTGTGAGATGAATTAACAGAACACAAAGCAGTTTCTCAGAAAGCTTCTTTCCAGTTAATAACGGAAGATATTTCCTTATTCAGCATAGCCCTCTATGGCCTTCTAAATACCACTTTCCAGATGACACAAGAACAGTCCCAGCCAAAGACTTCTTGAGGGGAAAGCTGTAAATCTGTGAGATGAATTAACAGAACACAAAGCAGTTTCTCAGAAAGCTTCTTTCCAGTTTTCAACTGAAGATATTTCCTTTTTAAACATAGCCCTCTATGGGCTTCCAAATGTCACTTTGCAAATTCCACAAGAACAGTCTCAGCGAAAGGCTTCTTGAGGAAAAAGCTGTAAGTATGTGAAATTAATTAACAGAACACAAAGCAGTTTCTCAGAAAGCTTCTTTCCAGTTTTTAACGGAAGAGAATTCCTTTTTCACCATAGCCCTCTCTGGGCTTCGAAATATCACTTTGCAAATCCCACAAGAACAGTCTTAGCAAAAAGCTTCTTGAGGGGAAAGCTGTAACTCTGTGAGATGAATTAACAGAACAAAAAGCAGTTTCGCAGAAAGCTTCTTTCCAGTTTTTAACGGAGAATATTTCCTTTTTCACCATAGCCCTCTATGGGGTTCCAAATATCGCATTGCAAATTCCACAAGAACAGTCTTAACGAAAGGCTTCTTGAAGAGAAAGCTGTGACTCTTTGAGACGAATTAACACAAGACAAAGCAATTTCTCAGAAAGCTTCATTTCAGTTTTTATCTTACGATATTGCCTTTTTCACCATTGTCCTCTATGGGCTTCCTAATATCACTTTGCAAATTCCACAAAAACAGTCTTAGCGAATGGCTTCTTGAAGGGAAAGCTGTAGCTCTGTGAGATGAATTATCAGAACACATAGCAGTTTCTCAGAAAGCTTCTTTCCAGTTTTTTTTTTTAATTTATTTTTTATTATTATACTTTAAGTTGTAGGGTACATGTGCATAACATGCAGGTTTGTTACATATGTATACTTGTGCCATGTTCGTGTGCTGCAACCATCAACTCGTCATTTACATCAGGTATAACTCACAGTGCAATCCCTCCCCTCCTCCCCCTCCCCATGATAGGCCCCGGTGTTTGATGTTCCCCTTCCCGAGTCCAAGTGATCTCATTGTTCAGTTCCCACCTATGAGTGAGAACATGCGGTGTTTGGTTTTCTGTTCTTGTGATAGTTTGCTAAGAATGATGGTTTCAAGCTGCATCCATGTCCCTACAAAGGACACAAACTCATCCTTTTTTATGGCTGCATAGTATTCCACGGTGTATATGTGCCACATTTTCTTAATCCAATCTGTCACTGATGGACATTTGGGTTGATTCCAAGTCTTTGCTATTGTGAATAGTGCTGCAATAAACATACGTGTGCATGTGTCTTTATAGCAGCATAATTTATAATCCTTTGTGTATATACCCAGTAATGGGATGGCTGGGTCATATGGAACATCTAGTTCTAGATCCTTGAGGAATCGCCATACTGTTTTCCATAATGATTGAACTAGTTTACAATCCCACCAACAGTGTAAAAGTGTTCCTATTTCTCCACATCCTCTCCAGCACCTGTTGTTTCCTGACATCTTAATGATCACCATTCTAACCGGTGTGAGATGGTATCTCAGTGTGGTTTTGATTTGCATTTCTCTGATGGCCAGTGATGATGACCATTTTTTCATGTGTCTGTTGGCTGTATGAATGTCTTCTTTTGAGAAATGCCTGTTCATATCCTTTGCCCACTTTTTGATGGGGTTGTTTGTTTTTTTCTTGTAAATTTGTTTGAGGTCTTTGTAGGTTCTGGATATTAGCCTTTGTCAGATGAGTAGATTGCAAAAATTTTCTCCCATTCTGTAGGTGGCCTGTTAACTCTGATGGTAGTTTCTTTTGCTGTGCAGAAGCTCTTTAGTTTAATGAGATCCCATTTGTCAATTTTGGCTTTTGCTGCCGTTGCTTTTGGTGTTATAGACATGAAGTCTTTGCCCATGCCTATGTCCTGAATGGTACTACCTAGTTTTTCCTCTAGGGTTTTTATGGTATTAGGTCTAACCTTTAAGTCTCTAATCCATCTTGAATTAATTTTCATGTAAGGAGTAAGGAAAGGATCCAGTTTCAGCTTTCTGCTTATGGCTAGCCAATTTTCCCAGCACCATTTATTAAATAGGGAATCCTTTCCCCATTTCTTGTTTCTCTCAGATTTGTCAAAGATCAGATGGCTGTAGATGTGTGGTATTATTTCTGAGGACTCCGTTCTGTTCCATTGGTCTATATCTCTGTTTTGGTACCAGTACCATGCTGTTTTGGTGACTGTAGCCTTGTAGTATAGTTTGAAGTCAGGTAGCGTGATGCCTCCAGCTTTGTTCTTTTGACATAGGATTGTCTTGGAAATGCGGGCTCTTTTTTGGTTCCATAAGAACTTTAAAGCAGTTTTTTCCAATTCTGTGAAGAAACTCATTGGTAGCTTGATGGGGATGGCATTGAATCTATAAATAACCTTGGGCAGTATGGCTATTTTCACAATATTGATTCTTCCTATCCATGAGCATGGTATGTTCTTCCATTTGTTTGTGTCCTCTTTTATTTCATTGAGCAGTGGTTTGTAGTTCTCCTTGAAGAGGTCCTTTACATCCCTTGTAAGTTGGATTCCTAGCTGTTTTATTCTCTTTGAAGCAGTTGTGAATGGAAGTTCATTCATGATTTGGCTCTCTGTTTGTCTGTTACTGGTGTATACGAATGCTTGAGATTTTTGCACATTAATTTTGTATCCTGAGACTTTGCTGAAGTTGCTTATCAGCTTAAGGAGATTTCGGGCTGAGACAATGGGATTTTCTAAATATACAATCATGTCATCTGCAAAGAGGGACAATTTGACTTCTTCTTTTCCTAACTGAATCCCCTTGATTTCTTTCTCTTGCCTGATTGCCCTAGCCAGGACTTCCAACACTATGTTGAATAGGAGTGGTGAGAGAGGGCATCCCTGTCTTGTGCCAGTTTTCAAAGGGAATATTTCCAGGTTTTGCCCATTCAGTATGATATTGGCTGTGGGTTTCTCATAAATAGCTCTTATGATTTTGAGGTACGTTCCATCAATACCGAATTTATTGAGCGTTTTTAGCATGAAGGGCTGTTGAATTTTGTCAAAAGCCTTTTCTGCATCTATTGAGATAATCATGTGGTTCTTGTCTTTGGTTCTGTTTATATGCTGGATTATGTTTATTGATTTGCGAATGTTGAACCAGCCTTGCATCCCAGGGATGAAGCCCACTTGATCATGGCGGAGAAGCTTTTTGATGTGCTGTTGAATACGGTTTGCCAGTATTTTATTGAGGATATTTGCATCGATGTTCATCAGGGATATTGGTCTAAAATTCTCTTTTTTTGTTGTGTCTCTGCCAGGCTTTGGTATCAGGATGATGTTGGCCTCATAAGATGAGTTAGGGAGGATTCCCTGTTTTTCTATTGATTGGAATAGTTTCAGAAGGAATGGTACCAGCTCCTCCTTGTACCTCTGGTAGAATTCAGCTGTGAATCCATCTGGTCCTGGACTTTTTTTCATTGGTAGGCTATTAATTATTGCCTCAATTTCAGAGCCTGCTATTGGTCTATTCAGGGATTCAACTTCTTCCTTTTTAGTCTTGGAAGAGTGTAAGTGTCTAGGAAATTATCCATTTCTTCTAGATTTTCTAGTTTATTTGCATAGAGGTGTTTATAGTATTCTCTGATGGTAGTTTGTATTTCTGTGGGGTCGGTGGTGATATCCCCTTTATCATTTTTTATTGCGTCTTTTTTATTCTTCTCCCTTTTCTTCTTTATTAGTCTTGCTAGCGGTCTGTCAATTTTGTTGATCTTTTCAAAAAACCAACTCCTGGATTCATTGATTTCTTTGGAGGGATTTTTGTGTCTCTATCTCCTTCAGTTCTGCTCTGATCTTAGTTATTTCTTGCCTTCTGCTAGCTTTTGAATGAGTTTGCTCTTGCTTCTCTAGTTCTTTTAATTGTGATGTTAGAGTGTCAATTTTAGATCTTTCCTGCTTTCTTTTGTGGGCATTTAGTGCTATAAATTTCCCTCTACACACTGCTTTAAATGTGTCCCAGAGATTCTGGTATGTTGTATCTTTGTTCTCATTGGTTTCAAAGAACATCTTTATTTCTGCCTTCATTTCGTCATGTACCCAGTAGTCATTCAGGAGCAGGTTGTTCAGTTTCCATGTAGTTGAGCGGTTTGGATTGAGTTTCTTAGTCCTGAGTTCTAGTTTGATTGCAGTGTGGTCTGAGAGACAGTTTGTTACCATTTCTGTTCTTGTACATTTACTGAGGAGTGCTTTACTTCCAACTATGTGGTCAATTTTGGAATAAGTGCGATGTGGTGCTGAGAAGAATGTATATTCTGTTGATTTGGGGTGGAGAGTTCTATAAATGTCTAAAGTTCTGCTTGCTGCAGAGATGAGTTCAATTCCTGGATATCCTTGTTAAGTTTCTGTCTCGTTGATCTGTCTAATGTTGACAGTGGACTGTTGAAGTCTCCCATTATTATTGTATGGGAGTCTAAGTCTCTTTGTAAGGCTCTAAGGACTTGCTTTATGAATCTGGGTGCTCCTGTATTGGGTGCATATATATTTAGGATAGTTAGCTCTTCCTGTTGAATTGATCCCTTTACCATTATGTAATGGCCTTCTTTGTCTCTTTTGATCTTTGATGGTTTAAAGTCTGTTTTATCAGAGACTAGTATTGCAACCCCTGCTTTTTTTTGTTCTCCATTTGCTTGGTAAATCTTCCTCCATCCCTTTATTTTGAGCCTATGTTTGTCTCTGCGTGTGAGATGGGTCTCCTGAATACAGCAGACTGATGGGTCTTGACTCTTTATCCAGTTTGCCAGTCTGTGTCTTTTAATTGGAGCATTTAGTCCATTTACATTTAAGGTTAATATTTTTACGTGTGAACTTGATCCTATCATTATGATATTAACTGGTTATTTTGCTCGTTAGTTGATGCAGTTTCTTCCTAGCCTTGATTGTCTTTACATTTTGGCATGTTTTTGCAATGGCTGGTACCGGTTGTTCCTTTCCATGTTTAGTGTTTCCTTCAGGGTCTCTTGTAAGGCAGGCCTAGTGGTGACAAAATCTCTAAGCATTTGCTTATCTGTAAAGGATTTTATTTCTCCTTCACTTATGAAACTTAGTTTGGCTAGACATGAAATTCTGGGTTGAAAATTCTTTTCTTTAAGAATGTTGAATATTGGCCCCCACTCTTTTCTGGCTTGTAGAGTTTCTGCCGAGAGATCTGCTGTTAGTCTGATGGGCTTCCCTTTGTGGGTAACCCGACCTTTCTCTCTGGCTGCCCTTAAGATTTTTTTCTTCATTTCAACTTTGGTGAATCTGACAATTATGTGTCTTGGAGTTGCTCTTCTCGAGGAGTATCTTTGTGGTGTTCTCTGTATTTCCTGGATTTGAATGTTGGCCTGCCCTACTAGGTTGGGGAAGTTCTCCTGGATGATATACTGAAGGGTGTTTTCCAACTGGGTTCCATTTTCCCCCTCACTTTCAGGCACCCCAAACAGACGTAGATTTGGTCTTTTTACATAATCCCATACTTCTTGCAGGCTTTGTTCATTTCTATTTCTTCTTTTTTCTTTTGATTCCTCTTCTCGCTTCATTTCGTTCATTTGATCCTTAATCGCTGATACTCTTTTCCAGTTGATCGAGTCGGTTACTGAAGCTGGTGCATTTGTCACGTATTTCTCGTGTCATGGTTTTCATCTCTTTCATTTCGTTTATGACCTTCTCTGCATTAATTATTCTAGCCATCAATACTTCCACATTTTTTTCAAGACTTTTAGTTTCTTTGCAATGGGTACGTAATTCCTCCTTTAGCTCTGAGAAGTTTGATGGACTGAAGCCTTCTTCTATCATCTCGTCAAAGTCATTCTCCATCCAGCTTTGATCCGTTTTGGCGATGAGCTGCGCTCCTTTGCTGGAGGAGATGAGCTCTTATTTTTTGAAATTCCAGCTTTTCTGCCCTGCTATTTCCCCATCTTTGTGGCTTTATCTGCCTCTGGTTTTTAACGGAAGATATTTCCTTTTCCACCATAGCCCTCTAAGGGCTTCCAAATATCACTTTAGAAATTTCACAACAACAGTCTTAGTGAACGGCTTCTTGAGGGGAAAGCTGTAACTCTGTGAGATGAATTAACAGAACACAAAGCAGTTTCTCAGAAATCTTCTTTCCACTTTTTAACGAAAGATACTTCCCTTTTCACCATAGACCCATGGGCTTCGAAATATCACTTTTCAAATTCCACAAGAACAGTCTCAGCGAAAGGCTTCTTGAGGAGAAAGGTGTAACTTTGTGAGATGAATTGCCAGAACACAAAGCAGTTTCTCAGAAAGATTCTTTTCCTTTTTTATCTTAGGATATTTTCATTTTCACCGTAGCCCTCTATGGGCTTCCAAATATCACTTTGCAAATTCCACAAGAACAGTCTTAGCAAAAGGCATCTTGAGGGTAAAGCTGTAAATCTGTGAGATGATTAACAGAACACAAAGCAGTTTCTAAAAAACATTCTTTCCAGTTTTTAACGGAAGATATTTCCTTTTTCATCATAACCCTCTATGGGCTTCCAAATATTACCTTGAAAATTCCACAGGAACAATCTTAGTGAACGGCTTCTTGAGGGGAAAGCTATAACCCTGTGAGATGAATTAAGAGAGCATAATGCAGTTTCTCAGAAAGCTTCTTTTCGGTTTTTATCTTAGAATATTTCCTTTTTGCCATAACCCTCTATGGGCTTCTAAAATCACTTTGCAAATTCCACAAGAACAGTCTTAGCGAAAGGCTTCTTGAGGAGAAAGCTGTAACTCTGTGAGATGAATTAACAGGACACAAAGCACTTTCTCAGAAAGCTTCTTTCCAGTGTATAACGGAAAATATTTCCTTATTCACCATTGCCCTCTAAGGCCTTCTAAATACCACTTTCGAAATGACAAAAGAACAGTCCTAGCGAAAGCCTTCTTGAGGGGAAAGCTGTAACTCTGTGAGAGGAATTAACAGAACACAAAGCAGTTTCTCAGAAAGCTTCTTTCCAGTTTTCAACTGAAGATATTTCCTTTTTCACCAAAGCCCTCTATGGGCTTCCAAATATCACTTTAAATATTCCACAAGAACAGTCTTATCAAAAGGCTTCTTGAGGGGAAAGCTGTAACTCTGTGAGATGAATTAACAGAACACAAAGCAGTTTCTCAGAAAGCTCCTTTCGAGTTTTTAACTGAAGATATTTCCTTTTTCACCGTAGCCCTCTATGGGCTTCCAAATATCACTTTGCAAATTCCACAAGAGCAGTCTTAGCGAAAGGCTTCTTGAGGGAAAAGCTGTAATCAGAAAGCTTCTTTCGAGTTTTTAACTAAAGATATTACCTTTTACACCTTAGCCCTCTAAGGACTTTCAAATATCACTTTGCAAATTCCACAAGAACAGTATTAGTGAAAGGCTTCTTGAGGGGAAAGCTGTAAATCTGTGAAATGAATTAACCGAACGCAAAGCAGTTTCTCAGAAAGCTTCTTTTCATTTTTTATGTTAGGATATTTCCTTTTTCACCATAGACCTCTATGGGCTTCCATATATCACTTTGCAAATTCCACAAGAACAGTCTTAGCGAAAGGTTTCTTGAGGGTCAAGCTGTAACTCTGTGAGATGAATTAACAGAACATAAAGCAGTTTCTCTGAAAGCTTATTTTCAGTTTTTATCTCAGGCTATTTCCTTTTTCACCATAGACCTCTATGGGCTTCTAAATATCACTTTCCAAATTCCCCAAGAAGAGCCTTAGGGAAAGGCTTCATAAGGGGAAAGCTCTAACTCTGTGAGATGAATTAACAGAACACAAAGCAGTTTCTCAGAAAGCTTCTATCCAGTTTTTAACTGAAGATATTTCCTTTTTCCCCATAGTCCTCTATGAACTTCCAAATATCACTTTGCAAACTCCCAAAAACAGTCTTAGTGATCGACTTCTTGAGGGGAAAGCTATATCTCCGTGAGATGAGTTAAGAGAACACAATGCAGTTTCTCGGAAAGTTTCTTTTCGGTTTTTATCATAGGCTATTTCCTTTTTCAACAAAGCCCTCTATGTTCTTCCAAATATCACTTTGCAAATTCCACAAGAAGATTCTTAAAGAATGGCTTCTCGAGGGGAAAGCTGTAACTCTGTGAGATGAATTAACAGAACACAAAGCAGTTTCTCAGAAATCTTCTTTCCAATTTTTAATGGAAGTTATTTCCTTTTTCACCATAACCCTCTAAGGTTTCTAAATATGACTTTCCAAATTCCACAAGAACAGTCTTAGCGAAAGGATTCTTGAAGGGAAAGCTGTAACTCTGTGAGATAAATTAATAGTACACAAAGCAGTTTCTCAGAAAGCTTCTTTCCAGTTTTTAACTGAAGATATTTCATTTTTTACCACAGCCCTCTATAAGCTTCCAAATATTACTGTGCAAATCCCACAAGAACAGTCTTAGCGAAAGTCTTGTTGAGGAGAAAGCTGTACCTCTGTGAGATGAATTAACAGGTCACAAAGCCCTTTCTCAGAAAGCTTCTTTCCATTTTATAACAGAAGATATTTCCTTATTCACCATAGCCTTCTATGGCCTTCTAAATACCACTTTCCAAATGACACAAGAACAGTCCTAGCGAAAGACTTCTTGAGGGGAAAGCTGTAACTCTGTGAGATGAATTAACAGAACACAAAACAGTTTCTCAGAGAGCTTCTTTCCAGTTTTCAACTGTAGATATTTCCTTTTTAACCATAGCCCTATATGGGCTTCTAAATATCACTTTGCAAATTCCACAAGAACAGACTTAGTAAAGTTCTCCTTGAGGGGAAAGCTGTAACTCTGTGAGATGAATTAACAGAACAAAAAGCAGTTTCTCAGAAAGCTTCTTTCCAGTTATTAACGGATGATATTTCCTTTTTCACCAAAGCCCTCTATGGGCTTCCAAATATCACTTTGAAAATTCCAGAAGAACAGTCTTAGCGTAAGGCTTCTTGAGGAAAAAGCTGTAAGTATGTGAAATGAATTAACAGAACACAAAGCAGTTTCTCAGAAAGCTTCTTTCCAGTTTTTAACGGAAGAGAATTCCTTTTTCACCATAGCCCTCTCTGGGCTTCCAAATATCACTTTGCCAATCCCACAAGAACAGTCTTAGCGAAAGGCTTCTTGAGGGGAAAGCTGTAACTCGGTGAGATGAATTAACAGAACGCAAAGCAGTTTCTCAGAAAGCTTCTTTCCAGTTTTTAATGGAGGATATTTCCTTTTTCACCATAGCCCTCTATAGGCTTCTAAATATCACGTTCTAAATTGCACAAGAACAGTCTTAGCGAAAGGCTTCTTGAGAGGAAAGCTGTAACTCTGAGATGAATTAAGAGAACACAAAGCAGTTTTTCAGAAAGCTTATTTTCGGTTTTTATCTTAGGCTATTTCCTTTTTCACCGTAGACCTCTGTAGGCTTCTAAATATCACTTCCCAAATTGGACAAGAACAGTCTTAGGGAAAGGCTTCGTTAGGGGAAAGCTGTAACTTTGTGAGATGAATTAGCAGAACACAACGCTGTGTCTCAGAAAGCTTCTTTCCAGTTTTTAACTGAAGATATTTCCTTTTTCACCATAGCTCTCCATGGCTTTCGAAATGTCACTTTGCAAATTCCACAAGAACATTCATAGCGAAAGGCTTCCTCAGGGGAAAGCTGTAACTCTGTGGGATGAATTCACAGATCAGAAAGCTGTTTCTCAGAAAGCTTCTTTCTCACTTTTATGGCGGATATTTCCTTTGGCCCTATGGTCTTCAAAGGGAACCGAATTATCCCTTCTCAGATTCCACAGAAATAAGGTTAGCAAACAGCTCTACGACATATAGCTCTCACTCAGTGAGTGGAAGTCACATATCACAAAGCAGTTTCTCAGAAAATTCTTTTCAGTTTTTATCTTAGGATATTTCCTTTTTCACCATGACCCTCTATGGGCTCACAAATACCACTCTGCAAATTCCACAAGAACAGGCTTACCAAAAGGCTTCTTAAGGGGAAAGCTGTAACTCTGTGAGGTGAATTAACAGAACACAAAGCAGTTTCTCAGAAAGCTTCTTTTCAGCTTTTATCTTAGGATATTTCCTTCTTCACCATAGCCCTATAAGGGCTTACAAATATCACTATGAGTATTACACAAGAAGAGTCTTAGCAAAAGTCTTTTTGAGGGTAAAGCTGTAACTCTTTGAGATGAATTAACAGAACACAAAGCAGTTTCTTAGAAAGCTTCTTTCCATTTTTTAACTGAAGATATTTCTTTTTTCACCACAGCCGTCTATGGGCTTCCAAATATCACTTTGCAAATTCAAAAAGAACAGTCCTAGCGATAGGCTTCTTGAGTGGAATGCTGTGACTCTGTGAGATGAATTCACAGATCTCAGAGAAGTTTCTCAGAAAGCTTCTTTCTCACTTTTAGTGGCAGATATTTTCTTTGGCCCTATAGTCTTCAAAGGGATCCAACATAACAGTTCTCCGATTCCATAGAAATAAGGCTATAAAACAGCTCTAGGAAATACAGCTGTAACTCAGTGAGTGGAAGTCACATAATACTAAACCGTTTCTCAGAAGGCCTCTTTCAGTTTTTAACTGAAGCTATATCCTTTTTCACCGTACCCTCTATGGGCTTCAAAATATCACTTTGAAAATACAACAAGAACAGTCTTAGCGAAAGGCTTCCAGAGGGGAAAGCTGTAACTCTGTTAGGTGAATTAACAGAACACAAAGCAGTTTCTCAGGAATTTTCTTTACAATTTTTATATGAAGATATGTCCTTTTTCACCATAGCCCTCTATGGGCTTCCAAATATCACTTTGCGAATTCTACAAGAACAATCTTAGCGAAAGACTTCTTGAGGGGAAAGCTGTAAGTCTGTGAGATGAATTAAAAGAACACAAAGCAGTTTCTCAGAAAGCTTCTTTCCAGTTTTTATCTGAGGATATTTCGTTTTCACCATAGCCGTCTATTGGCTTCCAAATATCATTTTTCAAATTGCGCAAGAATAATCTTAGCGAAAGGCTTCTTGAGAGGAAAGCTGTAACTCTGTGAAATGAATTCGCAGGTCACGAAGAAGTTTCTCAGAAAGCTCCTTTCTAACTTTTAGCGACGGATACTTCCTTTGGCCCTACAGTCTTCAAAGGGATCCGAAATAACAGTTCTCAGATTCCACAGAAATTAGGTTAGCAAACTGCTCTAAGAAATACAGCTGTAACTCAGTGAGTGGAAGTCATATATCAAAAAGCAGTTCTGAAGCCTACTTTTCAGTTTTTAACTGAAGATATATCTTTTTTCAGCATAGCCCTCTAAGGGCTTCCAAATATCACTTTGCAAATTCCAGAAGAACACTCTTACCGAAAGGATTCTTGAGGGGAAACCTGTAACTCTTTGAAATGAATTAACAGATCACAAAGCAGTTTCTAAGAAAACCTCTTTCCAATTTTTAACTGAAGATATTTCCTATTTCACCATAACCATCTATGGGCTTACAAATATGACTTTGCAAATTAAACAAGAACAGTCTTAGCGAAAGGCTTCTTGAGGGAAAAGCTGTAGCTCTGTGAGATGTATTAACAGAACACAAAGCGATTTCTCAGAAAGATTCTTTCCAGTTTTTATGTTAGGATATTTCCTTTTTCACCGTAGCCCTATATAGGCTTAAAAATATCACTTTGAAAATTAAACAAGAACAGTCTTAACAAAAGTCTCCTTGAGGGTAAAGCTGTAAGTCGTTGACATGAATTAACAAAACACAGAGCAGTTTCTCAGCAAACGTCTTTTCAGTATTTATCGTAGGATATCTCCTTTTTCACATTAGCCCTCTATGGGCTTACAAATATCATGTTGCAAATTCCACAACAAACGTCTTAGCGAAAGGCTTGCTGAGGGGAAAGCTGTAACTCTTTGAGATGAATCAACAGAACACAAAGGAGTTTCTCAGAAAGCTTCTTTCCACTTTTTATCTTAGGATATTGCCTTTTTCACCATAGCCCTATTTGGGCTTCAAACATCACTTTGAAAATTACACAAAACAATGTTAACAAAAGTCTTCTTGAGGGTAAAGCTCTAACACTTTGAGAGGAATTATCAGAACACAAACCAGTTTCTCAGAAAGCTTCTTTGCAGATTTTAATTGAAGATATTTCCGTTTTCATCGGAGACCTCTATGGGCTTCCAAATATCACTTTGCAAATTCCACAAGAACTGTCTTAGCGAAAGGCTTCTTGACGGGAAAGCTGTAACTTTGTGAGATATATTTACAGAACACAAAACAGTTTCTCAGAAAGCTGCTTTCCAGTTTTTAGCTGAAGATATTTCCTTTTTCACCGTAGCCATCTGTGGGCTTCCAAATATCACGTTGCAAATTACACAAAAGCATTCTTAGGGAATGGCTTCTTGAGGGGAAAGCTGTCACACAGTGAGATGAATTAATAGAACCCAAAGCAGTTTCTCAGAAAGCTTCTTTTCAGTTTTTATCTTAGGATATTCAATTTTTCACCAAAGCCCTCTATGGGCCTCCAAATATCACTTTGCAAATTCCCCAGGAAAAGTGTTAGCGAAAAACTTCTTGAGGGGAAAGCTGTAACTCTGTGACATGAATTCACAGATCACAAAGAAGTTTCTCAGAAAGCTTCTTTCTCACTTTTAGCAGCGGATATTTCCTTTATCCCAATAGTCTTCAAAGGGATTCGAAATAACAGTCCTCAGATTCCACAGCAATAAGGCTAGCACACAGCTCTACGAAATACAGCTGTAACTCAGTGAGTGGCAGTCACATATCACAAAGCAGTTTCTCAGAAAGGTTCTTTTCAGTTTTTATCGGAAGATACATCCTTTTTCTCCTTAGCTCTCTATGGGCTTCCAAATATCACTTTGCAACTTCCACAAGAACAGTCCTAGTGAAAGGCTTTTTGAGGGGATGCTGTAATTCTGTAAGATGAATTAACAGAACACAAAGCAGTTTCTCAAAAGCTTCTTTCTAGTTTTTATGTTAGAATGTTTCCTTTTTCACCATAGCCCAAAATGGGCTTCCAAATATCACTTTGCAAATTCCACAAGAAGTGTCTTAGCGAAAGGCTTCTTGAGGGGAAAGCTGTAACTCTATGAGATGAATTAACAGAACACAAAGCAGTCTCTCAGAAAGCTTCTTTCCAGTTTTTTAACTGAAGATATTTCCTTTTTCACCTTAGCCCTCTAAGGACTTCCAAATATCACTTTGCAAATTCCACAAGAACATTCTTAGTGAACGGCTTCTTGAAGGGAAAGCTGTAACTCTGTGAGATGAATTAACAGAACACAAAGCAGTTTCTCTGAAAGCTTCTTTCCAGTTTTCAACAGACGATATTTCCTTTTTCACCTTAGACCTCTAAGGGCTTCCAAATATCACTTTGCAAATTCCCAAGAACAGTCTTTGCGAAAGGCTTCCTGAGGGGAAAGCTGTAACTGTGTGTGATGAATTAACAGAACACAGAGCAGTTTCTCACAAAGCTTCCTTCCAGTTTTTAACTGAGACATGTTTCGTTTTTCACCATAGACCTCTACTGGCTTTCAAATATCACTTTGCAAATTCCCCAAGAACACTCTTAGTGAACGACTTCTTGAGGGGAAAGCTGTAACTCTGTGGGATGAATTAACAGAAAACAAAGCAATTTCTCAGAAAGCTTCTTTCCAATTTCTATCTGAGGACATTTCCTTTTTCACCATAGCCCTCTATGTGCTTCGAAATATCACTTTGAAAATTCCACAAGAACAGTCTTAGTGAAAGGCTTCTTGAGGGGAAAGCTTTAACCATGTGAGATGAATTAACAGAACCCAAAGTAGTTTCTCAGAAAGCTTCTTTTATGTTTTTATCTGAGGACAGTTCATTTTTCACCTTAGACCTCTCTGGCTTCCAAATATCACTTTGTAAATTCCACAAGAACGGTCTTAGGAAAGGCTTCTTGAGGGGAAAGCTGTAACTCAGTGAGATGAATTAACAGAACACAAGCAGTTTTTCAGAAAGTTTCTTTACAGTTTTTTACAGAAAATATTTCCTTTTTAACCGTAGCCCACTATGGGCTTCCAAATATCACTTTGCAAATTCCTCAAGAACAATATTAGTGAACGGATTCTTGAGGGTAAAGCTGCCACGCTGTGAGATGAATTAACAGAACACAAAGCAGTTTCTCAGAAAGCTTCTTTCCAGTTTTTAACTGAAGATATTTCCTTTTTCACCGTAGCCCTTTAAGGGATTGCAAATATCACTTTGCATATTCCACAACAACGGTCTTAGTGAACGACTTCTTTAGGGCAAACTGTAACTCAGTGAGGTGAGTTAACAGAACAAAGCAGTTTCTCACAAAGCTTCTTATCAGTTTTTATGTTAGGATATTTCCTTTTTAACCATAGCCATCTATGGGCTGTCAAATATCATTTTGCAAATTCCACAAAAACAGTCTTAACGAAAGGCTTCCTGAGGGGAGAGCTGTAACTCTGTGAGATGAATTAACAGACCATAAAACACTTTCTCAGAAAGCTTCTTTCCAGGTTTCAACTGAAGATATTTCCTATTCACCACAGCCCTCTATGGGATTCCAAATATCTCTTTGCAAATACCAGAAGAACAGTCTCAGCGAAAGGCTTATTGAAGGGAAAGCTGTAACTCTGTGAGATGAATTCACAGAACACAAAGAAGTTTCTCAGAAAGCTTCTTTCTCACTTTTGGCGGTCGATATTTCCTTTGTCCCGATAGTTTTCAAAGGGATCCGAAATAACAGTTCTCAGATTCCACAGTAATAAGGCTAGAAAACAGCTCTACGAAACACAGCAGTAACTCAGTGAGTGGAAGTCACATATCACAAACCAGTTTCTCTGAAAGCCTATTTTCCGTTTTTAACTGAAGAAATATCCTTTTTCACCATAGCCATCTATCGGTTTCCAAATATCACTTTGAAAATTACACAAGAACAGTCATAGCGAAAGGCTTCCTGAGGGGAAAGCTGTAACTCTGTGAGATGAATTAAGAGACCACAGAGCAGTTTCTCAGAAACCTTCTTTCCAGTCTTTAACTGAAGATATTTCCTTTTTCTCCATAGCCCTCTATGGGCTTCCAAATGTCACTTTGCAAATTCCACAAGAACAGTCTTAGCGAAAGCCTTCTTGAGGGAAAAGCTGTAACTCTGTGAGATGAATTAACACAACACAAAGCAGTTTCTCAGAAAGTTTCTTTCCAGTTTTTAACTGAAGATATTTCGTTTTTCACCATACCCGTCTATGGGCTTCCAAATATAATTTTGCAAATTCCACAAGAACAGTCTTAGCGAAAGGCTTCTGAGGGGACAGCTGTAACTCGGTGAGATGTTTTAACAGAACACATGTCAGTTTCTCAGAAAGCTTCTTTCCAATTTTTAACGTAAGTTATTTCCTTTTTCACCATAGCCCTCTATGGACTTCTAAGATCACTTTGCAAATTCCACAAGAACAATCTTAGCGAAAGGCTTCTGGGGAACAAAGCTGAAATTCTGTGAGATGAACTAACAAAAAACAAAGCAGTGTCTCACAAAGCTTCTTTTCGGTTTTTAACGGAAGAAATTTCCTTTTTCATCATAGCCCTCAATGGGCTTCCAAATTTCACGTTGCAAATTCCAGAAGAACAGTCTTAGCGAAAGGCTTCTTGAGGAGAAAGCTGAAACTCTGTGAGATGAATTAACAGAACACAAAACAGTTTCTCAGAAAGCTTCTTTTCAGTTTTTTTCTTAGGAAAATTACTTTTTCACCATAGTCTTCTAAGGTCTTCCAAATATCACTTTGCAAATTCCACAAGAACAGTCTTAGCAAAAGGTTTCTGTAGGGGACAGCTGTAACACTTTCAGATGAATTAACAGAACACAAAGCTGATTCTCAGAAATCTTCTTTCCAGTTTTTAACGGAAAATATTTCCTTTTTCACCCTAACCCTCTGGAGTCTTCCAAATATCACTTTCCAAATTCCACAAGAACAGTCTTTGAGAAAATCATCTTGTGGGAAAATCTGTAACTCTTTGAGATGAATTAACAGAACACGAAGCAGTTTCTCAGAAAACTTCTTTTCAGTTTTTTTCTTAGGATATTTCCTTTTTCAGAATAGCTCTGTATGGTCTTCCAAATATCACTTTGCAAATACAACAAGTACAGTCTTAGCGAAAGGCTTCTTGAGGGGAAACTCCAACTCTTCGATATGAATTAACAGAACACAAAGCAGTTTCTCAGAAAGCTTCTTTTCAGTTTTTAGCTGAAGATATTTCCTTTTTCACCATAGCCCTCTAGGGGTTCCAAATATCACTTTGCAAATTCCAAAAAAACAGTCTTAGCGAAAGGATTCTTGAGGGGAAAGCTGTATCACTGTGAGTTGCATTAACAGAACACAAAGCAGTTTCTCAGAAAGCTTCTTTTCAGTTTTTATCTTAGGATATTTCCTTTTTCACCGTAGCCCTCTATGGGCTTCCAACTATCTCTTTGCAAATTTCACAAGAATAGTCTTACCGAAAGGCTTCTTGAGAAGAAAGCTGTAACTCTGTGAGATGAACTAACAGAACACAAAGCAGTTTCTCAGAAAGCTTCTTTTCGGTTTTTATCTGAGGATATTTCCATTTTCACAGTAGACCTCTATGGGCTTCCAAATAACATTTTGCAAATTACACAAGAGGAGCCTTAGCTGAAGGCTTCTTGAGGGGAAAGTTGTAACTCTTTGAGATGAATTAACAGAACACATAGCAGTTTCTCAGAAAGATTCTTTACAGTTTTTAACTCAAGATATTTCCTTTTCACCATTGCCCTCTATGGGCTTCCAAATATCAATTTGCAAATTCCACAAGAATAGTCTTAGCGAAAGGCTTCTTGAGAGGTAGGCTGTAACTCTGTGAGATGAATTAACAGAACACAAAGCAGTTTCTCAGAAAGCTTCTTTCCAGTTTTTAACTGAAGATATTTCCTTTTTCACCGTAGCCCTCTATGGGCTTCAAAATATCACTTTGCAAATTCCACAAGAACCGCCTTAGCGAAAGACCTCTTGAAGGAAAACCTGTAACTCTGTGAGTTGAATTAAACGAACACAAAGCAGTTTCTCAGAAAGCTTCTTTCCAGTTTTTAAAAGAAGATATTGCCTTTTTCACCATATCCCTCTATGGGTTTCAAAATATCACTTTGCAAATACAACAAGAACAGTCTTAGCGAAAGACTTCTTGAGGGGAATGCTGTAACTCTGTGAGTCGAATTAACAGAGCAGCGTGCAGTTCAGAAAGCTTCTTTCCCGTTTTTAACGGAAGATATTTCCTTTTTCACTACAGCCCTCTATGGGCTTAAAAATATCACTTTGCAAATTCTACAAAAACATTCGCAGTGAAAGGCTTCTTGAAGGGAAAGTTGTAACTCTGGGAGATGAATTAACAGAACACAAAGCAGTTTCTCAGATATCTTCCTTCCAGTTTTTAACTTAAGATATTTCCTTTTTCAGAAAAGCCCTCTATGGGCTTCCAAATATCACTTTCCAAATTCCACATGAACAGCCTTAACGAAAGGCTTCTTGAATGGAAAGATGTACCTCTGTGAGATGAATTAACAGAACACAAAGCCCTTTCTCAGAAAGCTTCTTTCCAGTTTTTAACTGAAGATATTTCCTTTTTCACCATTGCTCTCTATCGACCTCCAAATATCACTTTGTCAATTCCAGAAGAACAGCCTTAGCGAAAGGCTAATAGAAGGGAAAACTGTCACTCTGTGACATGAATTAACAGAACACAAAGCAGTTTCTCAGAATTCTTCTTTTCAGTTTTTAAGTTCGGATATTTCCTTTTTCACCGTAGCCCTCTTAGGGCTTCCAAATATCACTTTGCAAATTCCACAAGAACAGTCTTAACGAAAGACTTCTTGAGTGGAAAGCTGTAAATCTGTGCGATGAATTAAGAGAACACAAAGCAGTTTCTCAGAAAGCTTCTTTCCAGTTTGTAACGGAAAATATTTCCATTTTCACCATCGCCCACTATGGGCTTCCAAATATCACTTTGCAAATTCCACAAGAACAGCCTTAGCGAAAGGCTTCGTGAGGGGAAAGCAGTAACTCTGTCAGATGAATTAACAGAACATGAAACAGTTTCTCAGAAAGTTTCTTTCCAGTTTTTAATGGAAGATATTTCCTTTTACACCATGGCGCTCTATGGGCTTCCAAATATCACTTTGCTAAAGTCACAAGAACAGCTTTAGTGAAAGGGTTCTTGATGGTAAAGCAGTAACTGTGTGAGATGAATTAACAGAACACAAAGCAGTTTCTCAGAAAGCTTCTTTCCAGTTTTTAACTGAAGATATTTCCTTTTTCACCATAGCCCTGTACGGTCTTCCAAATATCACTTTGAAAATTCCAGAAGAACAGTCTTAGCGAAAGGCTTCTTGAGGGGAAAGCAGTAACTCTGTGAGATGAATTAACAGAAAACAAAGCAGTTTCTCAGAAAGCATCTTTCCAGTTTTTAATGGAAGATATTTCCTTTTTCACCATAACCCTCTATTGGCTTCCAAATATCACTTTGCTAAAGTCACAAGAACAGTCTTAGTGAAAGGGTTCTTGATGGTAAAGCAGTAACTGTGTGAGATGAATTAACAGAACACAAAGCAGTTTCTCAGAAAGCTTCTTTCCAGTTTTTAACTGAAGATATTTCCTTTTTCACCATAGCCCTGTACGGGCTTCAAAATATCAGTTTGCAAATTCCACAAGAACAGTCTTAGCAAAAGGCTTCTTGAGGGGAAAGCAGTAACTCTGTGCGATGAATTAACAGAACACAAAATAGTTTCTCAGAAATTTTCTTTCCAGTATTTAACGGAAGATATTTACTTTTACACCGTAGCCCTCTATGGGCTTCCAAATATCAGTTTGCCAATTCCACAAGAACAGTCTTAGCGAAAGGCTTCTTGAGGGGAAATCTGTAACTCTGCAAGATGAATTAACAGAACACAGAGTAGTTTCTCAGAAAGCTTCTTTCCGGTATTGAACGGAAAATATTTCCTTTTTCGCCATAGTCCTCTATGGACTTCCAAATATCTCTTTGCAAATTCCACAAGAACAGTCTTAGCTAAAGGCTTCTTGAGGGGAAAGCTGTAACTCTGTGAGATGAATTAACAGAACACAAAGCAGTTTCTCAGACAGCTTCTTTCCGGTTTTTAACTGACAATATTCCTTTTTCACCATAGACCTCTATCGGCTTCCAAATATCACTTTTCCAATTCCACAAGAACAGTCTTAGCAAAACTCTTCTTGAGGGGAAAGCTGTAACTCTGTGAGATGAATGAAAACAACACAAAGCAGTTTCTCAGACAGCTTCTTTCCAGTTTTTAACTGAAGATATTTACTTTTACACCGTAGCCCTCTATGGGCTTCCAAATATCAGTTTGCCAATTCCACAAGAACAGCCTTAGCGAAAGGCTTCTTGAAGGGGAAGCTGTAACTCTGTGAGATGAATTAACATAACACAAAGCAATTTCTCAGAAAGTTTCTTTCCATTTTTTAACGGAAGATTTTTCCTTTTTCACTACAGCCCTCTATGGGGTCCCAAATATCACTTTGCAAATTCCACAAGAACAGTCTTAGGGAAAGTCCGCTTGACGAGAAAGCTGTAACAGTGTGAGATGAATTAACAGAAAACAAAGCAGTGTCTCAGAAAGCTTCTTGGCAGTTTTTAACGGAAGATATTTCCTTTTTCACCATCGCCCTATAAGGGCTTACAAATATCCCTTTGCAAATTCCACAAGAACAGTCTTAGCGAAAGGCTTCTGGATGGGAAAGCTGTAATTCTGTGAGATGAATTAACAGAACACAAAGCAGTTTCTCAGAAAGCTTCTTTCCAGTTTTCAACTGAAGATAATTCCTTTTTCACCATAGCCCTTTAAGGGCTTCCGAATATCACTTTGCAAATTCCACAAGAACAGCCTTAGGGAAAAGCTTCTTGAGGGGAAAGCAGTAACTCTGTGAGATGAATTAACAGAACACAAAGCAGTTTCTCAGACAGCTTCTCTAATGTTTTTAACTGAAGATATTTTCTTTTTCACCGTAGCCCTCTATGGGCTTCCAGGTATCATTTTCCAAATTCCACAAGAACAGCCTTAGCGAAAGGCTTCTTGAAGGGAAATCTGTAACTCTAGGAGATGAATTAAGAGAACACAAAGTAGTTTCTCAGAAAGCTTCTTTAAAGTTTTTAACGGAAGATATTTCTTTTTCACCATAGCCCTCTAGGGGCTTCCACATATAACTTTGCAAGTTTCACAACAAAAGCCTTAGTGAAAGGCTTCTTGAGGGGAAAGCTGTAACTCTGTGAGATGAATTAACAGAGCACAAAGCAGTTTCTCAGAATGCTTCTTTTAAGTTTTTATCTTAGGATATTTCCATTTTTACCATAGTCCTCTAAGGTCTTCCAAATATCACTTTGCAAATTCCACAAGAACAGTCTTGCCACGTGACTTCATGAGGGGAAAGCTGTAACTCTGTGAGTAGAATTAAGAGAACACAAAACTGTTTCTCAGTAAGCTTCTTTACAGTTTCTAAAGGAAGATATTTCCTTTTTCACCATAGCCCTCTAGGGGCTTCCAAATATCACTTTCCAAATTCCAAAAGAACAACCTTAGCGAAAGGTTTCTTGAAGGGAAAGCTGTAACTCTGTGAGATGAATTAAGAGAACACAAACAGTTTCTAAGAAAGCTTCTTTCCAGTTTTTTACGAAAGATATTTTCTTTTTCACCATAGCCCTCTATGGGCTTACAAATATCTCTTTGCAAATTCCACACATACAGTCTTAGCAAAAGGCTACTTGAGGGGAAAGCTGTAACTCTGTGGGTTGAATTAACAGAACACAAAACAGTTTTTCACAAAGCTTCCTTCCAGTTTTTAACGGAAGATAATTCCTTTTTCACCATAGCCCTCTATGGTCTTCGAAATATCACTTTGCAAATTGCACAAGAAAATTCTTAGCGATAGGATTCTTGAGGGGAAAGCAGTAACTCTGTGAGATGAATTAACAGAACACAAAGTAGTTTCTCAGAATGCTTCTTTCCAGTTTTTAACAGAAGATATTTCCTTTTCGCCGTAGCCTTCTGTGGGCTTCAAATATCCCTTTGCAAATTCCACAAGAACAGTCTTTGCGAAAGGCTTCTAGAAGGGAAAGCTGTAACTCTGTGAGAGGAATTAACAAACACAAAGCAGTTTCTCAGAAATCTTCTTTCCAGTTTTTTACGAAAGATAATTCCTTTTTCTCCATAGCCCTCCATGGGCTTCCAAATATCTCTTTGCAAATTCCAAAAATACAGTCTTAGCAAAAGGCTTCTTGAGGGTAAAGCTGTAACTCTGTGAGATCAATTAACAGAACACAAAGCAGTTTCTCCGAAAGCTTCTTTCCAGTTTTTAAAGGAAGATATTTCCTTTTTCACCATAGCCCTCTATGGGCTTCCAAATATCACTTTGAAAATTCCACAAGGACAGTCGTAGCGAAAGGCTTCTTGTGGAGAAATCTCTTACTCTGTGAGATGAATTAACAGAACACAAAGCAGTTTCTCAGAAAGCTTCTTTCCAGTTTTTAACAGAAGATATTTCCATTTTCAACATAGCCCTCTATGGGCTTCAAAATATCACGTTGCCAATTCCACAAGAACAGCCTTAGCGAAAGGCTTCTTGAAGGGAAAGCTGTAAGTCTGTGACAAGAATTAACAGAGCACAAAGGAGTTTCTCAGAAAGCTTCTTTTCAGTTTTTAACTTAGGATATTTCCTTTTTCACTGAAGCCCTCTATGGGCTTCCAAATATCACTTTGAAAATTCCCCAAGAACAGTCTTAGCGAAAGGCTTCTTGACTGGAAAGCTGTAAATCTGTGAGATGAATTAGCAGAACACAAAGCAGTTTCTCAGAAAGCTTCTTTCCAGTTTTTAACGGAAGATATTTCCTTCTTCACCATAGCCCTCTATGGGCTTCCAAATATCACTTTGCAAACTCCACAAGAACAGTCTTAGCGAAACGCTTCTTGAGGGGAAAGCAGTAACTCTGAGAGATGAATTAACAGAACACAAACTAGTTTCTCAGAAAGTTTCTTTCCAGATTTTAACGGAAGATATTTCCTTTTTCACCATAGCCCTCTATGGGCTTCCAAATATCCCTTTGCCAATTCCACAAGAACAGTCTTAGCGAAAGGCTTCTTGTGTGGAAAGCTGTAACTCTGTGAGATGAATTAACAGAACACAAAGTAGATTCAAAGAAAGCTTCTTTCCAGTTTTTAACGGAAGATATTTACTTTTTCACCATAACCCTCTATGGGATTCCTAATATCACTTTGCATATTCCACAAGAATAATCTCAGCGAAAGGCTTCTTGGTGGGAACACAAAAACTCTTTGAGATGAATTAACAGAACATAAAGCAGTTTCTCAGAAACCTTCTTTACCGTTTTTAACGGAAGATATTTTCATTTTCACCATAGACCTCTATGGGTTTCCAAATATCACTTTCCAAACACCACAAGAACAGCCTTAGCGAAAGGCTACTTGAAGGAAAAGCTGTAACTCTGTGAGATGAATTAACAGAACACAAAGCAGTTTCTCCGAAAGCTTCTTTCCAGTTTTTAATGGAAGATAATTCCTTTTTCACCAAAGCCCTCTATGGGCTTCCAAATATCACTTTGAAAATTCCACAAGAAAAGTCTTAGCCAATGGCTTCTTGAGGGGAATGCTGTAACTCTGTGAGATGAAATAACAAAACAAAAAGCAGTTTCTCAGAAAGCTTCCTTCCAGTTTTTAACGGAAAATATTTCCTTTTTCACCATACCCTCTATGGTCTCCCAAATATCACTTTGCAAATTCCACAAGAACAGTCTTCGCGAACGACTTACTGAGGGCAAAGCTGTAACTTGCTGAGATGAATTAACAGAACACAAAGCAGTTCCTCAGAAAGCTTCTTTCCAGTTTTTAACGGAAGATATTTCCTTTTTCACCGTAGACCTCTATCGGCTTCCAAATATCACTTTGCAAATTCCACAAGAACAGACTTAGCGAAAGGCTTTTTTGAATGCAAAGCTGTAACTCTCTGAAATGAATTGACAGAACACATAGGAGTTTATCAGAAAGATTCTTTCCAGTTTTTAGCTGAAGATATTTCCTTTTTCACCATAGCCTTCTATGGGCATCCAGATATCCCTTTGCAAATTCCACAAGAACAGCCTTAGGGAAAGACTTCTTGAAGGGAATGCTGTAACTCTGTGAGATGAATTAACAGAACACAAAGCAGTTTCTCAGAAAGCTTCTTTCCAGTTTTTAACGGAAGATATTTCCTTTTTCAATATAGCAGTCTAAGGGCTTCCAAATATCACTTTGCCAATTCCACAAGAACAGCCTTAGCGAAAGGCTTCTTGAAGGTAAAGATGCAACTCTGTGAGATGAATTAACAGAATACAAAGCAGTTTCACAGAAAGCTTCTTTCCAGTTTTTAACGGAAGATATTTCCTTTTTCACCATAGCCCTCTATGGGCTTCCAAATATCACTTTGCAAATTCCACAGGAACCGTCTTAGCGAAAGGCTTCTTGAGGGTAAAGCTGTAACTCTGTGAGATGAAATAACAGAACACAAAGCAGTTTCCCAGAAAGCTTCTTTCCAGTTTTTAATGGAAGATATTTCCTTTTTCACCATAGCCTTCTATGGGCTTCCAAATATCACTTTGCCAACTCCACAAGAAGAGCCTCAGCGAAAGCTTCTTGAAGGTAAAGATGCAACTCTGTGAGATGAATTAACAGAACACAAAGCAGTTTCTCAGAAAGCTTCTTTCCGGTTTTTAACGGAAGATATTTCCTTTTTCACCATAGCCCACTATGGGCTTCGAAATATCACTTTGCAAATTCCACAAGAACAGTCTTAGTGAAAAGCTTCTTGAGGGGAAAACTGTAACTCTGTGAGATGAATTAACAGAACACAAAGCAGTTTCTCAGAAAGCTTCTTTCCAGTTTTTAACGGAACATATTTCCTTTTTCACCGTAGCCCTCTATGGGCTTCCAAATATCACTTTGAAATTCCACAAGAACAGTCTTAGTGAAAAGCTTCTTGAGGGGAAAACTGTAACTCTGTGAGATGAATTAACAGAACACAAAGCAGTTTCTCAGAAAGCTTCTTTCCAGTTTTTCACTGAAGCTATTTCCTTTTTCACCGTAGTCCTCTATGGGCTTCAAAATAAACTTTACAAATTCCACAAGAACAGTGTTAGCGAAAGGCTTCTTGAGGGGAAAGCTGTAACTCTGTGACATGAATTAACAGAAAACAATGCAGTTTCCCAGAAGCTTGTTTCCTGTTTTTAACGAAGATATTTCCTTTTTCACCATAGCCCTCTATGGGCTTCCAAATATCAATTTGCGAATTCCACAAGTACAGCCTTAGCAAAAGGCTTTTTGAAGGGAAAGCTGTAACTCTGTGAGATGAATTAGCAGAACACAAAGCAGTTTCTCAGAAAGCTTCTTTCCAGTTTTTAACGGAAGATATTTCCTTTTTCACTCTAGCCCTCTATGGGCTTCCAAATATCACTTTGCCAATTCCAGAAGAACAGCCTTAGCGAAAGGCTTCCTGAAGGGAAAGATGTAACTATGTGAGACGAATTTACAGAACAGAAAGCAGTTTCTCAGAAAGCCTCTTTCCAATTTTGAACGGAAGATATTTCCTTTTTCACCATAGCCCTCTATGGGCTTCGAAATATCACTTTCCATATTCCACAAGAACAGTCTTAGCGAGGGGCTTCTTGAGGGGAAGCTTTAACTCTGTGAGATGAATTAACAGAACACAAAGCCGTTTCTCAGAAAGCTTCTTTACGGTTTTAAAGGAAGATATTTCCTTTTTCACGTTAGCCCTCTATGGGCTTCCAAGTATCACTTTGCAATTTCCTCATGAACAATCTTAGCGAAAGGCTTCTTGAGGGGAAAGCTGTAACTCTGTGAGATGAATTAACAGAACACAAAGCAGTTTCTCAGAAAGCTTCTTTCCAGTTTTTAACTGAACATATTTCCTTTTTCACCCTAGCCGACTATGTGTTTCCAAATATCACTTTGCCAATTCCACAAGCACAGTCTTAGCGAAAGGCTTCTTGAAGGGAAAGCTGTAACTCTGTGACATGAATTAACGGAACACAAAGCAGTTTCTCAGAAAGCTTCTTTCCAGTTTTTATCGGAAGATATTTCCTTTTGCACCCTAGCCCTCTATGGGCTTACGAATATCACCTTGCAAATTCCACAAGAGCAGCCTCAGCGAAAAACTTCTTGAGGGGAAGCTGTAACTCGTTGAGATGAATTAACATAATACAAAGCAGTTTCCCTGAAAGATTCTTTAAAGTTTTTAACGGAAGATATTTCCTTTTTCACCGTAGCGCTCTATGGGCTTCCGAATATCCCTTTCAAAATTCCACAAGAATATTCTTAGCGAAAAGCTTCTTGAGGGGAAATCTGTAACTTTGTGAGATGAATTAACAGAACACAAAGCAGTTTCTCAGAAAGCTTCTTTCCAGTATTTAACTGAAGATATATCCTTTTCCACCATAGCCCTATATCGGCTTCCAAATATCACTTTGCAAATTACACAAGAACAGTCTTAGCGAAAGGCTTCTTGACAGGAATATTGTAACTCTCTGAGATGAATTAACAGAACACAAAGCCGTTTCTCAGAAAGCTTCCTTCCTGTTTTTAACGGAAATTATTTCCTTTTTCACCATAGCCCTCTATGGGCACCCAAATATCACTTTGCAAATTCCACAAGAACAGTCTTAGCGAAAGGCTTTTTAGGGGAAACCTGTATCTCTGTCATATAAATTAACAGAACACAAAGCAGTTTTCCAGAAAGCTTCTTTCCGGTTTTTAAGGGGAGATATCTCCTTTTTCACCATAGCCCACTATGGCCTTCGAAGTATCACTTTCCAAATTCCGCAAGAACAGTCTTAGCGAAGGGATTGTTGAGAGGAAAGCTGAAACTCTCTGACATGAATTAACAGAACACAAAGCAGTTTGCCAGAAAGCTTCTTTCCAGTTTTTACCTGAAGACAATTCCTTTTTCACCACAGCCTTCTCTGGGCTTCCAAATATCACTTTCCAATTTCCACAAGAACACCCTTAGCGAAAGGCTTCTTGAAGGGCAAGCTGTAACTCTCTGAGATGAATTAACAGAACACAAAGCAGTTTTCAGAACCTTCTTTCCAGTTTTTAACGGAAGATATTTCCTTTTTCAATATAGCAGTCTAAGGGCTTCCAAATATCACTTTGCCAATTCCACAAGAACAGCCTTAGTGAAAGGCTTCTTGAAGGTAAAGATGCAACTCTGTGAGAATAATTAACAGAACACAAAGCAGTTTCTCAGAAAGCTTCTTTCCAGTTTTTAATGGAAGATATTTCCTTATTCACCGTAGCCCTCTAAGGGTTTCCAAATATCACTTTGCCAATTCCACAAGAACAGTCTTAGCGAAAGGTTTCTAGAGGGGATACCTCTTACTCTGTGAGATGAACTAAGAGAAAACAAAGCAGTTTCTCAGAAAGCTTCTTTCCAGTTTTTAACGGAAGATATTTCCTTTTTCGCCATAGCCCTCTATGGGATTCCAAATATCACTTTTCAAATTTCACAAGAACAGCCTTAACTGAAGGCTTCCTGAAGGGAACGCTGTAACTCTGTGAGATGAATTAACAGAACACAAAGCAGTTTCTAAGAAAGCTTCTTTACAGTTTTTAACTGAAGATATTTCCTTTTTCACCATAGCCCTCTATGTGCTCCCAAATATCACTTTGCAAATTCCAAAAGAACAGTCTTAGTGATAGGCTTTTGGAGGCAAAACTGTAACTCTCTGACATGATTTAACAGAACACAAAGCAGTTTTTCAGAAAGCTTCCTTACAGTTTTAAACAGAAGATATTTCCTTTTTCACCACAGCCCTCTATGGGCTTCCAAATATCTCTTTGCAAATTCCACAAGAACAGTCTTAGCGAAAGGCTTCTTGAGGGGGGAAGCTGTAACTCTGTGAGACGAATTAAAAGAACACAAAGCATTTGATCAGAAAGCTTCTATCCAGTTTTTAACGGAAGATATTTCCTTTTTCACCATAGACCTCTATGGGCTTCCAAATATCACTTTGTAAATTCCACAAGAACATTCTTTGCGAAAAGCTTCTTGAGGGGAACGCAGTAACTCTGTGAGATGAATTAAGAGAACACAAAGCAGTTTCTCAGAGTGATTCATTCCAGTTCTTAACTGGAGATATTTCCTTTTTCACCATAGCCCTGTATGGGCTTCCAAATATCACTTTGCCAATTGCACAAGAACAGTCTTAGCGAAAGGCTTCTTGAGGAGAAAGCTGTAAATCTGTGAGATGAATTAACAGAACACAAAGCAGTTTCTCTGAAAGCTTCTTTCCAGCTTTTAACTGAACATATTTCCTTTTTCACCGTAGCCCTCTATGGGCTTCCAAATATCACTTTGCCAATTCCACAAGAACAGTCTTAGCGAAAGACTTCTTGAGGGGAAAGCTCTAATTGTGTGAGATGAATTAACAGAACACAAAGCAGTTTCTCAGAAAACTTCCTTCCAGTTATTAACTGAAGATATTTCTTTTTCACCATTGCCCTGCATGGGCTTCCAAAATATCACTTTGCAAATTCCAAAAAACAGTCTTAGAGAAAGGCTTCCTGAGGGTAAAGGTGTAACTCTGTGAGATGAATTAACAGAACAGAAAGCAGTTTCTCAGACAGCTTCCTTCCAGTTTTTAACTGAAGATATTTCCTTTTTCACCATAGCCTTCTCTGGGCTTCGAAAGATCTCTTTGCAAATTCCAGAAGAACAGACTTAGCGAAAGGCTTCTTGAGGGGAAAAATGTAACTGTGTGAGATGAATTAACAGAACCTAAAGCAGTTTCTCAGAAAGCTTCCTTCCAGTTTTTAACTAAAGATATTTCCTTTTTCACTGTAGCCCTCTATGGGCTTCGAAATATCTCTTTGCAAATTCCACAAGAACTGTCTTCGCAAAAGGCTTCTTGAGGGGAAAGGTGTAACTCTGTTGCATGAATTAACAGTACACAAAGCAGTTTCTCAAACGGCTACTTTCCAGGTTTTAACTGAAGATATTTCCTTTTTCCCCATAGGCCTCTATGGACTTCCAAATATCACTTTTCAAATTCCACCAGAACAGACTTAGCGAAAGGCTTCTTGAAAGGAAAGCTGTAAGTCTGTGAGATGAATTAACAGAACACTAAGCAGTTTCTCAGAAAGCTTCTTTCCAGTTTTCAACGGAAGATATTTCCTTTTTCACCATAGCCCCCTATGGGTTTCAAAATATCACTTTGCAAATTCCACGAGAAGAGTCTTAGCGAAAGGCTTCTTGAGGGGAAAGCTGTAACTCTGTGAGATGAATTAACAGAACACAAAGCAGTTTCTCAGAAAGATTCTTTCCCGTTTTTAACGGAAGATATTTCCTGTTTCACCGTAGCCCTATATGGGCTTCCAAATATCACTTTGCAAATTCCACAAGAAGAGTCTTACCGAAACATTCCTTCATGGAGAAGCTGTATCTCTGTGAGAAGAATTAACAGAACACATAGCAGTTTCTCAGAAAGCTTCTTTCCAGTTTTTAAAGGAAGATATTTCCTTTTTCACCGAAGCCCTCTATGGGCTTCCAAATATCACTTTGCAAATTCCACATGAACAGTCTTACCGAAAGGCTTCTTCAGTGGAAAGCTGTAACTCGGTGAGATGAATTAACAGAACACAAAGCAGTTTCTCAGAGAGCTTCTTTCCTGTTTTTAACTGAAGATATTTCCTTTCTCATCATAGCCCACTATGGGCTTCCAAATATCACTTTCCAAACTCCACAAGAACAGCCGTAGCGAAAGGCTTGCTGAGGTAAATCTGTAACTCTGTGAGATGCATTAACAGAACACAAAGCAGTTTCTCAGAAAGTTTCTTTCCAGTTTTTATCAGAAGATATTGCCTTTTTCACCATAGCCCTCTAAAGGCTTCCAAATATCACTTTGCCAATTCCACAGTAACAGTCTTAGCGAAAGACTTCTTGAAGGGAAAGCTGTAACTCTGTGAGATGAATTAACAGAACAAAAAGTAGTTTCTCAGAAATCTTTTTTTCCAGTTTTTAGCTGAAGATATTTCCTTTTTCCCCATAGCCCTCTAAGGGCTTCCAAATATCACTGTGCAAATTCCACAAGAACAGCCTTAGCGAACGGCTTCTTGAAGGGAAAGCTGTAACTCTGTTAGATGAATCAACAGAACACAAAGCAGTTTCTCAGACAGCTTCTTTCCAGTTTTTAAAGGAAGATATTTCCTTTTTCACCATAGCCCTCTAAGGGCTTCCAAATATCACTTTGCAAATTCCACAAGAACAGTCTTACCGAAAGGCTTCTTGAGGGGAAAGCAGTAACGCTGTGAGATGAATTAACAGAACACAAAGCAGTTTCTCAGAAGTTTCTTTCCAGTTTTAACTGAAGATATTTCCTTTTTCACCATAGCCCTCTAGGGGCTTCCAAATATCACTTTGCAAATTCAACAAGAACAGTCTTAGAGAAAGGCTTCTTGAGGGGAAAGTTCTAACTCTGTGAGATGTACTAACAGAACACAAGGCAGTTTCTCAGAAAGCTTCATTCCAGTTTTTAACTGGAGATATTTCCTTTTTCACCATAGGCCTCTATGGGCTTCCAAATATCACATTCCAAATTCAACAAGAACAGCCTTAGCGAAGGGCTTCTTGAAGGGAAAGCTGTAATTCTGTGAGATGAATTAACAGAACACAATGCAGTTTCTCAGAAAGCTTCTTTCCAGTTTTCTACGGAAGATATTCCCTTTTTCACCTTTGCCCTCTAAATTCTTCCAAATATCACTTTTCACATTCCACAAGAACAGTCTTAGCGAAAGACTACGTGAGGGGAAAGATGTAACTCTGTGAGATGAAATAACGGAACACAAAGAAATTTCTCATATAGCATCTTTCCTGTTTTTAACGGAAGATATTTCCTTTTTCAGCATAGCCCTCTATGGGCTTTCAAATATCACTTTCCAAATTCCACAAGAACAGTCTTAGTGAAAGGCTTCTTGAGGGTAATGCTGTAACTCTGTGAGATGCATTAACAGAACACATAGCAGTTTCTTAGACAGCTTCTTTCCAGTTTTCAACTGATGATGTTTCCTTTTTCACAATTGCCCTCTAAGGGCTTCCAAATATCACTCTTCAAATTCCACAAGAACAGTCTTAGCGAAAGGCTTCTTGAGGGGAAAGCTGTAACTCTGTGACATCAATTCACAGAACACAAAGCGGTTTCTCAGAAAGCTTCTTTCCAGTTTTTAACTGAAGATATTTCCTTTTTCACCATTGCCCTCTAAGGGCTACCAAATATCACTCTTCAAATTCCAAAAGAACAGTCTTAGCGAAAGGCTTCTTGAGGGGAAAGCTGTATCTCTGTGAGACGAATTAACAGAACAGAGTGCAGTTTCTCAGAAACCTTCTTTGCAGTTTTTAACTAAAGATATTTCCATTTTCACCATAGCCCTCTTTGGGCTTCCAAATATCACTTTTCCAATTCCACAGGAACAGCCTTATCGAAAGGCTTCTTGAGGGGAAAGCTGTAACTCTGTGAGATGAATTAAGAGAACACAAAGCTCTTTCTCAGAATGCTTCTTTTCAGTTTTTTCCTTAGGATATTTCCTTTTTCAGCATAGCCCTCTATGGTCTTCCAAATATCACATTGCAAATTCCATAAGAACAGTCTTAGCGAAATGATACTTGAGGGGAAAGCTGTAACTCTGTGAGATGAATAAACAGAACACAAAGCAATTTCTCAGAAAGCTTCTTTACACTTTTTAACGGAAGATATTTCCTTTTTCTCCGTAGCCCTCTATGGGCTTCCAAATATTACTTTGCAAATTCCACAAGAGCAGCCTTTGCGAAAGGCTTCTTGAAGGGAAAGTTGTAACTCTGTGAGATGAATTAACCGAACACAAAGCAGTTTCTCAAAAAGCTTCTTTCCAGTTTTAAGCAGAAGATCTTTCCTTTTTCACCACAGCCCTCTATGAGCTTCCAAATAGCACTTTGCAAATTCCCCAAGAACAGTCATAACGAAAGGCTTCTTGAGGAGAAAGCTGTAACTCTGTGAGATGAATTAACAGAACAGAGTGCAGTTTGTCAGAGAGCTTCTTTCCAGATTTAAAGGAAGATATTTCCTTTTTCACCATAGCCCTCTATGGGATTCCAAATATCACTTTTCAAATTCCAAAAGAACAGTCTTAGCGGCAGGCTTCTTGAAGGGAAAGCTGTAACTCTGTGAGACGAATTAACAGAACAGAATGCAGTTTCTCAGAAAGCTTCTTTCCAGTTTTTAACTGAAGGTATTCCTTTTTCACCACAGCCCTGTATGGGTTTCCAAATATCGCTTTGCAAATTCCACAAGAACAGTCTTAGTGAACGGCTTCTTGAGTGGAAAGATGTAACTCTGTAAGATGAAATAACAGAACAGAGTGCAGTTTCTCAGAAAGCTTCTTTCCAGTTTTAAACTGTAGATGTTTCCTTTTTCACCATTGCCCTCTATTGGCTTCCAAATATAACCCTTCAAATTCCAAAAGAACAGTCTTAGCGAAAGGCTTCTTGATGCAAAAGATGTAACTCTGTGACATGAATTAACGGAACACAGAGCAGTTTCACCGAAAGCTTCTATCCAGTTTTTAACTGAAAATATTTCCTTTTTCACCGTTGCCCTGTATGGGCTTCCAAATATCACTTTTCAAATTCCACAAGAACAGTCTTATCGAAAGGGTTCTTGAAGGGAAAGCTGTAACTATGTGAGATGAATTAACAGAACAGAGTACAGTTTTTCAGAAGTCTTCTTTTCAGTTTTTAACTGAAGACATTTCTTTTTTCACCATTGCCCTCTATGGGATTGCAAATATCTCTTTTCAAATTCCAAAAGAACAGTCTTAGCGAAAGGCTTCTTGAGGGGAAAGCTGAAACACAGTGGGACGAATTAACAGAACAGACTGCAGTTTCTCAGAAAGCTTCTTTCCAGATTTTAACTGAAGATATTTCCTTTTTCACCATAGCCCTCTATGGGCTTCCAAATATCGCTTTGCAAATTCCACAAGAACCGTCTTAGCGAACGGCTTCTTGAGGGGAAAGATGTAACTCTGTGATATGAATTAACAGAACAGAGTGCAGTTTCTCAGAAAGCTTCTTTCCAGTTTTAAACTGAAGACGTTTCTTTTTCACCATTGCCCTGTACGGGCTTCCAAATATCACCATTCAAATTACACAAGAACAGTCTTAGCGAAAGCCTTCTTGAGTGGAAAGCTGTAACTCTGTGAGATGAATTCACAGAACACAAAGCAGTTTCTCAGAAAGCTTCTTTCCCGTTTTTAACTGAAGATATTTCCTTTTTCACCATTGCCCTGTATGGGCTTCCAAATATCACTCTTCAAATTCCACAAGAACAGTCTTAGCGAAAGGCTTCTTGAGGGGAAAGCTGTAACTCTGTGACATGAATTCACAGAGCACAGAGCAGTTTCCCCAAAAGCTTCTTTCCAGTTTTTAACTGAAGATATTTCTTTTTTCACCATTGCCCTCTATGGGCTTCCAAATATAACTATTCAAATTCCACAAGAACAGTCTTAGCGAAAGGCTTCTTGAGGGGAAAGCTGTAACTCTGTGAGATGAATTCACAGAACACAAAGCAGTTTCTCAGAAAGATTCCTCCCATTTTTTAACAGAAGATATTTCCTTTTTCACCGAAGCCCTCTATTGGCTTACAAATATCACTTTTCCAATTCCACAAGAACAGCCTTATCAAAAGGCTTCTTGAGGGGAAAGCTGTAACTCTGTGAGATGAATTAAGAGAACAGAAAGCTGTTTCTCAGAATGCTTCTTTTCAGTTTTTACAAAGCGGTTTCTCAGAAAGCTTCTATCCAGTTTTTAACTGAAGATATTTCCTTTTTCCCCATAGCCCTCTATGAACTTTCAAATATCACTTTGCAAACTCCACAAGAAGAGTCATAGTGATCGACTTCTTGAGGGGAAAGCTATAACTCCATGAGATGTGTTAGGAGAAAACAATGCAGTTTCACAGAAAGCTTCTTTCCAGTTTTTAACGGAAGATATTTCCTTTTTCAACAAAGCCCTCTATGGGCTTCCAAGTATCACTTTGCAAATTCCACAAGAACAGCGTTAGCAAAAGGCTTCTTGAGGAAAAACTGTAAGTATGTGAAATGAATTAACAGAACACAAAGCAGTTTCTCAGAAAGCTTCTTTACAGTTTTTAACAGATGAGAATTCCTTTTTCACCGTAGCCCTCTGTGGGCTTCCAAATATCACTTTGCAAATCCCACAAGAACAGTCTTAGCGAAAAGCTTCTTGAGGGAAAAGCTGTAACTCTGTGAGATGAATTAACAGAACAAAAAGCAGTTTCTCAGAAAGCTTCTTTCCAGTTTTTAACGGAGGGTATTTCCTTTTTAACCATAGCCCTCTAAGGGCTTCTAAATATCACGTTCTAAATTCCACAAGAACAGTCTTAGCGAAAGGCTTCTTGAGGGGAAAGCTATAGCTCTGTGAGATGAATTAACAGAACACAAAGCAGTTTCTCAGAAAGTTTCTTTTCAGTTTTTATCTTCGGATATTTCCTTTTTCACCGTAGCCTTCTATGGGCTTCCAAATGTCACCTTGCAAATTCCACAAGCACAGTCTTAGCGAAAGGCTTCTTCAGGAGAAAGCTGTAACTCTGTGAGATGAAGTAACAGAGCACAAAGCAATTTCTCAGAAAGCTTATTTCCAGTTTTTTACCGGAGATATTTCCTTTTTCATCATAGCCTTCTATGGGCTTCCAAATATCCCTTTGTAAATTCCACAAGAACAGACTTAGCGAAAGGCTTCTTGAAGGGCAAGCTGTAACACTGTGAGATCATTAACAGAACACAAAGCAGTTTCTCAGATACCCTCTTTTCTGTTTTTATCTTAGCATATTTTCTTTTTCAACATAGCCCTCCATGGGCTTCCAAATATCACTTTGCAAATTCCACAAGAACAGACTTAGTGAACGGTTTCTTGCGGAGAAAGCTGTAACTCAGTGAGATGAATTAACAGAACACAACGCAGTTTCTCAGGAAGCTTATTTTCAGTTTTTATCCTAGGATATTTCCTTTTTCATCATAGCCCTCTATGGGCTTCCAAATATCACTATGCTAATTTCACAAAAAGAGTCTTAGTGAACAGATTCTTCAGTGGAAAGCTGTAACTCTGTGAGTTGACCTAACAGAACACAAAGCAGTCTCTCAGAAATCTTCTTTCAAGTTTTTAACGAGTTATTTCCTTTTTCACCTTAGCCCTCTATGGGATTCCAAACATCACTTTGCAAATTTCACAAGAACAGTCTTAGGGAAAGGCTTCTTGAGGAGAAAGCTCTAACTCTCTGAGATGAATTAACAGAACACAAAGCAGTTTCTCAGAAAGCTTTCTTTCGGTTTTTATCATAGGATATTTCCATTTTCACCATAGCTCCCTATGGCCTTCCAAATATCACTTTGCAAATTCCACAAGAACAGTCTTAGCGAAAGGCTTCTTGAGGGGAAAGCTGTAACTCTGTGAGATGAATTAACAGAACACAAAGCAGTTTCTCAGAAAGCCTCTTTTCAGTTTTTATCTTAGGATATTTCCTTTGTCAGCGTAGCCCTGTATGGGCTTACACATGTCACTTTTCAAATTCATCAAGAACATTCTTAGCGAAAGGCTTCCTGAGGGGAAAGCTGTAGCTCTCTGAGATGAATTAACAAACCACAAAGCAGTTACTCAGAAAGCTGCTTTCCAGTTTTTAACGGAAGATATTTCCTTTTTCACCATATCCCTCAATGTTATTCCAAATATCACTTTGCAACTTCCACAAGAACAGTCTTAGCGAAAGGCTTCTTTAGAGGAAATCTGAAGCTTTGTTAGGTGAAATAACAGACCACAAAGCAGTTAATCAGAAAATTTCTTTCCAATTTTTAATGGAAGATACTTTCTTTTCACCATATCCCTCTAAGGGCTTCCAAATATCACTTTGCAAATTCCACAAGAACAGTCTTAGTGAACGGCTTCTTGAGGGGAAAGCTGTAACTCTGTGAGATGAATTAAGAGAACACAGCGCAGTTTCTCAAACAGCATCCTTTCGGTTTTTATCTTAGGATATTTTCTTTTTCGCCAGAGCCCACTGTGGGCTTCCAAATATCACTTTGCAAATTCCACAAGAACAGTCTTAGGTAAAGACTTCTTGAGGGGAAAGCTGTAAATCTCTGAGATCAATTAACAAAAAAAAGAGCAGTTTCTCAGAAATCTTCTTTCAAGTTTTTAACGGAAGATATTTCCTTTTTCACCATAGCCCTCTATGGGTTTCCAAATATCACATTTCCAGTTCCACAAGAACAGTCTTAGAGAAAGGCTTTTGGAAGAGGAAGCTTAAATCTGTAAGATGAATTAACAGACACAAAACTGTTTTTCAGAAAGATTCTTTCCAATTTTTAACGAAAGATATTTCCTTTTTCACCATAGCCCTCTATGGGCTTCCAAATATCACTTTAAAAATTTCACAAGAACAGTCTTACTGAACGACTTCTTGAGAGGAAAGCTGTAACTCTGTGAGATGAATTAATAGAACACAAAGCAGTTTCTCAGAAAGCTTCTTTCCAGTTTATATCGGAAGATATTTCCTTTTTCACCATATCCCTCTACGGGCTTCCAAATATCACCTTGCAAATTCCACAAGAACAGTCTTAGCGAAGGGCTTCTTGAGAAAGACTTTTTAGGGGAAAGCTGTAACCCTGTGAGTTGAATTAACAGAACTCAAAGCAGTTTATCAGAAAGCTTGTTTCCAGTTTTTAACGGGAGATATTTCCTTTTTCACCATAGCCCTCTATGGGTTTGCAAATATCACATTTCAAGTTCCACAAGAACAGTCTTAGCGAAAGGCTTTTGGAAGAGAAAGCTTAAATCTGTAAGATGAATTAACAGACACAAAACTGTTTTTCAGAAAGATTCTTTCCACTTTTTAACGAAAGATATTTCCTTTTTCACCATAGCCCTCTATGGGCTTCCAAATATCACTTTAAAAATTTCACAAGAACAGTCTTACTGAACGGCTTCTTGAGAGGAAAGCTGTAACTCTGTGAGATGAATTAATAGAACACAAAGCAGTTTCTCAGAAAGCTTCTTTCCAGTTTATATCGGAAGATATTTCCTTTTTCACCATATCCCTCTACGGGCTTCCAAATATCACCTTTCAATTTCCACAAGAGCAGTCTTAGCGAAGGGCTTCTTGAGAAAGGCTTTTTAGGGGAAAGCTGTAACCCTGTGAGTTGAATTAACAGAACCCAAAGCAGTTTATCAGAAAGCTTGTTTCCAGTTTTTAACGGAAGATATTTCCTTTTTCACCGTATCACTCTCTGGGCTTCCAAATATCACTTTGCAACTTCCACAAGAACAGTCTTAGCGAAAGGCTTGTTGAGGGGAAAGCTGTAGCTCTGTGAGATTAATTAACAGACAACAAAGCAGTTACTCAGAAAGCTTCTTTCCAGTTTTTAACGGAAGAGATTTCCTTTTTCACCATATCCCTCTATGGGTTTCCAAATATCACTTTGTAAATTCCACAAGAACAGTCTTAGTGAAAGGCTTCTTGAGCGGAAAGCTATAACTCTGTGAGATGAATTAAGAGAATACAGTGAAGTTTTTCAGAAAGCATCTTTTCGGTTTTTATATTACGATATTTTATTTTTCTTCATAGATCTCTAAGGGCTTCCAAATATCACTTTGCAAATTCCACAAGAACAGACTTAGGGGAAGGCTTCTTGAAGAAAAGCTGTAACACTGTGAGATGAATTAACAGAACACAAAGTAGTTTCTCAGAAAGCTTCTTTCCAGTTTTTAACGGAAGTCATTTCCTTTATTACCATACCTTCTATGGGCTTCCAAAGATCAGTTTGCAATTCCACAAGAACAGTCTTAGCGAAGGGCTTCTTGAGGAGAAAGCTGTAACTCTCTGAGATGATTTAACAGAACACAAAGCAGTTTCTCAGAAAGCTTCTTTCCAGTTTTTAACTGAAGACGTTTCCTATTTCACCATAGACCTCTCTGGACTTCCAAATATCACTTTGCAAAATTAACAAGAACAGCCTTCGCGAAATACTTCTTGAGAGGAAAGCTGTAACTCTGTGAGATGAATTAACAGAACACAAAGCAGTTTCTCAGAGAGATTCTTCCCAGTTTTTACGGAGGATATTTCCTGTTTCACCATAGCCCTCTATGGGATTCCAAATATCACTTTTCAAATTCCACAATAACAGTCGTAGGGAAAGTCTTCTTGACGAAAAAAGTGTAACACTATGAGATGAATTAAAAGAACCCAAAGCAATTTCTCAGAAATCTTCTTTTCATTTTTTAACGGAAAATATTTAATTTTTCACCTTAGCCCTCTATGGGCTTCCAAATATCACTTTGTAAGTTCTACAAAAAGAGTCTTAGCGAAAGGCTTCTTGAGGAGAAAGCTGTAACTCTGTGTGATGAATTTACAGAACACAAAACAGTTTCCACAAAGCTTCTATCCAGTTTTTAACGTAAGATAATTCCTTTTTCACCATAACCCTCTATGGGCTTCCAAATATCACTTTGCAAATTCCACAAGAACAGTCTTAGCGAAAGGCTTCTTGAGGTGAAAGCTGTAACCCTGTGAAAAGAAATAACAGAATAAAAAGCAGTTCCTCAGAAAGCTTCTTTTCAGTTTTTATCTGAGGATATTTCCTTTTTCACCATAGCTCTCTATGGGCTTCCAAATATCATTTCGCAAATTCCACAAGAACAGTCTTAGCGAAAGGTTTCTGGAGGGGAAAGCTGTAACTCTGTGAGATGAATCAACAGAACACAAAACAGTTTCTTAGAAATCTTCTTTCCAGTTTTGAACGGAAGATATTTCCTTTTTCACCATAGCCCTCTATGGGCTTCCAAATATCACTTTGCCTATTCCACAAGAACAGTCTTAGCGAAAGGCTTATTGAGGGGAAAGCTGTAACACTGTGAGATGAATTAACAGAACACAAAGCAGTTTCTCAGAAACATTCTTCCCAATTTTTAACGGAAGATATTTCCTTTTTCACCATAACCCTCCATGGGCTTCCAAATATCACTTTGGAAATTCCACAAGAACAGCCTTAGCGAAAGACTTCTTGAAGGGAAAACTGTAACCCTGGGAGATGAATTAACAGAACACAAAACAGTTTCTCAGAAAGCTTCTTTGCAGTTTTTTTCTTAGGGTATTTCCTTTTTCACCATAGCGCACTTTGGGCTTTGAAATATCACTTTTAAAATTACACAAGAACCCTCTTAGTGAACGGCTTCCTGAGGGGAAAGCTGTAACTCTGTTGAATGAATTAACAGAACACAAAGCAGTTTTCCAAAGCTTCTTTTCAGTTTTTATCTTAGGATATTTCCTTTTTCATCCTAGCCCTCCATGGGCTTCCAAATGTCACTTTGCACATTCCACAAGAATAATCTCTGCGACTGGCTTCTTAAGGGGAAAGCTGTAACTCTGTGAGATGAATTAACAGAACACAAATCAGTTTCTCAGAAAGCCTCTTTTTAGTTTTTAACTGAAGATATTTCTTTTTAACCTTGGCCCTCTTGGGGCTTCCGAATATCACTTTACAAATTTCACAAGAACAGTCTCAACGAAAGACTTTTTGAGGAGGAAGCTATAACTCTGTGAGATGCATTAAGAGAACACAAAGCAGTTTCTCAGAAAGTTTCTTTCCAGTTTTTAACGGAAGATATTTCCTTTTTCACCATAGCCTTCTATCGGCTTCCAAATATCACTTTGCAAATTCCACAAGAACAGTGTTAGCGAAAGGCTTCTTGAGGGGAAAGCTCTAACTCTCTGAGATGAATTAACAGAACACAAAACAGTTTCTCAGAAGGCTTCTTTCCAATTTTTAACGGAATATATTTCCTTATTTACCATAACCCTCTATGGGCTTCCAAATATCACTTTGCAAATTCCACAATAACAGACTTAGCGAAAGGATTCTTGAGGGGAAAGATGTAACTCTGTGAGATGAATTAAGAGAACAAAAAGCAGTTTCTCAGAAAGCTTCTTTCCAGTTTTAAACTGAAGATATTTCCTTTTTCACCATAGCCCACTATGGGCTTCAAATTTCACTTTTCAAATTTCACAAGAAATCTCTTAGTGAACGGCTTCTACAGGGGAAAGCTGTAACTCTGTGAGATGAATTAACAGAACACAAAGCAGTTTCTCAGAAAGCTTCTTTCCAGTTTTTAACTGGTGATATTTCCTTTTACACCGTTCCCCTCTATGGGCTTCCAAATATCACTTTGCAAATTTCACAAGAACAGTCTTAATGAACGGCTTCTTGAGTTGAAAGCTGTAAGTCTGTGAGATGAACTAACACAACGGAAAGCAGTTTCTCAGAAAGCTTCTTTCCAGTTTTTAACGGAAGATATTTCTTTTTTCTCCATAGACCTGTATGGGCTTCCAATTATCACTTTGCAAATTCCACAAGAACAGTCTTAGCGAAAGGCTTCTTGAGGGCAAAGCTGTAACTCTGTGTCATGAATTAACAGAACACAAAGCAGTTTCTCAGAAACCTTCTTTTCAGTTTTTATCTTAAGATATTTCCTTTTTCACCATAGTCCTCTATGGGCTTCCAAATATCACTTTGCAAATTCCACAAGAACAGTTTTAGCGAATGGCGTCCTGAGGGGAAAGCTGTAACTCTGTGAGATGAATTAAGAGAACAGAAAGTAGTTTCTCAGAAACCTTCTTTGCAGTTTTTACCTGAAGATATTTCCTTTTTCACCACAGCCCTATATGGGCTACCAAATATCTTTTGGAAATTTCACAAGAACAGTATAGTGAACGACATCTTGAGGGGAAAGCTGTAACTCTGTGAGATGAATTAACGGAACACAAAGCAGCTTCTCAGAAAGGTACTTTCCAGTTTTTAACTGAAGATATTTCCTTTTTCACCAAAGCCCTCTATGGGCTTCCAAATATCACTTTGCAAGTTACACAAGAACACTCTTAGCGAAAAGGTTCTTGAGGGGAAAGCAGTAACCCTGTGAGATGAATTAACAGAAAACAAAGCAATTTCTAAGACAGCTTCTTTTTAGTTTTTATCATAGGATATTTCCTTTTTCACCATAGCTCTGTATGGGCTTCCAAATATCACTTTGCAAATTCCACAAGAAGAGTCTTAGCGAAAGACTTCTTAAGGGGAATCCTGTAACTCTGTGAGATGAATTAACAGAACAGAAAGCAGTTTCTCAGAAAGCTTCTTTCCAGTTTTTAACGGAAGATATTTCCTTTTTCACCATTGCACTCTATGGGCTTCCAAATACCACTTTGCAAATTGCACAAGAACTGTCTTAGTGAACGGGTTCTTGAGGGGAAAGCTGCAACTCTGTGAGACGAATTAACAGAACACAAAGCAGTTTCTGAGAAAGCTTCTTTTCAGTTGTTTTCTTAGGATATTTTCTTTTTCTCCGTAGCCATCTATGGGCTTACAAATAAGACTTTGCAAATTCCACAAGAGCAGTCTTAGCGAAAGGCTCCTTGAGTGGAAAGCTGTAACTCTGTGGGAAGAATTAACAGAACACAAAGCGGTTTCGCAGAAAGCTTCTTTAAAATTTTTAACGGAAGATATTTCCTTTTTCACCATAGCCCGCTATGGTCTTCCAATTATCACTTTCCAAATACCACCAGAACTGCCTTAGCGAAAGACTTATTGAAGGGAAAGCTGTAACTCTGTGAGATGAATTAACAGAACACTTTGAAAATTCCACAAGAACAGTCTTAGCGAAAGGTTTCGGGAGGGAAAAGCTGTATCTCTGTGAGTTGGATTAACAGAATACAAATCAGTGTGTCAGAAATCTTCTTTGCAGTTTTTAACGTAACATAGTTCCTTTTTCACCATAGCCCTCTATGGGATTACAAATATCAGTTTGCAAATTTCACAAGAACAGTCTTAGTAAAGGGCTTCCTGAGGGGAAGCTGTAACACTGTGAGATGAACTAACACAACACAAAGCAGTTTCTCAGACAGCTTTTTTCGGTTTTTATCTTACGATATTTCCATTATCAAAATAGCCCTCTATGAGATTCCAGGTATCACTTTGCAAATTCCACAAGAACAGTCTTATAGAAAGGCTTCTTGAGGGGAAAGCTGTAACTCGGTGAGATGTATTAACAGAACACACGGCAGATTCTCAGAAAGCTTCTTTCCAGTTTATAACGGAAGTTATTTCCCTTTTCACCATAGCCCTCCATGGGCTTCGATATATCACTTTGCAAATTCCACAAGAACAGTCTTAGCGAAAGGCTTCTGGACGGGAAATCTGTAACTCTGTGAGATGAATTAACAGAACACAAAGCAGTTTCTCAGAAAGATTCTTTCCCGTTTTTAACAGAAGATATTTCCTTTTTCAGCATAGCCCTCTATGGGCTTCCAAATATCACTTTGCAAATTCCACAAGAACAGTCTTAGCGAAAGACTTCTTGAGAAAGGCTTCTTTAGGTGAAATTGTAACTCTGTGAGTTGAATTAACAGAACACAAAGCAGTTTCTCAGAAAGCTTATTTTCAGTTTTTATCCTAGGATATTTCCTTTTTCACCATAGCCCTCTATGGGCTTCCAAATATCACTTTGTTAATTTCACAACAACAGTCTTAGTGAGCAGCTTCTTGAAGGGAAAGCTGTAACACTGTGAGTTGAACTTCAGAACACAAAGCAGTTTCTCAGAAATCTTCTTTCCAGTTTTTCACGAATGTTATTTCCTTTTTCACCTAAGCCCTCTATGGGATTCAAAACATCACTTTGCAAATTTTACAAGAACAGTGTTAGTGAAAGGCTTCTTGAGCAGAAAGCTGTAACTCACTGAGATGAATTAACAGAACACAAAGCAGTTTCTCAGAAACCTTCTTTTAGGTTTTTATCTTAGGATATTTCCATTTTCACCATAGCCCCCTATGGCCTTCCATATATCACTTTGCAAATTCCACAAGAAGAGTCTTAGCGAAAGGCTTCTTGAGGGGAACGCAGTAACACTGTGAGATGAATTAACAGAACACAAATCAGTTACTCAGAAAGCTTCTTTCCAGATCTTAAAGGAAGATATTTCCTTTTTCACCATAGCCATCTATGGGCTTCCAAATATCACTTTGCAAATTCCTCAAGAACAGTCCTAGCGACAGTCTTCTTGAGGGGAAAACTGTAACTGTGTGAGGTGAATTAACAGAACACAAAGTAGTTTCTCAGAAAGCTTCTTTCCATTTTTTAACGGAAGATATTTCTTTTTTCAACATAGCCCTCTATGGGCTTCCAAATATCAGTTTGGAAATTCCACAAAAGGAGTGTTAGTGTTCGGCTTCATGATAGGAAAGCTGTAACTCTGTGAGATGAATTAACAGAATACAAAGCAGTTTCTCAGAAAGCTTCTTTCCAGTTTTTAACGGAAGATATTTCCTTTTCCACCATAGCCCTTTATGGGCTTCCAAATATCACCTAGAAAATTCCACAAGAACAGTCTTAGCGAAAGGGTTTTTCAGGGGAAAGCTGTAACTCTGTGGGAAGAATTAACTGAACACAAAGCAGTTTCTGTGAAAGCTTCTTTCCAGTTTTTAACGGAAGATATTTCCTTTTTCACCATAGCCCTCTAAGGATTTCCAAATATCACTTTGCAAATTCCACAAGAACAGTCTTAGCGAAAGGCTTCTTGAGGGGAAAGCTGTAATTCTGTGAGATGAATTAACAGAACACAAAGCAGTTTCTCAGAAAGCTTCTTTACAGTTTTTAACTGAAGATATTTCCTTTTTCACCATAGCCCTGTATGGGCTTCCAAATATCACTTTGCAAATTCCACACGAACAGTCTTAGCGAAAGGCTTCTTGAGGGGATAGCTGTAATTCTGTGAGATGAATTAACAGAACACAAAGCAGTTTCTCAGAAAGCTTCTTTACAGTATTTAACTGAAGAAATTTCCTTTTTCAGCATAGCCATCTATGGGCTTCCAAATACCACTTTGCAAATCCCACAAGAACACCCTTAGCGAAAAGCTTCTTGAGGGGAAGGCTGTAACTCGGTGAGATAAATTAATAGAACAGAAAGCAGTTTCTCAGAATGTTTCTATCCACAGTTTAACTGAAGATATTTCCTTTTTCACCGTAGCCCTCTATGGGCTTCCAATTATCACTTTGCAAATCCCACAAGAGCAGTCTTAGTGAAAGGCTTCTTTAGGGGAACGCTGTAACTCGGTGAGTTGTATTAACAGAACACATTGCAGTTTCTCAGAATGCTTCTTTCCAGTTTTTAACGGAAGACATTGCCTTTTTCACCATAGCCTCCTATGAGTTTCCAAATATCACTTTGCAAATTTCACAAGAGCAGTCTTAGTGAACGATTTCTTGAGGGGAAAGCTAACTCTGTGATATGAAGTAAGAGAACCCAAAGCCGTTTCTCAGAAAGCTTCTTTTCAATCTGTATCTTAGGATATTTCCTTTTTCACCATAGGCCTCTATGGGCTTCCAAATATCACATTGCAAATTCCACAAGAACAGTCTTAGTGAAAGGCTGCTTGAGGGGAAAGCTGTAACTCGGTGAGATATATTACAGCAACACAGGGCAGTTTCTCAGAAAGCTTCTTTCCAGTTTTTAACTGAAGATATTTTCTTTTCCACCATAGCCCTCTGTGTGCTTCCAAGTATCACTTTGCTATTCTCTGGTTTCTCTTCAGATCGTATAAATCTTTCGCCTTTTACCAAATATCACTTTGCAAATTCCACAAGTACAGTCTTAGGGAAAGGCTTCTGCAGGGGAAAGCTGTAACTCATAAAGGTAAATTGACAGAACACAAAGCAGTTTCTCATACAGCTTCTTTCCAGTTTTTAACTGAAGATATTTCCTTTTTCACCATAACTCTCTATGGGCTTCCAAATATCATCTTGCAAATTCCAAAAGAACAGTGTTAGGGAGAGGTTTCTGAAGAGGAAAGCTGTAACTCTGTGAGATGAATTAACAGAACACATAGCAGTTTCTCAGAAAACTTCTTTCCAGTTTTTAACTGAAGAAATTTCCTTTTTCACCATAGCCCTCTATGGGCTTCCAAATATCACTGTGCAAATCCCACAAAAACAGTATTAGCGAAAGGCTTCTTGAGGGGAAAGCTGTAACTCGGTGAGGTGTATTAACAGAACACAAAGCAGTTTCTCAGAAATCTTCTTTCCAGTTTTTAACGGAAGATATTTCCTTTTTCACCATAGCCCTCTGTGGGCTTCCAAATATCACTTTGCAAATTCCACTAGAACAGTCTTAGCCAACAGTTTCTTGAAGGGAAAGCTGTAACGCGGTGAGATGTATTAACAGAACACAAGGCAGTTTCTCTGAAAGCTTCCTTTCAGTTTTTATCTTAGGTAATTTCCTTTTTCACCATAGCCCTCTACGGGCTTCAAATATCACTTTCCAAATTCCAGAAGAAGAGTCTTAGGGAAATGTTTCTGGAGGGGAAAGCTGTAATTCTGTGAGATGAAATAACAGAACACAAAGCAGTTTCTCAGAAAGCTTCTTTCAAGTTTTTAACTGAAGAAATTTACTTTTTCAGCATAGCCCTCTAGGGGCTTCCAAATACCACTTTGCAAATCCCACAAGAACCCTCTTAATGAAAGGCTTCTTGAGGGGAAAGCTGTAACTCCGTGAGATGAATTAACAGAACAGGAAGCAGTTTCTCAGAATGCTTCTATCCACAGTTTAACTGACGATATTTCCTTTTTCACCGTAGCCCTCTATGGGCTTTCACATTTCACTTTGCAAATCCCACAAGAGCAGTCTTAGCGAAAAGCTTCTTGAGGAGAAAGCTGTAACTCGGTGAGTTGTATTAACAGAACACATGGCAGTTTCTCAGAAAGCTTTTTTACACTTTTATTTAGGATATTTCCTTTTCTACCTTAGCCCTTTATGGGCTTACAAATATCACCTTGAAAATTCCACAAGAACATACTTAGCGAAAGGCTTCTTGAGGTGAAAGCTGTTACTCTGTGAGATTAATTAACAGAACACAAAGTAGATTCTCAGAAAGCTTCTTTTCAGTTTTTATCTTAGAATATTTCCTTTTTCACCATAGGCCTCTATGGGCTGCCAAATATCACATTGCAAATTCCACAAGAACAGTCTTAGTGAAAGGCTTCTTGAGGAGAAAGCTGTACCTCTGTGACTTGAATTAACAGAACCAAAGCAGTTTCTCAGAAAGCTTCTTTTCAGTTTTTATCTTAAGATATTTCGTTTTTCACCATAGCCCTCTATGGGCTTCCAAATATCACTTTGCAAATTCCACAAGAAGAGTCTTAGTGAACGGCTTCTTGAGGTGAAAGCTGAAACTCTGTAAGATGAATTAGCAGAACACAACGCAGTTTCTCAGAAAGCTTCTTTCCAGTTTTTAACGGAAGATATTTACTTTTTCACCATAGCCCTCTATGGGCTTCCAAATATCACTGTGCAAATTCCACAAGAACAGTCTAAGCGAAAGGCTTCTTGAGGGGAAAGCTGTAACTCTTCGAGATTAATTAACAGAACACAAACCAATTTCTCAGAAAGCTTCTTTCCAGTTTTTATCTGAAGATATTTCCTTTTTCACCATAACACTCTATGGTTTTCCAAATATCACTTTGCAAACCCACAAGAACAGTCTTAGCGAAAGGCTTTTTGAGGGAAAAGCTGTAACTCTGTGAGATGAATTAACAGAACACAAAGCAGTTTCTCAGAAAGCTTCTTTTCTATTTTAACCTAAGGATATTTCCTTTTTCTTCATAGCCCTCTATGGGCTTCCAAATATCACTTTGCAAATTCCACAAGAGCAGTCTTAGCGAAAGGTTTCTTGAGGGGAAAGCTGTAACTTTCTGAGATGAATTAACAGAACACAAAGCAGTTTCTCAGAAAGATTCTTAACAGTTTTTAACTGAAGATATTTCGTTTTTGACCATAGCGCTCTATGGGCTCCCAAATATCACTTTGCAAATTCCACAAGAACAGTTCTAGTGAACGGCTTCTTGAGGGAAAAGCTGTAACTCTGTGAGATGAACTAACAGAACACAAAGCAGTTTCTCAGAAAACTTCTTTTCAGTTTTCAACTGAAGATATTTCCTTTTTCACCATAGCCCTCTATGGGCTTCCAAATACCACTTTACAAATTCCACAAGAACAGTCTTAGCGAAAGGCTTCTTCAGGCGAAAACTGTAACTCTGTGAGATGAACTAACAGAACACAAAGCAGTTTCTCAGAAAGCTTCTTTCCAGTTTTTAACGGAAAATATTTCCTATTTCACCATAGCCCTTCATGGGCTTCCAAATTACACTTTGCATATTCCACAAGAACAGTCTTAGCGACAGGCTTCTGGAGGGATAAAGTTTAACTCTGTGAGATGAATTAACAGAACACAAAGCAGTTTCTCAGAAATCTTCTTTCCAGTTTTAATCTTAGAATATTTCCTTTTTCTCCATAGTCCTCTATGGGCTTCCAAATATCACTTTACAAATTCCACAAGAAGAGTCTTAGTGAAAAGCATCTTGAGGGGAAGCTGTAACTCTCTGAGATGAATTAATAGAACACACAGCAGTTTCTCACAAAACTTCTTTCCAGTTTTGAACTGAAGATATATCCTTTTTCACCATAGCCCTCTATGGGCTTCCAAATGTGACTTTGAATATCCCACAAGAACATTCTTAGCGAAGGCTTCTTGTGGGGAAAGCTGTAATTCGGTCAGATGTATAATTAACAGAACACGGCAGTTTCTCAGAAAGCTTCTTTTCAGTTTTTAACTGAAGATATTTCCTTTTTCACCATAGCCCTCTAGGGGCTTCCTAATATCACTGTGCAAATTCCACAAGAACAGTCTAAGCGAAAGGCTTCTTGAGGGGAAAGCTGTAACTCTTCGAGATGAATTAACAGAACACAAACCAATTTCTCAGAAAGCTTCTTTCCAGTTTTTATCTGTAGATATTTCCTTTTTCACCATAGCACCCTATGGGCTTCCAAATATCACTTTGCAAATCCCACAAGAACAGTCAGCGAAAGACTTCTTGAGGGGAAAGCTCTAACTCTCTGAGATGAATTAACAGAACACAAAGCGGTTTCTCAGAAAGTTTCTTTCCAGGTTTTAACTGAAGATATTTAGTTTTTCACCATAGCCCTCTACGGGCTTAAAAATATCACTTTGCAAATTTCAGAAGAACAGTATTAATGAACGGCTTCTTGAGGGGAAAGCTGTAACTCTGTGAGATGAACTAACAGAACACCAAGCAGTTTCTCAGAAAGCTTCTTTTCAGTTTTTAACTGAAGATATTTCCTTTTTCACCAAAGCCCTCCATGAGCTTCCAAATATCACTTTAGAAATTCCACAAGAACAGTGTTAGCGAAAGGCTTCTTCAGGCGAAAGCTGCAACTCTGTGAGATGAATTAACAGAACACAAAACAGTTTCTCAGAAATCTTCCTTCCAGTTTTTAACGGAAAATATTTCCTATTCCACCATAGCCCTCCATGGGCTTCCAAATATCACTTTGCAAATTCCACAAGAACATTCTTAGCGAAAGGCTTCATGAGGGGAAAGCTGTAACTCGATGAGATGTATTACACGAACACACGGCAGTTTCTCCGAGAGCTTCTTTCCAGTTTTTAACTGAAGATATTTCCTTTTTCACCATAGCCCTCTATGGGTTTCCAAACATCATTTTGCAAATTTCCCAAGAACAGACTTAGCGAAAGGCTTCTGCAGGATAAAGCTGTAACTCTGTGAGATGAAATAACAGAACACAAAGCAGTTTCTCAAAGCTTCACTCCAATTTTTAACGGAAGATATTTCCTTTTTACCGTAGCCTTCTATGGGCTTCCAAATACCACTTTGCAAATCCCACAAGAACAGTCAGCGAAAGACTTCTTGAGGGGAAAGCTGTTACTCGGTGAGATGTATTAAAGGAACACACGGCAGTTTCTCAGAAAACTTCTTTCCAGTTTTTAACGGAAGATATTACCTTTTTCACCATAGCCCTCTATGGGTTTCGAAATATCACTTTGCAAATTTCACGAGAATAGTGTTAGTGTACGGCTTCTTGAGGGGAAAGCTGAAACTCTTCGAGATGAACTAACAGAACAGAAAGCTGTTTCTCAGAGAGCTTCTTTTCGGTTTTTAACGGAAGATATTTCCTTTTTCACCATAGCTCTCTATGAGTTTCCAAATTTCACTTTGCAAATACCACAAGAACAGTCTTAGTGAACGGCTTCTTGCGGGGAAATCTGTAACTCTGTGAGATGAATGAACAGAACACAAAGCAGTTTCTCTGAAAGCTTCTTTGAAGTTTTTAACAGAAGATATGTCCTTTTTCACCATAGCCCTATATGGGCTTCAAAATATCACTTTGCAAATTCCACAAGAACACTCGTAGCGAAAAGCTACTTGAGGGGAAAGCTGTAACTCTGTGAGATGAATTAACAGAACACAAAGCAGTTTCTCAGAAAGCTTCTTTTCAGTTTTTATCTTAGGATATTTCCTTTTTCACCAAGGCCCTCAATGGGCTTCCAAATATCACTTTCAAATTCCACAAAAACAGTCTTATCGAAAGGCTTCTTGAGGGAAAAGCTGTAACTCTGTGAGATGAATTAACAGAACACAATGCAGTTTCTCGGAAATCTTCATTCCAGTTTTTAACGTAAGATATTTCCTTTTTCACCATAGCCCTCTACGGGCTTCCAAGTATCACTTTGCTAATTTCACAAGAACAGTCTTAGTGAACGGCTTCTTGAGTGGAAAGCTGTAACTCTGTGAGATGAACTAAAAGAATGAAAAGCGGTTTCTCAGAAAACTTCTTTTCTTTTTTTAACTTAGGATATTTCCATTTTCACCATTGCCCTCTAGGGGCTTCCAAATATCACTTTGCAAATCCCACAAGAGCAGTATTACCGAAAGGCTTCTGGAGGTAAAAGCTGTAACTCGGAGAGATATATTAACAGAACACACGGCAGTTTCCCAGAATGCTTCTTTCCAGTTTTTACCTGAAGGTATTTCCTTTTTCACCATAGCCCTCTATGGGCTTCCAAATATCACTTTGCAAATTTCACAAGAAAGGTCCTAGTGAAGGGCTTTTTGAGGGGAAAGCTGTAACTCTGTGAAATGAATTAACAGAACACAAAGCAGTTTCTCAGAAAGCTTCTTTTCAGTTTTTTTCTAAGGATATATCCCCTTTAATCAAAGTCCTCTATGGGCTTCCAAATATCACTTTGCAAATTCCACAAGAACAGTCTTAGCGAAAGGCTTCTTGAGGGGAAAGCTGTAAGTCTGTGAGATGAATTGACATAACACAAAGTAGTTTCTCAGAAAGTTTCTTTTCAGTTTTTGATTTAGGATATTTCCTTTTCCACCATAGACCTCTAGGGACTTCGAAATATCACTTTCCAAATTCCACAAGAACAGTCTCAGCGAAAGGCTTCTTGAAGGGAAAGCTGTAACTCTGTGAGATGAATTAACAGAACACAAAGCAGTTTCTCAGAAATCTTCTTTCCTGTTTTTAACTGAAGATTTTTCCTTTTTCACCAAAGCCCTCTATGGGTTTCCAAATATCACTTTGCAAATTCCACAAGAACAGTCTCTGCGAAAGGCTTCTTGAGGGGAAAGGTGTAAGTCTGTGAGATGAATTAACAGAACACAAAGCAGTTTTCTGAAAGCTTCTTTCCAATTTTTAACTGAAGATATTTCCTTTTTCACCATAGCCATCTAGGTGTTCCAAATATCACTTTGCAAATTCCACTAGAACATTCTTAGCTAAAGGCTTCTTGAGGGGAAAGGTGTAACTCTGTGAGATGTATTAACAGAACACAAAGCAGTTTCTCTGAAAGCTTCTTTCCAGTTTTTAACTGAAGATATTTCCTTTTTCTCAATAGCCCTCTATGGGCTTCCAAATATCACTTTGCAAATTCCACAAAAACAGTCTAAGTGAAATGCTTCTTGAAGGGAAAGCTGTAACTCTTTGAGATGAATTAGCAAAACAGAACGCAGTTTCTCAGAATGCTTCTTTCAAGTTTTTAACTGAAGATATTTCCTTTTTCACCATAGCCCTCTATGGGCTTCTAAATATCACTTCGAAAATTCCACAAGAACAGTCGTAGCGAATGGCTTCTTGAGGGAAAGATGTAACTCTGTGAGATGAATTAACAGAAAACAGAGCAGTTTCTCAGAAATCTTCTTTCCAGTTTTGAACGGAAGATATTTCCTTTTTCACCATAGCCCTCTATGGGCTTCCAAATATCACTTTGCCTATTCCACAAGAACAGTCTTAGCGAAAGGCTTATTGAGGGGAAAGCTGTAACACTGTGAGATGAATTAACAGAACACAAAGCAGTTTCTCAGAAACATTCTTCCCAATTTTTAACGGAAGATATTTCCTTTTTCACCATAACCCTCCATGGGCTTCCAAATATCACTTTGGAAATTCCACAAGAACAGCCTTAGCGAAAGACTTCTTGAAGGGAAAACTGTAACCCTGGGAGATGAATTAACAGAACACAAAACAGTTTCTCAGAAAGCTTCTTTGCAGTTTTTTTCTTAGGGTATTTCCTTTTTCACCATAGCGCACTTTGGGCTTTGAAATATCACTTTTAAAATTACACAGAACCCTCTTAGTGAACGGCTTCCTGAGGGGAAAGCTGTAACTCTATTGAATGAATTAACAGAACACAAATCAGTTTCTCAGAAAGCCTCTTTTTAGTTTTTAACTGAAGATATTTCTTTTTAACCTTGGCCCTCTTGGGGCTTCCGAATATCACTTTACAAATTTCACAAGAACAGTCTCAACGAAAGACTTTTTGAGGAGGAAGCTATAACTCTGTGAGATGCATTAAGAGAACACAAAGCAGTTTCTCAGAAAGTTTCTTTCCAGTTTTTAACGGAAGATATTTCCTTTTTCACCATAGCCTTCTATCGGCTTCCAAATATCACTTTGCAAATTCCACAAGAACAGTGTTAGCGAAAGGCTTCTTGAGGGGAAAGCTCTAACTCTCTGAGATGAATTAACAGAACACAAAACAGTTTCTCAGAAGGCTTCTTTCCAATTTTTAACGGAATATATTTCCTTATTTACCATAACCCTCTATGGGCTTCCAAATATCACTTTGCAAATTCCACAATGACAGACTTAGCGAAAGGATTCTTGAGGGGAAAGATGTAACTCTGTGAGATGAATTAAGAGAACAAAAAGCAGTTTCTCAGAAAGCTTCTTTCCAGTTTTAAACTGAAGATATTTCCTTTTTCACCATAGCCCACTATGGGCTTCAAATTTCACTTTTCAAATTTCACAAGAAATCTCTTAGTGAACGGCTTCTACAGGGGAAAGCTGTAACTCTGTGAGATGAATTAACAGAACACAAAGCAGTTTCTCAGAAAGCTTCTTTCCAGTTTTTAACTGGTGATATTTCCTTTTACACCGTTCCCCTCTATGGGCTTCCAAATATCACTTTGCAAATTTCACAAGAACAGTCTTAATGAACGGCTTCTTGAGTTGAAAGCTGTAAGTCTGTGAGATGAACTAACACAACGGAAAGCAGTTTCTCAGAAAGCTTCTTTCCAGTTTTTAACGGAAGATATTTCTTTTTTCTCCATAGACCTGTATGGGCTTCCAATTATCACTTTGCAAATTCCACAAGAACAGTCTTAGCGAAAAGCTTCTTGTGGGGAAAGCTGTAACTCTGTCAGATGAATTAACAGAACACAAAGCAGTTTCTCATAAAGCTTCTTTTCAGTTTTTACCTTAGGATATTTTCTTTGTCAGCATAGCACTGTATGGGCTTACACATGTCACTTTGCAAATTCATCAAGAACAGTCTTAGCGAAAGGCTTCTTGAGGGGAAAGCTGTAGCTCTGAGATGAATTAACAGACCACAAAGCAGTTACTCAGAAAGCTGCTTTCCAGTTTTTAACAGAAGATATTTCCTTTTTCACCATAACCCTCTATGGGATTCCAAATATCACTTTGCAACTTCCACAAGAACAGTCTTAGCGAAAGACTTCCTGAGGAAGACGCTGTAACTCTGTGAGTTGAACTAACAGTACACTAAGCAGTTTCTCAGAAAGCTTCTTTTCGGTTTTTATCTTAGGATATCTCCATTTTCACCATAGCCCTCTATGGGCCTCCGAATATCACTTTGCCAATTCCACAAGAAAAGTCTTAGCGAAAGTATTCTTGAGGAGAAAGCTGTAACTCTGTGAGATGAATTAATAGAACACAAAGCAGTTTCTCAGAAAGCTTCTTTCAAGTAGATAACTGAAGATATTTCCTTTTTGACCATAGTCCTCTACGGGCTTCCAAATATCACTTACCAAATTCCACCAGAACAACCTTAGTGAAAGGCTTCTTGAGGTGAACGCTGTAACTCTGTGAGATGAATTAACAGAACACAAAGCAGTTTCTCAGAAAGCTTCTTTCCAGTTTTTATCTGAAGATGTTTCCTTTTTCACCGTAGCCCTCTATGGGCTTCCAAATATCACTTTGAAAATTTCACAAGAACAGTCTTCATGAAATGTCTCTTGAGGGGAAAACTTTAACTCTGGAGATGAATTAACAGATCACAAAGCAGTTTCTCAGACAGCTTCTTTTCGGTTTTTATCTTAGGATATTTCCAGTTTCACCATAGCCCTCTATGGGCTTCTAAATATCACTTTGCAAATTCCACAAGAACAGTCTTAGCGAAACGCTTCTTGAGGAGAAAGCTTTAACACTGTGAGTTGAATTAACAGAACACAAAGCGGTTTCTCAGAAAGCTTCTTTTCAGTTTTTATCCTAGGATCTTTTGTTTTTCACCATAGCCCTCTATGGGCTTCCATATATCACTTTGAAAATTCCACAGGAACAGTCTTAGTGAACGGCTTCTTGAGGGGAAAGCTGAAACTCCGTGAGATGAATTATCATAGCATCAAGCAGTTTCTCAGAAAGATTCTTTCCAGTTTTTAACGGAAGACATTTCCTTTTTCAAAATAGCCCTATAAGGGCTTCGAAATATCACCTTGCAAATTCCACAGGAACAGTCTTAGTGAATGACTTCTTGAGGAGAAAGCTATAACTCTGTGAGATGAATTAAGAGAACACAATGCAGTTTCTCAGAAAGCTTCTTTTGGGTTTTTATCTTAGGATATTTCCCTTTTAGCCACAACCCTCTATCGGCTTGCAATATCACTTTGCAAACTCCACAAGAACAGTCTCACTGAATGGCTTCTTGACGGGAAAGCTGTAACAGTGTGAGATGAATTAACAGAACACAAATCAGTTCCTCAGAATGCTTCTTTTCAGTTTTTATCTTAGGACATTTCCTTTTTCACCATAGCCTTCTTTGGGCTTCCAAATATCACTTTGCAAATTCCACAAGAACAGACTTAGCGAAAGGCTTCTTCAGGGGAAAGCTGTAACTCTGTGAGATGAATTAACAGAACACAAAGCAGCTTCTCAGAAAGATTCTTTACAGTTTTTTACAGAAGATATTTCAGTTTTCACCATAGTCCTCTAAGGGCTTTCAAATATCACTTTGCAAATTCCAAAACAACAGTCTTAGCGAAAGGCTTCTTGAGGGTACAGCTGTGACCCTGTGAGATGAATTAGCAGAACACAAAGCAGTTTCTCAGAAAGCTTCTTTCCAGTTTTAAACTGAAGGTATTTCCTTTCTCACCATAGCCCTCTATAGGCTTCCAAATATCACTTTGCAAATTTCAAAAGAACAGCCTTAGCGGAAGGCTTCTTGAGGGGAAAGCTGTAGCTCTGAGAGATCAATTAACAGAACGCAAAGCAGTTTCTCAGAAAGCTTCTTTTCAGTTTTTATCTTAGCATATTTCCTTTTTCACCATTTCCCTCTACGGGCATCCAAATATCACTTAGCAAATTCCACAAGAGGAGCCTTAGCGAAAGGCTTCTTCAGGAGAACGCTGTAACTCTGTGAGATGAATTAACAGAACACAAAGCAGTTTCTCAGAAAGCTTCTTTCCACTATTTAACTGAAGTTGTTTGCTTTTTCACCATAGACCCCTATGGGCTCCCAAATATCACTTTGCAAATACAACAAGAACAGTCTTAGCGAAAGGCCTCTTGAGGGGAAAGCTGTAACTCTGTGAGATGAATTAACAGAACACAAAGCAGTTTCTCAGAATGCTTCTTTTCAGTTTTTATCTTAGGATATTTGCTTTTTTCATAGCCCTCTAAGGACATCCAAATATCACTTTGCTAATCCCACAAGAAAAGTCTTAGCGAAAGGCTTCATGAAGGGAAACTGTAACTCTGTAAGATGATTTAACACAGCACAAAGCAGTTTCTCAGAAAGCTTCTTTCCAGTTTGTAACCGAAGATATTTCGGTTTTCACCATAGCCCCCTATGGGCTTCCAAATATCACTTTGAATATTCCACCAAAACTGTCTTAGCGAAAGGCTTCTTGAGGGGAAAGCTCTAACTCTGTGAAATGAATTAACAGAACAAAAAGCAGTTTCTCATAAAGCTTCTTTCCGGTTTTTAACGGAAGAGATTTCCTTTTTCACCATAGCCCTCTGTGGGCTTCCAAATATCACTTTGCCAATCCCACAAGAACAGTCTTAGCGACAGGCTTCATGAGCGGAAAACTGTAACTCTGTAAGATGATTTAACGGAACACAAAGCAGTTTCTCAGAAAGCTTCTTTTCGGTTTTTATCTTAGGATATTTCCCTTTTCGCCATAATCCTCTATCTGCTTCCAATATCACTTTGCAAATTCCACAAGAACAGTCTCAGTGAACGGCTTCTTGACGGGAAAGCTGTAACTGTGTGAGATGAATTAACAGACAAAGTAGTTTCTCAGAAAGCTTCTTTTCAGTTTTTATCTTAGGACAATTTCTTTTTCACCATAGCCTTATATGGGCTTCCAAATATCACTTTTCAAATTCCACAAGAACAAAGTTAGCGAAAGGCTTCTTCAGGGGAAAGCTGTAACTCTGTGAGATGAATTAATAGAACACAAAGCAGTGTCTCAGAAATCTTCTATCCAGTTTTTAACGGAAGATATTTCCTTTTTCTGCATAGACTTCTAACGGCTTCCAAATATCACCTTGCAAATTCCACAGGAACAGTCTTAGTGAACGGCTTGTTGTGGCGAAAGCTATAACACTGTGAGATGAATTAAGAGAATACAATGAAGTTTCTCAGAAAGCTCCTTCTCGGTTTTTATCTTAGGAAATTACCTTTTTCGCGATAATCCTCTATGGGCTTCCAATATCACTTTGCAAATTCCACAAGAAGAGTCTCAGTGAACGGCTTGTTTAGAGGAAAGCTGTAACTCTGTGAGATGAATTAAGAGAACACAGCGCAGTTTCTCATAAAGCTTCCTTTCGGTTTTTATCTTAGGATATTTTCTTTTTCGCCAAAGCCTCCTATGGTCTTCCAAATATCACTTTGCAAATTCCACAAGAATAGTCTTAGGGAAAGACTTCTTGAGGGGAAAACTGTAACTGTCTGAGATTAATTAACAAAAAAAAAGCAGTTTCTCAGAAATCATCTTTAAAATTTTTAACGGAAGATATTTCATTTTTCACCATAGCCCTCTATGGGTTTCCAAATATCACATTTCAAGTTCCACAAGAACAGTCTTAGCGAAAGGCTTTTGGAGGAGAAAGCTTAAATCTGTAATATGAATTAACAGACACAAAACTGTTTTTCAGAAAGCTTCTTTCCACTTTTTAACGGAAGATATTTCCTTTTTTCACCATGGCCCTCAATGGGCTTCCAAATATCACTTTGCAAATATCACAAGAACAGTCTAACTGAACGGCTTCTTGAGAGGAAAGCTGTAACTCTGTGAGATGAACTAGCAGAACACAAAGCAGTTTCTCAGAAAGCTTCTTTCCAGTTTTTAACGGAAGATATTTCCTTTTCCACCATAGCCCTCTAAGGGCTTCCGAATATCACTTTGCAAATTCCACAAGAACAGTCTTAGCGAAAGGCTTCTTGAAGGGAAAACTGTAACTCTGTGAGATGAATTAACAGAACCCACAGCAGTTTCTCAGAAATCTTCTTTCCAGTTTTTAACGGAAGATATTTCCTTTTTCAGCATAGCCCTCTATGGGCTTCCAAATATCACTGTGCAAATTCCACAAGAACAGTCTTAGGAAAAGGCTTCTTGAGGTGAAAGCTGTAGCTCTGTGAGATGAATTAATAGAACACAAAGCAGTTTCTCAGAAAACTTCTTTCCAGTTTATATCGGAAGATATTTCCTTTTTCACAATATCCCTCAATGGGCTTCCAAATATCACTTTGCAAATTTCACAAGAACAGCATTAGCGAAGGGCTTCTTGAGACAGGCTTCTTAGGGGAAAGCTGTAACTCTGTGAGTTGAACTAACAGAACACAAAGCAGGTTATCAGAAAACTTGTTTACATTTTTTAACGGAAGATATTTCCTTTTTCACCGTATCCCTCTATGGGCTTCCAAATATCACTTTGCAACATCCACAAGAACAGTCTTACCGAAAGGCTTCCTGAGGGGAAAGCTGTAGCTCTGTGAGATTAATTAACAGACAACAAAGCAGTTACTCAGAAAGTTTCTTTCCAGTTTTTAACGGAAGAGATTTCCTTTTTCACCATATCCCTCTATGGGCTTCGAAATATCACTTTGCAAATTCCACAAGAACAGTCTTAGTGAACGGCTTCTTGAGGGGAAAGCTATTACTCTGTGAGATGAATTAAGAGAACACAGTGCAGTTTTTCAGAAAGCATCTTTTCAGTTTTTATGTTACATATTTTCTTTTTCACCATAGCTCTCTAAGGGCTTCTAAATATCACTTTGCAAATTCCACAAGAACAGTCTTAGGGGAAGGCTTCTTGAAGGGAAAGCTGTAACACTGTGAGATGAATTAACAGAACACAAAGTAGTTTCTCAGAAAGCTTCTTTCCAGTATTTAACGGAAGTTATTTCCTTTTTTAACATAGCCTTCTATGGGTTTCCATATATCAGTTTGCAAATTTCACAAGAACAGTCTTAGCGAAGGGCTTCTTGAGGAGAAAACTGTAACTCTCTGAGATTAATTAACAGACAACAAAGCAGTTACTCAGAATTCTTCTTTCAAGTTTTTAACCGAAGATATTTCCTTTTTCACCATAGCCCTCTAAGGGTTTCCAAATACCACATTTCAAGTTCCACAAGAACAGTCTTAGCGAAAGGCTATTTGAGGAGAAAGCTGTAAATCTGTAAGATGAATTAACAAGCACAAAACTGTTTCTCAGAAAGCTTCTTTCCAGTTTTTATCTTAGGATATTTCCTTTTTCACCGTAGCCCTCTATGGGCTTCCAAATATCACTTTGCAAATTCCACAAGAACCGTCTTAGAGAAAGGCTTCTTGAGGGGAAAGCTGAAACTCTGTGCGATGAATTAACCGAACACAAAACAGTTTCTCAGAAAGCCTCTTTTCAGTTTTTATCTTAGGATATTTCCTTTTTCACCATAGACCTCTATGGGCTTCCAAAAATCACTTTCAAATTCCACAAAAACAGTATTGGGGAAAGGCTTCTTGTCGGGAAAGCTGTAACTCTGTGAGATGAATTAACAAACACACAGCAGTTTCTCAGAAATCTTCTTTTCAGTTTTTAACGGAAGATATTTTCATTTTTGCCACAGCTCTCTATGGGCTTCCAAATATCACTTTGCAAATTCCAAAAGAACAGTCTTAGGGAAAGGCTTCTTCAGTGTAAAGCTGTAACTCTGTGAGATCATTTAAGAAAATACAAAGCAGATTCTCAGAAATCTTCTCTCAAGTTTTTAACGGAAGATATTTTCTTTTTCACCAGAGTCCTCTAAGGGCTTCCAAATATCACATTTGAAATTCCACAAGAACAGTCTTAGCGAAATGCTTTTTGAGGAGAAAGATGTAAATCTGTAAGATGATTTAACAGACACAAAACAGTTTCTCAGAAATCTTCTTTTCAGTTTTTAATGGAAGATGTTTTCTTTTTCACGATAGCCCTCTATGGGCTTTCAAATATCACTGGGCAAATTCCACAAGAACAGCCTTAGCGAAAATCTTCATTGGGAGAAAGCTGTAACTCTGTGAGATGAATTAACAGAACACAAAACAGTTTCTCAGAAATTTTTTTTCCAGTTTTTAATGGAAGATAATTCCTTTTCTACCATAGAACTCTATGGGCTTCCAAATATCACTTTGCAAATTCCACAAGAACAGTCTTAGCGAAAGGCTTCTTGAAAGGAAAGCTGTAACTCTGTGAGATGAATTAACAGAACCCACAGCAGTTTCTCAGAAATCTTCTTTCCAGTTTTTAACGGAAGATATTTCCTTTTTCACCATAGCCCTCTATGGGCATCCAAATATCACATTGCAAATTCCACAAGAACAGTCTTAGGGAAAGCCTTCTTGAGGGAAAAGCTGTGACTCCGTGAGATGAACTAACAGAACACAAAGCAGTTTCTCAGAACGCTTCTTTTCGGTTTTTATCTTAGGATATTTCCATTTTCACCATAGCCCTGTAAGGGTTTCCAAATAAGACTTTGCAAATTCCACAACAACTGCGTTATTGAAAGGCTTCTTGAGGGGAAAGCTCTAATTCTCTGAAATGAATTCACAGAACACAAAGAAGTTTCTCAGAAAGATTCCTTTGGGTTTTTATCTTAGGATATTTGCTTTTTCAAAATAGCTCTCTATGGGCTTCTAAATATCACCTTGCAAATTTCACAAGAGCAGTCTTCGGGAAAGGTTTCTTGAGGGAAAAGCTGTAACTCTGTGAGGTGAATTAACAGAACCCAAATCAGTTTCTCAGATATCTTATTTCCAGTTTTTAACGGAAGATATTTCCTTTTTCACCTTAACCCTCTGTGGGCTTCCAAATATCACTTTGCAAATTCCACAAGAAAAGTCTTAGCGAAAGGCTTCTTGAGGAGAAATCTGTAACTCTGTGAGATGAATTAACCGAACACAAAAGAGTTTCTCAGAAAGCTTCTCTCCCGTTTTTAAAGTAAAATATTTCCTTTTTCACCATAGCCCTCTATGGGCTTCCAAATATCACTTTGCAAATTCCACAAGAACAGCCTTAGCGAAAGGCTTCTTGAGGGGAAAGCTGTAACTCTGTGAGATGAATTAACAGAACACAAAGCAGTTTCACAGAAAGCTACTTTTCAGTTTATATCTTTGGATATTTCCTTTTTCACCATAGCCCTCTACAGGCTTCCAAATATCAGTTTGCAAATTTCACAAAAACTGTCTTAGTGAACGGCTTCTTGAGGGGAAAGCTGTAACTCTGTGACATGAACTAACAGAACACAAAGCAATTTCCCAGAAAGCTTCTTTTCAGTTTTTATCTTAGCATAATTCCATTTTCAGCTTAGACCTCTATGGGCTTCCAAATATCACTTTGCATATTCCACAAGAACAGTCTTAGAGAAAGGCTTCTTGAGGGGAAAGCTGTAAATCTGCGAGATGAATTAACAGAAGCCAAAGCAGTTTCTCAGAAAGCTTCTTTTCGGTTTTTATCTTAGGATATTTTCATTTGCACCATAGCTCTCTATGCGCTTCCAAATATCACTTTGCCAATTCCAAAAGAACAGTCTTTGCGAAAGGCTTCTTGAATGGAAAGCTGTAAATCTCTGAGATGAGTTAACAGAACAGAAAGCAGTTCCTCAGAAAGCTTCTTTTCAGTTTTTATCTTAGGATATTTCCTTTTTCTCCATAGTGCTCCAAGGGCTTCCAAATATCACTTTGCAAATTCCACAAGAACAGTGGTAGCGAAAGGTTTCATGAGGGGAAAGCTGTAACTCTATGAGATGAATTAACAGAACACAAAGCGTTTTCTCAGAAGACTTCTTTCCATTTTTTAACTGAAGATATTTCCTTTTTCACCATAGACCTCTTTGGGCTTTCAAATATCACATTGCAAATTCCACAAGAACAGTCTTAGCAAAAGGCTTCTTGTGGAGAAAGCTGTAATTCTGTGACATGAATTAACAGAACACAAAGCAGTCTTTCAGAAATCTTCTTTCCAGTTTTTAACTGAAGATATTTCCTTTTTCAACAGGGCCGTTTATGGGCTTCCAAATATCACTTTGCAAATTCCACACAACAGTCTTAGCGAAAGGCTTCTTGAGGAAAAGCTATAACTCTCTGAGATGAATTTAAAAAAACACATAGCAGTTTCTTTGAAAGATTCTTTCCAGTTTTTAACGGAAGATATTTCCTTTTTCACCATCGCCCTCTATGGGCTTCGAAATACCACTTTGCAAATTCCACAAGAACAGTCTTAGAGAAAAGTTTCTTAAGGGAAAAGCTGTAACTCTGTGAGATGAATTAACAGAACACAAAGCAGTTTCTCAGTAAGATTCCTTTGGGTATTTATTTTAGTATATTTCCTTTTTCACCATAGCTCTCTATGGGCTTCCAAATATCACCTTGCAAATTCCACAAGAACAGTCTTAGGGAAAGGCTTCTTGAGGGGAACGCTGTAACTCTGTGAGATGAATTAACAGAACCCAAAGCAGTCTCTGAGAAATCTTCTTTCCAGTTTTTAACGGAAGATATTTCCTTTTTCACCTTAGCCCTCTGTGGGCTTCCAAATATCACTTTGCAAATTCCCCCACAAGACAGTTTCTCAGAAAGTTTCCTTCCAGTTTTTAAAGGAAGATATTTCCTTTTTCACCGTATCCCTCTATGGGCTTCCAAATATCACGTTGCAAATTCCACAAGAACAACCTCAGTGAAAGGCTTCTTGAGGGGAAAGCTGTAACTCTCTGAGATGAATTAACAGAACACAAAAACAGTTTCCCAGAAAGCTTCTTTTCAGTTTTCATCTTAGGATGTTTCCATTTTCACCTTAGACCTCGATGGGCTTCCAAATATCACTTTAGAAATTCCACAAGAACAGTCTTAGCAAAAGGCTTCTTGGGGGGAAAGCTGTAACACTGTGAGATGAATTAACACAACAGGAAGCAGTTTCTCAGAAAATTTCTTTTCGGTTTTTATCTTAGGATATTTCCATTTGCACCATAGCTCTCTATGGGCTTCCAAATATCACTTTGCCAATTCCAAAAGAAGAGTCTTTGCGAAAGGCTTCTTAAACGGAAAGCTGTAAATCTCTGAGATGAATTAACAGAACAGAAAGCAGTTCCTCAGAAAGCTTCTTTTCAGTTTTTATCTTAGGATATTTCCTTTTCCTCCATAGCCCCCTAAGGGCTTCCAAATATCGCTTTGCAAATTCCACGAGAACAGTCTTAGCAAAAGGCTTCTTGAGGAGAAAGCTGTAACTCTGTGAGATGAATTAACAGAACACAAAGGGTTTTCTCAGAAGACTTCTTTCCAGTTTTTAACTGAAGATATTTCCTTTTTCACCATAGACCTCTTTGGGCTTTCAAATATCACATTGCAAATTCCACAAGAACAGTCTTAGCGAAAGGCTTCTTGTGGAGAAAGCTGTAATTCTGTGAGATGAATTAACAGAACAAGAAAAAGTTTCTCAGAAAGCCTCTTTTCTATTTTTATCTTAGCATAATTCCATTTTCACCATAGCCCTCTATGGACTTCGAAATATCACTTTGCAAATTCCACAAGAACACTCTTAGCGAACGGCTTCTTGAGGGGAAAGATGTAACTATGTGAGATCAATTAACAGAACCCAAATCAGTTTCTCAGAAAGCTTCATTCAGTTTTTACCTTAGGATATTTCCTTTTTCACCATAGCCCTCTATGGGCTTCCAAATATTACTTTCCAAATTTCACAAGAACAATCTTAGTGAACGGCTTCCAGAGGGGAAAGCTGTAACTCTGTGAGATGAACTGACAGAACACTAAGCAGTTTCTCAGAAAGTTTCTTTTCGGTTTTTATCTTAGTATATTTCTTTTTTCACCATAGCCCCTATGAGCTTCCAAACATCTCTTTGCAATTTCCACAGGCACAGTCTTAGAGAAAGACTTCTTGAGGGGAAAGCTGTACCTCTCTGAGATGAATTAACAGAACACAAAACAGTTTCTCAGAAAGCTTCTTTTTAGTTTTTATCTTAGGATATTTCCTTTTTCACCATAGCCTTCTAAGGTCTTCCAAATATCCTTTGCAAATTCCACAAGAACACTCTTACCGAAAGGCTTCTTGAGGGGAATGCTGTAACTCTGTGAGATGAATTAACAGAACACAAAGCAGTTTCTCAGAAAGCTTCTTTCCAGTTTTTAACTGAAGCTATTTCCTTTTTCACCAAAGCCCTCCATGGGCTTCCCCATGTCACTTTGCAAATTCCACAAGAACCGCCATCGCGATAGTCTTCTTGAGGAGAAAGCTGTAACCCTGTGAGATAAATTGACAGAACACAAAGCAGTTTCTCAGAAAGCTTCTTTTCAGTTTTTATCTTAGGATATCTCCTTTTTCACCATAGCCCTCTGTGGGCTTCCAAATATCACTTTGCAAATTCCACAAGAACAGTCTTAGGGAAAGGCTTCATGAGGGGAAATCTGTAAATCTCTGAGAAGAATTAACAGAACACAAAGTAGTTTCTCAGAAATCTTCTTTCCAGATTTTAATGGCAGATTCTTCCTTTTTCACCATAGCCCCCTATGGGGTTCCAAATATCACTTTTCAAACTCCACAAGATAAGACTTAGCTAAAGGTTTCTTGAGGAGAAATTTGTAACACTGTGAGATGAATTAACAGAACACAAAGCAGTCTCTCAGAAAGCTTCTTTTCAGTTTTTATCTTAGGATATTTCCATTTTCACCATAGCCCTCTATGGTTTTCGAAATATCACATTGCAAATTCCACAAGAGCAGTCTTAGCAAAAGTCTTCTTGAGGGGAAAGATGTAACTCTGTGAGATGAATTAACAGAATACAAAGCAGTTTCTCAGAAATCTTCTTTCCAGTTTTTAAAAGAAGATATTTCCTTTTTCACCATAGTCCTCTATGGGCTTCCAAATATCACTCTGCAAATTCCACAAGAGAAGCCTTAGCGAATGGCTTCTTGAGGGGAAAGCTGTAATTGTGTGAGATGAATTAAGAGAATACAAAGCAGTCTCTCAGAAAGCTTCTTTCCAGTTTTTAACTGAAGATATTTCCTTTTTCACCATGGCCCTTTATGGGCTTCCAAATATCACTTTGCAAATTCCACAAGAACAGTCTTAGCGAAAGTCTTCTTGAGGGGAAAGCCGTAACTCTGTGAGATTAATTAATGGAACACAAAGCTGTCTCTCAGAAAGCTTCTTTCCAGCTTTTTAAGGAAGATATTTCCTTTTTCACCACAGCTCTCTATGTGCTTCCAAATATCTCTTTGCAAATTCCACAAGAACAGTCTTAGGGAAAGGCTTCTTGAGGGGAAAGCTGTAACTCTGTGACATGAATTAACAGAACACAAGGCAGTTTCTCAGAAAGATTCTTTACAGTTTTTAATGGAAGATATTTTCTTTTTCACCATAGCCCTCTATTGGCTTCCAAATATTACTTTCCAAATTTCACAAGAACAGTCTTAGTGAACGGCTTCCTGAGGGGAAAGCTGTAACTCTGTGAGATGGACTACCAGAACACTAAGCAGTTTCTCAGAAAGTTTCTTTTCGGTTTTTATCTTAGTATATTTCCTTTTTCACCATAGCCCCTATGAGCTTCCAAACATCACTTTGCAATTTTCACAAGATCAGTCTTAGAGAAAGACTTCTTGAGGGGAAAGCTGTACCTCTCTGAGATGAATTAACAGGACACAAAGCAGTTTCTCAGACAGCTTCTTTTCTTTATCTTAGGATATTTCCTTTTTCACCGTAGCCTTCTAAGGTCTTCCAAATATCCCTTTGCAAATTCCACAAGAACACTCTTACCGAAAGGCTTCTTGAGGGGAAAGCTGTAACTCTGTGAGATGAATTAACAGAACACAAAGCAGTTTCTCAGAAAGCTTCTTTTCACTTTTTTTTAATATTACATGCTTAATTTCTTTTTTATTTATATAATTTTGTGTAACAATCACTCATGAAATATCAGAATTCTTATTACTTAGTACATAAAGAATATTCAACAAATATTGTTGCAGTAGAAAGCTAGTCAAGTATGAGCAGGGCAGTAGAGGGCTGCCCTCTTCCACACACCAAATGTGTTGGGGGACCCTCAGGTGATGGTTAAGGGGTTGTTAACTCTTTCTCTAAAGTAGTAATTGGTCATACCTGGTGTCAAGGAAAGGCAGGCTTCTAATAGAAAACACCTGAAACTGATCAGCAACTTCCCATGAGATCTCAGGAGTGAGGAGAAGTAAGGCAAGATCCCGGAAGTATGCCAATGTATAAAACCCCAAATCAAGAAGTCAAGCTGTGCACTTGGCTTCTCAAGTCTCCCACTTGGCCGTCTTCCAGGTTGTACTTCACTTCTTTTCCTTTCTGTTTTAAAGCCTTTTAATAATCCTTCACTCCTGCTATGAGAATTACCTCTGTCTCACTTTCTGCCTTATGCTCCTTAGTGGAATTCCTTCTGAGGAAGCAAGAATGGAGGGTGCTGCAAACCTATACAGATTCGCTGCCAATGTCTCCAGAACTCGGATGTCTTCCACAGGTAATAACATTGCTTTCAATATTTTTCATAATTATATCATGCTAAAAAACTAAGTATAACAGTGTCAAATACAAATACAATTAAAGCTTTTTGAATTCTATTTTACTTTACAAGTTTTTTTAAATCAAGTATGATTGTTCCTGGTGCCATTAAATTATAATTCTTTTCATATTTATATTTAATCATTTTATATAGAATTATTTTATATTTCTAGTACTTATTATTCTAGTATATCTCTTTTAGGATTACTTTATGTCTCACTTTTATAAAAATAAGAAAAATATATATTTGATACATTACAATAACCTAGCAAAATGCTCAGGTATAATGCTCTTTAAAAATTAATATGCCATATTTATATAATAATGCTATAATTTTCTCATAAAATAATAAATCTTTTTAATGTTTGAAATTATAGGATAAGTGGTCTTTAATTTATTCCCCTTATTTGAATTTTCAGTAGTGAATATGTTCTTTCAAAAATATTTTTATGATAAATTCCAAATGCATACAATAGTGGATTACCTCTAGGTACTCATCATTCATTTCACCAACATCAACACTTGTCCAATTCCTTTTATCTTCACTCACTTCTCCCCATTTCCCCCAACCGCATTCCTGCCACAACTGCTGACTCAAACCGTTCAAAGGATTGTTTGGTCAATCCTTTTGTAACAATTTAGTTATGTGCTTTTCCTAAAAAATAAGTGGAAGATTATTTTTTATTTTTTATTTTTTAAAATTTTTTATTACAATTTTGTGGGTATATAGTAGATGTATGTATTTATGGGGTGCATGAGATGTTCTGATTCAGGCATGCAATGAATAATAATCACATCAGGTAAAATGGGGTATCCATTCTCTCAAGCATTTATCCTTTGTCTTACAAGCAATCCAATTAGACTCTTTTAGTTATTTTAAAATGCACAGTTAAATTATTCCTGACTATAGTCGCCTTGTTGTGCTATCAAATACTAGATCTTATTTATTCTTTCTGTTTTTTTGTACCCATTAACCATCTCCAGCTTTGCCTCAAACCCCCACTACCCTTCCCAGCCTCTGGTAACCATGCTTCTACTCTCTATCTCCATGAGTTCAATTGTTTTGATTTTTAGATCTCACAAATAAGTGAGAACATGAAATTAGAATTATTATTAAACAGATCTCAAAATGTGACTTAGTTGCGTATCTTCTCCTCCTCTCCCTGTATCAACCTGTTTCAGCCTGGAAGCCTGTACTGGGAAGGAGGGATGTGGTTGGTTGCTTCTTTTTTTATATATATATATTTTAAGTTCTAGGGTACATGTGCATAACGTGCAGGTTTTTTACATATGTATACTTGTGCCCTGTTGCTGTGCTGCACCCATCAACTCGTCAGCACCCATCAACTCGTCATTTACATCAAGTATAACTCCCAATGCAATCCCTCTCCCCTCCCCCCTCCCCATGATAGGCCCCGGTGTGTGATGTTCCCCTTCCCGAGTCCAAGTGATCTCATTGTTCAGTTCCCACCTATGAGTGAGAACATGCGGTGTTTGGTTTTCTGTTCTTGTGATAGTTTGCTAAGAATGATGGTTTCCAGCTGCATCCATGTCCCTACAAAGGACACAAATTCATCCTTTTTTATGGCTGCATAGTATTCCATGCTGTATATGTGCCACATTTTCTTAATCCAGTCTGTCACTGATGGACATTTGGGTTGATTCAGAGTCTTTGCTATTGTGAATAGTGCCGCAATAAACATACGTGTGCATGTGTCTTTATAGCAGCATGATTTATAATCCTTTCGGTATATACCCAGTAATGGGATGGCTGGGTCATATGGTACGTCTAGTTCTAGATCCTTGAGGAATCGCCATACTGTTTTCCATAATGATTGAACTAGTTTACAATCCCACCAACAGTGTAAAAGTGTTCCTATTTCTCCACATCCTCTCCAGCACCTGTTGTTTCCTGACTTCTTAATGATCACCATTCTAACTGGTGTGAGATGGTATCTCATTGTGGTTTTGATTTGCATTTCTCTGATGGCCAGTGATGATGAGCATTTTTTCATGTGTCTGTTGGCTGTATGAATGTCTTCTTTTGAGAAATGTCTGTTCATATCCTTTGCCCACTTTTTGATGGGGTTGTTTGTTTTTTTTCTTGTAAATTTGTTTGAGGTCTTTGTAGGTTCTGGATATTAGCCTTTGTCAGATGAGTAGATTGCAAAAATTTTCTCCCATTCTGTAGGTTGCCTGTTCACTCTGATGGTAGTTTCTTTTGCTGTGCAGAAGCTCTTTAGTTTAATGAGATCCCATTTGTCAATTTTGGCTTTTGCTGCCGTTGCTTTTGGTGTTATAGACATGAAGTCTTTGCCCATGCCTATGTCCTGAATGGTACTACCTAGGTTTTCCTCTAGGGTTTTTATGGTATTAGGTTTAACCTTTAAGTCTCTAATCCATCTTGAATTAATTTTCGTACAAGGAGTAAGGAAAGGATCCAGTTTCAGCTTTCTGCTTATGGCTAGCCAATTTTCCCAGCACCATTTATTAAATAGGGAATCCTTTCCCCATTTCTTGTTTCTCTCAGGTTTGTCAAAGATCAGATGGCTGTAGATGTGTGGTATTGTTTCTGAGGACTCTGTTCTGTTCCATTGGTCTATATCTCTGTTTTGGTACCAGTACCATGCTGTTTTGGTGACTGTAGCCTTGTAGTATAGTTTGAAGTCAGGTAGCGTGATGCCTCCAGCTTTGTTCTTTTGACACAGGATTGTCTTGGAAATGCGTGCTCATTTTGGTTCCATATGAACTTTAAAGCAGTTTTTTCCAATTCTGTGAAGAAACTCATTGGTAGCTTGATGCGGATGGCATTGAATCTATAAATAACCTTGGGCAGTATGGCCATTTTCACAATATTGATTCTTCCTATCCATGAGCATGGAATGTTCTTCCATTTGTTTGTGTCCTCTTTTATTTCATTGAGCAGTGGTTTGTAGTTCTCCTTGAAGAGGTCCTTTACATCCCTTGTAAGTTGGATTCCTAGGTGTTTTATTCTCTTTGAAACAATTGTGAATGGAAGTTCATTCATGATTTGGCTCTCTGTTTGTCTGTTACTGGTGTATACGAATACTTGGGATTTTTTGCACATTAATTTTGTATCCTGAGACTTTGCTGAAGTTGCTTATCAGCTTAAGGAGATTTCGGGCTGAGACAATGGGATTCTCTAAATATACAATCATGTCATCTGCAAAGAGGGACAATTTGACTTCTTTTCCTAACTGAATCCCCTTGATTTCTTTCTCTTGCCTGATTGCCCTAGCCAGGACTTCCAACTCTATGTTGAATAGGAGTGGTGAGAGAGGGCATCCCTGTCTTGTGCCAGTTTTCAAAGGGAATTTTTCCAGGTTTTGCCCATTCAGTATGATATTGGCTGTGGGTTTGTCATAAATAGCTCTTATGATTTTGAGGTACATTCCATCAATACCGAATTTATTCAGCGTTTTTAGCATGAAGGGCTGTTGAATTTTGTCAAAAGCCTTTTCTGCATCGATTGAGATAATCATGTGGTTCTTGTCTTTGGTTCTGTTTATATGCTGGATTATGTTTATTGATTTGCGAATGTTGAACCAGCCTTGCATCCCAGGGATGAAGCCCACTTGATCATGGTGGATAAGCTTTTTGATGTGCTGTTGAATCCGGTTTACCCGTATTTTATTGAGGATTTTTGCATCGATGTTCATCAGGGATATTGGTCTAAAATTCTCTTTTTTTGTTGTGTCTCTGCCAGGCTTTGGTATCAGGATGATGTTGGCCTCATAAGATGAGTTAGGGAGGATTCCCTGTTTTTCTATTGATTGGAATAGTTTCAGAAGGAATGGTACCAGCTCCTCCTTGTACCTCTGGTAGAATTCAGCTGTGAATCCATCTGATCCAGGACATTTTTTCGTTGGTAGGCTATTAATTATTGCCTCAATTTCAGAGCCTGCTATTGGTCTATTCAGGGATTCAACTTCTTCCTGATATAGTCTTGGAAGAGTGTAAGTGTCCAGGAAATTATCCATTTCTTCTAGATTTTCTAGTTTATTTGTGTAGAGGTGTTTATAGTATTCTCTAATGGTAGTTTGTATTTCTGTGGGGTCGGTGGTGAAAACCCCTTTATCAATTTTTATAGCGTCTATTTGATTCTTCTCCCTTTTCTTCTTTATTAGTCTTGCTAGCGGTCTGTCAATTTTGTTGATCTTTTCAAAAAACCAACTCCTGGATTCATTGATTTTTTGGAGGGATTTTTGTGTCTCCATCTCCTTCAGTTCTGCTCTGATCTTAGTTATTTCTTGCCTTCTGCTAGCTTTTGAATGAGTTTGCTCTTGCTTCTCTAGTTCTTTTAATTGTGATGTTAGAGTGTCAATTTTAGATCTTTCCTGCTTTCTCTTGTGGGCATTTAGTGATATAAATTTCCCTCTACACACTGCTTTAAATGTGTCCCAGAGATTCTGGTATGTTGTATCTTTGTTCTCATTGGTTTCAAAGAACATCTTTATTTCTGCCTTCATTTCGTCATGTACCCAGTAGTCATTCAGGAGCAGGTTGTTCAGTTTCCATGTAGTTGAGCGGTTTGGATTGAGTTTCTTAGTCCTGAGTTCTAGTTTGATTGCAGTGTGGTCTGAGAGACAGTTTGTTACCATTTCTGTTCTTGTACATTTACTGAGGAGTGCTTTACTTCCAACTATGTGGTCAATTTTGGAATAAGTGCGATGTGGTGCTGAGAAGAATGTATATTCTGTTGATTTGGGGTGGAGAGTTCTATAGATGTCTATTAGGTCTGCTTGCTGCAGAGATGAGTTCAATTCCTGGATATCCTTGTTAATTTTCTGTCTCGTTGATCTGTCTAATGTTGACAGTGGACTGTTGAAGTCTCCCATTATTATTGTATGGGAGTCTAAGTCTCTTTGTAAGGCTCTAAGGACTTGCTTTATGAATCTGGGTGCTCCTGTATTGGGTGCATATATATTTAGGATAGTTAGCTCTTCCTGTTGAATTGATCCCTTTACCATTATGTAATGGCCTTCTTTGTCTCTTTTGATCTTTGATGGTTTAAAGTCTGTTTTATCAGAGACTAATATTGCAACCCCTGCTTTTTTTTGTTCTCTATTTGCTTGGTAAATCTTTCTCCATCCCTTTATTTTGAGCCTATGTATGTCTCTGTGTGTGAGATGGGTCTCCTGAATACAGCAGACTGATGGGTCTTGACTCTTTATCCAGTTTGCCAGTCTGTGTCTTTTAATTGGAGCATTTAGTCCATTTACATTTAAGGTTAAGATTGTTATGTGTGAACTTGATCCTACCATTATGATATTAACTGGTTATTTTGCTCGTTAGTTGATGCAGTTTCTTCCTAGCCTTGATGGTCTTTACATTTTGGCATGTTTTTGCAATGGCTGGTACCGGTTGTTCCTTTCCACGTTTAGTGCTTCCTTCAGGGTCTCTTGTAAGGCAGGCCTAGTGGTGACAAAATCTCTAAGCATTTGCTTATCTGTAAAGGATTTTATTTCTCCTTCACTTATGAAACTTAGTTTGGATGGATATGAAATTCTGGGTTGAAAATTCTTTTCTATAAGAATGTTGAATATTGGCCCCCACTCTCTTCTGGCTTGTAGAGTTTCTGCCGAGAGATCTGCTGTTAGTCTGATGGGCTTCCCTTTGTGGGTAACCCGACCTTTCTCTCTGGCTGCCCTTAAGATTTTTTTCTTCATTTCAACTTTGGTGAATCTGGCAATTATGTGTCCTGGAGTTGCTCTTCTCGAGGAGTATCTTTGTGTTGTTCTCTGTATTTCCTGGATTTGAATGTTGGCCTGCCCTACTAGGTTGGGGAAGTTCTCCTGGATGATATACTGAAGACTGTTTTCCAACTTGGTTCCATTTTCCCCCTCACTTTCAGGCACCCCAATCAGACGTAGATTTGGTATTTTTACATAATCCCATACTTCTTGCAGGCTTTGTTCATTTCTTTTTTTCTTTTTTCCTTTGATTTCTCTTCTCACTTCATTTCGTTCATTTGATCCTTAATCACTGATACTCTTTCTTCCAGTTGATCGAGTCGGTTACTGAAGCTTGTGCATTTGTCACGTATTTCTCCTGTCATGGTTTTCATCTCTTTCATTTCGTTTATGACCTTCTCTGCATTAATTATTCTAGCCATCAATTCTTCCACTTTTTTTTTCAAGACTTTTAGTTTCTTTGCGCTGGGTACGTAATTCCTCCTTTAGCTCTGAGAAGTTTGATGGACTGAAGCCTTCTTCTATCATCTCGTCAAAGTCATTCTCCGTCCAGCTTTGATCCGTTGCTGGCGATGAGCTGCGCTCCTTTGCCGGAGGAGATGCGCTCTTATTTTTTGAATTTCCAGGTTTTCTGCCCTGCTATTTCCCCATCTTTGTGGCTTTATCTGCCTCTGGTTTTTAAAGGAAGATATTTCCTTTTTCACCACAGCCCTCTATGGGCTTCCAAATATCACTTTGCAAATTTCACAAGAACAATCTTAGTGAATGGCTTCTTGAGGGGAAAGCTGTAACTCTGTGAGATGAATTAACAGAACACAAAGCAGTTTCTCAGAAATCTTGTTTCCAGTTTTTAATGAAAGATATTTCCTTTTTCACCATAGCCCCCATGGGCTTCGAAATACCACTTTTCAAATTCCACAAGAACAGTCTTAGCGAAAGGCTTCTTGAGGAGAAAGGTGTAACTCTGTGAGATGAATTACCAGAACACAAAGCAGTTTCTCAGAAAGCTTCTTTTCGGTTTTTATCTTAGGATATTTCCATTTTCACCGTAGCCCTCTATGGGCTTCCAAATATCACTTTGCAAATTCCACAAGAACAGTCTTAGCGAAAGGCATCTTGAGGGGAAAGCTGTAAATCTGTGAGATGAATTAACAGAACACAAAGCAGTTTCTAAAAAACATTCTTTACAGTTCTTAATGGAAGATATTTCCTTTTTCATCATAGCCCTCTAGGGGCTTCCAAATATCACCTTGAAAATTCCACAGGAACAATCTTAGTGAACGGCTTCTTGAGGAGAAAGCTATACATCTGTGTGATGAATTAAGAGAACATAATGCAGTTTCTCAGAAAGCTTCTTTTTGGTTTTTATCTTAAAATATTTCCTTTTTGCCATAACCCTCAATGGGCTTCTAAAATCACTTTGCAAATTCCACAAGAAGAGTCTTAGCGAAAGGCTTCTTGAGGGAAAAGCAGTAATCAGAAAGCTTCTTTCGAGTTTTTAACTGAAGATATTTCCTTTTACACCATAGCCCTCTAAGGACTTCCAAATACCACTTTGCAAATTGCAAAAGAACAGTCTTAGCGAAAGGTTTCTTGAGGAGAAAGCTGTAACTCTGTGGGATGAATTAACAGAACACAAAGCAGTTTCTCAGAAAGCCTCTTTCCAGTTTTTAACTGAAGATATTTCCTTTTCCACCATAGCCCTCGATGGGCTTCCAAATACCACTTTGCAAAATCCACAAGAACAGCCTTAGCAAAGGGCTTCTTGAGGGGAATGCTGTAACTCTGTGAAATGAATTAACAGAACGCAAAGCAGTTTCTCAGAAAGCTTCTTTACAGTTTTTAACAGAAGAGAATTCCTTTTTCACCGTAGCCCTCTGTGGGCTTCCAAATATCACTTTGCAAATCCCACAAGAACAGTCTTAGCGAAAAGCTTCTTGAGGGGAAAGCTGTAACTCTGTGAGATGAATTAACAGAACAAAAAGCAGTTTCTCAGAAAGCTTCTTTCCAGTTTTTAACGGAAGATATTTCCTTTTTCACCAAAGCCCGCTATGGGCTTCCATATATCACTTTTAAAATTCCACAAGAACAGTCTTAGCGAAAGGCTTCTTGAGGAGAAACCTGTAACTCTGTGAGATGAATTAACAGAACAAAAAGCATTTTTTCAGAAAGCTTCTTTCCAGTTTTTAACGGAGGATATTACCTTTTTTACCATAGCCCTCTATGGGCTTCTAAATATCACGTTCTAAATTCCACAAGAACAGTCTTAGCGAAAGGCTTCTTGAGGGGAAAGCTATGGCTCTGTGAGATGAATTAACAGAACACAAAGCAGTTTCTCAGAAAGCTTATTTTCAGTTTTTATCTTAGGCTATTTCCTTTTTCATCGTAGACCACTGTAGGCTTCTAAATATCACTTTCCAAATTCCACAAGAACAGTCTAAGGGTAAGGCTTCTTGACGGGAAAGCTGTAACTCTGTGAGACGAATTAACAGAACACAAGGCAGTTTCTCAGAAATCTTCGTTCTAGTTTTTAACGGCAGTTATTTCCTTTTTCACTATAGTCGTCTAAGGTCTTCCAAATATCACTTTGCAAATTTCACAAGAACAGTCTTAGCGAAAGGCTTCTTGGGGGAATGCTGTAACTCTGTGTGATGAATTAACAGAACACAATGCAGTTTCCCAGAAAGCTTCTTTCCACTTTTTAATGGAAGATATTTCCTTTTTCACCATAGCCCTCTATGGGCTTCCAATTATCACATTGCAAATTCCACAAGAACAGTCTTAGCAAAAGGCTTCTTGAGACGAAAGCTGTAACTCTGTGAGATGAATTAATAGAACACAAAGCAGTTCCTCAGAAAGCTTCTTTCCAGTTTTTAACGGAAGATATTTCCTTTTTCACCAAAGCCCTCTATGGGCTTCCAAATATCACTTTGCAAATTCCACAAGATCTGTCTTCGCGAAAGGCTTCTTGAGGGAAAAGTGTAAGTCTGTGAAATGAATTAACAGAACACACAGCAGTTTCTCAGAAGGATTCTTTCTAGTTTTTAACTGAAGATATTTCCTTTTTCACCATAGCCCTCTCTGGGCTTCCAAATATCACTTTGCAAATTCCACAAGAACAGCCTTAGCAAAAGACTTCTCGAGGGGAAAGCTGTAACTCTGTGAGATGAATTAACAAAACACAAAGAAATTTCTCAGAAAGCTTCTTTCCAGTTTTTAACTGAAGATATTTCCTTTTTCACCATAGCCCTCTACGGGCTTCCAAATATCACTTTGCAAATTGCACAAGAACAGTCTTAGCGAAAGGCTTCTTGAGGGGAAAGCTGTAACTCTGTGAGATGAATTAACAGAACACAAAGCAGTTTCTCAGAAAGCTTCTTTCCAGTTTTTAACGGAGGATATTTCCTTTTTCACCATAGCCCTCTATGGGCTTCTAAATATCACGTTCTAAATTGCACAAGAACAGTCTTAGTGAAAGGCTTCTTGAGAGGAAAGCTGTGACTCTGTGAGATGAATTAAGAGAACACATAGCAGTTTTTCAGAAAGCTTATTTTCAGTTTTTATCTTAGGCTATTTCCTTTTTCACCGTAGACCTCTGTAGGCTTCTAAATATCACTTTCCAAATTCGAAAAGAACAGTCTTAGGGAAAGGCTTCGTTAGGGGAAAGCTGTATCTTTGTGAGATAAATTAACAGAACACAACGCAGTGTCTCAGAAAGCTTCTTTCCCGTTTTAAACCGAAGATATTTCCTTTTCACCATAGCTCTCTATGGCCTTCGAAATGTCACTTTGCAAATTCCACAAGAACAGTCATAGCAAAATGCTTCCTCAGGGGAATGCTGTAACTCTGTGGGATGAATTCACAGATCAGAAAGCTGTTTCTCAGAAAGCTTCTTTCTCACATTTATGGCGGATATTTCTTTTGGCCCTATAGTCTTCAAAGGGAACCGAATTATCCCTTCTCAGATTCCACAGAAATAAGGTTAGCAAACAGCTCTACGACATGTAGCTCTCACTCAGTGAGTGGAAGTCACATATCACAAAGCACTTTCACAAAAATTTCTTTTCAGTTTTTATCTTAGGATATTTCCTTTTTCACCATAACCCACTATGGGCTTACAAATACCACTATGCAAATTCCACAAGAACAGTCTTACCGAAAGGCTTCTTAAGGGGAAAGCTGTAACTCTGTGAGGTGAATTAAGAGAACACAAAGCAGTTTCTCAGAAAGCTTCTTTTCAGCTTTTATCTTAGGATATTTCCTTTTTCACCATAGCCCTGTAAGGGCTTACAAATATCACTATGAGTATTACACAAGAAGAGTCTTAGCAAAAGTCTTTTTGAGGGTAAAGCTGTAACTCTTTGAGATGAATTAACAGAACACAAAGCAGTTTCTTAAAAAGCTTCTTTCCATTTTTTAACTGAAGATATTTCCCTTTTCACCACAGCCGTCTATGGGCTTCCAAATATCACGTTGCAAATTCAAAAAGAACAGTCCTAGCGAAAGGCTTCTGGAGTGGAATGCTGTAACTCTGTGAGATGAATTCACAGTTCTCAGAGAAGTTTCTCAAAAAGCTTCTTTCTCACTTTTAGCGGCAGATATTTCCTTTGGCCCTATAGTCTTCAAAGGGAACCAAAATAACAGTTCTCCGATTCCATAGAAATAAGGCTATCAAACAGCTCTAGGAAATACAGCTGTAACTCAGTGAGTTGAAGTCACATAATACTAAACCGTTTCTCAGAGAGCCTCTTTCAGTTTTTAACTGAAGCTATATCCTTTTTCACCGTAGCCCTCTATGGGCTTCAAAATATCACTTTTTAAATACAACAAGAACAGTCTTAGCAAAAGGCTTCTAGAGGGGAAAGCTGTAACTCTGTTAGGTGAATTAACAGAACACAAAGCAGTTTCTCAGGAATGTTCTTTACAGTTTTTATCTGAAGATATTTCATTTTCACCATAGCGCTCTATGGGCTTCCAAATATCACATTTCAAATTCCACAAGAACAATCTTAGCGAAAGACTACTTGAGGGGAAAGCTGTAAGTCTGTGAGATGAATTAAAAGAACACAAAGCAGTTTCTCAGAAAGCTTCTTTCCAGTTTTTATCTGAGGATATTTCGTTTTCACCATAGCCGTCTATTGGCTTCCAAATATCATTTTTCAAATTGCACAAGAATAATCTTAGCGATTGGCTTCTTGAGGGGAAAGCTGTAAGTCTGTGAAATGAATTCGCAGATCACAAAGAAGTTTCTCAGAAAGCTTCTTTCTAACTTTTAGCGGCGGATATTTCCTTTGGCCCTACAGTCTTCAAAGGGATCCGAAATAACAGTTCTCAGATTCCACAGAAATAAGGCTGCCCAACAGCTCTACGAAATACAGCTTTAACTCAGTGAGTGGAAGTCATATATCACAAAGAAGTTTCTCAGAAAGCTTCTTTTCAGTTTTTAACTCAAGATATATCCTTTTTCACTATAGGTCACAATGAGCTCCCAAATATCACTTTGCATATTCCACAAGAACTGTCTTAGTGAAAGGCTTCTTGAGGGGAAACCTGTAACTCTGTGAGATGAATTAACAAAACACAAAGCAGATTCTCAGAAAGGTTCTTTTCAGTTTTTATTTTAGGATATTTACTTTTTCACCATCGACTTCTATAGGCTTACAAATATCACTTTGCAAATTCCACAAAAACATTCTTAGCGAAAGGCTTCTAGAGGGGAAAGCTGAAACTCTGTGAGGTGAATTAACAGAATACAAAGCAGTTTCTCAGAAAGCTTCTTTCCAGTTTTTAACTGAAGGTAGTTCCTTTTTCACCATAGCCCTCTACGGGCTTTCAAATATCACTTTGCAAATTCCACAAGAACAGTCTTAGCGAACGGCTTCTTGAGGGGAAAGCTGAAACTCTGTCAGATGAATTAACAGAACACAAAACAGTTTCTTCAAAAGCTTCTTTCCAGTTTTTATCCGAGGACATTTCCTTTTACACCATAGCCCTCTCACGGCTTCAAAATATCACTTTGCAAATTCCACAAGAACCATCTTAGCGAAAGACTTCTGGAGGGGAAAGCTGTAACTCTGCGAGATGAATTAACAGAACACAAAGCAGTTTCTCAGAAAGCTTCTTTCCAGTTTTTAATTGAAGATATTTCCTTCTTCACCATATCCCTCCATGGGCTTACAAATATCACAATGCAAATTCCACAAGAACAGACTTAGCGAAATGCTTCTTGAGGGGAAAGCTGTAACTCTGTGAGATGAATTAACAGAACACAAAGCAGTTTCTCAGAAAGCTTCTTTCCAGTTTTTATGTGAGGAAATTTCCTTTTTAAACATACCCATCCATGGGCTTCCAAATATCACTTTGTAAACTCCACAAGAACAGTCTTAGCGAAAGGATTCTTGATAGGAAAGCTGTAACTCTGTGTATGAATTAACAGAACACAAAGCAGTTTCTCAGAAAGCTTCTCTCCAGTTTTTAACTGAAGATATTTCCTTTTTCACCATAGCGCTCTATGGGCTTCCAAATATCTCTTTGGAAATTCCACAAGAACAGTCTTAGTGAAGGGCTTCTTGAGGGTAGAGCTGTAACTGCCTGAGATGAATTAACAGAACACAAAGCAGTTTCTCAGCAAACGTCTTTTCAGTTTTTATCGTAGGATATCTCGTTTGTCACATTAGCTCTCTATGGGCTTACAAATATCACGTTGCAAATTCCACAAGAACCGTCTTAACGAAAGGCTTCCTGAGGGGAAAGCTGTAACTCTTTGAGATGAATCAACAGAAGACAAAGGAGTTTCTCAGAAAGCTTCTTTCCACCTTTTATCTTAGGATATTGCCTTTTTCACCATAGCCCTATTTGGGCTTAAAATATCACTTTGAAAATTACACAAAACAATGTTAGCAAAAGTCTTCTTGAGGGTAAAGCTGTAACACTTTGAGAGGAATTATCAGAGCACAAACCACTTTCTCAGAAAGCTTCTTTGCAGTTTTTAATTGAAGATATTTCCTTTTTCATCGTAGACCTCTATGGGCTTCCAAATATCACTTTGCAAATTCCACAAGAACAGTCTTAGCGAAAGGCTTCTTGAGGGGAAAGCAGTAACTTTGTGAGATGTACTAACAGAACACAAAACAGTTTCTCAGAAAGCTACTTTCCAGTTTTTAGCTGAAGATATTTCCTTTATCACCGTAGCCCTCTGTGGGCTTCCAAATATCACGTTGCAAATTACACAAGAACAGTCTTAGGGAATGGATTCTTGAGGGGAAAGCTGTCACACAGTGAGATGAATTAATAGAACACAAAGCAGTTTCTCAGAAAGCTTCTTTCCAGTTTTTATCTGAGGACATTTCTTTTTCACCGTAGCCCTCTATGGGCTTCCAAATATCACTTTGCAAATTCCACAAGAACAGTCTTAGAGAACGGCTTCTTGAGGGGAGAGTTGTAACTCTGTGAGATGAATTAACAGAACACAAAGCAGTTTCTCAGAAAGCCTTTTTTCAGTTTTTATCTTAGGATATTCAATTTTTCACCAAAGCCCTCTGTGGACTTCCAAATATCCCTTTGCAAATTCCCCAAGAAAATTGTTAGCGAAAAACTTCTTGAGGGGAAAGCTGTAACTCTGTGAAATGAATTCACAGATCACAAAGAAGTTCCTCAGAAAGCTTCTTTCTCACTTTTAGCAGCAGATATTTCCTTTATCCCTATAGTCTTCAAAGGGATTCGAAATAACAGTCCTCAGATTCCACAGAAATAAGGCTAGCACACAGCTCTACGAAATACAGCTGTAACTCAGTGAGTGGAAGTCACATATCACAAAGCAGTTTCTCAGAAAGGTTCTTTTCAGTTTTTATCGGAAGATATATCCTTTTTCTCCTTAGCTCTCTATTAGCTTCCAAATATCACTTTGCAAATTCCACAAGAACAGTCTTAGCGAAAGGCTTTTTGAGGGGAATGCTGTAATTCTGTAAGATGAATTAACAGAACACAAAGCAGTTTCTCAAAAGTTTCTTTCTAGTTTTTATGTTAGAATGTTTCCTTTTTCACCAAAGCCCACAATGGGCTTCCATATATCACTTTGCAAATTCCACAAGAAGAGTCTTAGTGAAAGGCTTCTTGAGGGGAAAGCTGTAACTCTATGAAATGAATTAACGGAACACAAAGCAGTTTCTCAGAAAGCTTCTTTCCAGTTTTTTAACTGAAGATATTTCCTTTTTCTCCTTAGCCCACTAAGGACTTCCAAATATCACTTTCCAAATTCCACAAGAACAGTCTTAGCGAAAGGCTTCTTGAGGGGAAATCTGTAAATCTGTGAGATGAATTAACAAAACACAAAGCAGTTTCTCTGAAAGTTTCTTTCCAGTTTTTATCTGAAGATATTCCCTTTTCACAATCGCCCTCTATGAGCTTCAAATATCACTTTGCAAACTCCACAAGAGCAGTCTTAGTGATCGATTTCTTGAGATGAAACCTGTAACTCTGTGAGATGAATTAACAGAACACAAAGTAGTTTCTCAGAAAGATTCTTTTCAATTTTTATCTTAGGATATTTCCTATTTCACCATAGCCCTCTACGGGCTTTCATATATCACTTTGCAAATTCCACAAGAACCGTCTTAGGGAATGGCTTCTTGAGGGGAAAGCTGTAACTCTATGAGATGAATTAACAAAACACAAATCAGTTTCTCAGGAACCTTCTTTTCAGTTTTTAACTGAAGATATTTCTTTTTCACCATAGCCCTCTAAGGGCTTCCAAATATCACTTTCCAAATTCCACAAGAACAGTCTTAGCGAAAGGCTTCCTGAGGGGGAAGCTGTAACACTCTGAGATGAATTAACAGAACACAAAGCACTTTTTCAGAAAGCTTCTATCCAGTTTTTAACTGAAGCTATTTCCTTTTTCACCATAGCCCTCTATGGGCCTCTAAATATCACTTTGTAAATAACACAAGAACAGTATTAGCAAAAGGCTTCTTCAGGGGAAAGCTGTAACCCTGTGAGATGATTTAACAGAACACAAAGCAGTTTCTCAGAAAGCTTCTTTTCAGTTTTTATCTTAGGATATTTCGTTTTTCACCATAGCCCTCTATGGGCTTCCAAATATCACTTTGCAAATTCCACAAGAACAGTCTTAGCGAATGGCTTCTTGAGGGGAAAGCTGTAACCGTATGAGATGAATTAACAGAAAACAAAGCAGTTTCTCAGAAAGTTTCTTTTCAGTTTTTAACTACAGATATTTCCGTTTTCACCATAGCTCTCTATGGGCTTCCAAATATCACTTTGCAAATTCCCCAAGAACAGACTTAGCCAAAGGCTTCTTGAGGGGAAATCTGTAACTCTGTGAAATGAATTAACAGAACACAAAGCAGTTTCTCAGAAAACTTCTTTCCAGTTTTTATCTTAGGATATTTCCTTTTTCACCACAGCCCACTAAGGGCTTGCAAATATCACTTTGCAAATTCCAAAAGAGCAGTCTTATCGAAAGGCTTCTTTAGGGAAAAGCTGTAACTCTGTGAGATGAATTAACAGAACACAATGCAGTTTCTCAGAAAGCTTATTTCCAGTTTGTAACGGAAGATATTTCATTTTCACGAGAGCCCTCTATGGGCTTTTAAATATCACAATGCAAATTCCACAAGAACAGACTTAGCGAAAGGCTTCTTCAGGGAAAAGCTGTAACTCTGTGAGGTGAATTAACAGAAAACAAACCAGTTTTTCAGAAAGTTTCTTTACAGTTTTTTACTGAAGATATTTCCTTTTTATACGTAGCCCACTATGGGCTTCCAAATATCACTTTGCAGATTCCACAAGAACAGTCTTAGTGAACGACTTCCTGAGGGGAAAGCTGTAACTCTGTGAGAAGAATTAACAGAACGCAAAGCCATTTCTCAGAAAGATACCTTTCAATTTTTATCTTGGGATATTTCCGTTTTCACCATAGTTCTCTAAGCGCTTCCAAATATCACTTTGCAAATTCCACAAGAGCAGACTTAGCGAAAGTCTTCTAGAGAGGAAAGCTGTAACTCTGTGAGTAGAAATAACAGAACACAAAGCAGTTTCTCAGAAATCTTCTTTCCAGTTTTTAAATGAAGATATTTCCTTTTCCACCATAGCCCTCTATGGGCATCCAAATATCACATTTCAAATTCCACACGAACAGTCTTAGTTGAAGGGCTCCTTGAGGGGAAAGCTGTATCACTGTGAGATGAATTAACAGAACACAAAGCGGTTTCTCAGAAAGCTTCTTTCCAGTTTTTAACTGAAGATATCTCCTTTTTCACTCTAGCCCTCTGTGTATTTCCAAATGTCACTTTGCAAATTCCACAAGAACAGTCTTAGTGAACCACTTCTTGCGGGGAAAGGAGTAAATCTGTGAGATGAATTAACAGAACACAAAGCCGTTTTTCAGAAAGCTTGTTTCCATTTTTTAACTGAAGATATTTTCTTTTTCACCCTTAGCCCTCTTTGGGCTGCGAAATATCATTTTGCAAATTCCGCAAGAACAGTCTTAGTGAACGGCTTCTTGAGGGGCAAGCTGTAACTCTGTGAGATGAATTAACAGAACACAAAGCAGTTTCTCAAAAAGCTTCTTTCCTGTTTTTATCTGAAGATATTTCCTTTTCACCGTAGGCCTCTATAGGCTTCCAAATATCACTTTCTAAAGTCCCCAAGAACAGTCTTACCGGAAGGCTTCAGAGGGGAAAGCTGAAACTCGGAGATATGAATTCACAGATCACAAATAAGTTTCTCAGAAAGCTTCTTTCTCACATTTAGTGGTGGATATTTTCTTTAATCTTATAGTCTTCAAAGGGATACGAAATAACAGTTCTCATATAACACAGAAATAAGGCTAGCAAACAGCTCTACGAAATACAGCTGTAGCTCAGTGAGTGGAAGCCACATATCACAAAGCAGTTCCTCTGAAACCTTTTTTTTCAGTTTTTAACAGAAGATATATCCTTTTTCACCATAGCCCACTATGGGCTTCCAAATATCGCTTTGCAAATTCCACAAGAGCAGTCTTACCGGAAGGCATCTGGAGGGGAAAGCTGTACCTCTGTGAGATGAATTGACAGAACACAAAGCAGTTTCTCAGAAAGCTTCTTTCCAGTTTTTAACTGAAGGTATTACTTTTTCACTGTAGCCCTCTATGGGCTTCCAAATATCACTTAGCAAATTCCACAAGAACAGTCTTAGCGAACGGCTTCTTTAGGGAAAAGCTGTAACGCTGTGAGATGAATTTACAGAACACAAAGCAGTTTCTCAGAAAGCTTCTTTCCAGTTTTTAACTGAAGTTATTTCCTTTTCCACCATAGCCCTCTATGGGCATCCAAATATCACATTTCAAATTCCACAGGAACAGTCTTAGTTGAAGGGCTCCTTGAGGGGAAAGCTGTATCACTGTGAGATGAATTAACAGAACACAAAGTGGTTTCTCAGAAAGCTTCTTTCCAGTTTTTAACTGAAGGTATCTCCTTTTTCACTCTAGCCCTCTGTGTATTTCCAAATATCACTTTGCAAATTCCACAAGAACAGTCTTAGTGAACCACTTCTTGCGGAGAAAGGAGTAAATCTGTGAGATGAATTAACAGAACACAAAGCCGTTTTTCAGAAAGCTTGTTTCCATTTTTTAACTGAAGATATTTTCTTTTTCATCCTTAGCCCTCTTTGGGCTGCGAAATATCATTTTGCAAATTCCGCAAGAACAGTCTTAGTGAACGGATTCTTGTGGGGAAAGCTGTAACTCTGTGAGATGAATTAACAGAACACAAAGCAGTTTCTCAAAAAGCTTCTTTCCTGTTTTTATCTGAAGATATTTCCTTTTCACAGTAGCCCTCTATGGGCTTCCAAATATCACTTTGTAAAGTCCCCAAGAACAGTCTTACCGAAAGCCTTCTTGAGGGGAAAGCTGAAACTCGGAGAGATGAATTCACAGATCACAAATAAGTTTCTCAGAAAGCTTCTTTCTCACAGTTAACGGTGGATATTTTCTTTAATCTTATAGTCTTCAAAGGGATACGAAATAACAGTTCTCATATTACACAGAAATAAGGCTAGCAAACAGCTCTATGAAGTACAGCTGTAGCTCAGTGAGTGGAAGTCACATATCACAAAGCAGTTCCTCTGAAACCTTTTTTTTCAGTTTTTAACAGAAGATATATCCTTTTTCACCATAGCCCACTATGGGCTTCCAAATATCACTTTGCAAATTCCACAAGAGCAGTCTTAGCGGAAGGCATCTGGAGGGGAAAGCTGTACCTCTGTGAGATGAATTGACAGAACACAAAGCAGTTTCTCAGAAAGCTTCTTTCCAGTTTTTAACTGAAGGTATTACTTTTTCACTGTAGCCCTCTATGGGCTTCCAAATATCACTTAGCAAATTCCACAAGAACAGTCTTAGCGAACGGCTTCTTTAGGGAAAAGCTGTAACGCTGTGAGATGAATTTACAGAACACAAAGCAGTTTCTCAGAAAGCTTCTTTCCAGTTTTTAACTGGAGTTATTTTGTTTTCCAGCATAGCCCTCTATGGGCATCCAAATATCACATTTCAAATTCCACAGGAACAGTCTTAGTTGAAGGGCTCCTTGAGGGGAAAGCTGTATCACTGTGAGATGAATTAGCAGAACACAAAGTGGTTTCTCAGAAAGCTTCTTTCCAGTTTTTAACTGAAGGTATCTCCTTTTTCACTCTAGCCCTCTGTGTATTTCCAAATATCACTTTGCAAATTCCACAAGAACAGTCTTAGTGAACCACTTCTTGCGGAGAAAGGAGTAAATCTGTGAGATGAATTAACAGAATACAAAGCCGTTTTTCAGAAAGCTTGTTTCCATTTTTTAACTGAAGATATTTTCTTTTTCATCCTTAGCCCTCTTTGGGCTGTGAAATATCATTTTGCAAATTCCGCAAGAACAGTCTTAGTGAACGGATTCTTGTGGGGAAAGCTGTAACTCTGTGAGATGAATTAACAGAACACAAAGCAGTTTCTCAAAAAGCTTCTTTCCTGTTTTTATCTGAAGATATTTCCTTTTCACCGTAGCCCTCTATGGGCTTCCAAATATCACTTTGTAAAGTCCCCAAGAACAGTCTTACCGAAAGCCTTCTTGAGGGGAAAGCTGAAACTCGGAGAGATGAATTCACAGATCACAAATAAGTTTTTCAGAAAGCTTCTTTCTCACATTTAGCGGTGGATATTTTCTTTAATCCTATAGTCTTCAAAGGGATACGAAATAACAGTTCTCATATTACACAGAAATAAGGCTAGCAAACAGCTCTTCGAAAAACAGCTGTAGCTCAGTGAGTGGAAGTCACATATCACAAAGCAGTTCCTCTGAAACCTTTTTTTCAGTTTTTAACAGAAGATATACCCTTTTTCCCCATAGCCCACTATGGGCTTTCAAATATCACTTTGCAAATTCCACAAGAGCAGTCTTAGCGGAAGGCATCTGGAGGGGAAAGCTGTACCTCTGTGAGATGAATTGACAGAACACAAAGCAGTTTCTCAGAAAGCTTCTTTCCTGTTTTTAACTGAAGATATTCCTTTTTCACTATAGCCCACTATGGGCTTCCAAATATCACTTAGCAAATTCCACAAGAACAGTCTTAGCGAACGGCTTCTTTAGGGAAAAGCTGTAACGCTGTGATATGAATTTACAGAACACAAAGCAGTTTCTCAGAAAGCTTCTTTCCAGTTTTTAACTGAAGTTATTTCCTTTTCCACCATAGCCCTCTATGGGCATCCAAATATCACATTTCAAATTCCACACGAACAGTCTTAGTTGAAGGGCTCCTTGAGGGGAAAGCTGTATCACTGTGAGATGAATTAACAGAACACAAAGCGGTTTCTCAGAAAGCTTCTTTCCAGTTTTTAACTGAAGATATCTCCTTTTTCACTCTAGCCCTCTGTGTATTTCCAAATATCACTTTGCAAATTCCACAAGAACAGTCTTAGTGAACCACTTCTTGCGGAGAAAGGAGTAAATCTGTGAGATGAATTAAAAGAACACAAAGCCATTTTTCAGAAAGGTTGTTTCCATTTTTTAACTGAAAATATTTTCTTTTTCACCCTTAGCCTTCTTTGGGCTGCGAAATATCATTTTGCAAATTCCGCAAGAACAGTCTTAGTGAACGGATTCTTGAAGGGAAAGCTGTAACTCTGTGAGATGAATTAACAGAACACAAAGCAGTTCCTCAAAAAGCTTCTTTCCTGTTTTTATCTGAAGATATTTCCTTTTCACCGTAGCCCTTTATGGGCTTCCAAATATTACTTTTAATGTCCCCAAGAACAGTCTTACCGAAAGCCTTCTTGAGGGGATAGCTGAAACTCGGAGAGATGAATTCACAGATCACAAATAAGTTTCTCAAAAAGCTTCTTTCTCACATTTAGTGGTGGATATTTTCTTTAAACTTATAGTCTTTAAAGGGATACGAAATAACAGTTCTCATATTACACAGAAATAAGGCTAGCAAACAGCTCTACGAAATACAGCTGTAGCTCAGTGAGTGGAAGTCACATATCACAAAGCAGTTCCTCTGAAACCTTTTTTTCAGTTTTTAACAGAAGATATATCCTTTTTTCCCATAGCCCACTAAGGGCTTCCAAGTATCACTTTGCAAATTCCACAAGAACAGTCTTAGCGGAAGTCATCTGGAGGGGAAAGCTGTACCTCTGTGAGATGAATTGACAAAACACAAAGCAGTTTCTGAGAAAGCTTCTTTCCTGTTTTTAACTGAAGATATTCCTTTTTCACTGTAGCCCACCATGGGCTTCCAAATATCACTTGGCAAATTCCACAAGAACAGTCTTATCGAACGGCTTCTTTAGGGAAAAGCTGTAACACTGTGAGATGAATTTACAGCACACAAAGCAGTTTCTCAGAAAGCTTCTTTCCAGCTTTTAACTGAGCATATTTCCTTTTTCACCGTAGCCCTCTATGGGCTTCCAAATATCACTTTGCAAATTCCACGAGAACAGTCTTAGCAAAAGGCTTCTTGAGGGAAAAGCTGTAACTCTGTGAGATGAATTAACAGAACAGGTTTCTCAGAAAGCTTCTTTCCAGTTTTTAAGTGAAGATATTTCCATTTTCACCATAGCCCTCTATGAGCTTCCAAATATCATTTTGCAAATTTCACAACAACAGTCTTAATGAACGGCTTCTTGAGGGGAAAGCTATAACTCTTTCTCACATTTAGTGGCGGATATTTCCTTTGGACCTATAGTCTTCAAAGAGATCCGAAGTAACATTTCTCAGATTCCACAGAAATAAGGCTAGCCAACAGTTCTACGAAATACAGCTGTATCGCAGTGACAGGAAATCACATATCACAAAGCAGTTTCTCAGAAATTTTCTTTTCACTTTTTAACTGAAGCTATATCCTTTTGCACCATAGCGATCTAGGGACTTCCAAAGACCAATTTGCAAATTCCACAAGAACAGTCTTGATTAAACGCTTCTTGAGGGGAAAGCTGTAACTCTGTGAGATGAACTAAGAGAACACAAAACCGTTTCTCAGAAAGCTTCTTTCCAGTTTTTAACTGAAGATATTTTCCTTTTCACCATAGCCCTCCATGGGCTTCCAAATATCAATTTGAAAATAACACAAGATAAGTCTTAGTGAACGGCTTTTTGTTCAGAAAGCTGTAACTCTCTGAGATGAATTAACAAAACACAAAGCAGACTCTCAGAAAGGTTCTTTTCAGTTTTTATCTTACGATATTTCGTTTTTCACCATAGTACTCTAAGCACTTCCAAATATCACTTTGCAAATTTCACAAGAACAGTCTTAGTGAACGACTTCTTGAGGGGAATGTTGTAACTCTGTGAGATGGATTAACAGAACACAAAGCAGTGTCTCAGAAATTTTCTCTTCAGTTTTTATCTTAGTATATTTTGTTTTTATCCATAGATCTCTATGGTTTTCCAAATATCTTTTTCCAAATTCCACAAAAACAGCTTTAGCGAAAGTTTTCTTGAGGGGAAAGCCGTAATTCTGTGAGATAAATTAACAGAACGCAAAGCAATTTCTCAGAAACCTTCTTTCCAGTTTTTATCTGAAGATATTTCCTTTACACCATAGTCCTCTATGGGCTTCCAAATATCACTTTGCAAATTCCACAAGAACAGTCTTAGTCAACGACTTCTTGAGGGGAAAGTTGTAATTCTATTAGATGAATTAACAGAACACAAAGTCGTTTCTCAGAAAGCTTCTTTTCAGTTCTTATCTTAGGAAATTTCTTTTTCACCACAGCCCTCTATGGGCTTCCAATTATCACTTTACAAATTCCACAAGAACAGTCTTAGCAGAATGCTTCTTGAGGGGAAAGCTGTAACACTGTCACATGAATTAACAAAACACAAAGCAGTTTCTCAGAAAACTTCTTTCCAGTTTATAACTGAAGATATTTCCTTTTTCACCATAGCCCCCTATGGGTTTCCAAATATCACTTTGAAAATTCCACAAGAACTGTCTTAGTGAACGGTTTCTGGAGGGCAAAGTTGTAAATCTGTGAGATGAATTAACGGACACAAAGCAGTTTCTCAAGAAGCTTCTTTCCAGTTTTCATCTGAGGACATTTCCTTTTTCACCATAGCCCTCTATGGGCTTCCAAATATCACCTTGCAAATTCCACAAAAAAAAGTCTTAGCGAAAGACTTCTTGAGGGGAAACCTGTAACTCTGTGAGTTGAATTAACAGAAAACAAAGCAATTTCTCAGAAAGCTTCTATACAGTTTCTAACTGAAGATATTCCTTTTTTCACCATAATCCTATATGGGCTTCCAAATATCACTTTGCGAATTACACAAGAACAGTCTTAGCGAAAGGCTTCTATAGGGGAAAGCTGTAACTCTGTGAGATAAATTAACAGAACACAAAGCAGTTTCTCAGAAAGCTTCTTTCCAGTTTTTATCTAAGGACATTTTCTTTTTCACCGTAGCCCTCTATGGACTTCCAAATATCACTTTGGAAATTCCACAAGAACAGTCTTAGCGAAAGACTTCTTGAGGGGAAAGCTGTAGCTCTTTCAGATGAAATAAGAGAACACAAAGCAGTTTCTCAGAAAGCTTCTTTCAGGTTTTTAACTGGAGATATTTACTTTTTCACAATAGGAGTCTCAGGGGTAACAAATATCACTTTGGAAATTCCACAAGAACAGTCTTAGTGTACGACTTTTTGAGGGGAAAGCTGTAACTCTGTGAGATGAATTAACAGAACAGAAAGCAGTTTCTAAGAAAGCTTCTTTTCAGTTTTTATCTTAGGATTTTCCTTTCTAACCATAGCCCACTATGGGCTTCCAAATATCACTTTGCAAATTCCGCAAGAACAGTCTTAGCGAAAGGTTTCTTGAGGGGAAATCTGTTACTTTGAATGATATATTACCAGAATATAAAGCAGTTTTTCAGAAAACTTCTTTCCAGTTTTTAATGAAGATATTTTCTTCTTCACCATCGCCCTCTACGGTCTTCCAGATATCACTTTGAATATTAAACAAGAACAGTCTTAGTCAACGACTTCTTGAGGGGAAACCAGTAGCACTGTGAGATGAATTAAAAGAACACAAAGCAGTTTCACAGAAAGCTTCTATCCGATTTTTATCTGAGGACATTTACTTTTTCACCATATCCCTCTAGGGTCTTCCAAATATCACTTTGCAAATTCCACAAGAACAATCTTTGCGAAAGGCTTCATGAGGGGAAAGATGAAACACTGTGAGATGAATTAACACACCACAAAGCAGTTTCTCAGATAGATTCTTTCCAGTTTTCAGCTGAAGATATTTTATTTTTCACCATAACCCTCCATGGGCTTCCAAATATCACTTTGCAAATTCCAAAAGAAGAGTCTTAGTGAACGGCCCCTTGAGGGGAAAGCTGTAACTCTGTGAGAGGAACTAGAAGAACACAAAGAAGTTTCTCAGAAAGCTTCTTTCCAGTTTTTAACTGAAGATATTTCCTTTTTTTTCCGTAGCCCTCTATGGTCTTCCAAATATCACTTTGCAAATTTCACAATAACAGCCTTAGCGAAAGGCTTCTTGAGGGGAAAGCTATAACTCTCTGAGACGAATTAACAGTACACAAAATAGTTTCTTAGAAAGCTTCTTTCCAGTTTTTAACTTAAGATATTACCTTTTTCACCATAGCCCTCTACAGGCTTCCAAATATCACTTTCCAAATTCAACAAGAACAGTCTTAGTGAAAGCCTTCTTCAGGGGAAAGCTGTTACTCTATGAGATGAATTAACAGAACACAAAGCCGTTTATCAGAATGCTTCTTTCCAGTTTTTAATGGAAGAGATTTCCTTTTTCACAATAGCCCTCTAAGGGCATCGAAATATCACTTTGCAAATTCCACAAGAACAGTCTTAACGAAAGGCTTCTTGAGGGGAATGCTGTAACTCTGTGAGATGTATTAACAGAACACAACGTAGTTTCTCAGAAAGCTTCTTTCCAGTTTTTCAAAGAAGATATTTCCTTTTTCACCCTAGCCCTCTATGGGCTTCCAAATATCACTTTGGAAATTCCACAAGAACAGTCTTAGCGAAAGGCTTCTTGAGGGGAAAGCTGTAACTCTGTGAGATGAATGCACAGAACACAAAGTAGTTTCTCAGAAAGCTTCTTTGCAGTTTTTTACTGAAGATATTTCTTTTTTTTAAATTTTTTTATTTTTTTTATTTATTTTTTATTTTTTTTTATTATTATTTTTTAAAATTTATTTATTATTATTAAACTTCAAGTTGTAGGGTACATGTGCACAACGTGCAGGTTTGCTACATATGTATACTTGTGCCATGTTGGTGTGCTGCACCCATCAACTCGTCATTTACATCAGGTATAACTCCAAATGCAATCCCTCCCCCCTCCCCCCTCCCCATGATAGGCCCCGGTGTGTGATGTTCCCCTTCCTGAGTCCAAGTGATCTCATTGTTCAGTTCCCACCTACGAGTGAGAACATGCGGTGTTTGGTTTTCTGTTCTTGTGATAGTTTGCTAAGAATGATGGTTTCCAGCTGCATCCATGTCCCTACAAAGGACACAAACTCATCCTTTTTTATGGCTGCATAGTATTCCATGGTGTATATGTGCCACATTTTCTTAATCCAATCTGTCACTGATGGACATTTGGGTTGATTCCAAGTCTTTGCTATTGTGAATAGTGCTGCAATAAACATACGTGTGCATGTGTCCTTATAGCAGCATAATTTATAATCCTTTGGGTATATACCCAGTAATGGGATGGCTGGGTCATATGGTACATCTAGTTCTAGATCCTTGAGGAATCGCCATACTGTTTTCCATAATGGTTGAACTAGTTTACACTCCCACCAACAGTGTAAAAGTGTTCCTATTTCTCCACATCCTCTCCAGCACCTGTTGTTTCCTGACTTTTTAATGATCGCCGTTCTAACAGGTGTGAGATGGTATCTCATTGTGGTTTTGATTTGCATTTCTCTGATGGCCAGTGATGATGAGCATTTTTCATGTGTCTGTTGGCTGTATGAATGTCTTCTTTTGAGAAATGTCTGTTCATATCATTTGCCCACTTTTTGATGGGGTTGTTTGTTTGTTTCTTGTAAATTTCTTGGAGTTCTTTGTAGGTTCTGGATATTAGCCCTTTGTCAGATGAGTAGATTGCAAAAATTTTCTCCCATTCTGTAGGTTGCCTGATCACTCTGATGGTAGTTTCTTTTGCTGTGCAGAAGCTCTTTAGTTTGATGAGATCCCATTTGTCAATTTTGGCTTTTGCTGCCGTTGCTTTTGGTGTTTTAGACATGAAGTCTTTGCCCATGCCTATGTCCTGAATGGTACTACCTAGGTTTTCCTCTAGGATTTTTATGGTATTAGGTCTAACCTTTAAGTCTCTAATCCATCTTGAATTAATTTTCGTATAAGGAGTAAGGAAAGGATCCAGTTTCAGCTTTCTACTTATGGCTAGCCAGTTTTCCCAGCACCATTTATTAAATAGGGAATCCTTTCCCCATTTCTTGTTTCTCTCAGGTTTGTCAAAGATCAGATGGCTGTAGATGTGTGGTATTATTTCTGAGGACTCTGTTCTGTTCCATTGGTCTATATCTCTGTTTTGGTACCAGTACCATGCTGTTTTGGTGACTGTAGCCTTGTAGTATAGTTTGAAGTCAGGTAGCGTGATGCCTCCAGCTTTGTTCTTTTGACTTAGGATTGTCTTGGAGATGCGGGCTCTTTTTTGGTTCCATATGAACTTTAAAGCAGTTTTTTCCAATTCTGTGAAGAAGCTCATTGGTAGCTTGATGGGGATGGCATTGAATCTATAAATTACCTTGGGCAGTATGGCCATTTTCACGATATTGATTCTTCCTATCCATGAGCATGGTATGTTCTTCCATTTGTTTGCGTCCTCTTTGATTTCACTGAGCAGTGGTTTGTAGTTCTCCTTGAAGAGGTCCTTTACATCCCTTGTAAGTTGAATTCCTAGGTATTTTATTCTCTTTGAAGCAATTGTGAATGGAAGTTCATTCCTGATTTGACTCTCTGTTTGACTGTCACTGGTGTATAAGAATGCTTGTGATTTTTGCACATTAATTTTGTATCCTGAGACTTTGCTGAAGTTGCTGATCAGCTTAAGGAGATTTTGGGCTGAGACAATGGGGTTTTCTAAATATACAATCATGTCGTCTGCAAACAGGGACAATTTGACTTCTTCTTTTCCTAACTGAATCCCCTTGATTTCTTTCTCTTGCCTGATTGCCCTAGCCAGAACTTCCAACACTATGTTGAATAGGAGTGGTGAGAGAGGGCATCCCTGTCTTGTGCCACTTTTCAAAGGGAATTCTTCCAGTTTTTGCCCATTCAGTATGATATTGGCTGTGGGTTTGTCATAAATAGCTCTTATGATTTTGAGGTACGTTCCATCAATACCGAATTTATTGAGCGTTTTTAGCATGAAGGGCTGTTGAATTTTGTCAAAAGCCGTTTCTGCATCTATTGAGATAATGATGTGGTTCTTGTCTTTGGTTCTGTTTATATGCTGGATTATGTTTATTGATTTGCGAATGTTGAACCAGCCTTGCATCCCAGGGATGAAGCCCACTTGATCATGGTGGATAAGCTTTTTGATGTGCTGCTGAATCCGGTTTGCCAGTATTTTATTGAGGATTTTTGCATCGATGTTCATCAGGGATATTGGTCTAAAGTTCTCTTTTTTTGTTGTGTCTCTGCCAGGCTTTGGTATCAGGATGATGTTGGCCTCATAAAATGAGTTAGGGAGGATTCCCTCTTTTTCTATTGATTGGAATAGTTTCAGAAGGAATGGTACCAGCTCCTCCTTGTACCTCTGGTAGAATTCAGCTGTGAATCCATCTGGTCCTGGACTTTTTTTGGTTGGTAGGCTATTAATTATTGCCTCAATTTCAGAGCCTACTATTGGTCTATTCAGGGATTCAACTTCTTCCTGGTTTAGTCTTGGAAGAGTGTAAGTGTCCAGGAAATTATCCATTTCTTCTAGATTTTCCAGTTTATTTGCGTAGAGGTGTTTATAGTATTCTCTGATGGTAGTTTGTATTTCTGTGGGGTCGGTGGTGATATCCCCTTTATCATTTTTAATTGCGTCGATTTGATTCTTCTCTCTTTTCTTCTTTATTAGTCTTGCTAGTGGTCTGTCAATTTTGTTGATCTTTTCAAAAAACCAACTCCTGGATTCATTGATTTTTTGGAGGGTTTTTTGTGTCTCTATCTCCTTCAGTTCTGCTCTGATCTTAGTTATTTCTTGCCTTCTGCTAGCTTTCGAATGTGTTTGCTCTTGCTTCTCTAGTTCTTTTAATTGCGATGTTAGAGTGTCAATTTTAGATCTTTCCTGCTTTCTCTTGTGGGCATTTAGTGCTATAAATTTCCCTCCACACACTGCTTTAAATGTGTCCCAGAGATTCTGGTATGTTGTATCTTTGTTCTCATTGGTTTCAAAGAACATCTTTATTTCTGCCTTCATTTCGTTATGTACCCAGTAGTCATTCAGGAGCAGGTTGTTCAGTTTCCATGTAGTTGAGCGGTTTTGATTGAGTTTCTTAGTCCTGAGTTCTAATTTGATTGCACTGTGGTCTGAGAGACAGTTTGTTATAATTTCTGTTTTTGTACATTTGCTGAGGAGTGCTTTACTTCCGATTACGTGGTCAATTTTGCAGTAAGTACGATGTGGTGCTGAGAAGAATGTATATTCTGTTGATTTGGGGTGGAGAGTTCTATAGATGTCTATTAGGTCTTCTTGCTGCAGAGATGAGTTCAATTCCTGGATATCCTTGTTAACTTTCTGTCTCGTTGATCTGTCTAATGTTGACAGTGGAGTGTTGAAGTCTCCCATGATTATTGTATGGGAGTCTAAGTCTCTTTGTAAGTCTCTAAGGACTTGCTTTATGAATCTGGGTGCTCCTGTATTGGGTGCATATATATTTAGGATAGTTAGCTCTTCCTGTTGAATTGATCCCTTTACCATTATGTAATGGCCTTCTTTGTCTCTTTTGATCTTTGATGGTTTAAAGTCTGTTTTATCAGAGACTAGTATTGCAACCCCCGCTTTTTTGTGTTCTCCATTTGCTTGGTAAATCTTCCTCCATCCCTTTATTTTGAGCCTATGTATGTCTCTGCGTGTGAGATGGGTCTCCTGAATACAGCAGACTGATGGGTCTTGACTCTTTATCCAGTTTGCCAGTCTGTGTCTTTTAATTGGAGCATTTAGTCCATTTACATTTAAGGTTAAGATTGTTATGTGTGAACTTGATCCTGCCATGATGATATTAACTGGTTATTTTGCTCGTTAGTTGATGCAGTTTCTTCCTAGCCTTGATGGTCTTTACATTGTGGCATGTTTTTGCAATGGCTGGTACCGGTTGTTCCTTTCCATGTTTAGTGCTTCCTTCAGGGTCTCTTGTAAGGCAGGCCTAGTGGTGACAAAATCTCTAAGCATTTGTTTATCTGTAAAGGATTTTATTTCTCCTTCACTTATGAAACTTAGTTTGGCTGGATATAAAATTCTGGGTTGAAAATTCTTTTCTTTAAGAATGTTGAATATTGGCCCCCACTCTCTTCTGGCTTGAAGAGTTTCTGCCGAGAGATCTGCTGTTAGTCTGATGGGCTTCCCTTTGTGGGTAACCCGACCTTTCTCTCTGGCTGCCCTTAAGATTTTTTTCTTCATTTCAACTTTGGTGAATCTGGCAATTATGTGTCCTGGTGTTGCTCTTCTCGAGGAGTATCTTTGTGTTGTTCTCTGTATTTCCTGGATTTGAATGTTGGCCTGCCCTACTAGGTTGGGGAAGTTCTCCTGGATGATATCCTGAAGAGTGTTTTCCAACTTGGTTCCATTTTCCCCCTCACTTTCAGGCACCCCAATCAGACGTAGATTTGGTCTTTTTACATAATCCCATACTTCTTGCAGGCTTTGTTCATTTATTTTTCTTCTTTTTTCTTTTGGTTTCTCTTCTCGCTTCATTTCATTCATTTGATCCTCCATCGCTGACATTCTTTCTTCCAGTTGATCGAGTCGGTTACTGAAGCTTGTGCATTTGTCACGTATTTCTCGTGCCATGGTTTTCGTCTCTTTCATTTCGTTTGTGAGCTTCTCTGCATTAATTACTCTAGCCATCAATTCTTCCACTTTTTTTTCAAGATTTTTAGTTTCTTTGCGCTGGGTACGTAATTCCTCCTTTAGCTCTGAGAAATTTGATGGACTGAAGCCTTCTTCTCTCATCTCGTCCAAGTCATTCTCCGTCCAGCTTTGATCCATTGCTGGCGATGAGCTGCGCTCCTTTGCAGGGGGAGATGCGCTCTTATTTTTTGAATTTCCAGCTTTTCTGCCCTGCTTTTTCCCCATCTTTGTGGTTTTATCTGCGTCTGGTCTTTGATGATGGTGATTTACTGATGGGGTTCTGGTGTAGGTGTCCTTCCTGTTTGATAGCTTTCCTTCTAACAGTCAGGATCCTCAGCTGTAGGTTGTAGCTGTAGGAGATTGCTTGAGGTCCACTCCAGACCCTCTTTGCCTGGGTATCAGCAGCAGAGGCTGCAGAAGATAGAATATTTCTGAACAGCGAGTGTACCTGTCTGATTCTTGCTTTGGAATCTTCCTCTCAGGGGTGTACTCCACCCTGTGAGGTGTGGGGTGTCAGACTGCCCCTAGTGGGGGATGTCTCCCAGTTAGGCTACTCAGGGGTCAGGGACTCACTTGAGCAGGGAGTCTGTCCCTTCTCAGATCTCAACCTCCGTGTTGGGAGATCCACTGCTCTCTTCAAAGCTGTCAGACAGAGTCGTTTGCGTCTGCAGAGCTGCTGCGTTTGTTATTATTTACTGTGCCCTGTCCCCAGAGGTGGAGTCTACAGAGACAGGCAGGTTTCCTTGAGCTGCTGTGAGCTCCACCCAGTTCGAGCTTCCCAGCAGCTTTGTTTACCTACTTAAGCCTCAGCAATGGCGGGCGCCCCTCCCCCAGCCTCGCTGCTGCCTTGCCGGTAGATCACAGACTGCTGTGCTAGCAATGAGGGAGGCTCCGTGGGTGTGGGACCCTCCCGGCCAGGTGTGGGATATGATCTCCTGGTGTGCCTGTTTGCTTAAAGCGCAGTATTGGGGTGGGAGTTACCCGATTTTCCAGGTGTTGTGTGTCTCAGTTCCCCTGGCTAGGAAAAGGGATTCCCTTTCCCCTTGCGCTTTCCAGGTGAGGCAATGCCTCGCCCTGCTTCAGCTCTCACTGGTCGGGCTGCAGCAGCTGACCAGCACCGATCGTCTGGCACTCCCCAGTGAGATGAACCCAGTACCTCAGTTGAAAATGCAGAAATCGCCGGTCTTCTGTGTTGCTCGCGCTGGGAGTTGGAGACTGGAGCTGTTCCTATTCGGCCATCTTGCTCCGTCCCCCTTTTATTTTTTTTTAATTTATTTATTATTATTAAACTTTAAGTTGTAGGGTACATGTGCACAACGTGCAGGTTTGTTACATATGTATACTTGTGCCATGTTGGTGTGCTGCACCCATCAACTCGTCATTTACATCAAGTATAACTCCAAATGCAATCCCTCGCCCCTCCCCCCTCCCCATGATAGGCCCCGGTGTGTGATGTTCCCCTTCCCGAGTCCAAGTGATCTCATTGTTCAGTTCCCGCCTATGAGTGAGAACATGCGGTGTTTGGTTTTCTGTTCTTGTGATAGTTTGCTAAGAATGATGGTTTCCAGCTGCATCCATGTCCCTACAAAGGACACAAACTCATCCTTTTTTATGGCTGCATAGTATTCCATGGTGTATATGTGCCACATTTTCTTAATCCAATCTGTCACTGATGGACATTTGGGTTGATTCCAAGTCTTTGCTATTGTGAATAGTGCTGCAATAAACATACGTGTGCATGTGTCTTTATAGCAGCATAATTTATAATCCTTTGGGTATATACCCAGTAATGGGATGGCTGGGTCTAATGGTACATCTAGTTCTAGATCCTTGAGGAATCGCCATACTGTTTTCCATAATGGTTGAACTAGTTTACAATCCCACCAACAGTGTAAAAGTGTTCCTATTTCTCCACATCCTCTCCAGCACCTGTTGTTTCCTGACTTTTTAATGATCGCCATTCTAACTGGTGTGAGATGGTATCTCATTGTGGTTTTGATTTGCATCTCTCTGATGGCCAGTGATGATGAGCATTTTTTCATATGTCTGTTGGCTGTATGAATGTCTTCTTTTGAGAAATGTCTGTTCATATCCTTTGCCCACTTTTTGATGGGGTTGTTTGTTTTTTTCTTGTAAATTTGTTTGAGTTCTTTGTAGGTTCTGGATATTAGCCCTTTGTCACATGAGTAGATTGCAAAAATTTTCTCCCATTCTGTAGGTTGCCTGTTCACTCTGATGGTAGTTTCTTTTGCTGTGCTGAAGCTCTTTAGTTTAATGAGATCCCATTTGTCAATTTTGGCTTTTGCTGCCGTTGCTTTTGGTGTTTTAGACATGAAGTCTTTGCCCATGCCTATGTCCTGAATGGTACTACCTAGGTTTTCCTCTAGGATTTTTATGGTATTAGGTATTTCTTATTTACCCTAGCCTTCTAGGGGCTTCCAAATATCACTTTGCAAATTCCACAAGCACAGTCTTACCGAGAGGCTTCTTCTGTGAATTAACAGAACACAAAGCAGTTTCTCAGAACGCTTCTTTCCAGTTTTAAAATGAAGATATTTACTTTTTCACCATAGTCCTCCATGGGCTTCCAAATATCACTTTTCATATTCCACAAGAACACTCATAGCGAAAGGTTACTCCAGGGGAAAGCTGTAAAACTTTGAGATGAGTTAACAGAACACAAAACTGTTTCTCAGAGATCTTCTTTTCATTTCTAACCTGAAGACATTACCTTTTTCACCATAGCCCTCTATAGGCTTCCAAATATCATTTTGAAAATTCCACAAGAACATACTTAGCGAAAGGGTACTTGAGGGGAAAGCTTTAACTCTGTGAGATGAATTAACAGAATACAAAGCCGTTTCTCAGAAAGCTTCTTTCCAGTTTTTAACTTAAGAAATTTCCTTTTTCAGCATAGCCCTCTAGGGACTTCCAAATACCACTTTGCAAATCCCACAAGAACACTCTTAGTGAAAGGCTTCTTGAGGGGAAGGCTGTAACTCTGTGAGATGAATTAACAGTACAGAAAGCAGTTTCTCAGAATGTTTCTATCCACAGTTTAACTGAAGATATTTCCTTTTTCACCGTAGCCCTCTATGGGCTTCCAAATATCACTTTGCAAATCCCACAAGAGCAGTCTTAGCGAAAGGCTTCTTGAGGGGAAAGCTGTAACTCGGTGAGGTGTATTAACAGAACACATGGAAGTTTCTCAGAAAGCTTCTTTCCAGTTTTTAACGGAAGACATTGCCTTTTTCACCATAGCCTCTTATGAGTTTCCAAATATCACTTTGCAAATTTCACAAGAGCAGTCTTAGTGAACGACTTCTTGAGGGGAAAGCTCTAATTCTGTGAGATGAATTAAGAGAACCCAAAGCCGTTTCTCAGAAAGCTTCTTTTCAATTTTTATCTTAGGATATTTCCTTTTTCACCATAGGCCTCTATGGGCTTCCAAATATCACATTGTAAATTCCACAAGAACAGTCTTAGTGAAAGGCTTCTTGAGGGGAAAGCTTTAACTCGGTGAGATGTATTACACCAACACACGGCAGTTTCTCAGAAAGCTTCTTTCCAGTTTTTAACTGAAGATATTTCCTTTTTCACCATAGCCCTATGTGGGCTTCCAAGTATCACTTTGCAATTCTCTGGTTTCTCTTCAGATCGTATAAATCTTTCGCCTTTTACCAAATATGACTTTTCAAATTCCACAAGAACAGTCTTAGGGAAAGGCTTCTGGATGGGAAAGCTGTAACTCTGAAAGGTAAATTAACAGAACACAAAGCAGTTTCTCATACAGCTTCTTTCCAGTTTTTAACTGAAGATATTTCCTTTTTCACCATAGCCCTCTATGGGCTTCCAAATATCACAGTGGAAATCCCACAAGAACAGTCTTAGCGAAAGGCTTGTTGAGGGTAAAACTGTAATCAGTGAGGTTTATTAACAGAACACACGGCAGTTTCTCAGAAAGCATCTTTCCAGTTTTTAACGGAAAATGTTTCCTTTTTCACCATAGCCCTCTATGGGCTTCCAAATATCACCTTGCAAATTCCAAAAGAACAGCCTTAGGGAAAGGTTTCTGTAGGGGAAAGCTGTAACTCAGTGTGATGAATTAACAGAACACAAAGCAGTTTCTCAGAAAATTTCTTTCCAGTTTTTAACTGAAGAAATTTCCTTTTTCACCATAGCCCTCTATGGGCTTCCAAATATCACTGTGCAAATCCCACAAGAGCAGTCTTAGCGAAAGGCCTCTTGAGGGGAAAGCTGTAACTCGGTGAGGTGTATTAACAGAGCACACGGCAGTTTCTCAGAAATCTTCTTTCCAGTTTTTAACGGAAGATATTTCCTTTTTCACCATAGCCCTCTATGGGCTTCCAAATATCACATTGCAAATTCCACTAGAACAGTCTTAACCAACAGCTTCTTGAGAGGAAAGCTGTAACGCACTGAGATGTATTAAGAGAACACACGGCAGTTTCTCTGAAAGCTTCTTTCCAGTATTTAATGGAAGATATTTCCTTTTTCACCATAGCCATCTATGGGTTTCCTAATATAACTTTGCACATTTCACAAGAACAGTCTTACTGAACGGCTTCTTGTGGAGAAAGCTGAAACTCTGTGAGATGACCTAACAGAACACAAAACAGTTTCTCAGAGAGCTTCTTTTCGGCTTTTAGCGGAAGATATTTCCTTTTTCACCTTAGCCCTCTATGGGGTTCCAAATATCACTTTGCAAATTCCACAAGAACAGTCCTAACGAAGGGCTTCTGTAGGGGAAAGTTGTAACTCTGTGAAATAAATTAACAGAACACAAAGCAGTTTCTCAGAAACCTTCTTTCCAGTTTTTAACTGAAGAAATTTTCTTTTTCACCATAGCGCTCTATGGGCTTCCAAATATCACTTTGCAAATCGCAAAAAAACAGTCTTAGCGAAAGGCTTCTTGAGGGGAAAGCTGTAAATCTGTGAGATGAATTAACAGAAAACAAAGCAGTTTCTCAGAAAGCTTCCTTTCAGTTTTTATCTTAGGTAAATTCGTTTTTCACCATATCCCTCTATGGGCTTCCAAATATCACTTTGCAAGTTCCCCTAGAACAGCCTTAGTGAACGGCTTCTTGAGGGGAAAGCTGTAACTCGGTGGATGTATTAACAGAACACACGGCAGTGCCTCTGAAAGTTTCTTTCCCGTTTTTAACGGAAGATATTTCCCTTTTCACGGTAGCACTCTATGGGTTTGGAAATATCAATTTGCAAATTTCACAAGAATAGACTAGGTGGGGCACCTAGAGGGCAAAACTGAAACTCTGTGAGATGAACTAACAGAACACAAATCAGTTTGGCAGAAAGCTTCTTTTTGATTTTATCTTAGGATATTTCCATTTTCACCATAGCCCTCTTTGGGCATCCATATATCACTTGGCAAATTCCACAAGAACAGTCTTATCGAAAGGCTTCATGAGGGAAAACCTGTAACTCTTTGAGATGATTAACAGAACACAATGCAGTTTCTCAGAAAGCTTCTTTTCAGTTTTTAACGGAAGATATTTCCTTTTACACCATAGCCCTCTAGGGTCTTCCAAATATCACTCTGCAATTTCCACAACAACAGCCTTAGCGAAAGGCTTCTTGAGGGGAAAGCTGTAACTCTGTGAGATGAATTAACAGACACGAAGCAGTTTCTCAGAAAGCTTCTTTTCAGTTTTTAACTTAGGATATTTCCTTTTTCACCATAGCCATCTAAGGGCTTCCAAATATCACTCTGGAAATATCACAAGAACAGTCTTAGCGAAAGGCTTCTTGAGGGGAAATCTGTAACTCTCTGAGATGAATTAACAGAACAAAAAGCAGTTTCTCAGAAAGCTTCTTTCCAGTTTTTAACGGAGGATATTTCCTTATTCACCATAGCCCTGTATGGGCTTCCAAATATCACTTTGCAAATTTCACAAGAATAGTCTTAGCGAAAGACAACTTGAGGGGAAAGCTGTAACCATGTAAGATGAATAAACAGAATACAAAGCTGTTTCTCAGAAAGTTTCTTTTCAGTTTTTAACGGAAAATATTTCCTTGTTCACCATAGCCCTCTATGGACTTCCAAATATCACTTTGCACATTCCACAACAAAAGTCTTAGCGAAAGACTTCTTGAGGGGAAAGCTGTAACAATTTGAGATGAATTAACAGAACACTAATCAGCTTCTCAGAAACCTTCTTTTCAGTTTTTATCTTAGGATCTTTCCTTTTTCTCCATACCCCTCTAAGTGATTCCAAATATCACTTTTCAAATTCCACAAGAACAGTCTTGGAGAAAGATTCTTGAGGGTGAAGCTGTAACTCTGTGAGATGAATTAACAGAACACAAAGCAGTTTCTCAGAAAGCTTCTTTCCGAATTTTATCTCAGGATATTTCCTTTTTCACCATAGCCCCCATAGGCTTCCAAATATCACTTTGCAAATTACGCAAGAACAGTCTTAGAAAAAGGCTTCTAGAGGGGGAAGCTGTAACACTGTGAGAAGAATTAACAGAACACAAAGCAGTTTCTCAGACAGCTTCGATCCAGTTTTTAACGGAAGATAGTTCCTTTTGCACCGTAGCACTCTATGGGCTTCCAACTATCACTTTGCAAATTCCTCAAGAACAGCCTTAGTGAAAGGCTTGATGAAGGGTAAGCTGTAACTCTGTGTGATGAATTAACAGAACACAAAGCTGTTTCTCAGAATGCTTCCTTTCACTTTTTATCTTAGTATATTTCCTTTTTCGCTATTGCCCTCTATGGGCTTCCAAATATCACCTTGCAAATTCCAGAAGAACAGTCTTAACAGAAGGCTTCTTGAGGGGAAAGCTGTAACACTGTGAGATGAAGTAGCAGAACACAAAGTAGTTTCTCAGAAAGCATCTTTCCAGTTTTTAACGGAAGATATTTCCTTTTTCACCATAGCCCTCTATGGGCTTCCAAATATCAACTTGCAAATTCCACAAGAACAGTCTTAGCGAAAGGCTTCTTGAGGGGAAACCTGTAACTCTGTGAGAAGAATTAACAGAACACAAAGCAGTTTCTCAGAAAGCTTCTTTCCAGTGTTTAACGGAAAATATTTCCTTTTTCACCAGAGCCCTCTATGGGCTTCCAAATATCACTTTGCAAATTCCACAAAAACAGTCTTAGCAAAAGGCTTCTTGAGGGGAAAGATGTAACCCTGTGAGATGAATTAACAGAACTAAAGAAGTTTCTCAGAAAACTTCTTTCCAGTTTTTAACGGAAGATATTTCTTTTTTCTCCATAGCCATCTATGGGCTTCTAAATATCACTTTTCAAATTCCACAAGAAGAGTCTTAGCGAAAGGCTTCTTGAGGGGAAAGCTGTAACTCTGTGTGATGAATTAAGAGAAGACAAAGCAGATTCTCATAAAGCTTCTTTCCAGTTTTTAACGGAAAATATTTCCTTTTTCACCATAGCCCTCTATGATCTTCCAAATAACACTTTCCAAATTCCACAAGAACTGCCTTAGCGAAAGACTTCGTGAAGGGAAAGCTGTAACACGGTGAGACGAATTAACGGAAAACAAAACAGTTTCTCAGAAAGCTTCTTTCCCGTTTTTAACGGAAGATATTTCCTTTTTCACCATAGCCCACTATGGGCTTCCAAATATCACTTTGCAATCTCCACAAGAACAGTCTTAGCGAAAGGCTTATTGAGGTGAAAGCTGTAACTCTGTGAGATGAATTAACAGAATACAAAGCAGTTTCTCAGAAAGCTTCTTTCCAGTTTTTAACGGAAGATATTTCCTTTTTCACCATAGCCTTCTATGGGCTTCGAAATATCACTTTGACAATTCCACAAGAACAGCCTTAGCGAAAGGTTTGTTGAAGGGAAACCTGTAACTCTGTGAGATGAATTAACAAAACACAAAACAGTTTCTCAGAATGCTTCCTTTCAGTTTTTATCTTAGGATATTTCCTTTTTCACTATAGCCCTCTATGGGATTCCAAATATCACTTTGCCAATTCCACAAGAACAGTCTTAGCAAAAGGCTTCTAGGGGGGAAAGCTGTAACTCTGTGAGAAGAATTAACATAACACAAAGCAGTTTCTCAGAAAGCTTCTTTACAGTTTTTAACGGAAGATATGTCCTTTTTTACCGTAGCCCTCTAAGGGCTTCCATATATCACTTTGCAAATTCCACAAGAACACTCTAAGCGAAAGGCTTCTTGAGGGGAAAGCTGTAACTCTGTGAAATGAATTAACAGAACACAAAGCAATTTCTCAGAAAGCTTCTTTCCAGTTTTTAACAGAAGATATTTCCTTTTTCTCCATAGCCCTCTATGGGCTTCCAAATATCACTTTCCAAATTCCACAAGAAGGCTCTTAGCGAAAGGCTTCTTGAGAGGAAAGGTATAACTCTGTGAGATGATTTAACAGAACACAAAGCTGATTCTCAGGAAGTTTCTTTCCAGTTTTTAACGGATGATAATTTGTTTTTCACCATAGCCCTCTATAGGCTTCCAAATATCACTTTGCAAATTCCACAAGAGCAGTCTATGCGACAGGGTTGTTCAGGTTAAAGTTGAAACTCGGTGAGATGAATTAACAGAACACAAAGCATTTTCTCAGAAAGCTTCTTTCCAGTGTTTAACGGAAAATATTTCCTTTTTCACCATAGACCTCTATGGGCTTCGAAATATCACTTTGCAAATTACAGAAGAACAGTCTTAGCAAAAGGCTTCCTGAGGGGAAAGCTGTAACTCTGTGAGAAGAATTAAAAAACACAAAGCAGTTTCTCAGAAACATTCTTTACAGTTTTTAACGGAATATATTTCCTTTTTCGTCATAGCAGTCTATGGGCTTCCAAAAATCACTTTGCAAATTCCACAAGAAGAGCCTTAGTGAAAGAATTATTGACGGGAAAGCAGTAACTCTGTGAGATGAATTAACATAACACAAAGCAGCTTCTCAGAAAGCTTCTTTCCAGTTTTTAACGTAAGATATTTCCTTTTTCACCATAGCCCTCTATGGGCTTCCTAATATCACTTTGCAAATTCCACAAGAACAGCTTTAGCGAAAGGCTTCTACAACGGAAAGGTGTAACTCTGTCAGATGAATTAACAGAACACAAAGCAGTTTCTCAGACAGTTTCTTTTCAGTTTTTAACGGAAGTTATTTCCTTTTTCACCATAGCCTTCTAAGGACTTCCAAATATGGTTTTTCAAATTCCACAAGAACACCATAGCGCAAGGCTTCTTGAAGGGAAAGCTGTAACTCTGTGAGATGATTTAACACGACACAAAACAGTTCCTCAGAAAGCTACTTTCCAGTTTTTAACGGAAGATATTTCCTTTTTCACCGTAGCCCTCTATGGGCCTCAAAATATCACTTTGAAAATTCCATAAGAACAGTCTTAGCAAAACGCTTTTTGAGGGGAAAGCTGTAACTATGTGAGAAGAATTAACAGAACACAAAGAAGTTTCTCAGAAAGCTTCTTTCCAATTTTTAACGGAAGATATTTCGTTTTTCTCCATAGCCCTCTATGGGCTTCCAAATTTCACTTTGCAAATCCCACAAGAAGAGTCTTAGTGAAAGGCTTCTTGAGGGGAAAGCTGTAACTCTGTGCGATGATTTAACAGAACACAAAGTAGTTTGTCAGAAAGCTTCTTTCCAGTTTTTAACGGAAAATATTTCCTTTATCACCATAGCCCTCTATGGGCTTCCACATATCAGTTTGCAAATTTCACAAGAACAGTCTTAGCCAAAGTCTTCTTAAGGAGAAACCTGTATCTCAGTGAGACGAATTAACGGAACACAAAGCAGTTTCACAGAAAGCTTCTTTTCAGTTTTTATCTTAGGATATTTCCTTTTTCAACATAGCCCTCTAGGGCCTTCCAAATATCACTTTGCAAATTCCACAAGAAAAGCCTTAGCAAAAGGCTTCTTGAGGAGAAAGCTGTAACTCTGTGAGATGAATTAACAGAAAATAAAGCAGTTTCTCAGAAAGCTTCTTTCCAGTTTTTAACTGAAGATATTTCCTTTGTCACCATAGAACACTATGGGCTTCCAAATGTCACTTTGCGAATTCCACAAGAACAGCCTTAGCGAAAGGCTTCTTGAAGGGAAAGCTGTAACACTGTGAGATGAATCAACACAACACAAAGCAGTTTCTCAGAATGCTTCTTTGCAGTTTTTATCTTAGGATATTTCCTTTTTCACCGTAAACCTCTATGGCTTCCAAATATCACTTTGCAAATTCCAGAAGAACAGTCTTAACAAAAGGCTTCTTAAGGGGAAAGCTGTAATTCTGTGAGAAAATTCACCAGAACACAAAGCAGTTTCTCAGAAAGCTTCCTTCCAGTTTTTAAGGGAAGCTATTCACTTTTTCACATTAGCCCTCATTGGGCTTCCAAACATCACTTTCCAAATTCCACAAGAAGAGACTTAGTGAAAGACTTCTTGAGGGGAAAGCAGTAACTCTGTGAGGTGAATTAAGAGAACACAAAGCAGTTTCTCAGAAAGCTTCTTTACAGTTTTTAACTGAAGATATTTCCTTTTTCACCATAGCCCTCTATGCTCTTCCAAATAACAATTTCCAAATTCCACAAGAACAGCCTTTGCGAAAGACTTCTTGAAGGGAAAGCTGTAACTCTGTGAGATGAATTAGCAGAACACAAAGCAGATTCTCAGGACGCTTCTTTCCAGTTTTTAACGGAAGATATTTCCTTTCTCACCACAGCCCTCTATGGCCTTCCAAATATCACTTTCCATATTCCACAAGAACAGTCTTAACGACAGGCTTCATGAGGGGAAAGCTGTAACACTGTGAGATAAATTAACAAAACACAAAGCAGTTGCTCAGAAAGTTTCTTTCCAGTTTTTAACGGAAGATATTTCCTTTTTCACCGTAGACCTCTATGGGCTTCCAAATATCACTTTGCAAATTCCACAAGAACAGTCTTAGCGAAAGGCTTCTTGAGGGGAAAGCTGTAACTCTGTGAGATGAATTAACAGAACACAAAGCAGTTTCTCAGAAAGCTTCTTTCCAGTTTTTAACTGAAGATATTTAATTTTTCACCCTAGCCCTCTATGGGCTTCCAAATATCTCTTTGCCAATTCCACAAGAAGAGCCTTTGCGAAAGGCTTCTTGAAGGGAAAGCGGTAACTCTGTGAGATGAATTAACAAATGACAAAACAGTTTCTCAGAAAGCTTCCTTTCATTTTTTATCTTAGGATATTTCCTTTTTCACTATAGCCCGCTATGAGCTTCCAAATATCACTTTGCAAATTCCACAAAAACAGTCTTAGCGAAAGGCTTCTTGAGGGGAAAGCTGTAACTCTGTGAGAAGAATTAAGAGAACACAAAGCAGTTTCTCAGAAAGCTTCTTTCCAGTTTATCACGGAAGATTCTTCCTTTTTCAGCATAGCTCTCTATGGGCTTACAAATATCACTTTCCAGATTCCACAAGACAGCCTTGGCGAAAGTCTTCTTGAAGGGAAAACTGTAATTCTGTGAGATGAATTAATAGAAGACAAAGCAGTTTCTGAGAAAACTTCTTTCCAGTTTTTAACTGAAGATATTTCCTTTTTCACCTTACACTCTATGGGCTTCCAAATGTCACTTTCCAAATTCCACAAGAACAGTCTTAGCGAAAGGCTTCTTAAAGGGAAAACTGTAACTCTGTGAGATGAATTAACATAACACAAAGCAGTTTCACAGAAAGCTTCTTTCCAGTTTTTAACGGAAGATATTTCCTTTTTCACCATAGCCCTGCATGGGCTTCCAAATATCACTTTGCAAATTCCACAACAACTGCCTTAGCGTAAGGCTTCTTGAGGAAAAAGCTGTAATTCAGTGAGATGAATTAACAGAACACAAAGCAATTTCCGAGAAAACTTCTTTACAGTTTTTTTCTTAGGTAATTTCCTTTTTCACCATAGCCCTCTATGGGCTTCCAAATATCACTTTGCAATTTCCAGAAGAACAGTCTTTGCGGTGGGCTTCTGGAGGGGAAGGTTTTAGCTCTGGGAGATGAATTAAGAGAACACAAAGCGAAAGGCTTCTTGAGGGGAAAGCTGTAAATCTCTGAGATGAATTAAGAGAACACAAAGCAGTTTCTAAGAAAGCTTCTTTCCAGTTTTTAACGGAAGACATTTCCTTTTTCAACATAGCCCTCTATGGGCTTCCAAATATCACTTTGCAAATTTCACAAGAACAGTCTTAGTGAACGGCTTCTTGAGAAGAAAGCTGAAACTCTGAGAGATGAACTAACAGAACACAAAGCAGTTTCTCAGAGAGCTTCTTTTCGGTTTTTAGCGAAAGATATTTCCTTTTTCACCATAGCCCTCTATGGGCTTCCAAATATCACTTTGCAAATTCCACAAGAACAGTCTTAGCGAAAGGCTTCTTGAGGAGAAAGCTGTAATTCTGTGAGATGAATTAACAGAACACAAAGCAGTTTCTTATAATGTTTCTTTCCAGTTTTTAACTTAAGAAATTTCCTTTTTCAGCATAGCCCTCTAGGGGCTTCCAAATACCACTTTGCAAATCCCACAAGAACACTCTTAGCGAAAGGCTTCTTGAGGGGAAGGCTGTAACTCTGTGAGATGAATTAACAGAACAGAAAGCAGTTTCTCAGAATGTTTCTATCCACAGATTAACTGAAGAATTTTCCTTTTTCACCGTAGCCCTCTCTGGGCTTCCAAATATCACTTTGCAAACCCACAAGAACAGTCTTAGTGAAAGGCTTCTTGAGGGGAAAGCTGTAACTCGGTGAGGTGTATTAACAGAACACCTGGAAGTTTCTCAGAAAGCTTCCTTCCAGGTTTTAACGGAAGACATTGCCTTTATCACCATAGCCTCCTATGGGTTTCCAAATATCACTTTGCAAATTTCACAAGAGCAGTCTTAGTGAACGACGTCTTGAGGGGAAAGCTCTAACTCTGTGAGATGAATTAAGAGAACCCAAAGCCGTTTCTCAGAAAGCTTCTTTTCAATTTTTATCTTGGGATACTTCCTTTTTCGCCATAGGCCTCTATGGGCTTCCAAATATCACATTGCAAATTCCACAAGATCAGACTTAGTGAACGGCTTCTTCAGGGGAATGCTGTAACTCTGTGAGATGAATTAACAGAACACAAAGCATTTTTTCAGAAAGCTTCTTTTCAGCGTTTCTCTTAGGATATTACCTTTTTCATCATAGCCCTCTAGGGGCTTCCAAATTCACTTTGCAAATTCCACAAGAACAGTCTTAGCGAAAGACTTCTTGAGGGGAAAGCTCTCACTCTGTGAGATGAATTAACAGAACACAAAGCAGTTTCTCAGAAATCTTCCTTCCATTTTTAACGGAAGATATTTCCTTTTTTACCTTAGCCCTCTATCGGCTTCCAAATATCACTTGGCAAATTCCACAAGAACAGTCTTAGCGAAAGGCTTCTTCAGCGAAAATCTGTAACTCGGTGAGATGTCTTACGCGAACACAGGGCACTTTCTTAGAAAGCTTCTTTCCGGTTTGTAATGGTAGATATTTCCTATTTCACCATTGCCCTCTTTGGGCTTCCAAATACCACTTTGCAAATCCCACAGGAACAGTCTTAGCAAAAGGCTTCTGGAAGGGAAAGCTGTAACCAGGTGAGATGAAATAACAGAACACAAAGCAGTTTCTCAGGAAGCTTCTTTCCAGTGTTAAATGGAAGATATTTCCTTTTTCACCATAGCGCTCTATTGTCTTCCAAATATCTCTCTGCAAATCCCACAAGAACAGTCTTAGCGAAAGGCTTCTTGAGGGGAAAGCTGTAACTCGGTGAGATGTATTAACAGAACACACGGCAGTTTCTCAGAAAGCTTCTTTCCACATTTTAACGGAAGATATTTCCTTTTTCACCATAGCCCTGTATGGGCTTCCAAATATCACTTTTCAAATTTTACAAGAACAGTCTTAGTGAACGGATTATTTAGGGGAAGGCTGTAATTCTGTGAGGTGAACTAACAGAACACACAGCATTTTCTCAGAAAGCTTCTTTTCAGTTTTTATCTGAGGATATTTCCATTTTCACCATAGCCCTTTATGGGCTTCCAAATATCACTTTGCAAATCCCACAAGAACAGTCTTAGGAAAGGTTTCTTGAGCGCAAAGCTGTAACGCGGTGAGATGTCTTACACGAACACACGACAGTTTCTCAGAAAGCATCTTTCAAATTTTTAACGGTAGATATTTCCTTTTTCACTGTAGCCCACTATGGACTTCCAAATATCACTTTCCAAATTTCACAAGAACAGTCTTAGCGAAAGGCTTGTTGAGGGGAAAGCTGTAAGTCAGTGAGAAGTATTAACACAACACACGGCAATTTCTCAGAATGCTTCTTTCCAGTTTTTAACGGAAGATATTTTCTTTTTCACCATAGCCCTCTATGGGCTTCCAGTTGTCACTTTGCAAATTTCACAAAAACAGCCTTACTGAACGGATACTTGAGGGTAAAGCTGTAACTCAGTGAGATGAACTAACAGAACACAAAGCAGTTTTTCAGAAATCTTCTTTTCGGTTTTTATCTTAGGATATTTCCATTTTCACCATAGCCCTCTATGGGCTTCCAAATATCACTTTGCAAATTCCACAAGAACAGTCTTAGCAGAAGGCTTGTGGAGGAAAAAGCTCTAACTCTGTGAGATGAATTAACAGAACACAAAGCAGTTTCTAAGAAATCTTCTTTCCAGTTTTTAACGGAAGATATTTCCTTTTAAACCATAGCCCCCTAGGGGCTTCAAAGTATCACTTTGCAAATTCCACAAGAACAGTCTTACCGAAGGGTTTCTTGAGGAGAGAGCTGTAACTCTCAGAGATGAATTAACAGAACACAAAGCAGTTTCTCAGAAAGCCTCTTTCCAGTTTTTAACTGAAGATATTTCCTTTTTCACCATAGACCTCTATGGGCTTCCAAATATCACTTTTCAAATCCCACAAGAACAGTCTTAGCAAAAGGCTTCTGGAGGGGAAAGCTATAACCCTGTGAGATGAATTAGCAGAACACAAATCAGTTTGTCAGAAAGCTTCTTTCCAGTTTTTAACGGTAGATATTTCCTTTTTCACCGTAACCCTCTATGGGCTTCCAAATATCTCTTTGCAAATTCCACAAGAAAAGCCATCGCGAAAGTCTTCTTGAGGGGAAAGCTGTCAATCTGTGATTGAATTAACAGAACACAAAGCAGTTTCTCAGAAAGCTTCTTTTCAGTTTTTACCTTAGGATATTTCCTAATTCACCATAGCCCTCTAAGGACTTCCAAATATCACTTTGCAAATTACACAAGAGTAGTCTTAGCGAAATACTTCTTGAGGGGAAATCAGTAACTCTGTGAGATGAATTAACAGAACACAAAGCAGGTTCTCATAACCATTCTTTCCAGTTTTTAACGGAAGATATTTCCTTTTTCACCATAGCTCTCTATGTGATTCCAAATATCACTTTGCAAATTCCACAACAAAAGCCTTAGTGAAAGGCTTCTTGAGGGGAAAGCTGTAACTCTGTGTAATGAATTAACAGAGCACAAAGCAGTTTCTCAAAATGCTTCTTTTAAGTTTTTATCTTAGGATCTTTCCTTTTTCACCATAGCCATCTATGGGCTTCCAATATCACTTTGTAAATTCCACAAGAACAGTCTTACAACACGGCTTTATGAGGTGAATGCTGTAACTCTCTGAGTAAAATTAAGAGAACACAAAACAGTTTTTCAGTAAGCTTCTTTCCCGTTTTTAACGGTAGATATTTTCTTTTTCACCATAGTCCTCTAAGGGCTTACAAGTATCACTTTACAAATCTCACTAGAACAGTCTTAGCGAAAGGCTTCTTGAGGGCAAAGCTGTAACTCTGTGAGATGAATTAACAGAACAGAAATCAGTTTCTCAGACAGCTTCTTTCCAGTTTTTATTGAAGATAATTCCTTTTTCGCAATAGCCCTCTATGGGCTTCAGAATATCACTTTGCAAATTCCACAAGAACAGCCTTAGCGAAAGACTTCTTGAGGGGAAAGCTGTAACTCTCTGAGGTGAATTAAGAGAACACAAAGCAGTTTCTCAGAAAGCTTCTTTCCAGTTTTTAACTGAAGATATTTCATTTTTCCAAATAGCCCTCTATGGGCTTCCAAATATCACTTTGCAAATTCCACAAGAACAGCCTTAGCGAAAGGCCTCTTGAGGGGAAAGCTGTAACTCTGTGAGTTGAATTAACCGAACACAATGAGTTTCTCAGAAAGCTTCTTTCCAGTTTTTAAAGAAAGATATGGCCTTTTTCACCAAATCCCTCTTTGTGTTTCGAAATATCACTTTGCAAATTCCACAAGAACAGTCTTAGCGAAAGGCTTCTTGAGGGGAATGCTGTAACTCTATGAGATGAATTAACAGAACACAAAGCAGTTTCTCAGAAAGCTTCTTTCCACTTTTTAACTGAAGATATTTCCAGTCTCTCCATAGCCCTCTATGGGCTTCCAAATATCACTTTGCCAATTCCACAAGAACACTCTTAGCGAAAGGCTTCTTGAAGGGAAAGCTGTAACTCTGTGACATGAATTAACAGAACACAAAGCAGTTTCTCAGAATGCTTCTTTTCTGTTTTTAACCTAGGATATTTCGTTTTTCACCGTAGCCCTCTAAGGGCTTCCAAATACCACTTTGGAAATTCCGCAAGAACAGTCTTAACGAAAGGCTTCTTGAGGGGAAAGCTGTAAATCTGTGAGATGAATTAAGAGAACACAATGTAGAGTCTCAGAAAGCTTCTTTCCAGTATTTAACGGAAGATATTTGCTTTTTCACCATAATTCTCTAGGGGCTTCCAAATATCACTCTGCAAATTACACAAAAACAGACTTAGCGAAAGTCTTCTTGAAGGGAAAGCTGTAACTCTGTGAGATGAATTAGCAGAACAGAAAGCAGTTTCTCAGACAGCTTCTTTCCAGTTTTTAACTGAAGATATTTCCTTTTTCACCATAGCCCTCTAAGGGCTTCCAAATATAGCTTTACAAATTCCACAAGAACAGCCTTAGCGATAGGCTTCTTGAGGGGAAAGCTGTAACTCGGTGAGATGAATTCACAGAACACAAAGCTGCTTCTCAGAGAGATTATTTCCAGTTTTTAACTGAAAATATTTCCTTTTTCTCCAGAGCCCTCTATGGGCTTCCAAATTTCACTTTGCAAATTCCACAACAACAGTCCTAGCAAAAGGCTTCTTGAAGTGAATGCTGTAACTCTGTGAGATGAATTAAAAGAACACAAAACAGTTTCTGAGAAAGCTTCTTTCCAGTTTTTAACGGAAGATATTTCCTTTTTCACCATAGCCCTGTATCGGCTTCCTAATATCACCTTGTAAATTCCTCAAGAATAGTCTTAGCGAAAGTGTTCTTGAGGGGAAAAGAGTGACTCTGTGAGATGAATTAACAAAGTACAAAGCAGTTTCTCAGAAAGCTTCATTCTAGTTTTTAATGGAACATATTTCCTATTTCACCATAGCTCTCTAGGGGCTTCCAAATATCCCTTTGTAAATTCCGCAAGAACAGTCTTTGCGAAAGGTTTCTTGAGAGGAAAGCAGTAACACTGTGAGATGAATTAACAGAACACAAAGCAGTTTCTTAAAAAGATTCTTTCCAGTTTTTTACAGAAGATATTTCCTTTTTCACCCTAGCCCTGTATGGGCTTCCAAATATCACTTTGCGAATTCCCCAAGAACAGCCTTAGCGAAAGGCTTCTTGAAGGGAAAGCTGTAAATCTGTGAGATGAATTAACAGAACAGAAAGCAGTTTCTCAGAAAGCTTCTTTACAGTTTTTAACAGAAGATGTTTCCTTTTTCACCATAGCCCTCTACGGACTTCCAAATATCACTTTGCAAATTCCACAAAAATAGTCTTAGCGAAAGGCTTCTTGAGGGGAAAACCGTAGCTCTGTGAGATAAATTAACAGAACACAAAGCAGTTTCTCAGATAGCTTCTTTCCAGTTTTTAACTGAACATATTTCCTTTTTCACCACAGCCCTCTATGGGCTTCCAAATATCACTTTCTAAATTCCACAAGAACAGCCTTAATAAAAGGCTTCTTGAAGGTAAAGTTGTAACTCTGTGAGATGAATTAACAGAACACAAAGCAGTTTCTCAGGAATCTTCTTTACAGTTTTCAACGGAAGATATTTCCTTTTTCACCATAGCCCTCTATGGGCTTCCAAATATCACTTTGCAAATTCCACAAGAACAGCCTTAGCGAAAGGCTTCTTGAAGGAAAAGATGTAACTCTGTGCGATGAATTAACAGAACACAAAGGAGTTTCTCAGAAAGCTTCTTTCCAGTTTTTTCGGAAGATATTTCCTTTTTCACCACAGCCCTCTGTGGGCTTCCAAATAACACTTTGCAAATACCACAAGAACCATATAAGCGAAAGGCTTCTTGAGAGGAAAGCAGTAACTCTGCGATATGAATTAACAGATCACAAAGAAGTTTCTCAGACAGCTTCTTTCCAGTTTTTAACGGAAGATATTTCCTTTTTCACCATAGCTCTCTATGGGCTTCCAAATATCACTTTGCAAATTCCAAAAGAACAGCCTTAGTGAAATACTTCTTTAAGGGAAAGCTGAAGCTCTGTGAGATGAATTATCAGAACACAAAGCAGTTTCTCAGAATGCCTCTTTTCAGTTTTTATCTTAGGATACTTCCTTTTTCACCGTAGCCCTCTAAGGGCTTCCAAATATCACTTTGCCAATTCCACAAGAACAGCCTTAGCGAAAGGCTTCTTTAGGGGAAAGGTGTAACTCGGTGAGGTGTATTAACAGAACACACGACATTTTCTCAGAATGCTTCTTTCCAGTTTTTAACGGAAGATATTTTTTTTTATCACCATAGCCCCCTACCGGATTCCAAATATCACTTTGCAAATTCCACAAGAACAGTCTTAGCGAAAGGCTTCTGCAGGGGAAAGCTATAACTCTGTGAGATGAACTAACAGAACACAAAACAGTTTCTCAGAAAGCTCCTTTACGGTGTCTAATTGAAGATATTTCCTTTTTCACCATAGCCCTCAAGGAGATTCCAAATTTCATTTTTCAAATTCCACAAGAACAGTCTTAGTGAACGGCTTCTAGAGGGGAAAGCTGTAACTCTGTGAGATGAAGTCACAGAACACAAAGCAGTTTCTAAGAAAGTTTCTCTTCGTTTTTTATCTTAGGATATTCCCATTTTCACCTTAGCCCTCTATGGGCTTCCAAATATCACTTTGCAAATTCCACAAGAACAGTGTTATTGAAAGTCTTCTGTAGAGGAAAGCTGTATCTCTGTGAGGTATGTTTACAGAACACACGACAGTTTCTCAGAAAGCTTCTTTCAAGTTTTTAACGGAAGATATTTCCTTTTTCACCATAGCCCTCTATGGGGTTCAAAATATTAATATGCAAATTTCACAAGAATAGTCTTAGTGAACGGCTTCTTGAGGGAAAGCTGAAACTCTGTGAGATTATCTAACAGAACACAAAACAGCTTCTCAGAAAGATTGTTTTCGGTTTTGAACGGAAGATATTTCCTTATTCACCATAGCCCTCTATGGGCTTCCAAATATCATTTTGCAAATTCCACAAGAACAGTCTTAGCGAAAGGATTCTTGAAGGAAAGCTGTAACTCTATGAGATGAATTAACAGAACAAAAAGCAGTTTCTCAGAAATCTTCCTTCCAGTTTTTAACGGAAGATATTTCCTTTTTCACCATAGCCTTCTAGGGGCTTCCAAATTTCACCTTGCAAATTACACAAGAACAGGCTTAGCGAAAGTCTTCTTGATGGGAAAGGTGTAACTCTGTGAGATGAATTAACAGAACACAAAGCGGTTTCTATGAAAGTTTCTTTTCAGTTTTTTTCTTAGGATATTTCCTTTTTCACCATAGCCCTGAATGGGCTCCAAAATATTACTTTGCAAATTCCAAAACAACAGTCTTAGTGAAAGATTTCTGGAGGGGAAAGCTGTAACTCTCTGAGAGGAATTAACAGAACACAAAGCAGTTTCTCGGAAGATTCTTTCCCGTTTTTAACAAAAGATATTTCTTTTTTCAACATAGCCCTCTATGGGCTTCCAAATATCACTTTGGAAATGCCACAAGAACAGTCTTAGCAAAAGATTTCTTGAGGCGAAAGCTGTAACTCTGTGAGATAAATTAACAGAACACAAAGCAGTTTCTCAGAAAACTTCTTTCCAGTTTTTAACTGAAGTTATTTCCTTTTTCACCAGGGCCTCCATGGGCTTCCAAATATCACTTTGCAAATTCCACAAAAACAGTCTTTTCGAAAGGCTTCTTGAGGGAAAAGCTGAACTCTGTGAGATGAATTAACAGATCTCAAAGCAGTTTCTCAGAAATCTTCTTTCCAGTTTTTAACGGAATATATTTAATTTTTCACCGTAGCCCTCTATGGGCCTCCAAATATCACTTGGAAATTCCACAAGAACAGTCTTTACGAAAGGCTTCTTGAGGGGAAAGCTGTGACTGTGTGAGATAAATTAACAGAACACAATGCAGTTTCTCGGAAATCTTCTTTCCAGTTTTTAACGGAAGATATTTCCTATTTCACCATAGCCCTCTACGGGCTTCCAAATATCACTTTGCAAATTTCACAAGAACTGTCTTAGTGAACGGCTTCTTGAGTGGAAAGCTGTAAATCTGTTGGAAGAACTAACAAAACGAAAAACGGTTTCTCAGACAGCTTCTTTTCTTTTTTTATGTTAGGATATTTCCATTTTCAACTTGGCCCTCTAGGGGCTTCCAAATATCACTTTGCAATTTCCACAAAAACAGCCTTAGCGAAAGGCTTCTTGCGGGGAAGCTGTAACTCTGTGAGTTTAATTAACAGAACACAAAGCAGTTTCTCAGAAAGCTTCTTTTCAGTTTTTAACGGAAGATATTTCCTTTTTCACCGTAGCCCTATATAAGATTCCAAATATCACTTTGCAAATTCCACAGGAAGAGTCCTAGCGAAAGGCTTCTTGAGGGGAAAGCTGTAACTCTGTGAGATGAATTAACAGAACACAAAGAAGTTTCTCAGAAATCTTCTTTCCGGTTTTTAACGGAAGATATTCCTTTTTCAGCATAGCCCTCTAAGGTCTTCCAAATATCACTTTGGAAGTTCCACAAGAACAGTCTTAGGGAAAGGCTTATTGAAGGGAAAGCTGTAACTCTGTGAGTTGAATAAACAGAACACAAAGCTGCTTCTCAGAAAGCTTCTTTCTAGTTTTCAATTGAAGGTATTTCCTTTTTCACCATAGCCCTCTACGGGCTTCCAATATCACTTTGCAAATTTCACAAGAACAGTCTTAGTGAACGGTTTCTTGAGGGTAAAGCTGTAACTCTGTGAGATGAATTAACAGAACACAGGGCAGTTTCTCAGAAATCTTTTTTCCAGTTTTTAACGGAAGATATTTCCTTTTCCACCGTAGCCCTCTCTGGGCTTCCAAATATCACTTTGCAAATTACAAAAGAACAGTCTTAGTGAACGGCTTCTTGAGGGGAAACCTGTAAATCGGTGAGATGAATTAACAGAACACAAAGCCGTTTCTCAGAAAGCTTCTTTCCAGTTTTTATCTTAGGATATTTCCTTTTTCACCATAGCCATCTGTGGGCTTCCAAATATCACTATGCAAATCCCACAGGAAAAGTCTTAGCGAAAGGCTTCTTGTGGAGAAAGCTGTAACTCGGTGAGATATATTAACAGAACACGCGGCAGTTTCTCAGAGTGCTTCTTTCTAGGTTTTAAGGGAAGATATTTCCTTTTTCACCATAGCCCACTATGGGCTTCCAAATATCACCTTGAAAATTTCACAAGAACAGTCTTACTGAATGGCTTTTTGAGGGGAAAGCGGTAACACTGTGTGATTAACTAAAAGAACACAAAGCAGTTTCTCAGAAAGCTTCTTCTCGGTTTTTATCTTAGGATATTTCCTTTTTCACCATAGCCATCTATGGGCTTTCAATTATCAGTTTGCAAATTCCACAAGAAGAGTCTTAGCGGAAGGTGTCTTCAGGGGAAAGCTCTAATTCTTTGAGATGAATTATCAGAACACACAGCAGTTTCTCAGAAAGCTTCTTTTCAGTTTTTAACTGAAGATATTTCCTTTTTCACCGTAGCCCTCTATGGGCTTCCAAATATCACTTTGCAAATACCACAACAGCAGCCTAAGCGAAAGGCTTCTTGAGGGTAAAGCTGTAAGTGTGTGAGTTGAATTAACAGAAAACAAAGCAGTTTCTCAGAAAGTTTCTTTTCAGTTTTTATCTTAGGGTATTTCCTTTTTCACCATAGCCCTCTAAGGGCTTCCAAGTGTCACTTGGCAAATTCCACAGGAACAGTCTTAGTGAACGGCTTCTTGAGCAGAAAGCTGTAACTCTGTGAGATGAACTACCAGAACAGAAAGCAGTTTCTCAGAAAGGTTCTTTTCGGTTTTTATCTTAGGATATTTCCATTTTCACCATAGCCCTCTATGGGATTACAAATATCACTTTGCAAATTGCACAACAAAGGCCTTAGCGAAAGGCTTTTTGAGGGGAAAGCTATAACTCTGTGAGATGAATTAACAGATCACAAAGCAGTTTCTCAGAAATCTTCTTTCCAGTTTTTAACGGAAGATATTTCCTTTTTCACCATAGTCCTCTAGGGATTGAAAATATCACTTTACAAATTCCACAGAAACACTCTTAGCGAAAGTCTTCTTGAGGGGAGAACTGTAACTCTGTGAGATGAATTAACAGAACACAATGCAGTTTCTCAGAATGCTTCTTTCCAGTTTTTAACTGAAGGTATATCCTTTTTTACCATAGCCCTCTAAGGTCTTCCAAATATCTCTTTGCAAATTCCACAAGAACAGTCTTAGCGAAAGGCTTCTTGAGGGTAAAGCATTAACTCGGTGAGTTGAATTGACAGAACACAAAGCAGTTTCTGAGAAAGCTTCTTTTCAGTTTTTAACTGAAGATATTTTCTTTTTCACCATAGCCCTGTATGGGCTTCCAAATATCACTTTGCAAATTCCACAAGAACAGTCTTAGCGAAGGGCATCTGGAGGGGAAGCTGTAACCCTGAGAGATGAATTAGCAGAACCCAAAGCAGTTTCTGAGAAAGCTTCTTTTCAGTTTTTATCTTAGAATATTTCCTTTTTCACCATAGCCCTCTATGGGCTTCCAAAGATCACTCTGCAAATTCCACAAGAACAGTCTTAGTGAAAGGCTTCTTGAGGGGAAAGCTGTATCCCTGTGAAATGAATTAACAGAACACAAAGCAGTTTCTCAGAAGCTTCTTTCCACTTTTTAACTGAAGATATTTCCATTTTCACTGTATCCCTCTATGGGCTTCCAAATATCACTTTGCAAATCCTACAGGACCAGTCTTAGCGAAAGACTTCTTGAGAGTAAAGCTTTAACTCGGTGAGATGTATTAACATAACACACGGCAGATTCTCAGAAAGCTTCTTTCCAGTTTTTAATGGAAGATATTTCCTTTTTCACCATAGCCCTCTATGGTCTTCCAAATATCACTTTGAAAATTTCACAACAACAGCCTTAGCAAAAGGCTTCTTGAGGGGAAAGCTGTAACTCTGTGAGTTGAATTGACAGAACACAAAGCAGTTTCTCAGAAAGCTTATTTTCAGTTTCTATCTTAGGATAATTCCTTTTTCAAAACAGCCTTCTACGGGCTTCCAAATATTACTTTGCGAATTCCACAAGAACAGTCTTGGCGAAAGGCTTCTGGAGGTGAAGCTGTAACTCTGTGAATTGAAATAACAGAAAAAATAGCAATTTCTTAGAAATCTTCTTTCCAGTTTTTAACGGAAGAAATTTCCTTTTTCACCATAGCCCTCTATGGACTTCCAAATATCACTTTGCAAATCCCACAAGAACAGTCCTAGCGGAAGTCTTCTTGAGGGGGAAGCAGTAACTCGGTGAGGTGCATTAAGAGAACACATGCCGGTTTCTCAGAAAGCTTATTTCCTGTTTTTAACGGAAGATATTTCCTTTTTCACCATAGCCTTCTGCGGGCTTCCAAATATCACGTTGCAAATTCCACAAGAACAGTATTAGCGAAAGGCTTCTGGAGGGGAAATCTATAACTCCGAGAGATCAATTAAGAAAACACAATGCAGTTTCTCAGAAAGCTTCTTTTCAGTATTTGTCTTAGGATAATTCCTTTTTCACCATAGCCCTCTAGGGGCTTCCAAATATCCCTTTGCAAATTCCACAAGAACAGTCTTAACGAAAGGCTTGTTGAGGGGAAAGCTGTAACTCGGTGAGGTGCATTAAGAGAACACATGGCGGTTTCTCAGAAAGCTTATTTCCAGTTTTTAACGGAAGATATTTCCTTTTTCTCCATAGCCCTCTGCGTGCTTCCAAATATCACGTTGCAAATTCCACAAGAACAGTCTTAGCGAAAGGCTTGTGGAGGGGAAATCTATAACTCCGTGAGATCAATTAAGAAAACACAATGCAGTTTCTCAGAAAGCTTCTTTTCAGTATTTATCTTAGGATACTTCCTTTTTCACCATAGCCCTCTAGGAGCTTCCAAATATCACTTTGCAAATTCCACAAGAACAGTCTTAACGAAAGACTTCTTGAGCTGAAAGCCGCAGTCTGTGAGAGGATTTAACAGAACACAAAACAGTCTCTAAGAAAGCTTGTTTCCAGTTTTTAAAGGAAGATATTTCCTTTTTCACCATAGCCATCTACGGGCTTCTAAGATCACTTTGCAAATTCCACAAGAACAGTCCTAGCGAAAGGCTTCTGGAGAGCAAAGCTGTTATTCTGTGAGATGAACTAACAAAACACAAAGCAGGTTCTCAGAAAGCTTCTTTTCGGTTTTTAACTTAAGATATTTCCTTTTTCACCATAGCCCTCTCTGGGCTTCCAAATATCACTTTGCAAATTCCACAAGAACAGTCTTAGCGAAAGGCTTCTGGAGGGGAAAGCTGTAACTCTGTGAGATGAATTAACAGAACACAAAGCAGTTTCTCAGAAAGCTTCTTTTCAGTTTTTATCTTAGGATATTTCCTTTTTCACCATAGCTCTCCCTTTGCTTCCAAATATCACTTGGCAAATTCCACAAGAACAGTGTTAGCGAAAGGTTTTTGGATGGGAGAGCTGTAATTCTGTGAGATGCATTAACAGAACACAAAGCAGTTTCTCAGAAATCTTCTTTCCAGTTTTTAACAGATGATATTTCCTTTTTCAGCTTAGCCCTCTATGGGATTCCAAATATCACTTTGCAAATTCCACAAGAACAGTCTTAGCGAAAGGCTTCTTGAGGGCAAAGCTGTAACTCTGGAGACGAATTAACAGAACACAAAGCAGTTTCTCAGAAAGCTTCTTTTCAGTTTTTATCTTAGGATATTTCTTTTTTCACTGTAGCCCTCTATGGGCTTCCAAATATCACTTTGCATATTCCAAAAGAACTGTCTTAGTGATCAGCTTCATGATAGGAAAGCTGTAACTCTGTGAGATTGATTAACGGAACACAAAGCAGTTTCTCAGAAAGGTTCTTTCCAGTTTTTAACGGGAGATATTTCCTTTTTCACCATAGCCCACTATGGGCTTCAAAATATCACTTTGCAAATTCCACAAGAACAGTGCTAGCGAAAAACTTCTGGAGGGGAAAACTGTAACTCTGTGAGATGAATTAACAGAACACAAAACAGTTTCTCAGAAATCTTCTTCCCAGTTTTTAACGAAAGATATTTCCTTTTTCACCATAGACCTCTATGGGATTACAAATATCAGAGTGCAAATTCCACAACAACAGTCTTAGTGAATGGCTTTTGAGGGGAAAGCTGTAAAACTCTGAGATGAACTAACACAACATAAAGCAGTTTCTCAGACAGCTTCCTTTCGGTTGTTATCTTAGGATATTTCCATTTTCAAAATAGCCTTCTATGGGCTTCCAAGTATCACTTTGCAAATTCCACAAGAACAGTTTTATAGAAAGGCTTCTTGAGGGGAAAGCTGTTACTCGGTGAGATGTATTAACAGAACACACGACAGTTTCTCAGAAAACCTCTTTCCAGTTTTTAATGGAAGTTATTTCCCTTTCCACCATAGCCCTCCATGGGCTTCCAAATATCACTTTGCAAATTCCACAAGAACAGTCTTAGCGAAAGGTTTCTGGAGGCGAAATCTGTAACCCTGTGAGATGAATTAACAGAACAAAAAGCTGTTTCTCACAAATCTTCTCTCCAGTTTTTAAGGGAAGATATTTCCTTTTTCACCATAGTCCTCTATGGGCTTCCAAATATCACTTCGTAATTTCCACAAGAACAATCTTAGAGAAAGGCTTCTTGAGGGGGAAGCTGTAACTCTGTGAGATGAATTAACAGAACACAAAGCAGTCTCTCAGAAAGCTTCTTTCCAGTATTTAACTGAAGACATTTCCTTTTTCACTATAGCCCTCTATGGGCTTCCAAATATCACTTTGGAAATCCCACAGGAACAGTCTTAGCGTAAGGCTTCTTGAGCGGAAAGCTGTACTCGGTGATATGTACTAACAGAACACACCGCATTTTCTCAGAAAGCTTCTTTCCAGGTTTTAACGGAAGATATTTCCTTTTTCACTTTAGCCCTCTATGGGCTTCCAAATATCACTTTGCCAATTTCACAAAACAGTCTTAGTGAATGGCTTCCTGAGGGGAAAGCTGTAACTCTGTGAGTGAACTAACAAAACACAAAGCAGCTTTTCATACAGCTTCTTTTCGGTTTTTATCTTAGTATATTTACATTTTCACCATAGCCTACTATGGGCATCCAAATATCACTTTGGAAATTCCACAAAAACAGTCTTAACGGAAGGCTTCTTGAGGCAAAAGCTGTAACTCTTTGAGATGAATTAATAGAACACAAAGCAGTTTCTCAGAAAGCTTTTAACTGAAGGTATTTCCTTTTTCACCATTGCCCTCTTAGGGCTTCAAAATATCACTTTGTAAATTCCACAACAACAGCCTTAGCGAAAGGCTTCCTGAGGTAAAAGAGTAATTCTGTGACTTGAAATAACACAACACAAAGCCGTTTCTCAGAAAGCTTCTTTTGAGTTTTTACTTTAGGATGTTTCCTTTTTCACCATTGCCCTCTATGTGCCTCCAAATATCACTTTGCAATTCCACAAGAACAGTCTTAGTGAACGGCTTCTTGAGGGGAAAGCTGTAACTCTGTGAGAGGAACTAACTGAACACAAAGCAGTTTCTCAGAAGGCTTCTTTCCAGTTTTTAACTGAGGATATTTCCTTTTTCACCATAGCCTTTTTGGGCTTCCAAATATCACTTTGCAAATTCCACAAGAAAAGTCTTAGCGAAAGGCTTCTTGAGGGGAAAGCTCTAACTCTGTGAGATGAATTAACAAATCAGAAAGCATTTTCTCACAAATCTTCTTTCCAGTTTTTAACGGAAGATATTTCCTTTCTCACCACAGTCCTCTATGGGCTTCCAAATATCACTTTGCAAATCCCACAAGAACAGTCTTAGCGAAAGGCTTCCTGAGAGGAAAGCTGTAACTCAGTGAGACGTATTAAGAGAACACACGGCATTTTCTCAGAATGCTTCTTTCCAGTTTTTAAAGGAAGATATTTCCTTTTTTACCATAGTCCTCTATGGGTTTCCAACCATCACTTTCCAAATTTCACAAAACAGTCTTAGTGAACGGCTTCTTGAGGGGAAAGCTGTAGCTCTGTGAGATGAACTAACGGAACACAAAGCAGTTTTTCAGACAGCTTCTTTTGGATTAGTATCTTAGGATATTTCCATTTTCACCATAGCCCTCTATGGGCTTCCACATATCACTTTGGAAATTCCTCAAAAAAGTCTCAGCGGAAGGCTTCTGAGGGAAAAGTTGTAACTCTTTGAGATGGATTAACAGAACACAAAGCAGTTTCGTGGAAAGCTTTTTTTCATTTTTTAACTGAAGGTATTTCCTTTTTCACCATAGCTCTCTCTGGGCTTACAAATATCACTTTGCAAATTCCACAAGAACAGTGTTAGCGAAAGGTTTCTGGAGGGGAAAGCTGTAACTCTGTGAGATGCATTAACAGAACACAAAGCAGTTTCTCAGAAATCTTCTTTCCAGTTTTTAACGGAAGATATTTCCTTTTTCACCTTAGCGCTCTATGGGCTTCCAAATATCCCTTTGCCAATTCCACAAGAACAGAGTTAGCGAAAGGCTTCTTGAACGGAAAGATGTAACTCTCTGAGATGAATTAACAGAACACAGAGCAGTTTCTCAGAAAGCTTCTTTCCAGTTTTGAACGGAAGGTATTCCCTTTTTCACCATAGCACTCTATTAGCTTCCAAATAAACCTTTGCCAATTCCACAAGAACAGCCTTAGCGAAAGGCTTCTTGAAGGGAAAGATGTAACTCTGTGGGATGAATTCACAGAACACAGAGCAGTTTCTCAGAAAGCTTCTTTACTGTTTTGAACGAAAGATATTTCCTTTTTCACCATAGGCCTCTATGGGCTTCCAAATGTCCCTTTGCCAATTCCACAAGAACAGCCTTAGCGAAAGGCTTCTTGAAGGGAAAGATGTAACTATGTGAGATGTATTCACAGAACACAGAGCAGTTTCTCAGAAAGCTTCTTTCCAGTTTTGAACGGAAGATATTTCCTTTTTCACCATAGCCCTCTATGGGCTACCAAATATCCCTTTCCCAATTCCACAAGAACAGCCTTAGCGAAAGGCTTCTTGAAGGGAAAGATGTAACTCTGTGAGATGAATTAACAGAACACAGAGCAGTTTCTCAGAAAGCTTCTTTCCAGTTTTGAACGGAAGGTATTCCCTTTTTCACCATAGAACTCTATTAGCTTCCAACTGAACCTTTGCCAATTCCACAAGAACAGCCTTAGCGAAAGGCTTCTTGAAGGGAAAGATGTAACTCTGTGAGATGAATTCACAGAACACAGAGCAGTTTCTCAGAAAGCTTCTTTACAGTTTTGAACGGAAGATATTTCCTTTTTCACCATAGGCCTCTATGGGCTTCCAAATATCCCTTTGCCAATTCCACAAGAACAGCCTTAGCGAGAGGCTTCTTGAAGGGAAAGATGTAACTCTGTGAGATGAATTAACAGAACACAGAGCAGTTTCTCAGAAAGCTTCTTTCCAGTTTTGAACGGAATATATTTCCTTTTTCACCATAGCCCTCTATGGGCTTCCAAATATCCCTTTGCCAATTCCACAAGAACAGCCTTAGCGAAAGGCTTCTTGAAGGGAAAGATGTAACTCTGTGAGATGAATTAACAGAACACAAAACAGTATCTCAGAAAGCTTCTTTTCGGATTTTATCTTACTATATTTCCTTTTTCATCAGAGCCCTCTATGGTCTTCCAAATATCACGTTGCAAATTACAAAAGAACTGACTTTGTGAAAGACTTCTTGAGGGGAAAGATATAACTCTCTGAGATGAATTAACAGAACACAAAGCAGTTTCTCAGAAAGATTCTTTTCAGTTTTTATCTTAGGATATTTCCTTTTTCAGCATAGCCCTCTATGGGCTTCCAAAAACATTTTGCAAATTCCACAAGAACAGTCTTTGCCAAAGGATTCTGGAGGGGAAAGCTGTAAATCTGTGAGATGAATTAACAGAATACAAAGCAGTATCTCAGAAACCTTCTTTTCGTTTTTTAATCTTATGATATTTCCATTTTAACCGTAGCGCTATAGGGGTTCCAAATATCACTCTGCAAATTCCACAAGAACAGTCTTAGCGAAAGGCTTCTTGAGGGTACAGCTGTAACTCTGTAAGATGAATTAACAGAACACAAAACATTTTCTCAGATACCTACTTTTCAGTTTTTACCTTATTTTATTTCCTTTTTCACCACAGCCCTCTATGGGATTCCAAATATCACTTTGCAAATTCCACATGAACAGTCTTAGCGAAAGTCTTCTTGAGGGGAAAGCTGTAACTCTGTGAGATGAATTAACAGAACACAAAGCAGTTTCTCAGAAACATTCTTTCCGGTATTTAACGCAACATATTTCCTTTTTCACCGTAGCCCTCTACGGGCTTCCAAATATCACTTTGCAAATCCAACAAGAACAGTCTTAGCGAAAGGCTTCTAGAGAAGAAAGCTGTAACTCGGTGAGATGTATTAACAGAACACCAGGCAGTTTCTCAGAATGCTTCTTTCCAGATTTGAACAGAAGATATTTTCATTTTCACCATAGCCTTCTATGGGCTTCCAAATATCACTTTGCAAATTTCACAAGAACAGTCTTAGTGAACGACTTCTTGAGGGGAAAGCTGTAACTCTGTGAGATAAACTAACACATCACAAAGCAGTTTCTCAGACAGCTTCTTTTCGGTTTTTATCTTAGGATATTTCCATTTTCACCATAGCCCTCTATGGGCTTCCAAATATCATTTTGCAAATTTCACAAGAACAGTCATTGTGAACGACTTCTTGAAGGGAAAGCTGTAACTCTGTGAGATGAATTAACAGAACACAAAGCAGTTTCACAGAAAGCTTCATTTATGTTTTTATCTTTGGATGTATTCTTTTTCACCATAGCCCTCTATGGGCCTCCAAATATCACTTTGCAAATTCCACAACAAAAGACTTAGTGAACGGCTTCTTGAGGGGAAAGCTGTAACTCTGTGAGATGAATTAACAGAACACAAAGCAGTTTCTCAGAAAGCTTCTTTCCAGTTTTCAACGGAGGATATTTCCTTTTATTCCATAGCCCACTACGGCTTCCAAATATCACTTTGCAAGTTTCACAAGAGCAGTCTTAGCGAAAGGCTTCCTGAGGGGAAAGTTGTAACTCTGTGAGATGAATTAACAGAACACAAAGCAGTTTTTCAAAAAGCTTCTTTTCACTTTTTAACGGAAGATAATTCCTTTTTCAACATAACCCTCTATGGGCTTCCAAATATCACTTTGAAAATTCCACAAGAACAGTCTTAGCGAAAGGCTTTTAGAGGGAAATGTTGTAACTATGTGACATGAATTAACAGAACACAAAGCAGTTTCTCAGAAAGCTTCTTTTCAGTTTTCATCTTATGATATTTCCTTTTCACCATAGCCCTCTAGGAGATTCCAAATCTCACTTTGCAAATTCCACAAGAACAGTCTTACCGAAAGAATTGTTGAGGGGAAAGCTGTAACTCTGTTAGGTGAAATAACAGAACCAAAAGGAGTTTCTCAGAAAGCTTCTTTCCGCTTTTTAACTGAAGATATTTCCTTTTTCACCCTAGCCCTCTATGGGCTTCCAAATATCACTTTTCAAATCACACAAGAACAGTCTTAGCGAAAGGCTTCTTGAGGGGAAAGATGTAACTAGGTGAGGTCTATTATCCGAACACATGGCGGTTTCTCAGAAAGCTTCTTTCCAGTTTTTAACTGAAGATATTTCCTTTTTCACCATAGCCCTCTATGGGCTTCCAAATATCACTTTGCAAATTCGACAACAACAGCCTTAGCGAAAGGCTTTTAGAGGGAAATGTTGTAACTCTGTGAGATGAATGAACAGAACACAAAGCAGTTTCTCAGAAAGCTTCTTTCCAGTATTTAACGGAAAATAATTCCTTTTTCACCATAGCCCTCTATGGGATTCTAAATATCACTTTCCAAATTTCAGAAGAACAGTCTTAGTGAACTTCCTCTTGAGGGGAAATCTGTAACTCTCTGAGATGAATTAACAGAACACAAAGCAGTTTCTCAAAAAGCTTCTTTTCGGATTTTATCTTACTATATTTCCTTTTTCAACGTAGCCCTCTATGATCTTCCAAATAACACTTTGCAAATTACACAAGAACAGTCTTTGTGAAAGACTTCTTGAAGGGAAAGCCGTAACTCTCTGAGATGAAGTAACAGAACGCAGAGTAGTTTCTCAGAAAGTTTCTTTTCAGTTTTTATCTTAGGATATTTCCTTTTTCAGCAGAGCCCTCTATGGGCTTCCAAAAACATTTTGCAAATTCCACAAAAAGAGCCTAAGTGAAACGATTCTGGATGGTAAAGCTGTAACTCTGTGAGAAGAACTAACAGAACACAAAGCGGTTTCTCAGTAACCTTCTTTTCGTTTTTTATCTTAGGATATTTCCTTTTTCACCAAAGCCCTCTATGGGCTTCCAAATATCACTTTGCAAATTCCAGAAGAACAGTCTTAGCGAAAGGCTTCTTGAGGGTAAAGCTGTAACACTGTAAGATGAATTAACAGAACACAAAACATTTTCTCAGAAACCTACTTTTCAGTTTTTACCTAAGAATATTTCCTTTTTCACCATACCCCTCTATGGGATTCCAAATATCACTTTGCAAATTCCACAGGAACAGTCTTAGTGAACGGCTTCTTGAGGGGAAAGCTGTAAGTCTGTGAGATGAATTAAGAGAAGACAATGCACTTTCTCAGAAAGCTTCTTTTCAGTTTTTATCTTAGGATATATCCTTTATCACCATAGCCCTCTATGGGCTTCAAAATATCACATTGCAAATTCCTCAAAACAGTCTGAGTGAACGGCTGCTTGAGGGTAAACTGCACCTCTGTGAGATGAATTAACAGAACATAAAGCAGTTTCTCAGAAAGCTTCTTCGCAGTTTTGAACGGAGGATATTTCCTTTTTCTCCGTAACCCTATATGGGCTTTCAAATATCACTTTGCAAGTTCTACAAGAACAATCTTAGTGAAAGGCTTCTGAGGGAAAAGCTGTACTTCTGTGACATGAATCAACAGAACACAAAGCAGTTTCTCAGAAAACTTCTTCCAGTATTTCCGGAAGATATTTCCTTTTTCACCATAGGCCTCTATGGGCTTCCAAATATCACTTTGCAAATTCCACAAGAACAATCCTAGCAAAAGGCTTCTTGAGGGGAAAGCTGTACCTCTGTGAGATGAATTAGCAGAACACAAATCAGTTTCTCAGAAAGCTTCTTTTCAGTTTTTATCTTACGATATTTCCTTTTTCACCATAGAACTCTATGGGCTTCCAAACATCACCTTGCAAATTCCACAAAACATTCTTAGAGAAAGGCGTCTTGAGGGGAAAGCTGTAACTCTGTGAGATGAATTAACAGAATACAAAGCAGTTTCTCAGAAAGCTTCTTTCCAGTTTCTAACGAAGATATTTCCTTTTTTCACCTTAGCCCTCTATGGGCTTCCAAATATCACTTTCCAAATGACACAAGAACAGTCTTAGCGAAAGGCTACTTGAGGGGAAAGCTGTAACTCTGTGAGATGAATTAGCAAAACACAAAGTAGTTTCTCAGAAAATTTCTTTCCAGTTTTTAACGGAAGATATTTCCTTTTTCAACAAAGCCCTCTAAGGGCTTCTAAATATCACTTTTAAAATTACAGAAGAACAGTCTTAGCAAAAGCCTTCTTGAGGTGAAAGCTGTAGTACTGTGAAATGAATTAACAGAACACAAAGCATTTTTTCAGAAAGCTTCTTTCCAGTTTTTAACTGAAGATAACTCCTTTTTCTCCATAGCCCTCTAGGGGCTTCCAAATATCACTTTGCAAATTCCACAGGAACAGTCTTAGCGAAAGGATTCTTGAGGGGAAATCTGTAACTCTGTGAGATGAATTAACAGAACACAAAGCAGTTTCTCAGGAAGCTTATTTTCAGTTTTTTTCTTAGGCTATTTCCTTTTTCACCAAAGACCTCTAAGGGCTTCTAAATATCACTTTCCAAATTCCACAAGAACAGTCTTAGCGAAAGGCTTCCTGAGGGGAAAGCTGTAACTTTGTGAGATGAATTAACAGAACAAAAAGAAGTTTCTAGAAAGCTTCTTTCCAGTTTTTAACGGAAGATATTTCCTTTTTCACCACAACCCTCTATGGGCTTCTAAATATCACTTTCCAAATTGCACACGAACAGTCTTTGAGAAAGGCTTCTTGAGGGGAAAGCTGTAACTCTGTGAGATGAAATAACAGAACACAAAGCAGTTTCTCAGAAAGCTTTTTTCCAGTTTTTAACAAAAGATATTTCCTTTTTCACCAGAGCCTCTATGGACTTCTAAATATCACTTTCCAAATTCCACAAGAACAGTCCTAGCAAAAGGCTTCTTGAGGGGAAAGCAGTAACACTGTGAGATGTATTAACAGAACACAAAGCATTTTCTCAGAAAGCTTCTTTTCAGTTTTTATCTTAGGATATATCCTTTATCACCATAGCCCTCTATGGGCTTCAAAATATCACATTGCAAATTCCACAAGAACAGGTTTAGCAAAAGGCTTCTTGAGGGGAAAGCTGTACTCTCTGAGGTGAATTAACAGAACACAAAGCAGTTTCTCAGAAAGCTTCTTTTCAGTTTTTATCTTAGGATATTTCCTTTTTCACATTGACGTCTATGGGTTTCCAAATATCACTTTGCAAATTCCACAACAACAGGCTTAGTGAAAGGCTTCTTGAGGGGAAAGCTGTAACTCTGTGACATGAATTAACAGAACACAAAGCAGTTTCTCAAAAAGCTTCTTTCCAGTTTTTAACGGAAGATATTTACTTTTTCACCGTAGCCCTCTATGAGCTTCCAAATATCACTTTGCAAATTCCACAAGAAAAGGCTTGGCGAAAGGCTTCTTAAGGTTAAAGCTGTAACTCTGTGAGATGTATTAAAAGAACACAAAGCAGTTTCTCAGAAAGGTTCTTTCCAGTTTTTTACGGAAGTTATTTTCTTCTTCACAAAGCCCTCTATGGGCTTCCAAATATCACTTTGCAAATTTCACAAAAACAGTCTCAGCCTAAGGCTTCTTGAGGGGAAAGCTGTAACTCTGTGAAATGAATTAACAGAACACAAAGTAGTTTCTCAGAAAGCTTCTTTCCTGTTTTTAACTGGAGATATTTCCTTTTTCAAAATAGCCCTCTACGAGCTTCCAAATATCACTTTGCAAATTCTACAAGAACAGTCTTAGCGAAAGGCTTATTGCGGGGAAGGCTGTAACTCTGTGAGATGAATTAACGGAACACTAAGCAGTTTCTCAGAAAGCTTCTCTTCAGTTTTTATCTTAAGATATTTCCTTTTTCCCCACAGCCCTCTTTGGGCTTCTAAATATCACTTACCAATTCCACAAGAACTGTGTTGGGGAAAGGCTTCTTGAGGGGAAAGCTGTAACTCTGTGGGTTGAATTAACAGAAAACAAATCAGTTTCTCAGAAAGCTTCTTTCCAGTTTTTAACGGAAGATATTTCCTTTTTCACCATAGCCCTCTATGGGCTTCCAAATATCACTTTGCATATTCCACAAGAACATTCTTAGCGACAGGTTTCTTAAGGTGAAAGCTGTAAATCTGTGAGATGAATTAACAGAACACAAAGCATTTTCTCAGAAAGCTTCTCTTCAGTTTTTGTCTTGGGATATTTCCTTTTTCACCACAGCCCTCTATGGTCTTCGAAATATCACTTTCCAAATTCTACAAGAACAGTCTAAGCGAAAGTCTTCTTGAGGGGAAGGCTGTAACTCTGTGAGATGAATTAACACAACACAACGCAGTTTCTCAGAAAGCTTCTTTCCAGTTTTTAACGGAAGATATTTCCTTTTTCACCGTTGCCCTCTATGGGCTTCCAAATATCATTTTGCAAATGCCACAAGAACAGCTTTAGCAAAAGGCTTCTTGAGGGGAGAGCTGTAACTCTGTGAGATGAATAAACAGAACACAAAGCAGTTTCTCAGAAAGATTCTTTCCAGTTTTTGTTTTAGGATATTTCCTTTTTCATCATAGCCCTCTATGTGTTTCCAAATAACACTTTGAAAATTCCACAAGGACAGTCTTAGCGAAAGGCTTCTTGGAGGGAGAGCTGTAACTCTGTGAGATGAATTAACAGAACACTAAGCAGTTTCACAGAAAGCTTGTTTCCAGTTTTTTTTTTTTTTTTTTTTTTTTTTTTTTTTTTTTTTTTTTTTTTTTTTTTTTTTGAGACAGAGTCTGGCTCTGTAGCCCAGGGTGGAGTGCAGTGGCCGGATCTCAGCTCACTGCAAGCTCCGCCTCCCGGGTTTACGCAATTCTCTTGCCTCAGCCTCCCGAGTAGCTGGGACTACAGGCGCCGCCACCACGCCCGGCTAGTTTTTTGTATTTTTTAGTAGAGACGAAGTTTCACCGTGTTAGCCAGTATGGTCTCGATCTCCTGACCTCGTGATCCGCCCATCTCGGCCTCCTAATGTGCTGGGATGACAGGCTTGAGCCACCGCGCCCGGCCTTCTTTCCAGTTTATAACTGAAGATATTTAGTTTTTCACCATAGCCCTCTATGGGCTTCTAAATATCACGTTCAGAATTCCACATCAACAGTCTTAGCGACAGGATTCTTGAGGGGAAAGCTGTTACTCTGTGACATGAATTAAGAGAACACAAAGCAGTTTCTCAGAAAGCTTCTTTCCAGTTTTCAACGGAAAATATTTCCTTTTTCACAAAAGCCCTCTATGGGCTACCAAATATCACCTTGCAAATTCCACAAGAACAGTCTTAGCGAAAGGCTTCTTGAGGGGAAAACTGTAACTCTGTGAGATGAATTAACAGAACACAAAGCAGTTTCTCAGAAACCTTCTTTCCAGTTTTTAACGGAAGATATTTCCTTTTTCACCAAAGCAATCTATGGGCTTCCTAATATCACTTTTCAAATTCCACAAGAACAGTCTTAGCGAAAGGCTTCTTGAGGGGAAACCTGTAACTCCGTGAGATGAATTAACAGGACAAAAGAAGTTTCTCAGAAACCTTCTTTCCAGTTTTTAACTGAAGATATTTCCTTTTTCAGCATAGCCATCTATGGGCTTCCAAATATCACTTTGCAAATTCCACAAGAAGAGCCTTAGCGAAAGGCTTTTTGAGAAGAAAGATGTAACTCTGTGAAATGAATTATCAGAACATAAAGCAGTTTCTCAGAATGCCTCTTTTCAGGTTTTAACAGAAGATATTTCCTTTTCCATGATAGCCCTCTATGGGTTTCCAAATATCACTTTGCAAATACCACAAGAACTGTCTTAGCGAAAGGCATCTTGAGGGGAAAGCTGTAACTCTGTGAGATGAATTATCAGTACACAAAGCAGTATGTCAGAAAGCTTCTTTTCATTTTTATCTTAGGATACTTCCTTTTTCACCATAGCCCTCTATGGGCTTCCAAATATCACTTTGCAAATTCCACAAGAACAGTCTTAGCGAAACGCTTCTTGAGGGAAAAGCTGTAACTCTGTGAGATGAAAGAACAGAATACAAAGCAGTTTCACTGAAAGCTTCTTTCCAGTTTTTAAAGGAGGATATTTCCTTTTTCACAATAGCCCTCTTTGGGCTTCTAATATCACGTTCCAAATTCCACAAGAACAGTCTTAGCGAAATTCTTCTTGAGGGGAAAGCAGTAACTCTGTGAGATGAATTAACAGAACACAAAGCAGGTTCTCAGAACCATTCTTTCCAGTTTTTAACGGAAGATATTTCCTTTTTCACCATAGCCCTCTATGTGATTCCAAATATCACTTTGCAAATTCCACAAGAACAGTCTTAGGGAAAGGCTTCTTGAGGGGAGAGCTGTAAATCTCTGAGATGAAATAACAGAACACAAAGCAGTTTCTCAGAAAGTCTCTTTCCAGTTTTTAAAGGAAGATATTTCCTTTCTCACCAAAGCCCTCTATGGGCTTCCAGATATCACCTTGCATATACCACAAGAACAGTCTTAGTAATCAGCTTCTAGAGGGGAAAGCTACAACTCCGTGCGATGAATTAATACAACACAATGCAGTTTCTCAGAAAGCTTCTTTTCGGTTTTTATTGTAGGATACTTCCTTTTTCACCATAGCCCTCTATAGGCTTCCAAATATCACTTTGCAAATTCCACAAGAACAGTCTTAATGAATGACTTCTTTAGGTGAAATGCTGTAATTAACAGAACACAATGCAGTTTCTCAGAAAGCTTCTTTTCAGGTTTTATATAGGATATTTCCTTTTTCACCATAGCCCTCTAAGGGCTTTCAAATATCACTTTGAAAATTCACCAAGAACAGTCTTAGGAAGAGGCTTCTTGAGGGGAAAGCTGTAACTCTGTGAGATGAATTAACAGAACACAAAGCAGTTTCTTTCTCAGAAAGCTTCTTTCCAGTTTTTAACGGAAGATATTTCCTTTTTCACCATAGCCCTGCATGGGCTTCCAAATATCACATTGTAAATTCCAAAAGAACTGTCTTAGGGAAAGGCTTCTTCAGGAGAAAGCTGTAACTGTGTGAGACGAATTAACAGAACACAGAGCAGTTTCTCAGAAAGCCTCTTTACAGTTTTACAAGAACATATTTCTTATTCACCATAGACTTCTAGGGGCTTCCAAATATCACTTTGCAAACTCCACAAGAACATTCTTAGCAAAAGGCTACTTGAGGGGAAAGCGGTAACTCTGTGAGATGAGTTGACGGAACACAAAGCAGTTTCTCAGAAAGCCTCTTTCCAGTTTTTATCAGAAGTTATTTCCTTTTTCACCATACCCCCTATGGGCCTCCAAATATCACGTTGCAAATACCACAAGAACAGTCTCAGCAAAAGGCTTCCTGAGGGGAAAGCTGTAACTGTGTGAGATGAATTAACAGAAAACAAAGCAGTTTCTCAGAAAGCTTCTTTCCAGTTTTTAACGGAAGATGTTTCCCTTTTAACCGTAGCCCTCTATGGGCTTCCAAATATCACTTTGCAAATACCACGAGAACAGTATTAGCGAAAGGCTTCTTGAGGGGAAAGCTGTAAGTCTGTGAGATGAATTAACAGAACACAATGTAGTTTTTCATAAAACTTCTTTTCAGTATTATCTTAGGAGATGTCCTTTTTCACCATAGCCCTCTAAGGGATTCTAATATCACTTTCCAATTTCCACAAAAACAGTCGAAGCGAAAGACTTCATGAGGGGAAAGCTGTAACTCTGTGAGTTGAATTATCAGAACGCAAAGCAGTTGGTCAGAAAGCCTCTTTCCAGTTTCTAACGGAAGATATTTCCTTTTTCACCATAGCCCTCTAAGGGCTTTCAAATATCACTTTGAAAATTCACCAAGAACAGTCTTAGGGAGAGGCTTCTTGAGGGGAAAGCTGTAACTTTGTGAGATGAATTAACAGAACACAAAACAGTTTCCTTCTCAGAAAGCTTCTTTTCAATTTTTAACTGAAGGTATTTCCTTTTTAACCTTAGCCCTATATGGGCTTCGGAATATCACTTTGCAAATTCCACAAGAACAGACTTAGTAAATTTCTCCTTGAGGGGAAAGCTGTAACTCTGTGAGATGAATTAAAAAAACACAAAGCAGTTTCTCAGAAAGATTCTTTCCGTTTTTAACTGAAGATATTTCCTGTTTCACCATTGCCCGCTATGGGCTGCCAAATATCACTTTGGAAATTCCACATGAACAGTCTGAGCGAAAGGTTTCTTGAGGGGAAAGCTGTATCTCTATGAGATGAATTAACAGAACACAAAGCAGTTTCTCAGAGAGTTTCTTTCCAGTTTTTAACTGAAGATATTTCCTTTCTCACCATAGCCCTCTATGGGCTTCCAAATATCACTTTCCAAGCTCCACAAGAACAGCTGTAGCGAAAGGCTTCTTCATCGAAAAGCTGTAACTCGGTGAGATGTCTTACGCGAACACAGGGCACTTTCTCAGAAAGCTTCTTTCCAGTTTTTTTTGGTAGATATTTCCTATTTCACCATTGCCCTCTATGGGTTTCCAAATATCACTTTGCAAATTTCACAAGAACAATCTTAGCGAAAGGCTTCTTAAGGGGAAAGCTGTAAGTCGGTGAGATGTATCAACACAACACACGGCAATTTCTCAGAATGCTTCTTTCCAGTTTTTAACGGAAGATATTTCCTTTTTCACCACAGCCCTCTATGGGCTTCCAAATATCACTTTGCAAATTCACAAGAACAGTCACAGTGATCGGATTATTGAGGGGAAGGCTCTAATTCCGTGAGATGAACTAACAGAACACACAGCGTTTTCTCAGAAAGCTTCTTTTCAGTTTTTATCTTAGGACATTTCCATTTCACCATAGCCCTCTATGGGCTTCCAAATATCACTTTGTAAATTCCACAAGAACAGTCTTAGCGGAAGGCTTGTGGAGGAGAAAGCTCTAACACTGTGAGATGAACTAACAGAACACAAAGCAGTTTCTAAGAAAGCTTCTTTCCAGTTTTTAACGGAAGATATTTCCTTTTACACCATAGCCCCCTATGGGCTTCCAAATATCACTTTGCAAATTCCACAAAAACAGTCTTAGCGGAAGGCTTCTGGAAGGAAAAGCTGTAACCCTGTGAGATGAAATAACAGAACACAAAGCAGTTTCTAAGAAAGCTTCTTTCCACTTTTTAACGGAAGATATTTCCTTTTTCACCATAGCGCTCTATGGGCTTCCAAATATCAGAATGCAGATTTCACAAGAACAGTCTTAGGGAAAGGCTTCTGGAGGGGAAAGCTGTAACTCTGTGAGATGAATTAACAGAACACAAAGCAGTATCTCAGTAAGCTTCTTTCCAGTTTTTAACTGAAGGTATTTCCTTCTTCACCATAGTCCTCAATGGGCTTCCAAATATCTCTCTGCAAATCCCACAAGAACAGTCTTAGCGAAAGGCTTCTTGAGGGGAAAGCTGTAACTCGGTGAGGTGTATTAACAGAACACAAGGCAGTTTCTCAGAAAGCTTCTTTCCACTTTTTAACGGAAGATATTTCCCTTTTCACCATAGCCCTCCAGGAGCTTCCAAATATCACTTTAAAAATTCCAATAGAACAGTCTTAGCGAAAGACTTCTTGAGGGGAAAGCTGTAATTTGGTGAGATGTATTATCAGAACACACGGCAGTTTCTGATAAAGATTCTTTCCAGTTTTTAAAGGAAGATATTTCCTTTTCCACCAAAGCCCTCTGTGGGCTTCCAAATATCACTTTGCAAATTTCACAAGAACAGTCTTAGTGAACGGTTTCTCGAGGGGAAAACTGAAACTCTGTGAGATGAACTAAGAGATCACAAAGCAGTTTCTCAGAGAGCTTCATTTCGGTTTTTAATGGAAGTTATTTCCTTTTTCACCATAGCCGTCTACGGGCTTCCAAATATCATTTTGCAAATTCCACAAGAACAGTCTTAGCGAAAGACTTCTTAAGGGGAAAGCTGTAACACTGTGAGATGACTTAACAGAACACAAAGCAGTTTCTCAGAAAGCTTCTTTCCAATTTAAACTGAAGATAGTTCCTTTTTCACCATAGCCCTCAATGGGCTTTCAAATATCACTTTGCAAATTCCAAAACAACAGCCTCAGCGAAAGGCTTCTTGAGGGGAAAGCTGTAAATCTGAGTTGAATTTACAGAACACAAAGCAGTTTCTCAGAAAGCTTCATTTCAGATTTTATCTTAGGATATTTCCTTTTTCACCATAGCCCTCCATGGGCTTCCAAATATCACTTGTCAAATCCGAAAAGAACAGTCTTAGCGAAAGGCTTCTTGCGGGGAAAGCTGTAACTCGGTGAGATGTATTAACAGAACACACTGCAGTTTCTCACAAAGCTTCTTTTCAGTTTTTAACTGAAGATATTTCCTTTTTCACCATAGCCCTCAATGCGCTTCCAAATATCAGTTTGCAAATTCCACAAGAACAGTTTTAGTGAAAGGCTTCTTGAGGGGAAACTTGTAAGTTGATGAGATGTATTAACACAACACACGGTAATTTCTCAGAATGCTTCTTTCCAGTTTTTAATGGAAGATATTTCCCATTTCACCATAGTCCTCTATGGGCTTCCAAATATCATTTTGCAATATTCACAAGAACAGTCTTAGTGAACGGATTCTTGAGGGGAAAGCTGTAACTCTTTGAGATGAATTAACAGAACACAAAGCAGTTTCTCAGAAATATTCTTTCCAGTTTTTAACGAAAGATATTTCCTTTTACATCATAGCCCCTTATGGGGTTCAAAATATCACTTTGCAAATTGCACAAGAACAGTCTTAGCGAAGGACTTCTTGAGGAGAGAGCTGTAACTCTCCGAGATGAATTAACAGAACACTAAGCAGTTTCTCAGAAAGCCTCTTTCCACTTTTTAACTGAAGATATTTCCTTTTTCACCTTAGCCCTCTATGGGCTTCCAAATATCACTTTGCAAATCCCACAACAACAGTCTTAGCGAAAGGCTTCTGGAGGGGAAAGCTGTAACCCTGTGAGATGAATTAGCAGAACACAAAGCGGTTTCTCAGAAAGCTTCTTTCCAGTTTTTAACGGAAGATATTTCCTTTTTCACCATAGTCCTCTATGGGTTTCCAAATATCACTTTCTAAATTCCACAGGAACAGTTTTATAGAATTGCTTCTTGAAGGGAAAGCTGTACCTCTGTGAGATGAATTAACAGAACACAAAGCAGTTTCTCAGAAAGCTTCTTTTCAGTTTTTAACGGTAGATATTTCCTTTTTCACTGTAGCCCTCTATGGACTTCCAATTATCTCTTTGCAAATCCCAAAAGAACAGTCTCAGTGAAAGGCTTCTTGAGGAGAAAGCTGTAACTCAGTGAGATGTATTACACGAACACACGGAGTTTCTCAGAAAACTCCTTTCCGGTTTTTAACGGAAGATAATTCCTTTTTCACCATAGCACTCTATGGGCTTCCAAATATCACTTTGAAAATTCCACAAGAACAGTCTTAGGGAAAGGCTTCTGGAGGGGAAAGCTGTAACTCTGTGAGATGAATTAACAGAACACAAAGCAGTATGTCAGAAAGCTTCTTTCAAGTTTTTAACTGAAGATATTTCCTTTTTCACCATAGCGCTCTAAGGGCTTCCATATATCACTTTGCAAATCGCACAAGAACAGTCTTAGCGAAAGGCTTCTTGAGAGGAAAACTGTAAATCTGTGAGATGAATTAGCAGAACACAAGGCAGTTTCTCAGAAAGCTTCCTTTCAGTTTTTATCTTAGGTAATTTCCTTTTTCACCAAAGCCCTCTATGGGCTTCCAAATATCACTTTGCAAATTAAACAAGAAGAGTCTTTGCGGAGGGCTTCTGGAAAAGAAAGTTGTAACTCTGTGAGATGAATTAACAGAACACAAAGTAGTTTCTCCGAAAGCTTCTTTCCAGTTTTTAACAGAAGATATTTCCGTTTTCACCATAGCAATCTATGGGATTCCAATTATCACTTTGCAAATTCCACAAGAACAGTCTTAGCGAAATGATTCTTGAGGGCAAAGCTGTAACTCTGTGAGATGAATTGACAGAACCGAAAGCAGTTCCTCAGAATGCTTCTATCCACAGTTTAACTGAAGATATTTCCTTTTTCACCGTAGCCCTCTATGGGCTTCCAAATATCACTTTGCAAATCCCACAAGAGCAGTCTTAGCGAAAGGCTTCTTGAGCGGAAAGCTGTAACTCGGTGAGTTGTATTAACAGAACACATGGCAGTTTCTCAGAAAACTTCTTTCCAGTTTTTAACGGAAGACATTGCCTTTTTAACCATAGCCCTCTATGGGCTTCCAAATATCACTTTGCAAATTCCAAAAGAACAGCCTTAGGGAAAGGTTCCTGTAGGGGAAAGCTGTATCTCTGTGAGATGAATTCACAGAACACAAAGCAATTTCTCAGAAAGCTTCTTTCCAGTTTTTAACTGAAGATATTTCCTTCTTCAGCATAGACCTCTAGGGGTTACAAATATCACTTTGCAAATTCCACAAGAATAGTCTTAGGGAAAGGCGACTGGATGGAAAGCTGTAACTCTGTGAGACGAATTAACAGAACACAGAACAGTTTCTCAGAAACCTTCTTTCCAGTTTGTAGCTGAAGAAATTTCCTTTTTCACCATAGCGCTCTATGGGCTTCCAAATATCACTTTGCAAATCGCACAAGACTTAGCGAAAGACTTCTTGAGGGGAAAGCTCTAACTCCATGAGATGAATTAAGACAACCCAAAGCCGTTTCTCAGAAAGCTTCTTTTCAATTTTTATCATAGGATATTTCCTTTTTCCCCATAGGCCTCTATGGGCTTCCAAATATCACATTGCAAATTCCACAAGAACAGTCTTAGTGAACGGCTTCTTGAATGGAAAGGTGCAACTCGGTGAGATGTATTACACCAACACACGGCAGTTTCTCAGAAAGCTTCTTTCCAGTTTTTAACTGAAGATATTTCCTTTTTCACCACAGCCCTCTATTGGCTTCCATATATCAGTTTGCAATACTCTGGTTTCTCTTAAGATCGTATAAATCTTTCGCCTTTTACCAAATATCACTTTGCAAATTCCACAAGAACAGCCTTAGGGAAAGGCTTCTGGAGGGGAAAGCTGTAACTCTGTAAGGTAAATTAACAGAACACAAGGCAGTTTCTCATACAGCTTCTTTCCACTTTTTAACTGAAGATATTTCCTTTTTCACCATAGCCCTCTATGGGTTTCGAAATATCACTTTCCAAGTTCCACTAGAACAGCCTTAGCGAACGGCTTCTTGAGGGGAAACTGTACCTCGGTGGATGTATTAACAGAACACACGGCAGTTCCTCTGAAATCTTCTTTCCCGTTTTTAACGGAAGATATGTCCCTTTTCACCGTAGGCCTCTATGGGTTTGCAAATATCAATTTGCAAACTTCACAAGAATAGTCTTAGTGGGGTAACTTGAGGGCAAATCTGAAACACTGTGAGATGAACTAACAGAACACAAAGCAGTTTCGCAAAAGATTCTTTTCGATTTTATCTTAGGATATTTCCATTTTCACCATAGCCCTCTATGGGCATCCAAATATCACTTTGCAAATTCCACAAGAACAGTCTTATCGAAAGGCTTCATGAGGGAAAAGCTGTAACTCTTTGAGATGAATTAACAGAACACAAAGCAGTTTCTCAGAAAGCTTCTTTTCAGTTTTTAACGGAAGATATTTCCTTTTACACCATAGCCCTCTACGGGTTTACAAATATCACTTTGCAAATTCCACAACAACAGTCTTAGCGAAAGGCTTCTTGATGGGAAAGCTGTAAGTGTGTGAGATGAATTAACAGAACACAAAGCCGTTTCTCGGAAGGCTTCTTTCCAGTTTTTAACGGAAGATATTTCCTTTTTCACCATAGCCCTCTATAGGCTTCCAAATATCACCTTGCAAATTCCACAAGAACAGTCTTAGCGAGAGGCTTCTTGAGGGAAAGCTGTAACTCTGTGAGATGAATTAACAGAACAAAAAGCAGTTTCTCAGAAATCTTCTTTCCAGTTTTTAACGGAAGATATTTCCTTTTTCACAATAGCCTTCTATGGGCTTCCAAATATCACCTTGCAAATTTCACAAGAATAGTCTTAGCGAAAGTCTTCTTGATGGGAAAGGTGTAACTCTGTGAGATGAATTAACAGAACACAAAGAAGTGTCTCAGAAAGCTTCTTTCCAGTTTTCAACTGAGGATATTTCCTTTTTCACCATAGCCCTCTTAGGGCTTCCAAATATCACCTTGCAAATTCCACAAGAACAGTCTTAGCGATTCCCTTCTAGAGGGAAAAGCTGTAACTCTGTGAGATGAATTAACAGAACAAAAATCAGTTTCTCAGAAAGCTTCTTTCCAGTTTTTATCTTAGAATATTTCCGTTTTCAAGATAGATTTTTATGGGATACCAAATATCAATTTGCAAATTCCACAAGAACAGTCTTAGTGAATGGCTTCTGGAGGTGAAAGCTGTAACTCTGTGAGATGAATTAACAGAACACAAAGCAGTTTCTCAGAAAGCTTCTTTATAGTTTTTAACGGAATATATTTCGTTTTTCAGCATAGTCCTCTATGGGCTTACAAATATCACTTTGCATATTCCACAAGTACAGTCTTAGCGAAAGGCTTCTTGAGGAGAAGGCTGCAACTCTGTGAGTTAAATTAACAGAATACAAAGCAGTTTCTCAGAAAGCTTCTTTCCAGTTTTAAAAGGAAGATATTTCCTTTTTCACCATAGCCCTCTATGGGCTTTCAAATATCACTTTGCAAATTCCACAAGAACAGTCTTAGCGAAAGTATCCCTGAGGGGAAAGCTGTAACCCTGTGAGGTGAATTAACGAAACATAAAGAAGTTTCTCAGAGTACTTCTTTTCAGTTTTTGTCTTAGGATATTTCCCTTTTCATCATAGACCTCTATGGGCTTCCAAATATCACATTGTAAATTCCACAAGAACAGTCTTAACAAAAGGTTTCTTGAGGGGAAAGCTGTAACTCTGTGAGAAGAATGAACAGAACACAAAGCAGTTTCTCAGAAAGTTTCTTTCCGGTTTTAACTGAAGATATTTCCTTTTTCACCGTAGCCCCCTGTGGACTTTCAAATAGCACTTTCCAAATTCCACAAGAACAGCCTTAGCGAAAGGTTTCTTGAAGGGAAAGCTGCAATTCTTTGAGATGAATTAACAGAACACACACCAGTTTCTCAGAATGCTTCTTTCCAGTTTTTAAGGGAATTTATTTACTTTTTCACCATAGGCCTCTAAGGGCTTCCAAATATCACTTTGCAAGTTCCACAAGAACAGCATTAGCGAAAGACTTCTTGAGGGGAAAGCTGTAACTCTTTGAGATGAATTAACAGAACACAAAGCAGTTTCTCAGAAAGCTTCTTTCCTGTTTTTAATGGAAGATATTTCCTTTTTCACCATATCCCTCTATGGGCTTCCAAATATCACTTTGCAAATTCCACAAGAACAGTCTTAGCGTAAGCTTTTTGAAGGGAAAGCAGTAACTCTGAGATGAAATAAGAGAGCACAAAACAGTTTCTCTTTTTCAGCAAAGCGCTCTAAGGGCTTCCAAATATCACTTTGCAAATTCCACAAGAAGAGTCTTCACGAAAGGCTTCTTGAAGGGAATGCTGTAACACTGTGAGATGTATTAACAGAACACAAAGTGGTTTCTCACAAAGCTTCTTTCAAGTTTGTAATTAAAGATATTTCCTTTTTCACCATAGCCCTCTATGGGCTTCCAAATATCACTTTGCAAATTCCACAAATACAGTCTTAGCGAAAGGCTTCTTGAGGGGAAAGCTGTAACTCTGTGAGATGAATTAACAGAACACAAAGCAGTTTCTCAGAATGCTTCTTTCCAGTTTTTAAGGGAAGATATTTCCTTTTTCACCATAGCCCTCTATGGGCTTCCAAATATCACTTTGCAAGTTCCCCCCGAACAGTATTAGCGAAAGGCTTCTTGAGGGGAAAGCAATAACTCTCAGATGAAATCTGAGAGCACAAAACAGTTTCTCCGAAAGCTTCATTCCAGCATTTCAAGGAAGATATTTCCTTTTTCACTAAAGCGCTCTATGGGCTTACAAATATCACTTTCCAGATTCCACAAGACAGCATTAGCGAAAGGCTTCTTGAAGGGAAAGCTGTAATTCCGTGATACGAATTAAGAGAAGACAAAGCAGTATCTCAGACAGCTTCTTTCCAATTTTTAACTGAAGATATTTCCTTTTTCACACTAGACCTCTTTGGGCTTCGAAATATCACTTTGCAAATTCCAGAAGAACAGTCTTAGCGAAAGGCTTCTTGAAGGGAAAGCAGTAACTCGGTAAGATGAATTAACAGAACACAAAGCAGTTTCTCAGAAAGCTTCTTTACAATTTTCAACGGAAGATATTTCCTTTTTCACCGTAGCCCTCTAAGGGATTCCAAATATCACCTTGCAAGTTCCACAAGAACAGCCTTAGCGAAAGGCTGCTGGAGAGGAAAGCTCTAACTCTGTGAGATGAATTAACAGAACTCAAAGCAGTTTCTCAGAAAACTTCTTTCCATTTTTTAACCTAAGATATTTCCTTTTTCACCATAGCCCTCTATGGACTTCCAAATATCTCTTTCCAAATTCCACAGGAACAGTCTTAGCGAAAGCCTTCTTGAGGGGAAAGCAATAACTCTGAGATGAATTAACAGAACACAAAACACTTTCTCAGAAAGCTTCTTTACACTTTTTAACGGAAGATATTTCCTTTTTCAGCATAGCCCTCTATGGGCTTACAAATATCACTTTGAAAATTCCACAAGAACAGTTCTGGAGAAAGGCTTCTTGACGGGAAAGCAGTAAGTCTGTGAGATGAATTAGCAGAAGACAAAGCAGTTTCTGAGAAAACTTCTTTCCAGTTTTTAACTGAAGATATTTGCTTTTTCAGCGTAGCCCTCTATGGGCTTCCAAATATCACTTTGAAAATTCCACAAGAACAGTTCTAGTGAAAGGCTTCTTGACGGGAAAGCAGTAACTCTGTGAGATGAATTAACAGAAGACAAAGCAGTTTCTGAGAAAACTTCTTTCCAGTTTTTAACTGAAAGTATTTCCTTTTTTACCGTAGCCCTCTATGGGCTTCCAAATATCACTTTCCAAATTCCACAAGAACAGCCTTAGCGAAAGGCTTCTTGAAGGGAAAGCTGTAACTCTGTGAGATGAATTAACAGAACACAAAGCAGTTTCTGAGAAAGATCCCTTCCAGTTTTTAACGGAAGATATTTCCTTTTTCAACATCGCCCTCTATGGGTTTCCAAATGTCACTTCGAAAGTTCCACAAAAACAGCCTTGGCGAAAGTCTTCTTGAGGGGAAATCTGTAACTCTGTGAGATGAATTAACAGAACACAAAGCAGTTTCTCACAAAGCTTCTTTCCAGTTTTTAACTGAAGATATTTCCTTTTTCACCATAGCCCTCTATGTGCTTCCAAATATCAGTTTGGAATTTCCACAAGAACAGTCTTAGCGAAAGGCTTCCTGAGGGGAAAGCAGTAACTCTGAGATGAATTAACAGAACACAAAACAGTTTCTCAGAAAGTATCTTTCCAGTTTTTAACGGAAGATATTACCTTTTTCAGCATAGCCCTCTATGGGCTTACAAATATCACTATCTAGATTCCATAAGACACACTTAGCGAAAGGCTTCTTGAAGGGAAAGCTGTAACTCGGTGAGATGAATTAACAGAACACAAAGGAGTTTCTCAGAAAGCTTCTTTCCAGTTTTTAACGGAAGATATTTCCTTTTTCACCATAGCCCTCTATGGGTTTCCAAATATCACTTTGCAAATTCCGCAAGAACAGGCTTAGCAAAAGGCTTCTTGAGGGGAAAGCTGTACGTCTGTGAAATGAATTAACAGAACACATAGAAGTTTCTCAGAAAGATTCTTTTCAGTTTATTTCTAAGGATATTTCCTGTTTCACCATAGACATCCATGGGCTTTCAAATATCACTTTGCAAATTCCACAAGAACAGCCTTAGCGAAAGGCTTCTTCAGGAGAAAGCTGTAACTCTGTGAGATGAATTAACAGAACACAAAGCAGTTTCTCGGAAAGCTTCCTTTCAGATTTTAACTGAAGATATTTCCTTTTTCACCATAGCCCTCTAGGGGTTCCAAATATCACTTTGCAAATTTCACAACAACAGCTTTAGCGAAAGGCTTATTGAGGGGAAAGCTGTAACTCTGTGAGTTGAATTAACAGATCACAAATCAGTTTCTCAGAAAGCTTCTTTTCAGTTTTTATCTTAGGCTATTTCCTTTTTCCCCATAGCTCTCCAAGGCTTCCAAATATCACTTTGGAAATTCCACAAGAACAGTCTTAGCGAAAGGCTTCTTGAAGGGAAAGTTGTAACTCTGTGAGTTGAATTAGGAGAACACAAAGTAGTTTCTCAGAAAGCTTCTTTCCAGTTTTTAACTGAAGATATTTCCTTTTTCACCATAGCCCTCTATGGGCTTCCAATATCACTTTGCAAATTTCACAAGAACAGTCTTAGTGAACGGCCTCTTGAGGGTAAAGCTGTAACTCTGTGAGATGAACTAACAGAACACAAGGCAGTTTCTCAGAAAGCTTCTTTTAGATTTTTTTCTTAGGATATTTCCATTTTCACCATAGCCATCGATTGTCTTCCAAATAACACCTTGCAAATTCCACAAAAACAGCCTTAGCGATAGGCCCCTTGAGGGGAAAGCTGTAACTCTGTGAGTTGAATTAACAGAAAACAAAGCAGTTTCTCAGAATGCTTCTATTCAGTTTTTATCTTAGGGTATTTCCTTTTTCACCATAGCCCACAATGGGCTTCGAAATATCACTTTGCAAATTCCACAAGAACAGTTTTAGCGAAAGATTTCTGGAGGGGAAAGTTGTAACTCTGTGAGATGAATTAACAGAACACAAAGCAGTTTCTCAGAAATCTTCTTTCCAATTTTTAACGGAAGATATTTCCTTTTTCACCGTAGCTCTCTCTGGGCTTCCAAATATCACTTTGCAAATTCCACAAGAACAGTCTTAGTGAACGGCTTCTTGAGGGAAAAGCTGTAAATCTGTGAGATGAATACACAGAACACAAAGCAGATCCTCAGAAAGTTTCTTTCCAGTTTTTGACTAAAGATATTTCCTTTTTCACAATAGCCCTCTATGGGCTTCCAAGATCACTTTGCAAATTCCACAAGAACAGTCTTAGCGAAAGGCTTCTTGAGAGCAAAGCTGTAATTCTGTGAGGTGAATAAACAGAATGTAAAGCAGTTTCTCAGAAATCGTCTTTCCTGTTTTTATCTTAGGATATTTCCTTTTTCACTATAGCCCTCTATGGGCTTCCAAATATCACTATGCAAATCCCACAGGAACAGTCTTAGCGAAAGGATCCTTGTTGGGAAAGCTGTAACTCGGTGAGATATATTAACAGAACACACGGCAGTTTCTCCGAGTGCTTCTTTCTAGTTTTTAACGAAAGATATTTCCTTTTTCTCCATAACCCTCTATGGGCTTCCAAATGTCACTTTGAAAATTGCACAAGAACAGTCTTACTGAATGGTTCCTTGAGGGGAAAGCTGTAACACTGTGAGTTGAATTAACAGAACACAAAGCAGTTTCTCAGAAAGCTTCTTCTCGGTTTTTATCTTAGGGTGTTTCCTTTTTCATCATAGCCATCCATGGGCTTCGAAATATCACTTTGCAAATTCCACAAGAACAGTCTTAGCGGAAGGTTTCTTAAGGGGAAAGCTGTAATTCTTCGAGATGAATTAAAAGAACACAAAATAATATCTCAGAAAGCTTCTTTTCAGTTTTTAACTGAAGATATTTCCTTTTTCACCATTGACCTCTAAGGGCTTCCAAATATTACTTTGCAAATACCACAACAGCAGCCTTAGCGAAAGGCTTCTTGTGGGTAAAGCTGTAACTCTGTGAGATGAATTAACAGAAAACACAGCAGTTCCTAAGAAAGTTTCCTTTCAGTTTTTATCTTAGGATATTTCCTTTTTCACCCTAGCCCTCTAATGGCTTCCAAACATCACTTGGCAAATTCAACAAGAACAGTCTTAGTGAACGGCTCCTTGAGCGGAAAGCTGGAACTCTGTGAGATGAACTAACAGAACAGAAAGCAGGTTCTCAGAAAGGTTCTTTTCGGTTTTTATCTTAGGATAATTCCATTTTCACCATAGCCCTCTATGTGATTCCAAATATCACTTTGCAAATTCCACAAGAACAGTCTTAGCGAAAGGCTTCTTGAGAGGAAAGCTGTAACTCTGTCAGATGAATTAACGGAAAACAACGCTGTTTCTCTGAAAGCTACTTTGCAGTTTTTAAGTGAAGATATTCCCTTTTCACCATAGCCCTCTGTGGGCTTCCAAATATCACTTTGCAAATTCCACAAGAACAGCCTTCTCGAAAGGCTGCTTGAGGGGAAAGCTGTAACTCTGTGAGATGAAATAAAGAAAACAAAGTAGTTTCTCAGAAAGCTTCTTTCCAGTTTTTAAAGGAAGATATTTAATTTTTCACCATAACCATCTATGGCCTTCCAAATATCACTTGCAAATTACTCCAGAACTGTCTTATCAAAAGGCTTCTTGAGGAGAAAGCTGTAAATCTGTGAGATGAACTAACAGAACAAGGCAGTTTCTCGGAAAGTTTCTTTCCAGTTTTTAATGGAAGATATTTCGTTTTTCACTGTAGCCCTCTAAGGGCTTCCAAATATCACTTTGAAAATTTCAGAGGAACAGTCTTAGTGAACGGCTTCTTGAAGGGAAAGCTGTAATTCTGTGAGATGAATTAACAGAAAACAAAGCAGTTTCTCAGAAAGCTTCTTTCCAGTTTTTAGCGGAAGATATTTCTTTTTCACCATAGAACTCTCTGGGCTTCCAAATTTCACTTTGCAAATTCAACAAGAACTGTCTTAGCGAAAGGCTTCTTGAGGGGAAAGCTGTATCTCTATGAGATGAATTAACAGAGCACAAAGCAGTTTCTCAGAAAGCTTCTTTCCAGTTTTCAACCGAAGATATTTCTTTTTTCACCAAAGATATCTATGGGCTTCCAAATATCACTTTGCAAATTCCACAAGAACAGTCTTAGCGAAAGGCTACTTGAGGGGAAAGCTGTAAGTCTGTGAGATGAATTATCTGAACACAAAGCAGTTTCCCAGAAATCTTCTTTGCAGTTTTTAACTGAAGATACTTCCTTTTTCACCATAGCCCTTGATGGGCTTCCAATTATCACTTTGAAAATTTCACAAGAACAGTCTTAGCGAAAGCTTCTTGAAGGGAAAGCAGTAACTCTGAGATGAAATAAGAGAGCACAAAACAGTTTCTCTTTTTCAGCAAAGCGCTCTAAGGGCTTCCAAATATCACTTTGCAAATTCCACAAGAAGAGTCTTCACGAAAGGCTTCTTGAAGGGAAAGCTGTAACACTGTGAGATGAATTAACAGAACACAAAGTGGTTTCTCACAAAGCTTCTTTCAAGTTTGTAATTAAAGATATTTCCTTTTTCACCATAGCCCTCTATGGGCTTCCAAATATCACTTTGCAAATTCCACAAGAACAGTCTTAGCGAAAGGCTTCTTGAGGGGAAAGCTGTAACTCTGTGAGATGAATTAACAGAACAGAACACAAGGAGTTTCTCAGAAAGCTTCTTTCTGGTTTTTAACTACAGATATTTCCTTTTTCACCGTAGCCCTCTATGGGTTTCCAAATATCACTTTGCAAATTCCACAACAACAGTCTTAGCGAAAGGCTTCTTGAGGGGAAAGCTGTAACTCTGTGAGATGAATTAACAGAAGACAAAGCAGTTTCTCATAAAGCTTCTTTTCAGTTTTTAGCTTAGGGTATTTTCTTTTTCACCATAGCCCTCTATGGGGTTCCAAATATCACTTTGCAAATTCCACAAGAACAGTCTCAGCGAAAGGATTCTTGACGGGAAATCTGTAACTCTGTGAGATGAATTAACAGAACACAAAGCCGTTTCTCAGAAAACTTGTTTTTTTCAGTGTTTAACGGAAGATATTAACTTTTTTACCATAGCCTTCTAACTGCTTCCAAATATCACTTTGCAAATTACACAAGAACAGTCTTAGCGAAAGGCTTCTTGAGGAGAAAGCTGTAACTCTGTGAGATGAATTAACAGAGCACAAAGCAGTTTCTCATAAAGCTTCTTTTCAGTGATTAGCTTAGGATATTTCCTTTTTCACCATAGCCCTCTATGGGCTTCCAAATATCACTATGCAAATTCCACGAGAACAGTCTTAGCAAAAGGCTTCTTGAGGGGGAAGCTGTAACACTGTGAGATGAATTAACAGAACACAAAGCAGTTTCTCACAAAGCTTCTTCCCAGTTTTTACTGAAGATATTTCCTTTTTCACCATAGCTCTCTATGGGCTTCCAAATGTCACTTTGCAAACTCCACAAGAACAGTCTTAGCGAAAGGCATCCTGAGCAGAAAGATTTAACACTGTGAGATGAATGAACAGAACAAAAAGCAGTTTCTCAGAAAGCTTCTTTCCTATTTTTAAATGAAGGTATTTCCTTTTTCAACATAGTCATCTATGGGCTTCGAAATATCACTTTGTAAATTCTAAAAAATATTCGTAGTGAAAGGCTTCTTGAAGGGTAAGCTGTAACTCTGTGAGATGAATTAACAAAACACAAAGCAGTTTCTCAAAATGCATCGTTCCAGGTTTAAACTGAAGATATTTCCTTTTTCACCGTAACCCTCTATGGGCTTCCAAGCATCACTTTGCAAATTACACAAAACAGTCTTAGCGAAAGGCTTCTTGGGGAGAAAGCCGTAACTCTGTGAGATGAATTAACAGAACACAGAGCAGTTTCTCAGAAAGCTTCTTTCCAGTTTTTAACAGAGGATATTTCCTTTTCCACCAGAGCCCTCTATGGGCTTCCAAATATCACTTTGCAAATTCCACAAGAGCAGTCTTAGTGAAAGGCTTCTTGAGGGAAAAGCTGTAATTCTGTGAGATGAATTAACAGAACACAAAGCAGTTTCTCAGAATTCTACTTTGCAGTTTTTAACTAAAGATATTTCCTTTTTCACAATATCCCCTATGGGCTTCCAAATATTACTTTCCAAATTCCACAAGAACAATCTTCGCGAAAGGCTTCCTCAGGGGAGGATGTAACTCTGTGAGATGAATTAACACAACACAAAGCAGTTTCTCAGAAAGCTTCTTTCCAGTTTTTAGCTGAAGATATTTCATTTTTCACCATAGCCCTCGAGGGGCTTCCAAATTACACTTTGGAAATTCCACAAGAGCAGTCTTAGCGAAAGGCTTCTTGAGGGGAAAGCTGTAACACTGTGAGACGAATTAACAGAACACAAAGCAGTTTATCAGAAAGCTTCTTTTCAGTATTTAACTTAGGATATTTCCTTTTCCTCCATAACCCTCTATAGGCTTCCAAATATCACGTTGCAAATTCCACAAGAACAGTCTTAGCGAAACGCTTCTTGTGGGGAAAGCTGTAACCCTGTGAGATGAATTAACAGAAGACAAAGCAGTTTCGCAGAAACTTTCTTTTCAGTTTTTATCTTGGGATATTTCCTTTTTCACCATGGCCCTCTATGGGCTTTCAAATAACACCTTGCAAATTCTGAGAGAACAGTCTTAGAGGAAAGTTTCTTGAGGGGAAAACTGTAACTCTGTGAGATGAATTAACAGAACACAAAGCAGTTTCTCAGAAAGCTTCTTTCCAGTTTTTAACGGAAGATATTTTCTTTTTCACCATATACCTCTATGGACTTCCAAATAATACTTTGCAAATTCCACAAGAACAGTCTTAGCGAAAAAGTTCTTGAAGGGAAAGCTGTATCTCTCTGAGATGAAATAACAGAACACAAAGCAGTTTCTCAGAAAGCTTCTTTCCATTTTTTAACTGAAGATATTTCCTTTTTCACCATAGCCATCTAGGGGCTTCCAAATATCTCTTTGCAAATTGCACAAGAAAAGTCTTACTGAAAGGATTCTTGAGGGGAATGCTGTAACTCTGTGAGATGAATTAACAGAACACAAACCAGTTTCTCAGAAAGCTTCTTTACAGTTTTAAACGAAAGCTTTTTCCGTTTTCACCATAACCATCTATGGGCTTCCAAAAACATTTTGCAAATTCCACAAGAACAGTCTTAGCGAATGGTTTCTGGAGGGGAAAGCTGTAACTCTGTGAGATGAATTAACAGAACACAAACCAGTTTCTCAGAAAGCTTCTTTCCAGTTTTTAACGGAAGATATTTCCTTTTTCATCGTAGCCCTCTTTGGGTTTCCAAATATCACATTGCAAATTTCAAAGAACAGTCTTAGTGAACGGTTTTTGAGGGGAAAGCTGTAACTCTGTGAAATGAATTAACAGAACACAAAGCAGTTTCTCAGAAAACTTCTTTCCAGTTTTTATCTTAGGGTATTTCCTTTTTCACCCCAGCCCTCAAAGGGCTTGCAAATATCACTTTGCAAATAGGAAAAGACCAGTCTTATCGAAAGGCTTCTTAAGGGGAAAGCTGTAACTCCGTGAGATGAATTAACAGAACACAAAGCAGTTTCTCAGAAAGCTTCTTTCCAGTTTTTAACGGAAGGTATTTCATTTTCACCATAGCCCTCTATGGGCTTCCAAATATCACAATGCAAATTCCACAAGAACAGACTTAGCGAAAGGCTTCATGAGGGGAAATCTGTAACTCTGTGAGATGAATCAACAGAACACAAAGCAGTTTCTCTGAAAGCTTCTTTGAAGTTTTTAACGCCAGATATTTCCTTTTTCACCATAGCCCTCTATGGAATTCCAAATATCACTTTGCAGATGCAACAATAATAGTCTTAGCGAAAGGCTTCTTAAGGGGATAGCTGTAACTCTGTGAGATGAATTAACAGAACACAAAGCAGTTTCTCAGAAAGCTTCTTTTCAGTTTTTGTCTTACGAGATTTCCTTTTTCACCATAACCCTCTAGGGGCTTCCAAATATCACTTTGCAAATTCCACAAGAACAGTCTTAGCGAAAGCCTTTTTGAGGGGAAAGCTGTAACTCTTTGAGATGAATTAACAGAACACAAAGAAGTCTCTCAGAAAGCTTATTTCCAATTTTAAACTGAAGATATTTCCTTTTTCACCATAGCCCTCTAAGGGCTTCCAAATATCTCTTTGCAAATTCCACAAGAACAGTCTTAGAGAAAAGCTTCTTGAGGGGAATACTGTAACTCTGTAAGATGAATTAACAGAACACAAAACAGTTTCTCAGAAAGCTTCTTTGCAGTTTTTAACTGAAGATATTTCCATTTTCACCATAGCCCTCTATGGGCTTCCAAATATCACTTACCAATTTTCACAAGAACTGTCTTAGTCTACGACTTCTTGAGGGGAAAGCTGGAACTCTGTCAGATGAATTGACAGAACAGAGAGCAGTTTCTCGGTAAGCTCCTTTCCAGTATTTAACTGAAGATATTTCCTTTATCACCATAGCACTCTAAGGGCTTCCAAATATCACTTTGCAAATTCCACAAGAACAGTCTTAGCGAATGGCTTTTTGAGGGGAAAGCTGTAACTCTGTGAGATAAATTATCAGAACACAAAGCAGTTTCTCAGAAAGCTTCTTTCCAGTTTTTAAGTGAAGATATTACCTTCTTCACCATAGCCCTCTAAGGGCTTCCAAATATCACTTTGTAATTTCCAGAAAAACTGTCTTAGTGAAAGGCTTCTTGAGGGGAAAGTTTTAACTCTGTGAGACGAATTCACAGAATACAACGCAGTTGCTCAGAAAGCTTCTTTCCAGTTTTTAACTTAAGATATTTCCTTTTTGACCATAGCCCTCTATGGGCTTCCAAATATCACCTTGCAAATTCCACAAGAACAGTCTCATCGAAAGTCTTCTTGAGAGGAAAGCTGTAACTCTGTGAGATGAATTAACAGAACACAAAGCAGTTTCTCAGAAAGCTTCTTTCCAATTTTTAACTGAAGATATTTCCTTTTTCAATATAGCCATCTATGGGCTTCCAAGTATCACTTTGCAAATTCCACAAGAACAGTCTTATCGAAAGGCTTCTTGAAGGGAAAACTGTAACTCTGTGAGATGAATTATCAGAACACAGAGCACATTCTATGAAAGCTTCTTTATAGTTTTTAACGGAATATAGTTTCTTTTTCACCATAGCCCCCTATGGGCTTCCAAAGATCAATTTGCAAATTCCACAAGAACAGCCTTATCGAAAGGCTTCTTGAGGGGAAAGCTGTAACTCTGGGAGATGAATTAACAGAACAGAACACAAAGCAGTTTCTCAGACAGCTTCTTTCCATTTTTTAACGAAAGATATTTCATTTTCACCATTACCATGGATGGGCTTCCAAATATCACTTTGCAAATTCCAGAAGAACAGTCTTAGCGATTGGCTTTTTGAGGGGAAAGATCTAACTCTCTGAGATGAATTAACAGAACACAAAGCAGCTTCTCAGAAACCTTCTTTGCAGTTTTTAACTGAAGATATTTCCTTTTTCTCCATAGCCCTCTATTGTCTTCCAAATATCACTACGGATATTTCACAAGAAGAGTCTTAGTGAACCTCTTCTTGAGGGGAATGCTGTAACTCTGTGAGATGAATTAACAGAACACAAAGCAGTTTCTCAGAAAGCTTCTTTCCTGTTTGTAACTAAAGATATTTCGTTTTTCACCGTAGACCCCTAAGGGCTTCCAAATATCACTTTGCTAATTCCAAAAGAACAGTCTTAGCGAAAGGCTTCTTTAGGGGAAAGCTGTAACTCTGTGAGATGAATTAACACAACACAAAGTAGTTTCTCAGAAAGCTTCTTTCCAGTTTTCAACGGAAGATATTTCCCTTTTCACCAGAGCCCTCTATGGTCTTCCGAATAACACTTTGCAAATTCCACAAGAACAGTCTTATTGAAATGCTTCTCGAGGGGAAAGCTGTAATTCTGTGAGATGATTTAACAGAACACAAAGAAGTTTCTCAGAAAGCTTCTTTTCAGTTTTTATCTTAGGATATTTCCTTTTAATCCATAGCCCTCTATGGGCTTCCAAATATCACTTTGCAAATTCCACAAGAACAGTCTTAGAGAATGGCTTTTTAGGGGAAAGCTGTAACACCGTGAGATGAATTAACAGAACCCAAAGCAGTTTCTCAGAAAGCTTCTTTTCAGTTTTTATTTTAAGGATATTTCTGTTTTCACCATAGCCCTCTAGGGGCTTCCAAATATCACTTCGCCAATTCCAAAAGAACAGTCTTAGCGAAAAGCTACTTGAGGGGGAAGCTGTAACTCTGTGAGATGAATTAACAAAACACAAAGCAATTTCCCAGAAAGCTTCTTTCCAGTTTTAATGAAGATATTTCCTTTTTCACCATGGCCCACTATGGGCTTCCCAATATTACTTTGGAAATTCCACAAGAACAGTCTTAGCGAAAGGCTTCTTGAGGGGAAAGCTGTAACTCTGTGAGATGAATTATCAGATCACAAGGCTGTTTCTCAGAAATTTTCTTTGCAGTTTTTAACTGAAGATATTTCCTTTTTCACCATAGCCCTCTATGGGCTTCCAAATATCACTTTGCAAATTCCACAAGAACAGTCTTAGCGAATGGCTTTTTGAGTGGAAAGCTGTAACTCTGTGAGATGAATTATTAGAACACAAAGCAGTTTCTCAGAAAGCTTCTTTCCAGTTTTTAACGGAAGATATTTCATTTTCACCATAACCCTCCAGGGACTTCCAAATATCACTTTGTAAATTTCACAAGAACTGTCTTAGTGAAACGCTTCTTGAGGAGAAATCTGTAAGTCTGTGAGATGAATTAACACAACATAAAGCAGTTTCTCAGAAAGCTTCTTTCCAGTTTTTAATGGAAGATATTTCCTTTTTCACCATAGACCTCTATGGGCTTCCAAATATCACTTTGCAAATTCCACAAGAAGTGTCTTCACGAAAGGCTTCTTGAGGTGGAAGCTGTAACTCTGTGAGATGAATTAACAGAACACAAAGCAGTTTCACAGAAAAATTCTTTCCGGTTTTTAACGGAAGATATTTCATTTTCACCATAACACTCCACGGGCTTCCAAATATGACTTTTCAAATTCCACAAGAACAGTGCAAGCGAAAGGCTTCTTGAGGACAAAACTGTAACTCTGTGACATGAATTAAGAGAACACAAAGCAGTTTCTCAGAAAGCTTCTTTGCAGTTTTTAATTGAAGATATTTCCTTTTTCACCATAGCCGTCAATGGGGTTCCAAATATCACTTTGCACATTCCACAAGAGCAATCTTAGCGAAAGCTTTCTTGAGGGAAAAGCTGTAAATCTGTGAGATGAATTAACAGGACAAAAAGAAGTTTCTCAGAAAGTTTCTTTCCAGTTTTAACGGAAGGTATTTCCTTTTTCACCATAGCCCTCTTTGGGCTTCCAAATATCACTTTGCAAATTTCACAAGAACAGTCTTAGTGAACGGCTTCTTGAGGAGAAAGCTTTAAATCTGTGAGATGAATTAACACAGCATGAAGCAGTTTCTCAGAAAGCTTCCTTTCAGTTTTTATCTTAAGATACTTCCTTTTTCACCATTGACATCAATGGGCTTCCAAATATCACTTTGGAAATTCCACAAGAACAGTCTTAGCGAATGGCTTCTTCAGTGGAGAGCTGCAACTCTATGAGATGAATTAACAAAACAAAAAGCAGTTTCTCAGAAAGCTTCCTTTCAGTCTTTCACTGAAGATATTTCCTTTTTCATCTTAGCCCTCTATGGGCTTCCAAATATCACTTTGCAAATTCCACCAGAAGAGTCTTAACGAAAGGCTTCCTGAGGGTGAAGCTGTATCTCTGTGATATGAATTAATAGAACAAAAAGCAGTTTCTTAGAAAGCTTCTTTCCAGTTTTTAACTAAAGATATTTCCTTTTTCACCATAGCAGTCTAAGGGCTCCGAAATATGACTTTGCAAATTCCACAAGACCAGTCTTAGAGAAAGTCTTTTTGAGGGGAAAGCTGTAGCTCTGTGAGATGAATTAGCAGAACACAAAACACTTTACCAGAAAGCTTCTTATCAGTTTTTATCTTAGGATACTTCCTTTTTCACCATAGCCCTCTTTGGGCTTCCAAATATCACTTTGCAAATTCCACAAGAACAGTCTTAGTGAAAGACTTCTTGAGGGGAAAGCTGTAACTCTGTGAGATGAATTAACAGAACACCGAGCAGTTTCTCAGAAAGCTTCCTTTCAGTTTTTAACTGAAGATATTTTCTTTTACACCATAGCCCTCTATGGGCTTCCAAGTATCACTTTGCAAATTCGAAAAGAACAGTCTTAGTGAAATGCTTCTTGAGGGGGAAGCTGTAACTCTGTGAGATGAATTAACAGAACACAAAGCGTTGCTCAGAAAGCTTCCTTCCAGTTTTTAACGGAAGATATTTCCTTTTTCACCATAGCCCTTTATGGGCTTCCAATAATCTCTTTGCAAATTCCACAAGGATAGTCTTAGTGAAAGGCTTCTTAAGGGGAAAGCTCTACCTCTGTGAGATGAATTAACAGACCACAAAGCAGTTTTTCAGAAAGATTCTTTTCAGTTCCTATTTGAAGATATTTCCTTTTTCACATTAGGCTTCTATGGGCATGCAAATATCACTTTGCAAATTCCACAAGAACAGTCTTAGCGAAAAGTTTCTTGAGTGGGAAGATGTAACTCTGTGAGATGAATTAGCAGAACACAAAGCAGTTTCTCAGAAAGCTTCTTTTCAGTTTTTATTTTAGTATATTTCCTTTTTCACCATAGCCCTCTATGGGCTTCCAAATATCACTTTGCAAATTCCCCAAGAACAGTTTTAGCGAAAGGCTTCTTGAGGGGAAAGTTGTAACTCCGTGAGATGAATTAACAGAACACAAAGCAGTTTCTCAGAAAGTTTCTTTTCAGTTTTTATCTTAGGATATTTCGTTTTTCACCATTGCCCTATATGGGCTTCCAAATATCACTTTGCAAATTCCACAAGAACCGTCTTAGCGAATGGCTTCTTGTGGGGAAAGCTGTAACTCTGTGAGATGAATTAACAGAACACAAAGCAGTTTCTCAGAAAGCTTCTTTTCAGTTTTTATCTTAGGATATTTCCTACTTCACCATAGCCCTCTATGGGCTTTCAAATTACACCTTGCAAATTCCGCAAGAACAGTCTTAATAAACGGCTTCTTGAGGGGTAAGCTGTAACTCTGTGAGACGAATTAACATTACACAAAGCAGTTTCTCAGAAAGCTTCTTTCCAGTTTTTAACGGAAGATATTTCATTTTCAACATAGCCCTCTGGAGCTTCCAAATATCACTTTGCAAATTCCCCAACAACTGTCTTAGCGAAACGCTTTTTGAGGGGGAAGCTGTACTCTGTGTGATGAATTAACAGAACACAAGGCAGATTCTCAGAAAGCTTCTTTCCAGATTTTATTGGAAGATATTTCCTTTTTCAACATTTCCCTCTATGGGCTTCCAAATATCACTTTCAATTTCCACAAGAACTGTCTTAGCGAATGGCTTCTTGAGGGGAAAGCTGTAACTCAGTGAGATGAATTAACATTACACAAAGCAGTTTCTCAGAAAGTTTCTTTCCAGTGTTTAACTGAAGATATTTCCTTTTTCACCATAGCCCTCTACGGGCTTACAAATATCACTTTGCAAATTCCACAAGAACAGTCTTAGCGAAAGGCTTCTTGAGGGGAAAGCTGCAACACTGTGAGATGAATACACCGAACACAAAGCAGTTTCTCAGAAAGCTTCTTTCCAGTTTTTAACTGAAAATATTTCCTTTCTCACCATAACCCTCTATGGCCTTCCAATTATCACTTTGCAAATTTCAAAAGAACAGTTTAGTTAACGGCTACCTGAGGGGAAATCAGTAACTCTTCGAGATGAATTAACACAACACAAATCAGTTTCACTGAAAGATTCTTTCCAGTTTTTAACGGAAGATATTTCCTTTTTCAAAATAGCCCTCTATGGGCTTCCAAATATCACTTTGAACATTCCAAAAGAGCAGTCTTAGCGAAAGGCTTCCAGAGGGGAAAGCTGTAACTCTGAGAGATGAATTAACAGAACACAAACAGTTTCTCAGGAATCTTCTTTGCAATTTTTACCTGAAGATATTTCCTTTTTAACCATAGCCCTCTAAGGGATTAAAAAATATCACGTTGCAAATTTCACAAGAACAGCCTTAGTGAACGGCTCCCTGATGGGAAAGCTGTAACACTTTGAGATAAATTAACGGAATACAAAGCAGTTTCTCCGAAAGCTTCTTTCCAGGTTGTAACAAAAGATATTTCTTTTTTCACCATAACCCCTATGGGTTTCCAAATATCACTTTGAAAATTCCACAAGAACAGTCTTAGCGAAAGGATTTTGAGAGGAGGAAGTAACTATGTGAGATGAATTAACATAACACAAAGCAGTTTCTCAGAGAGCTTCTTTCCAGTTTTTCACCATAGCCTTCTATGGGCTTCCAAATATCACTTTGTAAATTCCACAAGAACAGTCTTAGCGAAAGACTTCTTGAGGAGAAAGCTGTAACTCTATGAGAGGAATTAACAGAACACAAAGCAGTTTCTCAGAAATCTTCTTTCAAGTTTTTAACTGAAGATATTTCCTTTTTCACCATAGCCCGGTGAGGGCTTCAAAATATCACTTTGCAAATTCCACAAGAACATTCTTAGCGAAAGGCTTCTTGAGAGGAATGCTGTAACTCTGTGAGATGAATTAACAGAACACAAAGCAGTTTCTCAGAAATCTTCTTTGCACTTTTTAACTGAGGATATTTCCTTCTTCACCGTAGCCCTCTATGGGCTTCCAAATATCACTTTGCAAATTCCACAAGACCAGTCTCAGCGAAAGGCTCCTTGAGGGTAAAGCTGTAACTCTGTGAGATGAATTAAGAGAACACAAATGGTTTCTCAGAAATCTTCTTTGAGGTTGTTAACTGAAGTTATTTCCTTTTTCACCTTTCCCCTCTAAGGGATTCCAAATATCACATTGCAAATTTCACAAGAACAGTCTGAATAAAGGGCTTCTTGATTGGAAAGCTGTAACTCTGTGAGATGTATTAACAGAACACAAAGCAGTTACTCAGAAAGCTTCTCTTTAGTTTTTACCTGAAGATATTTCCTTTTTCACCACAGCCCTCTATGGTGTTCCAAATATCACTTTGCAAATTCCGCAAGAACAGTCTTAGCGAAAGGCTTCTTGAGGGGAGGATGTAACTCTGTGAGATGAATTAACGGAACACAAAGTAATTTCTCAGAAAGCTTCTTTCCAGTTTTTAACTGAAGATATTTCCTTTATCACCATAGCACTCTAAGGGCCTCAAAACATCACTTTGAAAATTCCACAAGAATAGTCTTAGTGAAAGGCTTCTTGAAAGGAAAGCTGCAACTTGGTGAGATGTATTCACATAACACACGGCTGTTTCTCAGGAAGCTTATTTCCAGTTTTTAATGGAAGATATTTCCTTTTTCACGGTAGCACTCTATGGGCATCCAAATATCACTTTGGAAATTCCACAAGAAGAATCTTATCGAAAGGCTTCTTGAGGGGGAAGCTGTAACTTTGTGAGATGAACTAACACAACACAATGCAGGTTCTCAGAAATATTATTTCCAGTTTTTAACAGAAGATATTTCCTGTTTCACCATAGCACTATATGGGCTTCCAAATATCACTTTGCAAATTCCACAAGAACAGTTTTAGGGAACGCCTTCGTGAGGGGAAAGTTTTAGCTCTGTGAGATGAAATAACAGAGCACAAAGCAGTTTCTCAGAAAGCTTCTTTCCAGTTTTTAACGGAAGATGATTCCTTTTTTACCCTAGCACTCTAGGGGTTTCCAAAAATCTCTTTGCAAATTCCAAAAGACCAGACTTAGCGAAAGGCTTATTAAGAGGAAAGATGTAACTCTGTGAGGTGAATTAACAGAACACAAAGCAGTTTCTCAGAAAGCTTCTTTCCAGTTTTTAACGGAAGATGGTTCCTTTTTTACCCTAGCCCTCTAGGGGTTTCCAAAAATCTCTTTGCAAATTCCAAAAGACTAGACTTAGCGAAAGGCTTATTAAGAGGAAAGATGTAACTCTGTGAGGTGAATTAACAGAACACAAAGCAGTTTCTCAGACAGTTTCTTTCCAGTTTTTAACGGAAGATATTTCCTTTTTCACCATAGCCCTCTACGGGTTTCCAAATATCAATTTGCAAATTCCACAGGAACAGTCTTAGCGAAAGGCTTCTTGAGGGGAAAGCTGTAACTCTGTGAGATGAATTAACAGAATACAAAGCAGTTTCTCTGAAAGCATCTTTCCAGTTTTTAACTGACGATATTTCCTTTTTCACCATAACCCTCTGTTGCCTTCCAAATATCACATTGCAAATTCCATAACAACACTCTTATCGAAAGGCTTCTTGTGGGGAAAGCTGGAACTCTGTGAGATGAATTCACAGAACACAAAGCAGGTTCTCAGAAAACTTCTTTCCAGTTTCTAACTGAAGATAACTCCTTTTTCACCATAGCCCTCTTCGTGCTTCCAATTATCACTTTGCAAATTCCACAAGACCAGTCTTAGCGAAAGGATTCTTGAGGGTAAAGCTGTAACTCTGAGAGATGAATTAACAGAACAAAAACAGTTTCTCAGAAATCTTCTTTGCAATTTTTACCTGAAGATATTTCCTTTTTAACCATAGCCCTCTAAGGGCTTAAAAAATATCACGTTGCAAATTTCACAAGAACACCCTTAGTGAACGGCTCCTTGATGGGAAAGCTGTAACACTTTGAGATAAATTAACGGAATACAAAGCAGTTTCTCCGAAAGCTTCTTTCCAGGTTGTAACAGAATATATTTCTTTTTTCACCATAACCCCTATGGGTTTCCAAATATCACTTTGCAAATTCCACAAGAACAGTCTTAGCGAAAGGATTTTGAGGGGAGGAAGTAACTATGTGAGATGAATTAACATAACACAAAGCAGTTTCTCAGAGAGCTTCTTTCCAGTTTTTCACCATAGCCTTCTATGGGCTTCCAAATATCACTTTGTAAATTCCACAAGAACAGTCTTAGCGAAAGACTTCCTGAGGAGAAAGCTGTAACTCTATGAGAGGAATTAACCGAAAGCAAAGCAGTTTCTCAGAAATCTTCTTTCAAGTTTTTAACTGAAGATATTTCCTTTTTCACCATAGCCCTGTGAGGGCTTCAAAACATCACTTTGCAAATTCCACAAGAACAGTCTTAGTGAACGGCTTCTTGAGGGGAATGCTGTAACTCTGTGAGATGTATTAAGAGAACACAAAGCAGTTTCTCAGAAAACTTCTATCCAATTTTTAACGGAAGATATTTCCTTCTTCACCGTAGTCCTTTATGGGCTTACAAATATCACTTTTCAAATTCCACAAGAACAGTCTTAGCGAAAGGTTTCTTGAGGGGAAAGCTGTAACTCTGTGAGATGAATTCACAGAACACAAAGCAGTTTCTCAGAAATCTTCTTGGCAGTTTTTAACTGAAGATATCTCCTTTTTCACCATAACCCTCGATGAGTTTAAATTATCGCTTTGCAAATTTCACAAGAAAAGTCTTAGTGAAAGACTTGTAGAGGGGAAAGCTGTAACTCGGTGAGATGAATTAACAGAACACAAAGCAGGTTCTCAGAAAGCTTCTTTCCAGATTCAACGTGAAGATATTTCCTTTTTCACAATAGCCCTCTATGGGCTTCCAAATATCACTTTGCAAATTACACAAGAACAATCTTAGCGAAAGGCTTCTTGATGGGAAAGCTGTAACTCTGTGAGATGAATTAACATAACACAAAGCAGTTTCTCAGAAAGCTACTTTTCAATTTTTATCGTAGGATATTTCCCTTTCCACCATAGCCCTGTGGTGGTTCCAAATATCACTTTCCAAATTCCACAAGAACAGTCTCAGCGAAAGGCTTCCTGAGGGGGAAGCTGTAACACTCTGAGATGAATTAACAGAACACAAAGCACTTTTTCAGAAAGTTTCTTTCCAGTTTTTAACTGAAGCTATTTCATTTTTCACCATAGCCCTCTATGGGCTTCAAAATATCACTTTGTAAATTCCACAAGAACAGTGCTAGCAAAAGACTTCTTTAGGGGAAAGCTGTAACCCAGTGAGATGAGTTAACAGAACACAAAGCAGTTTCTCAGAAAGCTTCTTTTCAGTTTTTAACTACAGATATTTCCTTTTTCACCATAGATCTCTATGGGCTTCCAAATATCACTTTGCAAATTCCACAAGAACAGTCTTAGCGAAAGGCTTCTTGAGGGGAAAGCTGTAACTCTGTGAGATGTTTTAACAGAACACAAAGCAGTTTCTCAGAAGCTTCTATCCAGTTTTTAACAGAAGATATTTCCTTTTTCCCTGTAGCCATCTAATGGCTTCCAAATGTCACTTTGGAAATTCCACCAGAACAGTCTTAACGAAAGGCTTTCTGAGGGGGAAGCTGAAACACTCTGAGATGAATTAACAGAACTCAAAGCACTTTTTAAGAAAGCTTCTTTCCAGTTTTTAACTGAAGCTATTTCCTTTTTCACCATAGCCCTCTAAGGGCCTCAAAATATCACTTTGTAAATTCCTCAAGAACAGTATTAGCAAAAGGCTTCTTTAGGGGAAAGCTGTAACTCTGTGAGATGCATTAACAGAACACAAAGCAGTTCCTCAGAAAGCTTCTTTTCAATTTTTATCTTATGATATTCCCTTTTTCACCATAGCCCTCTATGGGCTTCCATATATCACTTTGAAAATTCCACAAGAACAGTCTTAGCTAATGGCTTCTTGAGGGGAAAGCTGTAAGTCTGTGAGATGAATAAACAAACCCCAAAGCAGTTTATCAGGAAGCTTCCTTTCAGTTTTTAACTGAAGATAGTTTCTTTTTCACACTTACCTTCTAAGGGCTTCCAAATATCCCTTTCCAAATTCCACAAGAACAGTCTTAGCGAAAGGCTTTCTAAGGGGGAAGCTGAAACATTCTGAGATGAATTAACAGAACACAAAGCACTTTTTAAGAAAGCTTCTTTACAGTTTTTAACTGAAGCTATTTCATTTTTCACCATAGCCCTCTAAGGGCCTCAAAATATCACCTTGTAAATTCCACAAGAACAGTATTAGCAAAAGGCTTCCTTAGGGGAAAGCTGTAACCGTTTGAGATGATTTAACAGAACAAAAAGCAGTTTCTCAGACACCTTCTTTTCAGTTTTTATCTTAGGATATTTCGTTTTTCACCATAGCCCTCTAAGTGCTTCCAAATATCACTTTGCAAATTCCACAAGAAGAGTCTTAGCGAATGGCTTCTTGAGGGGAAAGCTGTAATCCTATGACATGAATTAACAGAACACAAAGCAGATTCTCAGAAAGCTTCTTTTCAATTTTTATCTTAGGATACTTCCTTTTCCACCATAGCCCTCTGTGGGCTTCCAAATATCACTTTGCAAATTCCACAAGAACAGTCTTAGCGAAAGGTTCTTGAGGGGAAAGCTGTAACTCTGTGAGATGAATTAACAGAACACAAAGCAGTTTGTCAGAAAGCTTCTTTCCAGTTTTTAACTGAAGATATTTCGTTTTATACCGTAGCCCTCTATGGGCTTCCGAATATCACTTTGAATATTATACAAGAACATTCTTAGCGAAAGGCTTCTTGAGGGAAAGGTGTAACTCTGTGAGATGAATTTACAGAACATAAAGCAGTTTCTCAGAAATCTTCTTTGCAGTTTTTACCGGAAGGTATTTCATTTTCACCATAGACCTCTATGGGCTTCCAAATATCACTTTGCAAATGCCACAAGAACAGTCTTAGCGAAAGGCTTCTTGAGGGGAAAGCTGTAACTCTGTGAGATGCATTAACAGAACACAAAGCAGTTTCTCCGAAGGCTTCTTTTCAATTTTTATCTTAGGATGTTTTCTTCTTCACCATAGCCCTCTATGGGCTTCCAAACATCACTTTGCAAATTCCACAAAAGCAGTCTTAGGGAATGGCTTTTTGAGAGGATAGCTGTAACTCTGTAAGATGAATTAACAGAACACAAAGCAGTTTCTCAGAAAGCCTCTTTCCAGTTTTTTACGGAAGATATTTCCTTTTTCACCGTAGAACTCTGTGAGCTTCCAAGTATCACTTTGAAAATTACACAAGAATAGTCTTAGTGAAAGGCTTCTTGAGGAGAAAGCTGTAACTCTGTGAGATGAAGTAACATAACACAAAGCAGTTTCTCAGAAAGCTACTTTTCAATTTTTATCTTAGGATATTTCCTTTTTCACCATAGCCCTCTGTGGGCATCCAAATATCACTTTGCAAATTCCACAAGAACAGTCTTAGCGAAAGACTTCTTGAGGGGAAAGCTGTAACTCTGTGACATGCATTAACAGAACACAAAGCGGTTTCTCCGAAGGCTTCTTTTCAATTTTTATCTTAGGATGTTTTCTTCTTCACCATAGCCCTCTTTGGGCTTCCAAATATCACTTTGCAAATTCCACAAAAGCAGTCTTAGGGAATGGCTTTTTGAGAGGAAAGCTGTAACTCTGTGAGATGAATTAACAGAACACAAAGCAGTTTCTCAGAAAGACTCTTTCCAGTTTTTTACGGAAGATATTTCCTTTTTCACCGTAGACCTCTGTGAGCTTCCAGATATCACCTTGCAAATTACACAAGAACAGTCTTAGTGAAAGGCTTCTTGAGGAGAAAGCTGTAACTCTGTGAGATGAATTAACATAACACAAAGCAGTTTCTCAGAAAGCTACCTTTCAATTTTTATCTTAGGATATTTCCTTTTTCACCTTAGCCTTCTGTGGGCATCCAAATATCACTTTGCAAATTCCACAAAAACAGTAGTAGCGAAAGGCTAGGGAATGGCTTCTTGAGGGGAAAGCTGTAACTCTCTGAGATGAATTAACAGAACACAAAGCAGTTTCTCAGGAAGCTTCTTTTCGGTTTTTAACTGAAGATATTTCCTTTTTCACCATAGCCCTCTAAGGGCTTCAAAATATCACTTTCCAAATTACACAAGAATAGTCTCAGCGAAAGGCTACCTGTGGGGGAAGCTGTAACACTCTGAGATCAATTAACCGAACACAAAGAACTTTTTCAGAAAGCTTCTTTCCAGTTTTTAACTGAAGCTATTTCTTTTTTCACCAAAGCCCTCTATGGGCCTCAAAATATCACTTTGTAAATTCCACAAGAACAGTATTAGCAAAAGGCTTCTTTATGGGAAAGCTGTAACTCTGTGAGATGCATTAACAGAACACAAAGCAGTTTCTCAGAAAGCTTCTTTTCAATTTTTATCTTAGGATATTTCGTTTTTCACCATAGCCCTCTAAAGGTTTCCAAATATCACTTTGCAAATTCCACAAGAAGAGTCTTAGCGAATGGCTTCTTGAGGAGAAAGCTGTAACCCTATGAGATGAATTAACAGAACACAAAGCAGATTCTCAGAAAGCTTCTTTTCAATTTTTATCTTAGGATACTTCCTTTTCCACCATAGCCCTCTGTGGGCTTCCAAATATCACTTTGCAAATTCCACAAGAACAGTCTTAGCGAAAGGTTCTTGAGGGGAAAGCTGTAACTCTGTGAGATGAATTAACAGAACACAAAGCAGTTTGTCAGAAAGCTTCTTTCCAGTTTTAAACTGAATATATTTCGTTTTTCACCGTAGCCCTCTATGGGCTTCCGAATATCACTTTGAAAATTATACAAGAACATTCTTAGCGAAAGGCTTCTTGAGGGGAAAGGTGTAACTCTGTGAGATGAATTTACAGAACATAAAGCAGTTTCCCAAAAATCTTCTTTGCAGTTTTTACCGGAAAATATTTCATTTTCACCATAGACCTCTATGGGCTTCCAAATATCACTTTGCAAATTCCACAAGAACAGTCTTAGCGAAAGGCTTCTTGAGGGGAAAGCTGTAACTCTGTGAGATGCATTAACAGAACACAAAGCAGTTTCTCCGAAGGCTTCTTTTCAATTTTTATCTTAGGATGTTTTCTTCTTCACCATAGCCCTCTATGGGCTTCCAAATATCACTTTGCAAATTCCACAAAAGCAGTCTTAGGGAATGGCTTTTTGAGAGGATAGCTGTAACTCTGTAATATGAATTAACAGAACACAAAGCAGTTTCTCATAAAGCCTCTTTCCAGTTTTTTACGGAAGATATTTCCTTTTTCACCGTAGAACTCTGTGAGCTTCCAAGTATCACTTTGAAAATTACACAAGAATAGTCTTAGTGAAAGGCTTCTTGAGGAGAAAGCTGTAACTCTGTGAGATGAAGTAACATAACACAAAGCAGTTTCTCAGAAAGCTACTATTCAATTTTTATCTTAGGATACTTCCTTTTTCACCATAGCCCTCTGTGGGCATCCAAATATCACTTTGCAAATTCCACAAGAACATTCTTAGCGAAAGGCTTCTTGAGAGGAATGCTGTAACTCTGTGGGATGCATTAACAGAACACAAAGCAGTTTCTCAGAAAGCTTCTTTTCCATTTTTAACTTAGGATATTTCCTTTTCCACCATAGCCCTCTGTGGGTTTCCATATATCACTTTGCAAATTCCACAAGAACAGTCTTAGGGAATGGCTTCTTGAGGGGAAAGCTGTAACTCTGTGAGATGAATTAACAGAACACAAAGCAGTTTCTCAGGAAGCTTCTTTTCGGTTTTTAACTGAAGATATTTCCTTTTTCACCATAGCCCTCTAAGGGCTTCAAAATATCACTTTCCAAATTCCACAAGAACAGTCTTAGCGAAAGGCTTCCTGAGTGGGAAGCTGTAACACTCTGAGATGAATTAACAGAACACAAAGCACTTTTTGAGAAAGCTTCTTTCCAGTTTTTAACTGAATCCATTTCCTTTTTCACCATAGCCCTCTATGGGCCTCAAAATATCACGTTGTAAATTCCACAAGAACAGTATTAACTAAAGGCTTGTTTAGGGGAAAGCTGTAACTCTGTGAGGTGAATTAACAGAACACAAAGCAGTTTCTCAGAAACTTCTATCCAGTTTTTAACAGAAGATATTTCCTTTTTACCCGAAGCCATCTATTGGCTTCCAAATATGACTTTGCCAATTCCACAAGAACAGTCTTAGCGAAAGGCATCTTGTGGGGAAGGCTGTAACTCTGTGAGTTGAACTAACATAAAACAAAGCAGTCTCTCATAAAGGTTTTTTTCAATTTTTATCTTACGATTTTTCCTTTTTCACCATAGCCTTCTTTGGGCTTCCAAATATCACTTTGCAAATTCCACAAGAACACTTTAGCAAAAGATTTCCTGAGGGGAAAGCTGAAACACTGTTGGATGAATTAACAGAACACAAAGCAGGTTCTCAGAAACCTTCTTGTCAGTTTTTATCTTAGGATACTTCCTTTTTCACCATAGCCCTCTAAGGGCTTCCAAATATCACTTTACAAATTCTTCAAGAACAGTCTTAGCGAAAGGCTTCTTGAGGGGAACGCTGTAACTTTGTTAGATCAATTAACAGAACACAAAGCAGTTTCTCAGAAATCTTCCTTGCAGTTTTTAACGGAACATATTTCATTTTCACCATAGCCCTCTACGGGCTTCCAAACATCACTTTGCAAATTCCACAAGAACAGTCTTAGTGAACGGCTCCTTGAGGGGAAAGCTTTATATCTGTGAGATGAATTAACAGAACACAAAACAGTTTCTCAGAAACCTTCTTTACAGTTGTTAACGGAAGATATTTAATTTTTCACCATAGCCCGCTATGGACTTCCAAATATCGCTTTGCAAATTCCACAAGAACAGTCTCAGTGAAAGGCTTCTTCAGGGGAGTATGTAACACTGTCAGACGAATTAACAGAACACAAAGCCGTTTCTCAGGAAGCTTCTTTTCGGTTTTTAACTGAAGATATTTCCTTTTTCACCATAGCCCTCTTTGGGCTTCCAACTATCACTTTGCAAATTTCACAACACCACTTTTGCGAAAGGCTTTTTTAGGGGAAAGCTGTAACTCTGTGTGATGATTTAACAGAACACAAAGCAGGTTCTCAGAAAGCGTCTTGTCAGTTTTTATCTTACGATATTTCCTTTTTCAACATGGCCCTCTATGGGCTTCCCAATATCACTTTGCAAATTCCACAGGAACCGTCTTAGCGAATGGCTTCTTGAGGGGAAAGCTGTAACTCTGTGAGATGAATTAACAGAAAAGAAATCAGTTTCTCAGAAAGCTTCTTTTCAGTTTATAACTGAAGATATTTCCTTTATCACCATAGTCCTCTAAGGGCTTCCAAAAATATCACTTTGCAAATTCCACAAGAACAGTATTAGCGATAGGCTTCTTCAGGGCCAAGCTGTTACAGTGTGAGATGAATTAACAGAGCACAAAGCACTTTCTCATAAAGCTTCTTTTCAGTTTTTATCTTAGGATATTTGCTTTTTCACCATAGCACTCTAGGGGCTTCCAAATATCACCATGCAAATTCCACAAGAAGAGTCTTAGAGAAAGACTTCTTGACGGGAAAGCTGTAACTCTGTGAGATGAAATAACGGAACACGAAGCAGTTTCTCAGAAAGCTTCTTTTCAGTTCTTATCTTAGGATATTTCCTTTTTCACCATATTCCTCTATGGGATTGCAAATATCACTTTGCAAATTCCACAAGAACACTCTTCGCGAAAGGCTTCCTGAGGGAAAGCTGCTACCCTGTGAGATGAATTAACAGAACACATAGCATTTTCTCAGAAAGCTTCTTTCTAGTTTTTTTTTTTTATTTTTAAAATTTATTTATTATTATTAAACTTCAAGTTGTAGGGTACATGTGCACAACGTGCAGGTTTGCTACATATGTATACTTGTGCCATGTTGGTGTGCTACACCCATCAACTCGTCATTTACATCAGGTATAACTCCCAATGCAATCCCTGCCCCCTACCCCCTCCCCATGATAGGCCCTGGTGTGTGATGTTCCCCTTCCCAAGTCCAACTGATCTCATTGTTCAGTTCCCGCCTATGAGTGAGAACATGCGGTGTTTGGTTTTCTGTTCTTGTGATAGTTTGCTGAGAATGATGGTTTCCAGCTGCATCCATCTCCCTACAAAGGACACAAACTCATCCTTTTTTATCGCTGCATAGTATTCCATGGTGTATATGTGCTACATTTTCTTAATCCAATCTGTCACTGATGGACATTTGGGTTGATTCCAAGTCTTTGCTATTGTGAATAGTGCCGCAATAAACATACGTGTGCATGTTTCTTTATAGCAGCATAATTTATAATCCTTTGGGTATATACCCAGTAATGGGATGGCTGGGTCATATGGTACATCTAGTTCTAGATCCTTGAGGAATCGCCATACTGTTTTCCATAATGATTGAACTAGTTTACAATCCCACCAACAGTGTAAAAGTGTTCCTATTTCTCCACATCCTCTCCAGCACCTGTTGTTTCCTGACTTTTGAATGATTGCCATTCTAACTGGTGTGAGATGGTATCTCATTGTGGTTTTGATTTGCATTTCTCTGATGGCCAGTGATGATGAGCATTTTTTCATGTGTCTGTTGGCTGTATGAATGTCTTCTTTTGAGAAATGTCTGTTCATATCCTTTGCCCACTTTTTGATGGGGTTGTTTGTTTTTTTCTTGTAAATTTGTTTGAGGTCTTTGTAGGTTCTGGATATTAGCCTTTGTCAGATGAGTAGATTGCAAAAATTTTCTCCCATTCTGTAGGTTGCCTGTTCACTCTGATGGTAGTTTCTTTTGCTGTGCAGAAGCTCTTTAGTTTAATGAGATCCCATTTGTCAATTTTGGCTTTTGTTGCCGTTGCTTTTGGTGTTATAGACATGAAGTCTTTGCCCATGCCTATGTCCTGAATGGTACTCCCTAGGTTTTCCTCTAGGGTTTTTATGGTATTAGGTCTAACGTTTAAGTCTCTAATCCATCTTGAATTAATTTTCGTATAAGGAGTAAGGAAAGGATCCAGTTTCAGCTTTCTGCTTATGGCTAGCCAATTTTCCCAGCACCATTTATTAAATAGGGAATCCTTTCCCGATTTCTTGTTTCTCTCAGGTTTGTCAAAGATCAGATGGCTGTAGATGTGTGGTATTATTTCTGAGGACTCTGTTCTGTTCCATTGGTCTATATCTCTGTTTTGGTACCAGTACCATGCTGTTTTGGTGACTGTAGCCTTGTAGTATAGTTTGCAGTCAGGTGGCGTGATGCCTCCAGCTTTGTTCTTTTGACATAGGATTGTCTTGGAAATGCGGGCTCTTTGTTGGTTCCATATGAACTTTAAAGTAGTTTTTTCCAATTCTGTGAAGAAACTCATTGGTAGATTGATGGGGATGACATTGAATCTATAAATAACCTTGGGCAGCATGGCTATTTTCACAATATGGATTCTTCCTATCCATGAGCATGGTACGTTCTTCCATTTGTTTCTGTCCTCTTTTATTTCATTGAGCAGTGGTTTGTAGTTCTCCTTGAAGAGGTCCTTTACATCCCTTGTAAGTTGGATTCCTAGGTGTTTTATTCTCTTTGAAGCAATTGTGAATGGAAGTTCATTCATGATTTGGCTCTCTGTTTGTCTGTTACTGGTGTATACGAATGCTTGGGATTTTTGCACATTAATTTTGTATCCTGAGACTTTCCTGAAGTTGCTTATCAGCTTAAGGAGATTTCGGGCTGAGACAATGGGATTTTCTAAATATACAATCATGTCATCTGCAAAGAGGGACAATTTGACTTCTTCTTTTCCTAACTGAATCCCCTTGATTTCTTTCTCTTGCCTGATTGCCCTAGCCAGGACTTCCAACACTATGTTGAATAGGAGTGGTGAGAGAGGGCATCCCTCTCTTGTGCCAGTTTTCAAAGGGAATTTTTCCAGGTTTTGCCCATTCAGTATGATATTGGCTGTGGGTTTGTCATAAATAGCTCTTATGATTTTGAGGTACGTTCCATCAATACCGAATTTATTGAGCGTTTTTAGCATGAAGGGCTGTTGAATTTTGTCAAAAGCCTTTTCTGCATCGATTGAGATAATCATGTGGTTCTTGTCTTTGGTTCTGTTTATATGCTGGATTATGTTTATTGATTTGCGAATGTTGAACCAGCCTTGCATCCCAGGGATGAAGCCCACTTGATCATGGTGGATAAGCTTTTTGATGTGCTGTTGAATCCGGTTTGCCCGTATTTTATTGAGGATTTTTGCATCGATGTTCATCAGGGATATTGGTCTAAAATTATCTTTTTTTGTTGTGTCTCTGCCAGGCTTTGGTATCAGGATGATGTTGGCCTCATAAAATGAGTTAGGGAGGATTCCCTGTTTTTCTATTGATTGGAATAGTTTCAGAAGGAATGGTACCAGCTCCTCCTTGTACCTCTGGTAGAATTCAGCTGTGAATCCATCTGATCCTGGACTTTTTTTCGTTGGTAGGCTATTAATTATTGCCTCAATTTCAGAGCCTGCTATTGGTCTATTCAGGGATTCAACTTCTTCCTGGTTTAGTCTTGGAAGAGTGTAAGTGTCCAGGAAATTATCCATTTCTTCTAGATTTTCTAGTTTTTTTGCGTAGAGATGTTTATAGCATTCTCTGATGGTAGTTTGTATTTCTGTGGGGTCGGTGGTGATATCCCCTTTATCATTTTTTATTGCGTCTATTTGATTCTTCTCCCTTTTCTTCTTTATTAGTCTTGCTAGCGGTCTGTCAATTTTGTTGATCTTTTCAAAAAACCAACTCCTGGATTCATTGATTTTTTGGAGGGATTTTTGTGTCTCTATCTCCTTCAGTTCTGCTCTGATCTTAGTTATTTCTTGCCTTCTGCTAGCTTTTGAATGTGTTTGCTCTTGCTTCTCTAGTTCTTTTAATTGCGATGTTAGAGTGTCAATTTTAGATCTTTCCTGCTTTCTCTTGTGGGCATTTAGTGCTATAAATTTCCCTCTACACACTGCTTTAAATGTGTCCCAGAGATTCTGGTATGTTGTATCTTTGTTCTCATTGGTTTCAAAGAACATCTTTATTCCTGCCTTCATTTCGTCATGTACCCAGTAGTCATTCAGGAGCATGTTTTTCAGTTTCCATGTAGCTGAGCGGTTTTGATTGAGTTTCTTAGTCCTGAGTTCTAGTTTGATTGCAGTGTGGTCTGAGAGACAGTTTGTTACAATTTCTGTCCTTGTACATTTACTGAGGAGTGCTTTACTTCCAACTATGTGGTCAATTTTGGAATAAGTGCGATGTGGTGCTGAGAAGAATGTATATTCTGTTGATTTGGGGTGGAGAGTTCTATAGATGTCTATTAGGTCTGCTTGCTGCAGAGATGAGTTCAATTTCTGGATATCCTTGTTAAGTTTTTGTCTCGTTGATCTGTCTAATGTTGACAGTGGACTGTTGAAGTCTCCCATTATTATTGTATGGGAGTCTAAGTCTCTTTGTAAGGCTCTAAGGACTTGCTTTATGAATCTGGGTGCTCCTGTATTGGGTGCATATATATTTAGGATAGTTAGCTCTTCCTGTTGAATTGATCCCTTTACCATTATGTAATGGCCTTCTTTGTCTCTTTTGATCTTTGATGGTTTAAAGTCTGTTTTATCAGAGACTAGTATTGCAACCCCTGCTTTTTTTTGTTCTCCATTTGCTTGGTAAATCTTCCTCCATCCCTTTATTTTGAGCCTATGTATGTCTCTGCGTGTGAGATGGGTCTCCTGAATACAGCAGACTGATGGGTCTTGACTCTTTATCCAGTTTGCCAGTCTGTGTCTTTTAATTGGAGCATTTAGTCCATTTACATTTAAGGTTAATATTGTTATGTGTGAACTTGATCCTACCATTATGATATTAACTGTTTATTTTGCTCTTTAGATGATGCAGTTTCTTCCTAGCCTTGATGGTCTTTACATTTTGGCATGTTTCTGCAATGGCTGGTACCGGTTGTTCCTTTCCATGTTTAGTGCTTCCTTCAGGGTCTCTTGTAAGGCAGGCCTAGTGGTGACAAAATCTCTAAGCATTTGCTTATCTGTAAAGGATTTTATTTCTCCTTCACTTATGAAACTTAGTTTGGCTGGATATGAGATTCTGGGTTAAAAATTCTTTTCTTTAAGAATGTTGAATATTGGCCCCCACTCTCTTCTGGCTTGTAGAGTTTCTGCCGAGAGATCTGCTGTTAGTCTGATGGGCTTCCCTTTGTGGGTAACCTGACATTTCTCTCTGGCTGCCCTTAAGATTTTTTTCTTCATTTCAACTTTGGTGAAACTGGCAATTATGTGTCTTGGAGTTGCTCTTCTCGAGGAGTATCTTTGTGGTGTTCTCTGTATTTCCTGGATTTGAATGTTGGCCTGCCCTACTATGTTGGGGAAGTTCTCCTGGATGATATCCTGAAAAGTGTTTTCCAACATGGTTCCATTTTCCCCCTCACTTTCAGGCACCCCAATCAGACGTAGATTTGGTCTTTTACATAATCCCATACTTCTTGGAGGCTTTGTTCATTTCTTTTTCTTCTTTTTTCTTTTGATTTCTCTTCTTGCTTCATTTCATTCATTTGATCCTTAATCGCTGATACTCTCTTCCAGTTCATCGAGTCGGTTACTGAAGCTTGTGCCTTTGTCACGTATTTCTCGTGTCATGGTTTTCATCTCTTTCATTTCGTTTATGACCTTCTCTGCATTAATTATTCTAGCCATCAATTCTTCCACTTTTTTTTAAAGACTTTTAGTTTCTTTGCGCTGGTTACGTAATTCCTCCTTTAGCTCTGAGAAGGTTGATGGACTGAAGCCTTCTTCTATCATCTCGTCAAAGTCATTCTCCGTCCAGCTTTGATCCGTTGCTTGCGATGAGCTGGGCTCCTTTGCCGGAGGAGATGCGTTGTTAATTTTTGAAATTCCAGCTTTTCTGCCCTGCTTTTTCCCCATCTTTGTGGCTTTATCTGCATCTGGTTTTTAACGGAAGATATTTCCTTTTACATCATAGCCATCTATGGGCTTCCAAATATCACTTAGCAAATTTCACAAAAACAGTCTTAGTGAACGGCTTATTGAGGTGAAAGTTGTAACTCTGTGAGATGAATTAACAGAACACAAAGCAGTTTCTCAGAGAACTCCTTTCCAGTTTTTAACTGAAGATATTTACTTTTTCACCATAGCCCTCCAGGGGTTCCAAATATCACTTTGTAAATTCCACAAAAATAGTCTTAGGGAAAGGCTTCTGGAGGGGCAAGCTGTAACTCTGTGTGATGAATTAACAGAACACAAAACAGTTTCTCAGAAACCTGCTTTCCAGTTTTTAACTGAAGAAATTTCCTTTTTCACCGTAGCGCTCTATGGGCTTCCAAATATCTCTTTGCAAATCGCACAAGAACAGTCTTAGCGAAAGGCTTCTTGAGGGGAAAGCTGTAAATCTGGAAGATGAAATAACAGAACACAAAGCAGTTTCTCAGAAAGCTCCCTTTCTGCTTTTATCTTAGGTAATTTCCTTTTTCACCATAGCCCTGTATGGGCTTGCAAATATCACATTGCAAATTCCAAAAGAAGAGTCTTTGCGGAGGGCTTCTGGAGGGCAAAGTTGTAACTCTGTGAGATGAATTAACAGAACACAAAGCAGTCTCTAGGAAATCTTCTTTCCAGTTTTTAACGGAAGATATTTCCTTTTACACCATAGCCATCTAAGGGCTTCCATATATCACTTTGCAAATTCCACAAGAACAGTCTTAGCGAAAGGCTTCCTGAGGTGAAAGCTGTAACTCTGTGAGATGAATTAAGAGAACCCAAAGAAGTTTCTCAGAAAGCCTCTTTCCAGTTTTTAACTGAAGATATTTCATTTTTCACGATAGCCCTCTATGGGTTCCAAATATCAATTTGCAAATTTCAAGAAAATAGTCTTAGTGAATGGCTTCTTGAGGGGAAAGCTGAAACTCTGTGAGATGAATTAACACAAAGCAAAGCAGTTTCTCAGAAAGCTTCTTTCCAGTTTATAACGGAAGATTTTTCCTTTCTCACCATAGCCTTCTATGGGCTTCCAAATTTCAATTTGCAAAATCCATAAGACGAGGTTTAACGAAAGGTTTCTGGAGGGAAAAGCTGTATCTCTGTGAGATGAATTAACAGAACACAAAACAGATTCTCAGAAACCTTCTTTCCAGTTTTTATCCTAGGATATTTCCTTTTTCACCATAGCCCTCTTTGGGCTTCCAAATATCACTTTGCAAATTTCACAAGAACAGTCTTAGTGAAAGGCTTCTTGAGGGGAAAGCTGTAACACTCTGAGATGAAATAAAAGAACACAAACCAGTTTCTCAGAAAGCTTCCTTACAGTATTTCACGGAAGATATTTCCTTTCTCACCATAGTCCTCTACGGGCTTCCAAATATCACTTTGAATATTCCACAAGAACAGTCTAAGCGAAAGGCTTCTTGAGGGGTAAGCTGTAATTCTGTGAGTTGAATTAACAGAACACAAAGCAGTTTCTCAGAAAGCTTCTTTCCAATTTTTATCTTAGGATATTTCCTTTTTCACCTTAGGCCTCTAGGGGCTTCCAAATATCTCATTGCAAATTCCACAAGAAGAGTCTTAGTGAAAGGCTTCTTGAGGGGAAAGAGGTAACTCGGTGAGATGTATTACACCAACACACGGCAGTTTCTCAGAAAACTTCTTTCCAGTTTTTAACTGAAGATATTTCCTTTTTCACAATCGCCCTCTATGGGCTTCTAAGTATCACTTTGCAATACTCTGGTTTCCCTTCAGATCGTATAAATCTTTCGCCTTTTACCAAATATCACTTTGCATATTCCACAAGAACAGTGTTAGGGAAAGGGTTCTGGAGGGGAAAGCTGTAACTCTTTAAGATAAATCAACAGAACAAAAAGCAGTTTCTCATACAGCTTGTTTCCAGTTTTTAACTGAAGATATTCCTTTTTTCACCATAGCCCTCTATGGGCTTCCAAATATCACAGTGCAAATCCCACAAGAACAGTCTTAGTGAAAGGATTCTTGAGGGTAATGCTGTAATCGGTGAGGTGTATTAACAGAACACACGGCAGTTTCTCAGAAAACTTCTTTCCAGTTTTTAACGGAAGATATTTCCATTTTCAACATAGCCCTCTATGGGTTCCAAATATCACTTTGCAAGTTCCACTAGAACAGCCTTAGCGAACGACTTCTTGAGGGGAAAGCTGTGACAGTGTGGGATGAATTAACAGAACACAATTCAGTTTCTCGGAAATCTTCTTTCCAGTTTTTAACGGAAGATATTTCCTTTTTCACCAGAGCCCTCTACGGGCTTCCAAATATCACATTGCAAATTTCACAAGAAAAGTCTTAGTGAATGGGTTTTGAGTGGAGAGCTGTAACTCTGTGAGATGAACTCACAGAACGAAAAGCGGTTTCTCAGAAAGCTTCTTTTTTTTTTTTTAAACATAGGATATTTCCATTTTCACCACTGCCCTCTAGGGACTTCCAAATATCACTTTGAAAATCCCACAAGAACAGTCTTACCGAAAGGCTTCTTGAGGTGAAAGCTGTAACTCGGTGAGATATATTAACAGAACACACGGCAGTTTCCCAGAATGCTTCCTTCCAGTTTTTACCCGAAGATATTTCCTTTTTCACCATAGCCCTCTATGGGCTTCCAAATATCACCTTGCAAATTTCACAAGAAAGGTCCTAGTGAAGGGCTTCTTAGGGGAAAGCTGTAAGTCTGTGAAATGAATTAACAGAACACAAAGCAGTTTCTCAGAAAGCTTCTTTTCAGTTTTTTTCTAAGGATATATCCTCTTTCATCATAGTCCTCTATGGGCTTCCAAATATCACTTTGCAATTTCCTCAAGAACAGTCTTAGTTAAAGGCTTCTTGAGGTGAAAGCTTTAACTCGGTGAGATGTATTAACAGAACACACGGCAGGTTCTCAAAAAACTTCTTTCCAGTTTTTAACGGAAGATATTTCCTTTTTCACCATAGCCATTTATGGGTTTCAAAATATCACTTTGCAAATGTCACAAGAATAGGGTTAGTGAACGGCTTCTTGAGGGGAAAGCTGAAACTCTGTGAGATGAACTAACAGAACAGAAAGCAGATTCTCAGAGAGCTTCTTTTCGGTTTTTAACGGAAGATATTTCCTTTTTCACCATAGCTCTCTAAGGGCTTCCAAATTTCACTTTGCTATTTCCACAAGAACAGTCTTAGCGAAAGGATTCTTGAGTGGAAAGCTGTAACTCTGTGAGATGAACTAACAGAACCAAAAGCGGTTTCTCAGAAAGCTTCTTTTCTTTTTTTATCTTAGGATATTTCCATTTTCACCATTGCCCTCTATGGGCTTCCAAATATCACTTTGCAGTTACCACAATAACAGCCTTAGCGAAAGGATTCTTTATAGGAAAGCTCAAACACTGTGAGTTGAATTACCAGAATACCAAGCAATTTCTCAGAAAGCTTCTCCTCAGCTTTTAACTGAAGATATTTCCTTTTTTTCACCAAAGCCCTCTATGGGCTTCCAAATATCACTTTTATAATTCCACAACAACAGCCTTAGTGAAAGGCTTTTTAAGGGGAAATCTGTAACTCAGTGAGTTGAATTAACAGACCACAAAGCAGTTTCTCAGAAACCTTTTTTTCAGTTTTTAACTGAAGATATTTCCTTTTTCACCAAAGAACTCTATGGGCTTCCAAATATCACTTTGCAAATCACACAAGAACAGTCTTAGTGAAGGGCTTTCTGATTGGAAAGCTGTAACACGGTGAGATGTATTAACACAACACACGGCGGTTTCTCAGAATTCTTCTTTCCAGTTCTTAACGCAAGATATTTCCATTTTCACCTTAGCCCTCTACGTGCTTCCAAATAATTCTTTGCAAATTACACAACAACAGTCTTAGTGAACAGCTTTTTGAGTGGAAAGCGGCAACACAGTGAGATGAACTAACAGAACACAAAGCAGTTTCACAGAAAGCTGCTTTTCTTTTTTTATCTTATGATATTTCCATTTTCACCATTGCCCTCTACGGGCTTCCAAATATCACTTTGTAAATTCCACAACGACAGTCTTAGCGGAAGGCTTCTTGACTGAAAAGCTGTAACTCTGTGAGATGAATTAACAAAACACAAAGCAATTTCTCAGAAATATTTTTTCTGTTTTTAACTGAAGATATTTCCTTTTTCACCAAAGCCCTCTATGGGCTTCCAAATATCACTTTGCAAATTACACAACAACAGCCTTAGTGAAAGGCTTCTTTAGGGGAAAGCTGTAACTCTGTGAGTTGAGTTAACAGAACACAGAGTAGTTTCTCAGAAAGTTTTTTCCAGTTTTTAACTGAAGATATTGCCTTTTTCACCGTAGCCCTCTATGGGCTTCCAATATCACTTTGCAAATTCCACAAGAACAATCTTAGCGAAAGGCTTCTTGAGGGGAAAGCTGTAACTCTGTGAGATGAATTAACAGAACACAAAGGAATATCTCAGAAATCTTTTTTCGAGTTTTTAACGGAAGATATTCCTTTTTCACCATAGCCATCTAAGGGCTTCCAAATATCACTTTGAAAGTTCCACAAGAACAGTCTTAGCGACAGGCTTCTTGAGGGGAAAGCTGTAACTCTGTGAGTTAAATTAAGAGAACACAAAGTAGTTTCTCAGAAAGCTTCTTTGCACTTTTTAACTGAAGATATTTCCTTTTTCACCATAGCCCTCTATGGGCTTCCAATATCACTTTGCAAATTCCACAAGAACAGTCTTAACGAAAGGCTTCTTAAGGGGAAACCTCTAACTCTTTGAATGAATCAACAGAACACAAAGTGGTTTTTCAGAAAGCTTCTTTTCAGTTTCCATCTTAGGCTATTTTCTTATTCACCACAGCCCTCTATGGTCTTCCAAATATCACCTTGCAAATTCCACAAGAACAGTCTTAGCGAATGGCTTCTGGAGGGGAAAGCTGTAATTCGGTGAGATGTATTAACAGAAAACACACCAGTTTCTCAGAAAGCTTATTTCCCCTTTTTAACGGAAGATATTTCCTTTTTCACCATAGCCCTCTATGGGTTTCCAAATATGAATTTGGAAATTGCACAAGAATAGTCTTAGTGAACGACTTCTTGAGGGGAAAGCTCAAACTCTGTGAGATGAAGTAACAGAACACTAAGCAGTTTCCCAGAAGGCTTCTTTTCGGTTTTTAATGGAAGATATTTCCTTTTTCACTGTAGCCTTCTATGGGCTTCGAAATATCATTTTGCAAATTCCACAAGAACAGTCTTAGCGAAAGGCTTCTGCAGGGACAAGCTGTAACTCTGTGAGATGAATTTACAGTACACAAAGCAGCTTCTCAGAAAGCTTCTGTTCAGTTTTTATCTTAGGATATTTCCTTTTTCACCATAGCCTTCTAAGGGCTCCAAGTATCACCTTGCAAATTCCACAAGAACAGTCTTAGCGAAAGGCTTCTTGAAGGGAAAGCTGTAACTCTGTGAGTTGAATTAAGAGAACACAAAGTAGTTTCTCAGAAAGCTTCTTTCCAGTTTTTAACTGAGGATATTTCCTTTTTCACCATAGTCCTCTATGGGCTTCAAATGTCACTTTGCAAATTTCACAAGAACAGTCTTAGTGAACGGCTTCTTGACGGTAAAGATGTAACTCTGTGAGATGAACTAACAGAACACAAGGCAGTTTCTCAGAAAGCTTCTTTTCGATTTTTTTCTTAGGATATTTCCATTGTCACCATAGCCATCTATGGGCTTCCAAATATCACCTTGCAAATTCCACAAAAACAGCCTTAGAGACAGGCCTCTTGAGGGAAAAGCTGTAACTCTGTAAGTTGAATTAAGAGAAAACAACGCAGTTTCTCAGAAAGCTTCTTTTCAGTTTTTATCTTAGGGTATTTCCTTTTTCACCATAGACCACATTGGGCTTCGAAATATCACTTTGCAAATTCCACAAGAACAGTCTTAGCGAAAGAATTCTGTAGGGGAAAGGTATAACTCTGGAAGATGAATTAACAGAACACAAAGCAGTTTCTCAGAAATCTTCTTTCCAGTTTTTAACGGAAGATATTTCCTTTATCACCGTAGCTCTCTCTGGGCTTCCAAATATCACTTTGAAAATTCCACAAGAACAGTCTTAGTGAATGGCTTCTTGAGGGGAAAGCTGTAAATTTGTGAGATGAATAAACAGAACACAAAGCAGTTTCTCAGAAAGTTTCTTTCCAGTATTTAACTAAAGATATTTCCTTTTTCACCATAGCCCTCTATGGGCTTCCAAGATCACTTTGCAAATTCCACAAGAACAGTCTTAGCGAAAGGTTTCTGGAGAGAAAAGCTGTAATTCTGTGAGGTGAATAAACAGAACATAAAGCAGTTTCTCAGAAATCTTCTTTCCAGTTTTTATCTGAGGATATTTCCTTCTTCACCATAGACCTCTATGGGCTTCCAAATATCACTATGCAAATCCCACAGGAACAGTCTTAGCGAAAGGCTTCTTGTGGAGGAAGCAGTAACTCGGTGAGATATATTAACAGAACACACGGCAGTTTCTCAGAGTGCTTCTTTCTAGTTTTAACGGAAGATATTTCCTTTTCCAAAATAGCCCTCTATGGGCTTCCAAGATCACTTTGCAAATTCCACAAGAACAGTCTTAGCAAAAGGTTTCTGGAGAGAAAAGCTGTAATTCTGTGAGGTGAATAAACAGAACATAAACAGTTTCTCAGAAATCTTCTTTCCAGTTTTTATCTGAGGATATTTCCTTCTTCACCATAGACCTCTATGGGCTTCCAAATATCACTATGCAAATCCCACAGGAACAGTCTTAGCGAAAGGCTTCTTGTGGAGAAAGCAGTAACTCGGTGAGATATATTAACAGAACACACGGCAGTTTCTCAGAGTGCTTCTTTCTAGTTTTAACGGAAGATATTTCCTTTTTCACCATAGCCCTCTGTGGGCTTCCAAATGTCACTTTTAAAATTGCACAAGAACAGTCTTACTCAATGGTTCCTTGAGGGGAAAGCTGTAACACTGTGAGATTAACTAACAGAACACAAAGCAGTTTCTCAGAAAGCTTCTTCTCGGTTTTAATCTTAGGATATTTCCTTTTTCACCATAGCCATCTATGGGCATCGAAATATCACTTTGCAAATTCCACAAGAACAGTCTTAGCGGAAGGATTCTTCAGGGGAAAGCTGTGATTCTTTGAGATGAATTAACAGAACACAAAGCAGTAGCTCAGAAAGCTTCTTTTCAGTTTTTAACTGAAGATATTTCCTTTTTCACCATTGCCCTTAAGGGCTTCCAAATATCACTTTGCAAATACCACAACTGCAGCATTAGCGAAAGGCTTCTTGATTGTAAAGCTGTAACTCTGTGAGTTGAATTAACAGAAAAAACAGCAGTTCCTCAGAAACTTTCTTTCCAGTTTTGAACTGAAGATATTTCCTTTTTCACCATAGCGCTCCATGGGCTTCCAAATATCATATTTCAAATTCCACAAGAACAGCCTTAGCGAAAGGCTTCTTGAAGGGAAAGCTGTAACTCTGTGAGATGAATTAAAGAACACAAAGCAGTTTCTCAGAAAGCTTATTTCCAGTTTTTAAAGGAAGATATTTCCTTTTTCACCATAACCGTCTATGGCCTTCCAAATATCACTTGCAAATTCGTCCAGAACTGTCTTATCAAAGGGTTCTTGAGGGGAAAGCTGTAACTCTGTGAGATGAACTAACAGAACACAAGGCAGTTTCTCAGAAAGCTTCTTCCCAGTTTTTACCTGAAGATATTTCCTTTTTCCCCATAGCCCTCTAGGGGTTCCAAATATCACTTTGCAAATTCCACTAGAACAGTCTTAGCGAAAGGCTTCTTGAGGGGAAAGCTGTAACTCTGTGAGATGAATAAACAAACACAAAGCAGTTTCTCTGAAAGCTTCTTTCTAGTTTTTAACTGAAGATATTTCCTTTTTCTCCATAGCCCTCTATGGGCTTCCAAATATCACTTTGCAAATTCCACAAGATGAGTCTTAGCGAAAGGCTTCTGGAGGGCAAGCTGCAACTCTGTGAGATGAATTAACAGAACACAAAGGAGCTTCTGAGACAGCTCCTTTTCAGTTTTTATCTTAGGATATTGCCTTTTTCACCATAACCCTCTATGGGCTTCCAAATATCGCTCTGAAAATTTCACAACAACAGCCTTAGCGAAAGGCTTCTTGAGGGGAGGGCTGTAACCCTTTGAGTTGAATTAACAGAACACAAAGCAATTTCTCAGAAATCTTTTTTCCAGTTTTTTACGGAAGAAATTTCCTTTTTCACCAGAGCCCTCTGTGGACTTCCAAATATCACTTTGCAAATCCCACAAGAACAATCCTAGTGAAAGTCTTCTTGAGGGGAAACCTGTAATTCGGTGAGGTGCATTAAGAGAACACATGGCAGTTTCTCAGAAAGCTTATTTGCAGGTTTTAAGGGAAAATATTTCCTTTTTCACCATAGCCCTCTATGGGCTTCCAAATATCACTTTGCAAATTCCACAAGAAGAGTCTTAGTGATCGGCTTCTTGAGGGGAAAGCTGTAACTCTGTGAGATGAATTAACAGAACACAAAGCAGTTTCTCAGAAAGGTTTTTTTCCAGTTTTTAATGGAAGATATTTCCTTTTTCACCATAGCCCTCTACGGGCTTCCAAATATCACTTTGCAAATTCTACAAGAACAGGCTTAGCGAAAGGCTTCTTGAGGGCAAAGCTGTAACACTGTGAGATGAATTAGCAGAACACAAAGCAGTTTCTCAGAAAGCTTCTTTCCAGATTTTACTGAAGATATTTCCTTTTTCAATATAGACGTCTATAAGCTTCCAAATATCACTTTGCAATTTCCACAAGAACAGTCTGAGCGAAAGGCTTCTTGAGGGGAAAGGTGTAATCAGAAAGCTTTTCTCGAGTTTTTAACAGAAGATATTTTCTTTTTCACCATAGCCCTCTATGGACTTCCAAATGTCACTTTGCAAATTCCAAAAGAACAGTCTTAGCGAAAGGCTTCTTGAGGGGAAAGCTGTAACACTGTGAGATGGATTAACAGAACTCAAAGTGGTTTCTCATAAAGCTTCTTTCAAGTTTTTAATGGAAGATATTTCCTTTTTCACCATAGCCCTCTAGGGGCTTCCAAATATCACTTTGCAAATTCCACAAGAACAGTCTTAGTGAATGGCATCTTGAGGGGAAAGCTGTAACTCTGTGAGATGAATTAACAGAACACAAAGCAGTTTCTAAGAAAGTTTCTTTCCAGTTTTGAACTGAAGATATTTCCTTTTTCAACATAGCCCTCGATGGGCTTCCAAATATCACTTTGCAAATACCACAAGAACAGTCTTAGCGAAAGGCTTCTGGAGGGAAAAACTGTAAATCTGTGAGATGAATTAACAGAACACAAAGCAGTTTCTGAGAAAGCTTCTTTTCAGTTTTTATCTTAGGATATTTCCTTTTTCACCATAGACCTCTATGGGCTTCGAAATATCACTTTGAAAATTGCACAAGAACAGTCTTAGCAAAAGGCTTCTTGAGGGGAAAGCTGTAACTGTGTGAGATGAATTAACAGAACACAAAGCAGATTCTCAGAAATATTCTTTCCAGTTTTTAATGGAAGATGTTTCCTTTTTAACCATAGCCCTCTATGGGCTTCCAAATATCACTTTGCAAATTCCACGAGAACAGTATTAGCGAAAGGCTTCTTGAGGGGAAAGCAGTAAGTCTTGGAGATGCATTAACAGAACACAATGTAGTTTTTCATAAAGCTTCTTTTCAGTATTATCTTAGGATATTTCCTTTTCACCATAGCCCTCTATGGGATTATAAGTATCACTTTCCAATTTCCACAAAAAGAGTCTAAGCGAAAGGCTTCATGAGGGGAAAGCGGTAACTCTGTGAGTTGAATTATCAGAACACAAACCAGTTGGTCAGAAAGCCTCTTTTCAGTTTTTAACGGAAGATATTTCCTTTTTCACCATTGCCCTCTTTGAGCTTCCAAATATCACTTTGCAAATTCCACAAGAACAGTCTTAGCGAAAGGCTTTCTGAGGGGAAAGCTGTAACTCTGTGAGATGAATTTACAGTACACAGAGCAGTTTCTCAGAAAGCTTCTTTTCAATTTTTAACTGAAGATATTTCCTTTTTCATCATAGACCTCTATGGCATTCCAAATATCACTTTGCAAATTCCACAAGAAGAGTATTAGCGAAAGGTTTCTTGAGGGGATTGCTGTAACTCTGTGAGATGAATTTACAGAAAACTAAGCAGTTTCTTAGAAAGCTTCTTTAGAATTTTTAACGGAAAATATTTCCTTTTTCACCATAGCCCTCTATGGGCTTCCAAATATCACTTTGCAAATTCCACAAGAACAGTCTTAGCGAAAGGCTTCTTGAGGGGAAAGCTGTAAGTCTGTGAGATGAATTAACAGAACACAAAGTAGTTTCTCTGAAAGATTCTTTTCAGTTTTTGTTTTCGGATATTTCCTTTTCCACCATAGACCTCTAGGGACTTCCAAATATCACTTTCCAAATTCCACAAGAGCAGTCTTAGCGAAAGGTTTCTTGAGGGGAAAGCTGTAACTCTGTGAGATGAATTAGCAGAACACAAAGCAGTTTCTCAGAAAGCTTCTTTCCAGTTTTTAAATAAAGATGTTTCCTTTTTCACCAAAGCCCTCTATGGGCTTCCAAATATCACTTTGCTAATTCCACAAGAACAGTCTCAGCGAAAGCCTTCTTGAGGGGAAAGCTGTAACTCTGTGAGATGAATTAACAGAACACAAAGCAGTTTCTCAGAAATCTTCTTTCCAGTTTTTACCTGAAGATATTTCCTTTTCCACCAAATCCCTCTAGGACGTCCAAATATCACTTTGGAAATTGCACAAGAACAAAATTAGCGACAGACTTCTTGTGGGGAAAGCTGTAACTTTGTGAGATGAATTAACAGAACACAAAGCCGTTTCTCAGAAAGCTTCTTTCCAGTTTTTAACTGAAGATATTTCCTTTTCCACCAAATCCCTCTAGGACGTCCAAATATCACTTTGGAAATTGCACAAGAACAAAATTAGCGACAGACTTCTTGTGGGGAAATCTGTAACTCTGTGAGATGAATTAACAGAACACAAAGCCGTTTCTCAGAAAGCTTCTTTCCTGTTTTTAACAGAAGATGTTCCCTTTTTCACCGTGGCCCTCTATGGGCTTCCAAATATTACCTTGCAAATTCCACAAGAACAGTCTTAGCGAAAGGCTTCTTGAGGGGAAAGCTGTAACTCTGTGAGATGAATTAACAGAACACAAAGCAGTTTCTGAGAAAGCTTCTTTTCAGTTTTTATCTTAGGATATTTCCTTTATCACCATAGACCTCTATGGGCTTCCAAATATCACTTTGCAAATTCCACAAGAATAGTCTTAGCAAAAGGCTTCTTGAGGGGAAAGCTGTATTTCTGTGAGATGAATTAACAGAACACAAAGCAGTTTCTCAGAAATCTTCCTTCCAGTTTTTAACGGAAGATATTTCCATAGCGCTCTATGGTCTTCTAAATATCACTTTCTAAATCCCACAAGAACAGTCTTAGCGAAAGGCTTCTTTAGGGGAAAGCTGTAACTATGTGAGATGAATTAACAGAACACAAAGCAGTTTCTCAGGAAGCTTCTTTCCAGTTTTTACTGAAGATGTTTCATTTTTCACCATAGAGGTCTATGAGCTTTCAAATATCACTTTGCAATTTCCACAAGAACAGACTTAGCAAAAAGCTTCCTGAGGGGAAAGCTGTAATCAGAAAGCTTTTTTCGAGTTTTTAACAGAAGATATTTCCTTTTTCACCATAGTCCTATATGGGCTTCCAAATATCACATTGCAAATTCCACAAGAACAGTGTTAGCGAAAGACTTCTTGAGGGGAAAGCTGTAAGTCTGTGAGATGAATTAACAGAACACAAAGCAGTGTCTCAGAAAGCTTCTTTTCAGTTTTTATCTCAGGATATTTCCTTTTTCACCCTAGCCCTCTATGGGCTTCTAAATATCACTTTGCAAATTCCAGAAGAACAGTATTAGCGAAAGGCTTCTTGAGTGGAAAGCTTTTACTCTGTGAGATGAATTAACAGAACACAAAGCTGTTTCTCAGAATGCTTCTTTCCAGTTTTTAACGGAAGATACTTCCTTTTTCACCATAGCTCTCTATTGGCTTCCAAATATCGCTTTGCAAATTCCACAAGAACAGTCTCAGCGAAGGGCTTCTTGAGGGGAAAGCTGTAATATGGTGAGATGTATTCACAGAACACACGGCAGTTTCTCAGGAAGCTTCTTTCCAGTTTTTAACGGAAGATATTTCCTTTTTCACAATAGCCCACTATGGGCTTCCAAATATCACTTTGCAAATTTCAAAAGAACAGTCTTAGGGAACGGCTTCTTTAGGGGAAAGCTGTAACTCTGTGAGATGAACTAAGAGAACACAATGCAGTTTCTCAGAAAGCATCTTTTCAGTTTTTTTCTTAGGATATTTCCTTTTTCGTCAAAGCCCTCTATGGGCTTCCAATATCACTGCAAATTCCACAAGAACAGTCTCAGTGAACGGTTTCTTTACTGGAAAGCTGTAACTTTGTGAGATGAATTAAAAGAACACAAAGCAGTCTCTCAGAAAGCTTCTTTTCAGTTTTCAACTGAAGATATTTTCATTTTCACCATGGCACATTATGGGCTTCCAAATATCACTTTGCAAATTCCACAAGAACAGTCTTTGCCAAAGGCTTCTTGAGGGGAAAGGTCTAACACAGTGTGATGAATAAACAGAACACAAAGCAGTCTCTCAGAAAGTTTCTTTCCCGTTTTTCACTGAAGATATTTACTTCTTCACCATAGCCCTCTATGGGCTTCCAAATATCACTTTGCAAATCCCACAAGAAGAGCCTTAGAGAAAGGCTTCTTGAGGGGAAAGGTGTCACTCCGTGAGATGAATTAACAGAACACAAGTCAGTTTCTCATAAAGCTTCTTTCCAGTTTTTAACGGAAAATATTTCCTTTTCCACAATAGCCCTCTATGGGCTTCCTAATATCTCTTTCCAATTTTCACAAGAACAGTCTTAGTGAACGGCTTCTTGAGTGGAAAGCTGTAACTCTGAGAGATGAATTAACAGAACACAAGGCAAATTTCACAAGAACAGTCTTAGTGAACGGCTTCTTGAAGGCGCAAGCTGTAAATATGTTAGATGAACTAACAGAACACAAAGTAGTTTCTCAGAAAGCTTCTTTTCAGTTTTTATCTTAAGATATTTCCTTTTTCACCAAAGTCCTCTATGGGCTTCTAAATATCACTTCCCAAATTGAACAACAACAGTCTTAGCGAAAGGCTTCCTGTAGAAAGATGTAACTCTGTGAGATGAATTAAAAGAACACAAAGCAATTTCGCAGCAAGCTTCTTTCCAGTTTTTAACTGAAGATATTTCCTTTTTCATCATATACCTCTATGGGCTTTCAAATATCACATTGCAAATTCCACAAGAACAGTCTTAGCGAAAGGATTCTTGAGGGGAAAGGTGTAACTCTGTGAGATGAATTAACAGAACACAAAGCACTTTCTCAGAAAGCTTCTTTCCAGTTTTTAACGGAAGATATTTTTTTTTCACCAAAGCCCAGTATGGGCTTCCAAATATCACTTTATAAATTCCACATGAACAGACTTTGCGAAAGGCTTCTTGAAGGGAATGCTGTAACTCTGTTAGATGAGTTAACAGAACACAAAGCACTTTCTCAGAAAGCTTCTTTCCAGTTTTTAACGGAAGATATTTTTTTTTCACCAAAGCCCACTATGGGCTTCCAAATATCACTTTATAAATTCCACATGAACAGACTTTGCGAAAGGCTTCTTGAAGGGAATGCTGTAACTCTGTTAGATGAGTTAACAGAACACAAAGCAGTTTCTCTGAAAGCTTCTTTCCAGTTTTTACCGGAAGATATATCCTTTTTCACCATAGCCCTATAAGGGCTTCCAAATATCATTTTGCAAATTCCACAAGAAGAGTCTTAGCGAAAGGCTACTTGAGGGGAAAGCTGTAACTCTGTGAGATGAAGTGACAGAACACAAAGCAGTTTCTCAGAAAGCTTCTTTCCATTTCTTAATGGAAGACATTTCCTTTTTCACCATAGCCCTCTATGGACTTCCAAATATCACTTTGCAAAGACCACAAGAACAGTCTTCGTGAAAGGCTTCTTAAAGGTAAACATGTAGCTCTGTGAGATGAATTATCACATCACAAAGCAGTTTCTCAGAAAGCTTCTTTCCAGTTTTTAACGGAAGATATTTCCTTTTTCACATTAGCCCTCTATAGGCTTATAAATATCACTTTGCAATTTCCACAAGAAGAGTCTTAGCGAAAGGCTTCCGGAGGGGAAAGGTGTAACACTGTGAGATGAATTAACAGAACACAAAGCAGGATCTCAGAAAGCTTCTTTCCAATTTTTAACTGAAGATATTTTTTTTTTCACCCTAGCCCTCTAAGGGATTCCAAATATCACTTTGCAAATTCCACAAGAACAGTCTTAGCGAAAGGCTTCTTGAGGGGAAAGCTGTAATCAGAGAGCTTCTTTCGAGTTTTTAACTGAAGATATTTCCTTTTTCACCATATCCCTCTATGGACTTCCAAATATCACTTTGCAAATTCACAAGAACAGTCTTAGCGAATGGCTTCTTGAGGGGAACGGTGTAACTCTGTGAGATGAATTAACAGAACACAAAGCAGTTTCTCAGAGAGTTTCTTCCCAGTTTTTAAGTGAATATATTTCCTTTTACACCATAGCCCTCGATGGGCTTCCAAATACCAATTTGCAAATTCCACAAGAACAGCATTAGGAAAAGGCTTCTTGAGGTTAAAGCTAGAACTCTGTGAAATGAATTAACAGAACACAAAGCAGTTTCTCAGAAAAGTTCTTTTCAGTTTTTATCTTAGGATATTTCTTTTTTCACCATAGCCTTCTTTGAGCTTCTAAATATTACATTCCCTATTCCACAAAAGCAGTATTAGCGAAAGACATCTTGAGGGGAATGCTGTAACTCTGTGAGATGAATTAACAGAACAGAAAGCAGTTCCTCAGAAAGCTTCTTTGCAGTTTTTAACGGAAGATATTTCCTTTTTCACATTAGCCCTCTATGGGCTTCCAAATATCACTTTACAAATCCCACAAGAAGAGTCTTAGCGAAAGGCTTCTTGAGGGGAAAGCAGTAACTCTGTGAGATGAATTAACAGAACACAAAGCAGATTCTCAGAAAGCTTCTTTCCAGTTTTTAGCAGAAGGTTTTTCCTTTTTCACCATAGCCCTCTATGAGCTTCCAAATATCACTTTGCAAATTCCACAAGAACAGACTTAGCGAAGGACTTCTTGAGGGGAAAGCTGTAAGTCTGTGAGATGAGCTAAGAGAACAGAAAGCATTTCCTCAGAAAACTTCTTTCCAGTTTTTAACGGTAGATATTTCCTTTTTCACCTTAACCCTCTGAGGGCTTCCAAGTATCACTTTGCAAATTGCATAAGAACAGTGTTAGCGAAATTATTTTTGAGGGGAAAGCAGTAACTGTGAGATGAATTAACCGAACACAAAGCAGTTTCTCTGAAAGCTTCTTTTCAGTTGCTCTCTTAGGATATTTCCTTTTTCACCTTAGCCCTCTATGGGCTTGAAAATATCACTATAAAAATTTCACAAGAACAGTCTGAGCAAAAGGCTTCTTGAGGTGAAAGCAGTGAATCTGTGAGATGAATTAACAGAACACAAAGCAGTTTCTCAGAAAGCTTCTTTCCAGTTTTTAACTGAGGATATTTCCTTTTTCACCATAGCCCACTATGGGCTTCCAAATATCACTTTACCAATTCCACAAGAACAGACTTAACAAAAGGCTTCTTCAAGGCAAAGCTGCAACTCTGTGAGATGAATTAAGAGAACACAAAGCAATTTCTCACAAAGCTTCTTTCCAGTTTTTAACGGAAGATATTTCCTTTTCCACCGTAGCCTTTTATGGGCTTCCAAATATCACCTTGCACTTTCCACAAGAACAGTCTTAGCGAAAGGGTTCTTGAGGGGAAAGCTGTAACTCTGTGGGAAGAATTAACAGAACACAAAGCAGTTTCTCCGAAAGCTTCTTTCCAGTTTTTAACTGAAGACATTTCCTTTTTCACCATAACCCTTTATGGGTTTCCAAATATCGCTTTGCAAATTCCACAAGAACAGTATTAGGGAACGGTTTCTTGAGGGGAACACAGTAACTCTGTGAGATGAATTAGCAGAACACAAAGCAGTTTGTCAGAAAGCTTCTTTCCAGATTTTAACGGAAGATATTTCCTTTTTCACCATTGCCCTCCACGGGCTTCCAAATATCACTTTGCAAATTCCACAAGAACAGTCTTATCGAAAGGCTACTTGAAGGGAAAGCTGTAATTCAGTGAGATGAATTAACCGAACACAGAGCAGTATCTCAGTAAGCTTCTTTCCAGTTTTTTACGGTAGATATTTTCTTTTTCTCCATAGCACTATATCGGCTTCCAAATATCAATTTCAAATTCCACAAGAACAGTCTTAGTGAAAAGCTTCTTTAGGGGAAAGCTGTAACTCTGTGGGAAGAATTAACAGAACACAAAGCAGTTTCTCAGAAAGCTTCTATCTAGTTTTTTACGGAAGATATTTCCTTTTTGACCATAGCCCGTTATGGGCTTCCAAATATCACTTTGCAAATTCCACAAGAACAGTCTTAGCGAAAGGCTTCTAGAGGGGAAAGCTGTAACTCTGTGAGATGAATTAACAGAACACAAAGCAGTTTCACAGAAAGCTTCTTTCCAGTTTTTACTGGAAGATATTTCTTTTTTCACCGTAGCCCTCTGTGGGCTTCCAAATATCACTTTGCAAATTCCAGAGAAACAGTCTTAGCGAAAGGCTTCTTTAGGGGAAAGCAGTAACTGTGTGAGATGAATTAACAGAAAACAAAGCAGTTTCTCAGAAAGCATCTTTCCAGTTTTTAACGGAAGTTATTTCCTTTTTCACCATAACCCTATATGGGCTTCAAAATATCACTTTGCAAATGCCACAAGAGCAGACTTAGTGAAAGAGTTCTTGAAAGGAAAGCTGTAACTCTGTGAGATGAATTAACAGAACACAAAGCAGTTTCTCAGAAAGCTACTTTCCAGTTTTTACGGAAGATAATTCCTTTTTCGCCATAGCCCTCTATGGGCTTACAAATATCATTTTGCAAATTCCACCAGGACAGTCTTAGCGAAAGGTTTCTTGAGGGCAAAGCTGTAACTCTGTGCGATGAATTAACAGAACATGAAGCAGTTTCTGGGAACGCTTCTTTCCAGTTTTTAACGGAAGATATTGCCTTTTTCACTATAGCCCTCTTCGGGCTTCCAAACATCACTTTGCCAATTCCACAGAAACAGCCTTAGCGAAAGGCTTCTTGAAGGGAAAGCTGTAAATCTCTGACCTGATTTAACAGAGCACAAAGCAGTTTCTCAGAATGCCTCTTTTCAGTTTTTATCTTAGGATATTTCCTTTTTCTCCACAGCCCTCAATGGGCTTCCAAATATCACTTCGCAAGTTTGCCAAGAACAGTCTAAGCAAAAGGCTTCTTGAGGCGAAAGTTGTAACACTCTGAGAAGAATTAACAGAACACAAAGCAGTTTCTCAGGAAGCTTCTTTCCAGCATTTAACGGACGATATTTCCTTTTTCACCATAGCCCTCTGAGGGCTTCCAAATATCACTTTGCAAATTCCACAAGAACAGTCTTAGCGAAAGGCTTTTTCCTGGGAAAGCAGTAACTCTTTGAGATGAATTAAGAGAACACAGAGCAGTTTCTCAGAAAGCTTCTTTAAAGTTTTTAGCGGAAGATATTTCCTTTTTTGCCATAGCCCTCTATGGGCTTCCAAATATCACTTTGCAAATTCCAGAAAAACAGTCTTAGCGAAAGGCTTCTTGAGGGGAAAGTTGTAACTCTGTGAGATGAATTGAGAGAACACAAAGCAGTTTCTCAGAAAGCTTCTTTCCAGTTTTTAACTGAAGATATTCCTTTTTAACCATAGCCCTCTATGGGCTTCCAAATATCACTTTGCAAATTCCACAAGAACAGTCTTAGCGAAAGGCTTCTTGAGGGGAAAGCTGTAACTCTGTGAGATGAATTAACAGAACACAAAGCAGTTTTTCAGACAGCTTCTTTCCAGTTTTTAACTGAAGATATTTTCTTTTTCGCCATAGCCCTCTATGGGCTTCCGAATATCACTTTGCAAATTCCCCAACAACAGCCTTAGCGAAAGGCTTCTTGAGGGGAAAGCAGTAACTCTGTGAGATGAATTGACAGAACACAAAGCTGTTCCGCAAAATGCATCTTTCCAGTTTTTAACGGAAGATATTTCCTTTTTCACCATAGCCCTCTATGGGCTTCCAAATATCACTTTGCAAATTCCACAAGAACAGTCTTAGTGAAAGGCTTCTTGAGGGGAAAGCTGTAACACTGTGAGATGAATTAACAGAGCAAAAACACTTTCTCAGACAGTTTCTTTCCAGGTTTTAACTGAAGATATTTACTTTTTCACCATAGGCCTCTATGGTCTTCCAAATATCACTTTGCAAGTCCCGCAAGAACAATCTTAGCGAAAGGCTTCTTTAAGGAATGCTGTAAGTCTGTGAGATGAATTCACAGAACACAAAGCAGTTTCTCAGAAAGTTTCTTTCCAGTTTTTAACGGAAGATATTTCCATTTTCACCATAGCCCTCTATAGGCTTCCAAATATCACTTTGCAAATTCCACAAGAACAGTCTTAGCGAAAGGCTTCTTGAGGGGAAATCTGTAACTCTGTGAGATGAATTAACAGAACACAAAGCAGTTTCTTAGAAAGCTTCTTTCCAGTTTTTAACGGAAGATATTTCCCTTTTCACGATAGCCCTCTATGGGCTTACAAATATGACATTGCAAATTCTACAAAAACAGTCGTAGCAAAAGGCTTTTGAGGGGAAACCTGCAACTCTGTGAGATGAATTAACAGAACACAAAGCAGTTTCTCAGACAGTTTCTTTCCAGTTTTTAACTTAAGATATTTCCTTTTTCAAAATAGTCCTCTATGGGCTTCCAAATATCACTTTGCAAATTCCACAAAAACAGACTTAGCGCAAGGCTTCTTGAAGGAAAACCTGTAACTCGGTGAGATGAATTAACAGAATACAAAGCAGTTTCTCAGAAATCTTCTTTCACGTTTTTAACGGAAAATATTGCCTTTTTCACCATATCCCTCTATGGGCTTCCAAATATCACTTTGCCAATTCCACAAGATCAGTCTTAGCAAAAGGCTTCTTGAGGGGAAAGCAGTAACTCGGTGAGATGAATTAACAGAACACAAAACCGTTTCTCAAAAACTTTCTTTCCAGTTTTTAACGGAAGATATTTACTTTTACACCTTAGCCCTGTATGGGCTTCCAAATATCACTTTGCCAATTCCACAAGAACAGTCTTAGCGAAAGGCTTCTTGAGGGGAAATCTGTAACTCTGCTAGATGAATTAAAAGAACACAAAGTAGTTTCTCAGAAAGCTTCTTTCCCGATTTTAACGGAAAATATTTCCTTTTTCGCCATTGCCCTCTATGGGCTTCCAAATATCACTTTGCAAATTCCACAAGAACAGTCTTAGCTAAAGGCTTCTTGAGGGGAAAGCTGTAACTCTGTGAGATGAATTAACAGAAGACAAAGCATTTTCTCAGACAGCTTCTTTCCAGTTTTTAACTGAAAATATTCCTTTTTCTCCATAGCCCTCTATGGGCTTCCAAATATCACTTTTCCAATTCCACAAGAACAGTCTTAGCAAAACTCTTCTTGAGGGGAAAGCTGTAACTCAGTGAGATGAATTAAAACCACGCAAAGCTGTTTCACAGACAGCTTCTTTCCAGTTTTTAACTGAAGATATTTCGTTTTTCACCATAGCCCTCTACGGGATTCCAAATATCACTTTGCAAATTCCACAAGAACAGCCTTAGCGAAAGGCTTCTTGAAGGGAAAGCTGTAACTCAGAGAGCTTCTTTCCCGTTTTTAACGGAAGATATTTCCTTTTTCACCATAGCCCTCTGTGGGCTTCGTAATATCTCTTTGCAAATTCCACAAATACAGTCTTAGCAAAAGGCTTCTTGAGGGGAAAGCTGTAACTCTGTGAGATGAATTAACCGCACACAAAGCAGTTTCTCAGAAAGCTTCTTTCCAGTTTTTAAAGGAAGATATTTCCTTTTTCACCATATCCCTCTATGGGTTTCGAAATATCACTTTGCAAATTCCACAAGAACAGTCTTAGCGAAAGACTTCTTGAGGAGAATGCTGTAACTCTGTGAGATGAATTAACATAACACAAAGCAGTTTCTCAGAAAGCTTCTTTCCAGTTTTTAAAGGAAGATATTTCGTTTTTCACCTTAGCTCTCTATGGGCTTCCAAATATCACTTTGAAAATTCCACAACAACAGTCTTAGCGAAACGCTTCTTGAGGTGAAAGCTCTAAGTCTTTGAGATGAATTAAGAGAACACAAAGTAGTTTCTCAGATAGCTTCTTCCCAGTTTTTAACAGAACATATTTCCTTTTTCACCATAGCCCTCTATGGGCTTCCAAATATAACTTTGAAAATTCCAAAGGAACAGTCTCAGAGAAAGGCTTCTTGAGGGGAAACCTGTTAATCTGTGAAATGATTTAAGAGAACACAAAGCAGTTTCTCAGAAAGTTTCTTTGCAGATTTTAACGGAAGATATTTCCTTTTTCACCATAGCCCGCAATGGGCTTCCAAATATCACTTTGCCAATTCCACAAGAACAGTCTCAGCGAAAGGCTTCTTGAGGGGAAATCTGTAACTTTGTGAGATGAATTAACAGAACACAAAGTAGATTTAAGGAAGGCCTCTTTGCAGTTTTTAACGGAAGATATTTCCTTTTTCACCATAGCCCTCTATGGGCTTACCAATATCACTATGCAAATTCCACAAGAACAGTCTTACTGAAAGGCTTCTTGAGGGTAAACTGTACCTCTCTGAGATGAATTAACACAGCACAAAGCAGTTTCTCAGACAGCTTCTTTCCAGTATTTAACGGAAGATATTGCCTCTTTCACCATATATCTCTAAGGGTTTCGAAATATCACTTTTCCAATTCCACAAGAACAGTCTTAGTGAATGGCTTCTGGAAGGGAATGCTATAACCCTGTGAGATGAATTAACAGAACACAAAGCAGTTTCTCCGAAAGCTTCTTTTCAGTTTTTAACTTAGGATGTTTCATTTTACATCGTAGCACTCCATGGGCTTCCAAATATCACTTTCCAAATTCCACAAGAACAGTCTTAGTGAAAGGCTTCTTGAGGGGAAACCTGTAAATCTGTGAAATGAATTAAGAGAACACAAAGCAGTTTCTCAGAAAGCTTCTTTCCAGTTTTTAACTGAAGATATTCCTTTTTAACCATAGCCCTCTATGGGCTTCCAAATATCACTTTGCAAATTCCACAAGAACAGTCTTAGCGAAAGGCTTCTTGAGGGGAAAGCTGGAACTCTCTGACATGAATTCGCAGAACACAAAGCAGTTTCTCAAAAACCTTCTCTCCCGTTTTTAACGGAAGATATTTCCTTTTTCACCATAGCGCTCTAAGGGCTTACAAATATCACTTTACACATCACACAAGAACAGTCTTAGCAAAAGGCTTCTTGAGGGGAAAGCTGTAACTCTCTGGGATGAATTAACAGAACACAAAGCAGTTTCTCAGACAGCTTCTTTCCAGTTTTTAACTGAAGATATTTTCTTTTTCACCATAGCCCTCTATGGGCTTCCGAATATCACTTTGCAAATTCCCCAACAACAGCCTTAGCGAAAGGCTTCTTGAGGGGAAAGCAGTAACTCTGTGAGATGAATTGACAGAACACAAAGCTGTTCCGCAGAATGCATCTTTCCAGTTTTTAACGGATGATATTTCCTTTTTCATCATAGCCCTCTCTGGGCTTCCAAATATCACTTTGCAAATTCCACAAGAACAGTCTTAGTGAAAGGCTTCTTGAGGGCAAAGCTGTAACACAGTGAGATGAATTAACAGAGCAAAAAGCACTTTCTCAGACAGCTTCTTTCCAGTTTTTAACTGAAGATATTTCCTTTTTCACCGTAGGCCTCTATGGTCTTCCAAATATCACTTTGCAAGTTCCGCAAGAACAACCTTAGCGAAAGCCTTCATTAAGGAATGCTGTAAGTCTGTGAGATGAATTCACAGAACACAAAGCAGTTTCTCAGAAAGTTTCTTTGCAGTTTTTAACGGAAGATATTTCCATTTTCACCATAGTCCTCTATAGGCTTCCAAATATCACTTTGCAAATTCCACAGGAACAGTCTTAGCGAAAGGCTTCTTGAGGGGAAATCTGTAACTGTGTGAGATGAATTAACAGAACACAAAGCAGTTTCTCAGAAAGCTTCTTTCCTGTTTTTAACAGAAGATATTTCCTTTTTCACCATAGCCCACTATGGGCTTACAATTATCACATTGCAAATTCTACAAAAACAGTCGTAGCAAAAGGCTTTTGATGGGAAAGCGGCAACACTGTGAGATGAGTTAACAGAACACAAAGCAGTTTCTCAGACAGTTTCTTTCCAGTTTTAAACTTAAGATATTTCCTTTTTCAAAATAGTCCTCTATGGGCTTCCAAATATCACTTTGCAAATTCCACAAAAACAGACTTAGCGAAAGGCTTCTTGAAGGAAAACCTGTAACTCTGTGAGATGAATTAACAGAATACAAAGCAGTTTCTCAGAAATCTTCTTTCACGTTTTTAACGGAAAATATAGCCTTTTTCACCATATCCCTCTATGGGCTTCCAAATATCACTTTGCCAATTCCACAAGATCAGTCTTATCGAAAGGCTTCCTGAGGGGAAAGCAGTAACTCGGTGAGATGAATTAACAGAACACAAAACAGTTTCTCAGAAACTTTCTTTCCAGTTTTTAACGGAAGATATTTACTTTTACACCTTAGCCCTCTATGGGCTTCCAAATATCACTTTGCCAATTCCACAAGAACAGTCTTACCGAAAGGCTTCTTGAGGGGAAATCTGTAACTCTGCTAGATGAATTAACAGAACACAAAGTAGTTTCTCAGAAAGCTTCTTTCCCGTTTTTAAGGGAAAATATTTCCTTTTTCGCCTAGCCCTTTATGGGCTTCCAAATATCACTTTGCAAATTCCACAAGAACAGTCTTAGCTAAAGGCTTCTTGAGGGGAAAGCTGTAACTCTGTGAGATGAATTAACAAAAGACAAAGCAGTTGCTCAGACAACTTCTTTCCAGTTTTTAACTGAAAATATTCCTTTTTCTCCATAGCCCTATATGAGCTTCCAAATATCACTTTTCCAATTCCACAAGAACAGTCTTAGCAAAACTCTTCTTGAGGGGAAAGCTGTAACTCTGTGAGATGAATTAAAACAACACAGAGCTGTTTCTCAGACAGCTTCTTTCCAGTTTTTAACTGAAGATATTTCGTTTTTCACCATAGCCCTCTACGGGATTCCAAATATCACTTTGCAAATTCCACAAGAACAGCCTTAGCGAAAGGCTTCTTGAAGGGAAGGCTGTAACTCAGAGAGCTTCTTTCCGGTTTTTAACGGAAGATATTTCCTTTTTCACCATAGCCCTCTATGGGCTTCCAAATATCTCTTTGCAAATTCCACAAATACAGTCTTAGCAAAAGGCTTCTTGAGGGGAAAGCTGTAACTCTGTGAGATGAATTAACAGAACACAAAGCAGTTTCTCAGAAAGCTTCTTTCCAGTTTTTAACAGAAGGTATCGCCTTCTTCCATATATCCCTCTACGGGCTTCCAAATATCACTTTGCAAATTCCACAAGAACTGCTTTAGCGAAAGGCCTCTTGAAGGAAAAGCTGTAACTCTGTGAGTTGAATTAACCGCACACAAAGCATTTTCTCAGAAAGCTTCTTTCCAGTTTTTAAAGGAAGATATTTCCTTTTTCACTATATCCCTCTATGTGTTTCGAAATATCACTTTGCAAATTCCACAAAAACAGTCTTAGCGAAAGACTTCTTGAGGAGAATGCTGTAACTCTGTGAGATGAATTAACGTTACACAAAGCAGTTTCTCAGAAAGTTTCTCTCCAGTTTTTAACGGAAGATATTTCCTTTTTCACCATAGCTCTCTATGGGCTTCCAAATATCACTTTGCAAATTCCAGAAGAACAGTCTTAGCGAAACGCTTATTGAGGGGAAAGCTCTAAGTCTTTGAGATGAATTAAGAGAACACAAAGTAGTTTCTTAGAAAGCTCTTTCCAGTTTTTAACAGAAGATATTTCCTTTTTCACCATAGCCCTCTATGGGCTTCCAAATATAACTTTGCAAATTCCAAAGGAACAGTCTCAGCGAAACGATTCTTGAGGGGAAAGCAGTAACTCTGAGAGATGAATTAACAGAACACAAAGCAGTTTCTCAGAAAGTTTCTTTGCAGATTTTAACGGAAGATATTTCCTTTTTCACCATAGCCCTCAATGGGCTTCCAAATATCACTTTGCCAATTCCACAAGAACAGTCTCAGCAAAAGGCTTCTTGAGCGGAAATCTGTAACTTTGTGAGATGAATTAACAGAACACAAAGTAGTTTTAAGGAAAGCCTCTTTGCAGTTTTTAACGGAAGATATTTCCTTTTTCACCATAGCCCTCTATGGAGTTACCAATATCACTATGCAAATTCCACAAGAACAGTCTTACCGAACGGCTTCTTGAGGGTAAACTGTACCTCTGTGAGATGAATTACCACAGCACAAAGCAGTTTCTCAGACAGCTTCTTTCCAGTTTTTCACGGAAGATATTCATTTTTCACCATAGCCTTCTATGGTCTTCCAAATATCACTTTTCCAATTCCACAAGAACAGTCTTAGCAAAAGGCTTCTTGAGGGGAAAGCGGTAACTCTGTGAGATGAAGTAACACAACACAAAGCAGTTTCTCAGACAGCTTCTTTCCAGTTTTTAACTGAAAATATTTCCTATTTCACCATAGCCCTCTGTGGGCTTCCAAATATCACTTTGTGAATTCCACAAGAACAGCCTTAGCGAAAGTCTTCTTGAAGGGAAAGCTGTAATGCTGTGAGATGAATTAACAGAACACAAAGCAGTTTCTCAGAAAGCTTCTTTCCAGTTTTTAACGGAAGATATTGCCTTTTTCCCCGTATCCCTCTATGGCTTTCAAAATATCACTTTACAAATTCCACAAGAGCAGTCTCAGGGAAAGGCTTCTTGAGGGGAATGCTGTAACTCTGTGAGATGAATTAAGAGAACACAAAGCAATTTCTCAGAAAGCTTCTTTCCAGTTTTTAACGGAAGATATTTCCTTTTTCACCACAGCCCTCTGCGGGTTCCAAATATCACTTTGCAATTTCCACAAGAACAGACTTAGCGAAAGGCTTCTTGAGGGGAAACTGTAACTCTGTGAGATGAATTAACAGAAAGCAAAGCAGTTACTCAGAAAGCTTCTTTCCAGTTTTTAACGGAAGATACTTCCTTTTTCACCGTCGCCCTCTAAGGGCTTACAAATATCACTTTGCAAATTCCACAAGAACAGTCTTAGCGAAAGGCTTCTTGATGGGAAAGCTGTAATTCTGTGAGTTGAATTTACAGAACACAAAGCAGTTTCTCAGAAAGCTTCTTTCCAGTTTTTAACTGAAGATACTTCCTTTTTCACTATAGCACTCTAAGGGCTTCCGAATATCACTTTGCAAATTCCACAAGAACAGCCTTAGCGAAAAGCTTCTTGAGGGGAAACTGTAACTCTGTGAGATGAATTAACAGAACACAAAGCAGTTTCTCAGACAGCTTCTCTCCTCTTTTTACCTGAAGATATTTTCTTTTTCACCATAGCCCTCTATGGGCATCCAAAAATCACTTTGAAAATTCCAAAAGAACAGCCTTAGTGAAAGGCTTCTTGAAGGTAAAGCTGAAACTCTGTGAGATGAATTAACAGAACACAAAGCAGTTTCTCAGAAAGCTTCTTTACGGTTTTTAACGGAAGATATTTCCTTTTCCACCATAGACCTCTAGGGGATTCCAATTATCACCTTGCCAATTCCACAAGAACAGTCTTAGCGAAAGGCTTCTTGAGGGTAAAACTGTAACTCTGTGAGATGAATTAACAGAACACAAAGTAGTTTCTCAGAAAGCTTCTTTCCACTTTTTAACGGAAGATATTTCTTTTTCACCGTAGCCCATTCCAAATATCACTTTGAAAATTCCACAAGAACAGTCTTACCACACGGCTTCATGATTGTAAAGCTGTAACTCTGTGAGTAGAATTAAGAGAACACAAAACAATTTCTCAGTAAGCTTCTTTACAGTTTCTAAAGGAAGACATTTCCTTTTTCACCATAGCCCTCCATGGGCTTCATAATATCTCTTTGCAAATTCCACAAATACAGTCTTAGCAAAAGGCTTCTGGAGGGGAAAACTGTAACTCAGTGAGATCAATCAAGAGAACACAAAGCAGTTTCTCCGAAAGCTTCTTCCCAGTTTTTAACGGAAGATACTTCCTTTTTCACCATATCCCTCTATGGGCTTCCAAATATCACTTTGCAAATTCCACAAGGACAGCCGTAGCGAAAGGTTTCTTGAGGGGAAATCTGTTACTCTGTGAGAATAATTAATAGAACACAAAGCAGTTTCTCCGAAAGCTTCTTTCCAGTTTTTAACGGAAGATATTGCCTTTTTCACCATATCCCTCTATGGGTTTCGAAATATCACTTTGCAAATTCCACAAGAGGAGACTGAGCGAAAGGCTTCTTGAGGGGAAATCTGTAACTCCGTGAGATGAATTAACAGAACACAAAGTAGATTCACAGAAAGCTTCTTTCCAGTTTTTAACGGAAGATATTTCCTTTTTCACCATAGCCCACCATGGTCTTAAAAATATCACTTTGCAAATTCCATAAGAACAGTCTTAACGAAAGGATTCTTGAGGGGAAATCTGTAACTCTGTGAGATGAATTAACAGAACACAAAGCAGTTTCTCAGACAGCTTCTTTCCAGATTTTAACTGAAGATATTCCTTTTTCAACATAGCCCTCTATGGGCTTCCGAATATCACTTTGCAAATTGCTCAAGAACAGTCTTAGCAAAAGGCTCCTTGAGGGGAAAGCTGTAACTCTGTGAGATGAATTCACAGAACACAAAGCAGTCTCTCCGAAAGCTTCTTTCCCGTTTTTAACGGAAGATATTTCCTTTTTCACCATAACCCTCTAAGGGCTTAAAAGTATCACTTTACAAATCCCACAAGAACAGCCTTTGCGAAAGGCTTCTTGAGGGCAAAGCCGTAACTCTGTGAGATGAAATAACAGAACACAAAGCAGTTTCTCAGAAAGCTTCTTTCCAGTTTTTATCGGAAGATATTTCCTTCTTCACCATAGCCCTCTATGGGCTTCCAAATATCACTTTGCAAATTTCACAAGAACAGTCCTACTGAAAGGCTTCCTGAGGGGAAAGCTGTAACTCAGTGAGATGAATTAAGAGAACAAAAACAGTTTGTCACACAGGTTCTTTCCAGTTTTTAACTGAAGATATTTCCTTTATCACCATAGCAATCTATGGGCTTCCAAATATCACTTTGCAAATTCCACAAGAACAGCCTTAGCAAAAGGCTTCTTGAAGGGAAAGCTGTAATTCTGTGAGTTGAATTAAGAGAGCACAATACAGTTTCTCAGAAAGTTTCATTCCAGTTTTTAACGGAAGATATTTCCTTTTTCACCTTAGACCTCTGTGGGCTTCAAAATATCACTTTCTAAATTCCACAAGAACAGTCTTAGCGAAATGTTTCTTGAGGGGAAAGCTATAACTCTGTGAGATGAATTAACCGAACACAGAGCAGTATCTCAGTAAGCTTCTTTCCAGTTTTTTACGGTAGATATTTTCTTTTTCTCCATAGCACTATATCGGCTTCCAAATATCAATTTCAAATTCCACAAGAACAGTCTTAGTGAAAAGCTTCTTTAGGGGAAAGCTGTAACTCTGTGGGAAGAATTAACAGAACACAAAGCAGTTTCTCAGAAAGCTTCTATCTAGTTTTTTACGGAAGATATTTCCTTTTTGACCATAGCCCGTTATGGGCTTCCAAATATCACTTTGCAAATTCCACAAGAACAGTCTTAGCGAAAGGCTTCTAGAGGGGAAAGCTGTAACTCTGTGAGATGAATTAACAGAACACAAAGCAGTTTCACAGAAAGCTTCTTTCCAGTTTTTACTGGAAGATATTTCTTTTTTCACCGTAGCCCTCTGTGGGCTTCCAAATATCACTTTGCAAATTCCAGAGAAACAGTCTTAGCGAAAGGCTTCTTTAGGGGAAAGCAGTAACTGTGTGAGATGAATTAACAGAAAACAAAGCAGTTTCTCAGAAAGCATCTTTCCAGTTTTTAACGGAAGTTATTTCCTTTTTCACCATAACCCTATATGGGCTTCAAAATATCACTTTGCAAATGCCACAAGAGCAGACTTAGTGAAAGAGTTCTTGAAAGGAAAGCTGTAACTCTGTGAGATGAATTAACAGAACACAAAGCAGTTTCTCAGAAAGCTACTTTCCAGTTTTTACGGAAGATAATTCCTTTTTCGCCATAGCCCTCTATGGGCTTACAAATATCATTTTGCAAATTCCACCAGGACAGTCTTAGCGAAAGGTTTCTTGAGGGCAAAGCTGTAACTCTGTGCGATGAATTAACAGAACATGAAGCAGTTTCTGGGAACGCTTCTTTCCAGTTTTTAACGGAAGATATTGCCTTTTTCACTATAGCCCTCTTCGGGCTTCCAAACATCACTTTGCCAATTCCACAGAAACAGCCTTAGCGAAAGGCTTCTTGAAGGGAAAGCTGTAAATCTCTGACCTGATTTAACAGAGCACAAAGCAGTTTCTCAGAATGCCTCTTTTCAGTTTTTATCTTAGGATATTTCCTTTTTCTCCACAGCCCTCAATGGGCTTCCAAATATCACTTCGCAAGTTTGCCAAGAACAGTCTAAGCAAAAGGCTTCTTGAGGCGAAAGTTGTAACACTCTGAGAAGAATTAACAGAACACAAAGCAGTTTCTCAGGAAGCTTCTTTCCAGCATTTAACGGACGATATTTCCTTTTTCACCATAGCCCTCTGAGGGCTTCCAAATATCACTTTGCAAATTCCACAAGAACAGTCTTAGCGAAAGGCTTTTTCCTGGGAAAGCAGTAACTCTTTGAGATGAATTAAGAGAACACAGAGCAGTTTCTCAGAAAGCTTCTTTAAAGTTTTTAGCGGAAGATATTTCCTTTTTTGCCATAGCCCTCTATGGGCTTCCAAATATCACTTTGCAAATTCCAGAAAAACAGTCTTAGCGAAAGGCTTCTTGAGGGGAAAGTTGTAACTCTGTGAGATGAATTGAGAGAACACAAAGCAGTTTCTCAGAAAGCTTCTTTCCAGTTTTTAACTGAAGATATTCCTTTTTAACCATAGCCCTCTATGGGCTTCCAAATATCACTTTGCAAATTCCACAAGAACAGTCTTAGCGAAAGGCTTCTTGAGGGGAAAGCTGTAACTCTGTGAGATGAATTAACAGAACACAAAGCAGTTTTTCAGACAGCTTCTTTCCAGTTTTTAACTGAAGATATTTTCTTTTTCGCCATAGCCCTCTATGGGCTTCCGAATATCACTTTGCAAATTCCCCAACAACAGCCTTAGCGAAAGGCTTCTTGAGGGGAAAGCAGTAACTCTGTGAGATGAATTGACAGAACACAAAGCTGTTCCGCAAAATGCATCTTTCCAGTTTTTAACGGAAGATATTTCCTTTTTCACCATAGCCCTCTATGGGCTTCCAAATATCACTTTGCAAATTCCACAAGAACAGTCTTAGTGAAAGGCTTCTTGAGGGGAAAGCTGTAACACTGTGAGATGAATTAACAGAGCAAAAACACTTTCTCAGACAGTTTCTTTCCAGGTTTTAACTGAAGATATTTACTTTTTCACCATAGGCCTCTATGGTCTTCCAAATATCACTTTGCAAGTCCCGCAAGAACAATCTTAGCGAAAGGCTTCTTTAAGGAATGCTGTAAGTCTGTGAGATGAATTCACAGAACACAAAGCAGTTTCTCAGAAAGTTTCTTTCCAGTTTTTAACGGAAGATATTTCCATTTTCACCATAGCCCTCTATAGGCTTCCAAATATCACTTTGCAAATTCCACAAGAACAGTCTTAGCGAAAGGCTTCTTGAGGGGAAATCTGTAACTCTGTGAGATGAATTAACAGAACACAAAGCAGTTTCTTAGAAAGCTTCTTTCCAGTTTTTAACGGAAGATATTTCCCTTTTCACGATAGCCCTCTATGGGCTTACAAATATGACATTGCAAATTCTACAAAAACAGTCGTAGCAAAAGGCTTTTGAGGGGAAACCTGCAACTCTGTGAGATGAATTAACAGAACACAAAGCAGTTTCTCAGACAGTTTCTTTCCAGTTTTTAACTTAAGATATTTCCTTTTTCAAAATAGTCCTCTATGGGCTTCCAAATATCACTTTGCAAATTCCACAAAAACAGACTTAGCGCAAGGCTTCTTGAAGGAAAACCTGTAACTCGGTGAGATGAATTAACAGAATACAAAGCAGTTTCTCAGAAATCTTCTTTCACGTTTTTAACGGAAAATATTGCCTTTTTCACCATATCCCTCTATGGGCTTCCAAATATCACTTTGCCAATTCCACAAGATCAGTCTTAGCAAAAGGCTTCTTGAGGGGAAAGCAGTAACTCGGTGAGATGAATTAACAGAACACAAAACCGTTTCTCAAAAACTTTCTTTCCAGTTTTTAACGGAAGATATTTACTTTTACACCTTAGCCCTGTATGGGCTTCCAAATATCACTTTGCCAATTCCACAAGAACAGTCTTAGCGAAAGGCTTCTTGAGGGGAAATCTGTAACTCTGCTAGATGAATTAAAAGAACACAAAGTAGTTTCTCAGAAAGCTTCTTTCCCGATTTTAACGGAAAATATTTCCTTTTTCGCCATTGCCCTCTATGGGCTTCCAAATATCACTTTGCAAATTCCACAAGAACAGTCTTAGCTAAAGGCTTCTTGAGGGGAAAGCTGTAACTCTGTGAGATGAATTAACAGAAGACAAAGCATTTTCTCAGACAGCTTCTTTCCAGTTTTTAACTGAAAATATTCCTTTTTCTCCATAGCCCTCTATGGGCTTCCAAATATCACTTTTCCAATTCCACAAGAACAGTCTTAGCAAAACTCTTCTTGAGGGGAAAGCTGTAACTCAGTGAGATGAATTAAAACCACGCAAAGCTGTTTCACAGACAGCTTCTTTCCAGTTTTTAACTGAAGATATTTCGTTTTTCACCATAGCCCTCTACGGGATTCCAAATATCACTTTGCAAATTCCACAAGAACAGCCTTAGCGAAAGGCTTCTTGAAGGGAAAGCTGTAACTCAGAGAGCTTCTTTCCCGTTTTTAACGGAAGATATTTCCTTTTTCACCATAGCCCTCTGTGGGCTTCGTAATATCTCTTTGCAAATTCCACAAATACAGTCTTAGCAAAAGGCTTCTTGAGGGGAAAGCTGTAACTCTGTGAGATGAATTAACCGCACACAAAGCAGTTTCTCAGAAAGCTTCTTTCCAGTTTTTAAAGGAAGATATTTCCTTTTTCACCATATCCCTCTATGGGTTTCGAAATATCACTTTGCAAATTCCACAAGAACAGTCTTAGCGAAAGACTTCTTGAGGAGAATGCTGTAACTCTGTGAGATGAATTAACATAACACAAAGCAGTTTCTCAGAAAGCTTATTTCCAGTTTTTAAAGGAAGATATTTCCTTTTTCACCTTAGCTCTCTATGGGCTTCCAAATATCACTTTGAAAATTCCACAACAACAGTCTTAGCGAAACGCTTCTTGAGGTGAAAGCTCTAAGTCTTTGAGATGAATTAAGAGAACACAAAGTAGTTTCTCAGATAGCTTCTTCCCAGTTTTTAACAGAACATATTTCCTTTTTCACCATAGCCCTCTATGGGCTTCCAAATATAACTTTGAAAATTCCAAAGGAACAGTCTCAGAGAAAGGCTTCTTGAGGGGAAACCTGTTAATCTGTGAAATGATTTAAGAGAACACAAAGCAGTTTCTCAGAAAGTTTCTTTGCAGATTTTAACGGAAGATATTTCCTTTTTCACCATAGCCCGCAATGGGCTTCCAAATATCACTTTGCCAATTCCACAAGAACAGTCTCAGCGAAAGGCTTCTTGAGGGGAAATCTGTAACTTTGTGAGATGAATTAACAGAACACAAAGTAGATTTAAGGAAGGCCTCTTTGCAGTTTTTAACGGAAGATATTTCCTTTTTCACCATAGCCCTCTATGGGCTTACCAATATCACTATGCAAATTCCACAAGAACAGTCTTACTGAAAGGCTTCTTGAGGGTAAACTGTACCTCTCTGAGATGAATTAACACAGCACAAAGCAGTTTCTCAGACAGCTTCTTTCCAGTATTTAACGGAAGATATTGCCTCTTTCACCATATATCTCTAAGGGTTTCGAAATATCACTTTTCCAATTCCACAAGAACAGTCTTAGTGAATGGCTTCTGGAAGGGAATGCTATAACCCTGTGAGATGAATTAACAGAACACAAAGCAGTTTCTCCGAAAGCTTCTTTTCAGTTTTTAACTTAGGATGTTTCATTTTACATCGTAGCACTCCATGGGCTTCCAAATATCACTTTCCAAATTCCACAAGAACAGTCTTAGTGAAAGGCTTCTTGAGGGGAAACCTGTAAATCTGTGAAATGAATTAAGAGAACACAAAGCAGTTTCTCAGAAAGCTT